>NC_089874.1:88067500-88733750 GCF_040182565.1 Anser cygnoides
TCTCATCTAACCTGTCTGTATTTCTTTGCCAAGACACAGCATAAAACATCATCAGATAAGAAATCTGTTGCTAGTGACCTCCATTAGTTTCTTCTCAAAGATGAAGAAGTTAAAATATCCTTTTTGGTTGCCAGTGGCCCCCTTATTAATATTATTATTTGAACAAAGTTTTAAGTCTGCTTCAGAGGGGATATAATCAGAAAGTGGGGTGGAAATATTTCTGGAGGAAACCTACTAGTTCCCATCACGTCTCCTTCTCAGAACATTTAATAAGATATAGTCACTAGGTCAAGCTCTCACATTGAAAGCAAAATGTGGCTTCCTTGACACTCATCAAAGGTCTGCTATCAAAGCAATCTCACTGGAAATATGAGACACTTTTTTCTAAGGTTGGCTTTCAAACCTAGAAGCTGAAAAAGCAAGAAAGTTAACAGTACACTGTCTGTTCATAATGCTGCCTTATACCACCAGTATGACCCAGTTGACTACCTGGGAGTAGTTAAGGATTCAATTAGGTTTATTGGAACTGTAGGCAATATTTGATGAACACTTAGAAATATAATAAAACAGATAGGAACAGCATTCTTTTCCCATCAATTCTTTAAAAATAAAGATGGTCAAGATGACATGCTAGTGTATATTTTGGAAAGCACTCTGTCAAAAACTCAGGAGAAAGGATTCTTTCATTGACTGGAGAGGTCCATGTTGTTACTGAACTCTTATACCACTAAATGCAAGCTGCCGCACATTGTATAAATAAATAAATAAATAAATAAATAAATAAAGGCTTAAAAATCATAAAAATTGAAAAGAGATTTGGAAAAAGCCTCTGTTGGAAGAAAGAGCAAAATACATAACTGGTCAGATGAATAGTAATACATATTGCAAACCTGATGGCTCAAATTTGCCTATGGGTACTTAGTTTTTATAAGAATTCTGATTTTCAGATAAACACAGGGGCTCTGTGAAAAGCTGTGGAAAAATAGAGTGTCTGGAGAAAGCAAGGAGGAATTCATAAAGAGGATCTGTTTCCCTGAAAAGAGGAAAAGAAAAGTGACTGAAGTATTTTGTGTAGGACACATGCAAAAATAAAGATCTGCCTGTGTTTTTTTTAGCTGTAGATGACGGAGGAATTAAAACTTAATTGAAATATATTTTTAAAGAAAATGAATATTATTATGAGAAAATACCTTAACTAATTGTACCTGCAGTGAGGTATACCACAACACCATGTAGGCTGCTTCAGTGACCACTTCCAAGCCCCTGTTGGTGTGGGGAGCAGAACACTAACCAGGCCAGGTTTGTCTGTATCATGCCCTGGATCCACAAAAAGTGGCAGGTGGTGCCAGAAAATGCATATCAAGTCTTAACCTGGAAAAAATAACTGCCTCTTTTCAAATTCAACTATCAAAATGCTTTGGTTGCTACATTATAAAACAATCAAAGCACCTGTTGCTATATTAAAGAACACCCAGAACAGTTATGTTACATTTAAGAGCAA
Organism: Anser cygnoides; assembly: GCF_040182565.1. Classification (NCBI taxonomy): domain Eukaryota; kingdom Metazoa; phylum Chordata; class Aves; order Anseriformes; family Anatidae; genus Anser; species Anser cygnoides. Next base: position 88,069,002 of record NC_089874.1, read on the forward strand.
GAACACATTCTGCAGTTGATGAGGGGAAGACTGAGATTGAGAATTGTACTGTATTACTACTTCCTGAGACACTTCACCATGAAATAAATGGATTTGTTTCCATCCGTTTTTAAAATGACTGTAGTGAGAACTTCACTGAAATCTGTTTTTCTCCACAAGCAGTTTTGCAGGTAACTATTCCTCTGATTTAACTCTATTTTCATCTTATCATCCCTTTAATCTCTGCAGATATTTCAATCTCTTGTGAACTTATTATGATGTTCTTCCTTCAACATGTGTTGACAGAAGGTGTTATCCATTCACCCATCAATAGACTACGACAGAGTAATTTCTGGAACCGAACACATCATGACATACTGGAAGCAGTTTTTCAACTTAACACTCTGATTGAATTTAATATTAATAACATTAGCATTCTAGCTATGCAAGGAAATATAATGACACAGGTTATTAAACTCCATGCTGGAGGGAGGAAGCTAATTGTCTGTAGAGGTCAGGAAGGAAAATCCCTTTACTGCAGTCTATCATCTCACAACAGGTTGTTGTATTACCCAAGAGTTCACTTTCACCTAGATTGCCAACTTCAACCTATCTCTCGAGGGAAGATACCAGCTAAGATAAGCCTATGTTCTATTCTTTTATATGCAATATTACATTTTTTTCATGTGACAATTTATTTCTTATCTATTACTAATAATATTAGGCAACTTCATATTTGATGCCCTACATGTTATGAACCTTTGCTCCACTCAGTTACACAGGAAACATCTCTTATGACCTATGATTTTTATTGAGAATGCTGTTTAAATTAACGTCCTACCTACCGAAAATCAGGTTGCTGAGGGACTATAAAATCCCCTTGGTAACACAGAATAAAAAGTATTAAGTACTATACAAAGTATTTGGCATTGTTTTTTCAGTTTACACTTGTGTATTATGCTATCCATAGTGATTAGTTTCAGATGGCACAAAGCATTTCTGTATAAATACTAATCACATGTACAAACATGTGAAGCAGTTAATTCTTTATTCCAGAAGAACAAATTAAATATAACAACCATAGAATCAATTAATTTCTTGTTATATGTGCATACAATTGCTGACAAAATTTAAAGTTCTGATAGGGAAATGAACTGATAAAAAGAGGTGTCTTTATAAAGAAACATGTAGAAAAGTCTACCTAACTCATTTGAGTATTTGAAATACAAATACACTTTAAAACAGTCGATATTTCTTCATGAAATAATTTCTAGTAAGTTTAATGTAATGTCAATACTCCTTGCTGTTATTTGTAAGGTGTTAACAACCTTGATTGTGGGTACCTTAGAGACATAAGGGACAAGCTGTGCCCCTGTGCCCAAAGACTCAGCTGCCTGTTAGATGTAGTCAAATACAGTGGACTCTGGGACTCTGCCTGATTCACTAGAAATATAGTGAGTTCTTCCTGTCCCAGTAGAGGTGCACACACACACACAACACACGCACAGCCAGCCATGCAGAGTAGCGTGGTCAGAGAGCAGTGACTTTTACAGTACCCACACAAATGGAAACTCTGTTCTGTTGAGTACAGATGGAATGAATGTGTTCCTTCTCTCCAGCTGATTAAAATCAATGTCTGCTACCATGATACACAGGCATACACACACAGAGATCTCTCCAGTAGCTTGCTTCAAACACAGATCCTCAGGCTCCTTAAACGTTTAGTCTCCATCCAATGGCTGCCACCCAGGCCTCTTCGCCTTCTTGCCAATTAGTTCCACCTGAAGCTTGCTAGCAGATCACACACATAAACACAGAAAAGAAAACAGACTCTCAAAGAAAATAATTAAGAATAGAACTTGATTTGATTAGTCCCTAGTCACACAGTTCTAAGTACATAACAACAGACTGGCCTGTGTGCTGAGTACAGTTGTGTAATGAAAGGCACTTCCTGTTACAGTCTAGATAAGAGATTGAGAAATGTGTGTGGCATATACACACACCAAGTCTGACTCATTTCCTACCATTATTTTATCTTTTGGGCCACTCTTCACCATCTTTTCATGCTGAGAGAAGTGACTGATCATTTGCTAGTTGTTTTTAATTCCTGAGAAGACCATTGCCTTCTCCAGCCAATCAGAGTTATCGTAGGATAGTTAAATTTGCACTGAGATCAGGGAACCATGAAAAAACCCTGTTGATATTTACCTTTTGTTTTCTGCTTGGTAGGGGAGAGAGCAGAGACTTTAACCTACCAAATGCAACAGCAGTGCAGATTATTTAGCACCCCCTTGCAGATCTCTAATCTTTACAAGGACCCCAATATATCAAGAGCAAGATACATGCAGAATACTTTTTTTTTTGTGTGTGTGTATGTGTTCAATACTATGATTTAAAATGTACTGCTATAATCAGGAGAGACGGAAAGCTACCTCACTGAAGAAATGTCCTTGTCTGTTACGTTAACTGGTTTTCAGTGATACAGTGCACTGAGTGGAACACTTCAAGCTCTCTCTGTGGACAGATTAACAACTCATCTTGCTAGAGCTGAGGAGACTTTGTATAGATGAGCTTATTACTCTGAACAAGTTCATAGCCTTTTCTTGACAATTTATTTAGTAATTAAAACGGGTTTCCTGTATGCAGTGATATAATTTGTTTTGTCACAGTGCTACCTTTCTGTTAGCACAAAAGATCGTTATAGCACCAGTAGGACTGACTAGATATGGAAATAAAGGCAGTTACTTGTCAGTAGTGAAACTGTAGTATTAGTATATTCAGAATGATTACAAGCTTTAAATTATCTTGAAATCTGATGGAGAGCTTAGTTTCTATCTCAGATATTGAAGTCACAGAAGAATAGGAAAATGCATCTCAACATATTTGCCAATGATTTGTTACAGCAAAGCCTGACTTTGCTAGTGGCTGTAGAGCTTCTTTTACTTTATGTATCAGATTAAAAAAAAAAAAAAAAGATATTTTCAAAAGCCTGTATCTTCCCCACCTTATATGGAGGTCCTCAAACATGCAGACTGGATTTGCAATAATTTATCTGAAAACTTCAGAAGTACGAGACAATATTACACAACTGAGACTATTTCTCACCTGAAAGTAATTTATGCATTCACTTGTCAGGCTTTTAACTGAAATCATACAATCATAGAAGTATTTAGGCAGGAAGGTACCCCCAGAGGTCTCTTGGCCACTCCAACAGCTAACTTCAAAGCTATTTCAGGTTGCTCAGGACCTTGCAGCGGAGTTTGAAGATCTCCACAGACAGAGATTCCTCAGCTTCTTTGGTCAACGTTTTCAGTGCTAAACCATTCTCCTGGTCATTAACTCTTTTTTTTTTTTTTTTTATCTTCATCTGACCATATGACCACCTTGTCAAGTATTTATATACTTGTACTGCAGAATCATATCCAAAAGCTGACACTAAACAGACATATAAGAGAGCAATATTTATAGCCCCATTGAGAAGTGAGAGAGGAGTATAAAGGAAAAGAAATAAAACTACTTAAGTAACTTCATGATAAAGGTATTTGTCTTAGGAAGCAGCTAGTTGCTCCTTACAGGCCTTTCTCAAGGGGAAGCAGTCATGGCTAGCTAATTCTTGATTCTGATGGGTTTTTTTGCCTTCAAAGCAGCAATTCTGAACACAAATGAAGACTGTCAGGCAGCTGACATAAGATTAAGACAACAGACCACAACATCCAGTTCCCATCTCAATCATATATTTAGTTTGTTTTGTAACAGTGTAGTAATCTGTCTTGCAACGTGGTTGACATGGTGTTGATTTCCAACATAAGCCACTTTCTCTTCCAGTTGTACAGTTGGCTTCCCAGTTAATGCTCAAAATGTCATAGATTTGTCATGCTTAAATGTCCCCAATCTGCCAGCATATAGCAAATTCATCAAGGTACTTGATCATCTGTGATCAGCCTGTTTCACAAGTTAGTACTCTTTCATAGCATTGCGTTAAACAATTTTAATGTTGGAGAGAATATTAAGTGACCAGTGTTATGACCTTATAAAAGAAATTTCATCTCAGGAACTTGAATCCAGCAGTAGCCAAATGCTGATTTTTTTTTTTGAAAAAAAAAAAATCCTTGTGCTCAGAGCCAGAAGGTTTATTGCTAAGTCATATTAAGTATCACACAGAACATAATCATGAACCAATTCCTTTCATTTATTGCTGCATCCCAGGGGTGTGAATGCTGGCAGAACATCCAAATTTTATCCAGCATTGATGTAGTTCATTGGTTTTCTTAGGTGCAATTCTCACAGGGAGGTTTACATCTGCTTAATTAGGAATTGCCTGAAGCCACCATCTTCAATAACATTTTATATGTTCTTTTCTTCCAGAACTATTATAGATTTTAAATTTAAAGCAGTGACATGTTTTCTTGATACCATTGAAAGAAATGTGGAAACACCTCTAGAAAATATTCAACAGCTTATATTAAGGAAGATACTTAACTCCTAGTGATTAGAGAAATGTTCTGGCCCTCAGTCCAACTTTGCTCTTTGTACTGAAAATAACTGCTTCTTTCATATTCTATGCAACAACTCATGTATTGCCCTGACCATTCTTTCTCCCTACCTATGACCTAACAGGATCCAAAAGATGCCACTCAACACTCCAACTGTGACCTGCATTTCAAAAAGGGAAAGAAAAGAAGGTGTTGCTTCTCACATTGCTGCGTGTTATGTCCTACTGTTCAATTCAGTCTGATCTATTGTGTTTTTTCATAGTCTTCACCTACAGCTCCAAGACCATGTTATTCTTCCCCTCTCTTTTCATCTTTACATAGAAGACATCACCTGACTAATTTCTCTGTTACACATAAGCCACACAGATCCTTCCTCTCATGTGGTGCAAGGGACACAACAGATCTCTGTTTAGGCCAGTGCTTAATCACCTTTATCTTGACAAACCAAAACCACTGCCTGAACACATTGCTATCAGAGTCATAGAATCACAGAATCATAGAATATCCCAAGTTGGAAGGGACCCACAGGGATCATCGAGTCCAACTCCTGGCTCCACACAGGACTACCCAAAAATCAGACCATGTGTCTGAGAGTGTTGTCCAAATGTTTCTTCAACTCTGGCAGGCTCAGTGCCATGACCACTGCCCTGGGGAGCCTGTCCCAGTGCCCGACCACCCTCTGGGTGCAGAACCTTTACCTAACGCCCAGCCTGACCCTCCTCTGTCCCAGCTCCATGCCCTTCCCTCAGGTCCTGTTGCTGTCCCCAGAATGCAGAACTCAGCATCTGCCCCTCCACTCCCCTCATAAGAAAGCTGTAGACTGCCATGATGTCTGAAAAAAATAAACTACATCTAAGAAACATTTCAGGCAAAGGTCATTCAACCCTCCTGACTCTTTCCTAGAGCAGCTCTCACCTTGAGATTTGCTCACAGGGTCCAGAAAGCTCAGAGAGTGCTCAGAGGGTCCAAGAAGAAGAAGGGAGTCCTTGAGGCTAGGATGCAAAGCCCCCAAGGGTCAATCACACAGCATCTGCTAGGGCGCGCTGGGATGAAGGTGTCCTCAATCTGCTTTTCCTTTATGAGACTGCAGCTGAAGCTCTGTGTCCAGTTGTGGGTAATGTAGATTGCAAAAGTTTGTAGTGAGCTTTCTCTAGCTATTCTGAAAGCTGAAGGAATTAGGCTTTCTTGGAGAAAAGAAAAAAAAATATCAAGAGAGCACTAAATTGTCCCTTGTGACCATGGGAGAAAGCATAGGAAAAAAAAGAAAGGAAAGTGTTCTTCAGTGTTTGGGACAGACCAGTCTGTCATGGATGGTCTCCTTCCTCAGTGCCTGGGGCTAAGACTACATGATCTCAGACAAGGTCACTTCCAGATATCAAATTCTGTGATTCTGTTAATGAAGTTGTAGGAAGTGATCCCTGCAAAACTGCAAAACTGCAAACAAAACAGTTCTCCTGCTGAATATCCATACATTTCAAAACACATTCTGAACATACCGCTGTTTTTGGTAGGTAACCACAGCAAATACAGGGTAAGAAGGATGCGTGGAATAGAAACGCTCTTAATGTACAGTGTATTTGAGCATCATTCACCTACAGATAAGCTTATATAAATTATCATTTCCAATAAGTGATGAAAGTGATTGCAATAACATTTAACTACCCCAGAGACTGGTATGTTATTAAGCTTGTATGATATTCAATTATTGTTACAGCAAGCTGTAGTAGGATAGACAACCACCAATGGAAGATCACAAATAAACTCCCAGTGGGAAAAACAATGTTTCTCAATGACAAACAGTAAGAACTCTGTTTAACTCACTTGAAATTCATTTATGCATTCTTACACTGATTTATGCTCTCATAGTTATTGCTTAACCTTGAATAATCTTGGTAAAAGGCTTTTTTATTTAATGAGTGTGCATGGAAGGGTGAAGGCTAATGAGGTATTAGTACGATTTATCCACTTTAAAAATATTTAGCTCTAACTATTCTTCTTAAGGTACATCAGGCTTATCTGCTTTGGTAGCACTAAAATGTCAACAGTTATGGTATATCTGAATCACATAAATCATAACTACATCAATGTTATAAAACCATTATTTCAGTAAAACTAATACATAGAGACAGTATCCTAAAAAGTATTAAAAGCCCTGAAAATACTTGCACCACTTCTTCAGAAAATCTGCTAATTGCTTTTTGAAAACCAGCTCCTAATAAAAAGAGATTTAATTGATTTTGCAAGCACTTTCAATTAAAACACCAGTAGAGAAAAAAATGATGTTGAACTCTATTTTTTTCAGGTAAGTGAATATCTTAGAATTATTTATAAAGGATGTTGCTATTAGAGGTTCTTCATCCATAACAATTTACAGGCCAAGACTTTCTCATACAGGGTTAATTCCTCAGATGGTGCAAACTGTCATCAGTAAATTCATAAGCATGAGAGTGTGCAGGGGCCATAGGAAAAATATATCAGTTATGCCAGAACTCTTTATGCACTATTAGGCCTTAATTGCCCTGATCAGCCTCACCCAGGATCTCCACTCATGTACCTTTGCCTGTGGGTCCAGAAGGTCTTGGGCCTTTCAGTTCTTGCCTGTGCTACACCATTGGTATAACCTTGTCTCCAGTCCTTCTCTGGCCCCATCTCCTGGATGAACCTCAAATCCATATAGTAGCTTTGTCTCCAGTTCTGTTTCCAGCCATGTCTTCTGGATCTATGCAGTAGCCATGTTTTCAGTCCAGTCCCTTGGTCCATCTCCTACTGTCCCTTATGGGGCCCCATGGACCTGATGCATCACCTTGCCAAGCCAGGCCTGACAAGGGAACTTGTTATCAGCACCCTGATCAGCCTATCCTGCTCGGATATTGTGGGGCTCCACCTAATTTGGTGAATGTGTGCAAATAGTAGTAAAATACTCTTTCTTGTGCCCCTTGTCTTATAAATTCTCTTACTTAGACATTATTATCTTGACTCCCTTGTGGCTAAAATGTACCGTAGATTGTCTTCAGGGATCAATGTAAATTGGATGATCAGCCAAAATTGCCTGATGATTCTGAGACCCCAAACTTTCTATCATGCACAGAGTGAAGTAGACATTGCCACAAAATTCTCCCTCCCAATGTGCAGTTATTAACATCTGCATGTATTTCTCTTTTTTTTTTTTTTATAGAGTACCGCAATCTGGAAACTGCAAATGAACTGTCAGTTATATTACTAAACATAACAAAACTGGCACTGGCACTTGACTTAATTCTAATAGCCTTCCTTCAAACTTTCTAAGTGGAATTGAGCAGAAAATGAAAAGAATGAACACAACAAGAATATGGGAGAGTTAACAATTTACAATGTGAAAAGGGTGTACCAAACCCACACATGCATGAGTTTCACTTAGATCTCATGGGGTTAAGTGATCTTTTTTCCCTGCTTTCTACACATACATTTCAGAAGTACTGTTTTCACTAGATTTGAGACTATTAATTGTTTCCTGTAATCTTAACTGATACTGAATTTACCTAGCTATTATTGTAATAATCTTAGTCCAAAGTAGTTCTCTACAACTATGTTATAAAAATTATGTTCAAAGGCCTTGTTTATTTTCCTTTGAAGAAAAAAAAAAAGTTTTTTGTGAAATTCTCTTATTTGAATGATTAATTTAATAGACTGTAATTCCCATCATGCCCTAAGAAGAGTGGATCTTAATGCCACACATTTGATTCAGGTTTGTTTTGAAGGATTGATTTTTCTGCTCTGACAGTTACTTCCAAGAACATTTTAAAAATGCCACCAGTGTGTATTCTCTACCAGGTCCCATCCAGACTTAGGAATTCTTATGTTTCCTTTTTGTGTGATGTTAAATTTGCCTTAAAGTTTGCTGCAGTTATCAAACACAGAAACACCGGTTAGATATTAGGCTTCATGTCATGACCTCAAATCCACTGTTCTGAATCAAAGTAATAAAGGTCTTTCTGCATCAGATGATTCAGATCAGTATTCATAGACTATCATGACCACCATTACAACAAATCTCAGGAATTAACCAGCTTTCTGAAATAATTTCAATCCACTTATCTTGCTTTACTTTCTAATGTGTTACAAGAGATCTATTAAAAATGTATTAAACTATTAGTTATCATTTTTGTCAGTACTTGTTTTAGTATTCATTAACATACAATTTTCATTCAGTGATAGCAGAGGTAATCTTCTCAATCCATCCCTGCTAAATCAAGATAATTGTAATTCCATTTGAACAACATGAGAGAAGCCCAGAACAAGTATACAGTGTCTTTTTCTCTGTCTCACATATGAGACCTAAAGTCAGGGGGGAAAAACAAACAACAAACCAAAAAAACCCCACATTTTATCTTTAGAAACAGTCGGTCACTTCATGCATTTGCAAGTCTGTAGACACCACGGACTGATCTAAAACAAAATTACATTTTCCCCAAATAAGAGAGTTTTCTGATTTAAACATTTATATTTTCCCCAGTATTTATATGTTATGGAGCATCCTCTGTTGCAATACTTTGATTTGTGGCACAGTTGAGCAGAACTTTTCACACATCATGGCACATAGCTGGAAAAGACACCTCAGAAGATATTCTTTTACCTTTCTCATTATCAGTGGTCATTCTGCTCATGCTTATTTTCTGAAGATGACATATTTGTTATATAGAGATACTGGTACAACAAATACAGACTTATTAGTGTATTGGTTTCCTACACTGAAGAAGTAATATATTTTGGTCTTCTTTTATTCAAACCATCTCTAGTCTGTTTTTTATAGCTTAATAATACTGTTTTCTTGTAGAGTGCAGTGGGACTTACTGATGAAAAGATCTATATAAAAACTTCATGTTGTTATTTACTGGCTATGCTCATTTCATTGATGTATGAGAGTAAGAAAGGTAGCGAAAGAGGTGAACATGCTCTGTGAAGAATGTTCCCTTTGTGCTACAATTAGTGCTAAAGTAGGGAGGAAAAAAGAGACAAGTTACATATAATTCTCTGAATATTTTAAAGGAGAGTGGAAAACTACAATAAGAGTTTATTGATTTAAAGTTGATTTAAAGAATTCTAAGAGTTGCTTTTTTTTCACTAAAATTTAACATTACTGAATGTCTTCATAATTTAGGGAACCAGGGAATTAGTTTTTTTCATCTTTCATTCCATTAAATCTCACTTTTGGTCTGTTCTGAACTTTCAGATTGAACGATGCATGTGAGCTTCCTAAAGTAAATATGGTCAATACTCCTTTGAAAGTAAGTACCAGAACTGTAGTTGTAGAAAGTAATGGTTCTTCTTGCAGATGATCAGATACAGAAATTCGTCTTATTTGGGTATTGCAACTCCAAATTTTCAGATATGCATCTTACTTTGCTGGGGTAAAAATGTCACATGTAGTATGTCACAAGGACATGTAAGGAAGCAAGTAAAATTATTATTCATGCAGGAAATGAGTGATTAAATTAATTAAAACATCTTTAACACCTTCTGTAATTACAGAAATGTTCGTAAGTATAGATTTCTCATGAATATAACATTATTTGAAGTGTAAAAATGATAATTTTTTGTATTATCATGATAGCTTTTGGTATAGAATTAACTGGTTATCCTTATTACGGAGTAGATAGAATGTGTGATTGTTGTGCAAAACCTCCCTTGCAGAAAGAAACAAAGATTTTAGTGTTGTAACAAACTAAGGTGCTAAGAGCTTTACTTTTTCCTTCTTTCTCTCTTTCTCTCTTTCTTTCTTTCTCTCTTTCTTTCTTTCTTCTGCCTGCTTGCCTGCCTGCCTGCCTGCCTTACTTTCTTCCTTCCTTCCTTTTTTTTTTTTTTTTTTTTCCCCAAGAGTCTTTCCTAACAATAACCTCAGGTGTTGTAAATTGACAATGCTCTGAATATTTCCTTTACAAGCTGGCCAAAGCAACCAAAGAACCGGGCCACTCAGTCCTCCTTGTCTCAGCTCACTTTTCTTTACTGTTCTCCAGTAGGACTTCAGGAGTCAAGTATGTCTGTCAGAATTCAGCAGATGGGGGAGGGCTGTGTAGCATCTCTCTGGACTGCTCACCTGTTTCTTTTGTTTGTTTCTCATCCTCCCTCCTGATGGCTCCTGACAGAGTCCTGGATGCAGCCAATGACCAGGGAGGATTTAAGGAGATGACCAGGAACTTTACTTGGTATATGCAGAAGAAATGTCTGGAAAAGTTAAAAAAACATATTATATAATGTTTAATAGCAATATTTACAAAAGAATTGTGTCTCTTTTGTCTGTAAATTACATAATGTTTATTTCTTTCAGAAATAAACATAGCCAGGAAGGAGCCTCCTGGGTTAGTGAGCCTTGTCATAGCAAACTATATAATCAATACCTCTTCATAAAAGTAATAAAATCATCTAAAAACAACCTTCTTCTAATTTCCAAACTATATTTGCTCCTAGTTACTTTACATCTATTGTTCAATACCTTAAATAATTGGGACATCTATTTGTTAAGTATAAAAATACTTAAGTGTGTTTTTTGTTGTTGTTGTTGTTGTGCTGTACAAAGTAAACCAATTACTATTGAGCTACTGAATTTCAGATGGATTCCTTAAATCTATCCCTCAAAGTTTTATTGTGTGCCACATTCCAACCCTCCTGTGCACTGACAGTGACTCCAGGTTTTTCCTTGCCAACTTTATATGCCATAGAGTTTGGACTGTAGACTGATGGCACTGAGAATTTAGAGCAGAATGTCATTTTTAGCAGTTCAGTGTAAACACTGACAGATACTGGTTTACATGAAATTAATCAGGGCAGTGAATACTACTTCTAGTAAATTAGTGTAAACAGGAACAGTTGTTCTACAGAAACGCTTCATGAAAATGAAAAGGATAGTGTAAATGCAACATACCAATGCAATCACCATTTTGAATTAATGCAATTCCCAAAACAGTGCATAACATTTCTGATAAAGGCTTAAATACTTTCAGAAGTTTTTGTAACCAGATAATACCTAATAGCACACAATACAAGACTGCCCTGTAGTATCCTCATGGTGTTTCAAATTTCACATATGTCAATATGCCAATATACAATAATTATTCAAAACTACTCAGAAATGGGTTTTCTTGGCCAGAAAACAGTTGTTCCTGATCACCTGAAAAAAAAAAAAAAATTAAAAAGTGTTATTAAACATTATATGAAGTGAGTGGTTTAAGTTTCTAGCACAAACATAGGATACATAAAAATGTTTTAGTGTAGAATATTATAGGATTACACATGGTTTAGTCAATAAAACATAGGATGAAAGATATGGGAAGGCCAAATACTTAGGTATCCTCACAAGTAAGTGTGAAGACTCATGCAGTAATCTTCCCTCTTCACGTTTTAGCCCTCCCAGCCATTATTTTAGCTCTACTCATCTACCTAGAGAAGATCAAAAAGAATGTCAAGATTTAACTTTCTTTCCACAGCAGACGTACAATAAGACTAACAGTAGTGTTTGCATACAGAACAAAAGCATTATACAAACAATTCTCAGAAAATGCACACACTGGAAGGTTCTCCACAACTCAGTATGAAATATTTAGATAGGCACAGCTGTGGATATTTTACCCTGACTCTCTATTAGAATGCAAAAGCAGAAAGAAAATCTGAGGAAGAAAAGGTATTCTCAATGGGTTCAACACATATAATCAGAATAAGGTACAAATTTAAGAAGGAGTTTTTAATTACTGTTGCTACTTTTCTGGAGAGCTAATAAATGTAAAGAAGTTTCACTCTTTAAAAATAATCCCAGTAGGACACACAAAAGCTAGAAGTATCACAGTGAAGCAACATATTTTATTAGACTATTTTGCAATAGCATTTTATTCTCTGAGCTGAAGGCATATATTGCTCTTGTAGCAGTCACTGAAAGCAATTCAATTATACTTTTGCAACAGTATTTACCAGCAAATCTCTGTTGCTCAGCAGCGCTCTGTGTAAAGGCACAACTGCTTCCTTTTAAAGGGCGTTGGAGAGATGTGTGATTTGATTGCTCTCTGATGTCTGTTATGCTGATGTCAAAGATACTGAAACTGGGATGTAAGAGTGGCTGAATCGGCAAGGGCATAGCTTTGTATTCTAGATTTATATTTTTGTTCTAACATTAGAATAAATCTAGAGCTACTATATGCTTACTCTCTCATCTGGTGCATAAGAGAGGGTGGAAAAGCCTTTTAAAATCCTGCTCAGTTCCATGCAAACACAGGGCTGTTATGTGGTATACAATTTCCTGGTGTTTAGATCTTCTGTCAGCAAGAAGTGTGGGGACCAACTCTACAATCAGTATTCAACTTGCCAGTCATTAATGTTTGGTGGGTATATAAACTACTATATCATCACATCTGGACTGCATTCTCATGGAACACCTTCACTGAATCCTCTCACTCCATAATACCACTATTCCACAAATATTTTGTGACTGCTTTAGTATCCCTCCCCCCCCCCCCCCAAAGAACTGTATTTTTTTTCCACTTGTATCATCATTTCTCCCAAGTTGTTCATCTTCAGCATCTTGATATTTTGATCATTTTTCTCTTTATTTATCTTCAGTTTTTACTGAACTAGAGTCTAGGACTGTTGCAGCTAGCATTTGCAACAGCCATAAATACTGAGAGGCTGATGCCTTCTTGCTGTATGCAACTCACAATATGTTTGGCCTTTACCTAGATAACTTACCTAGCAAAATAATGAATCAGTTGCTATCTGGCACCACCTGTCCTTGGCTTCTGTTGCTGATTTCCTTTTCCTCTTCCCTGTCAAAGGATCTCAAGCCAGGCAAAGATCTGAGGGAACTTTGCCAGTGATCTTTGATCCAATCCAGCTTTAATGCTAAAGCAAGGTTTTAGAACAATCCAGATCAGAGTGAAAAAATGCTTAAACAGAGAAAACACAGCTCTGCTGTGTGAGAGAGAAGTAAAAGGGATTGTAAACAAGATCTCTGTCTGTTTTAACTATCCTTGCAAGGTCCTTCAGTCCTGCCCTAAGACCAGTAATTTTCTGAAGCTTCCAAAGTTCTAATGAACTCAACAGAATAGGTCCACATGAAATGTTTGTTTGTTTGTTTTATATATATTTCCAGCATCCCAAAGCCTAGCTGCCTAGCTGCTCCCTGTGCTTCACAGGAGTTACATCCTTTGAGTCTCTTCTCACACTGCAGACCTCCTACAGCTGCATGTCCTTCACATTTCATACTGATCCCATCCTGCACTGCTCATGAAAGGTGTAAGCACACACACTATCAAGCACACTCTCCTTGAGAAGAGCTTGTAAAACCAATTGTAAATCAGCCATGACAAATCAAAGTGGGAAAATCTAGAAGAATAGGACCTAACCACACCTAGTGAAACACAAACAGACATCATCTAGCACAGCAAGCATCAGATTATCTCTGCAGCAGAAAAACACACCGTTAAATTGTGCCTAATTTGATACTAACTCCACAGGGAGGCGGGGGGGGGGGGGGGGGGGGGGGGGGTTGCTGGTAAATAAATAGATAGACTGCTGTCATCATGACCAGTTTCTCTTCGCATCAATAATTTCCCTTTGCATTTCAAGTGCAGTTCAAGTCATTGCTCTCCCCCTTGCACGTTTCTCAATCTACCTTAGCTTTCTTTTATTCTGCCTGTACAATTTCTCCCTCCCCTTGTTCAGTCCATATTGCCTGATTAATTATCTGTTTGCCCTGTAAAGCTTTGGAAACCTTTTATCACTAACATTCCAGAGATCTCTTCCTTGTACGTGACTATACATAAAACAGCACCCTAAAAACCCATTGCTTCTTGGTAAAGCTTATTTTCTGTAAAAGTCCTGGATTGCCTTCTCCTGAAAGTGTTCAGAAAACCAAGCAGCAGAAGATCTCTATTGAAAACAAATGTGACCCAAATGAGTTGGATCTCACAGGCAGTGGATTGATGTCCCTAATAAGGGAGATGTCTTCCTTTTTTCTCTCTTCTCAGCTCTGTTTCTGTTTTCAGGCTTGTGTAACAAGCACTTCAAGTAAAAAAGTCTTAATAGAGAAGAAGACCTGTTGTACAGTCGAAATAAGCATTTAAGGGACTGAGATTGAAGGATATGTTGCAGATATTAGCAATTAGGATAAGAAAGAATCTTTCAGACTATACCAAAACTTGTTTGTACGATTTATGTTTTTAGCCTTAAGTTGTTTTATTTAAAGCTTCTTGGACTGAACAAAATTCATGGTTATCCAGAATGGAGTCCTTATGGATTCTATGATCTAATGCACTGGTGGAAAATATGTACTCCCATGTCATCTAGCCCTCAGTATGCCAGGTAGACTCACCTAAAACAAAGGACCTTGCAGGCAAATCCCAATGCTTGTTTATTTTACGTTGATTTCTTCCCCAATGTGGAGATTCCAGGGGTTCTTTACAGATACAATTTTTACTGTACATAAGGGAATTTCCACCTCCTGCATAATTAGCAAAGAGCTGATTTCTAATGGATCTAAAGCCGTATTTTTGAAGTCAGCTCTGATAACAAAAGCAACTAAAGTGACAATAAGGTACTTGTGCTAGCAAGGTACATTACTTGTGAAAGATTTGTCAAAATGGTTCACTCCTCATGGAAATGTGGAATGCCCAGAAACATGCAAATTCAACTATATATGAGCTGGGTAACCTCACATCAATGATCCTTAAGCTCATTTTGTTTCAACTGAACACATGTGTGTCAGGAATTAGTTTTATTTTTGGCTTAGGTTTGAAATGCACCCCAGAAAACTGGAGTTCTGAAGCCAGAAACCAGCCTTTTGAATTTCTTTTATTTATTCCCCCTGACTTTGTTCTTCTTCCTAGTTTGTTTTAGATACATCTCATTAGTGTTCATTTGGCATTAGTGTTCATTCAAGGGGCAAGAAAGTAGAGACCATAAAAGAACTTCATGAATGGTTGAATGACAATTTCATTTTGCTGCATAAATTGTTGAATTCTTTGTTCCATTTCCAGGAGAAAATATGCGTACAGTCTTATTTCCCCTCTTGGGGTCTATTTTAATAAGAAAGGGTCAGCACTAAAAGCTTTCAATATGAAATCACAGATTGACCTATGTATCTAGACCTCACTCTAAATCTTAACACATTTTATGTAATTTTGAATTTAAGGAATCATACTTCTTCTGTTTAATCAACAATAATTAATCTTTGCCTTCCTTCAGGATTTGAAAATTGTGTAGCAGAAGGGGCAAACGTCAGCCATTAGTGCTATTATAAAAGGGTGGGAGAGAGACTTGCTGGAGATCTCACACACAATGTACATACTTTTGTTCAGTCCTGGATAACATTCTTAGGAGCATAATCACATACTTTCCTGTAAACTGTCCAGACCAGGTTTGTAATGGAGAAATACCAGTATGAATTTGGTGCATAGACTTAGGACTTCAATTTAATAAAATATTAAATTATATAAAATTACTAATAGGCTTTAAGATGAGCATGAATTTACTGCTTTGCTAAGACATTTTATATCAGGGCTTTTCCTATATATGAGGAACAACCTGCAGTATTTTGCACACAAAACCATTTTAAAGCAGCACTTGGACACACAGTCAGCTGATTGTGTCCATGTCCTTATGTCTGAAAGATAAGTTAGGTGAAATTTTCTACAATGGCTTCAGTCAAAACAGCATTTGAGGTTGAAACGTATGGTGTGATCTATAGTAAATATGTATATGTATATATTGGTACATGTGTACCAAGTCACTCGATTTTTGCATATCAATCTGTGATTCTTTTCAGTAAGAGTTTTTCCCTGAAAGAGTCTCCATTCAAAACAGAGTTCAGGCTCTGAATGTAACTAATATGACAACAAAATTGACTGTTTAAATGAAACATGAAGAATCCTTCACAGCAGGAGATAGCTGTGGAACACTGATATATTCATCTGACATTTTGAGTTATGTTGCCTGGGGTTACATCCAAATAGTTCCCACATAGTTGTACTGAGTGCTTGCTCCTCTGTGACAAAACAGTGTTAACATTAAAAATGCAGGTAATTATATTTCTATTATCTTCTTTTAAGAGAGAGTACAAGAGCAAGGCTCATAATGATGCTGCAAATCATGGAAAATACAATAAAATCTTTACACCAGAAACTAAAATCAAAGTAAAATAATTCATAAATCAGATATTTAGCCATTAAACTGTAGAAAAGACAGATTAATAAGGAAAGAGGGAGTGTTTGGCTATCTTCTAAAACAATGGCCAGAATAAGCATGTCTTATTTCATCTTAAATTATCTACAACATTAAGCTACTTAATGTGTAAATATTCCAGCTCCCCAGACTGCTTTCTTGGTACCGTTTGCTGGTGTATATAAGTACTCGATTGATACTTTGAGACTTGGAGCCACATCTTAGATAACTATTGCCAGACATATTTGATGTGAGTGCTCTGTGGTTTGTGTCTTGCAGTTTGCTCCACCATTCAGCAATATTTTTTTATCAATATCAATTTCACGAAAATTTCCATCAGCTTGTATTTATACAAGATTAGGCGTAGCCTAATACAAAGGTAGTAGATTATGCAGGTTTATATGGCTTGAGACATACAATGTCTCATTAGAACACAGCATCCTAGTTTTAAGTTTCTTTTGTGTTTTTTTTTTCCAGGAACTTCTCATATATTTCTCAGTGCTTTCATGTGAAAAACTACTCCTGTTTAAATATGCCAAGGAACACAACAAGAATCTGGGTGTTTGGTTGTCTTGCAAATCCCTTCTCATATGCATCTCTTTGCAAACTTTGTTCTGTTTAGAGGTGGGTATATATTCAAACAATTCCATATCTGTTTCTCAGTCTCTAAAGATAATAAAATGAAATGTAATGTTGTCTAATGAGGGCTACAATATTTCCCATTAGTAAGAAATATGACAATGTTGGATTAATATTGTAGGAAGACAGAAATAATTAACACTATTGAGATATTAGCTGAGGAAGCGATCTTTACCTCAGCTAGGAAAAAAATATATTAAAAAAAAAAAAAGTTTATGACTGCATCTGGATGAACACAGAATCTAAAACCCCGCTTGAAATTTTTAAAGACCTAAAGACTGTTCTGGAAATTTTAGGGCATGTTTTCAAAAGCTGTTCCACCAGGAGCTGTGAATTCTCAAGTAAACATCCAAACACATAATACCAGAGTGCAGGATACCCAGCAGCTCCTTTTACTGTTATAGAATAGGATGAAGGACTGCATTTACATTTCTCCAAACTGAGGAAATAGACATTGATAAAAGAGTGTTGTTGGAATTACAAAGTGGTTTTAATCTTTAAGTATGTGGTATGTTAGCATCTCCATAGAGATTAAGAATGGAATGGAACTTAGTTTTTGCACTGTATTTATGTGGATATTAATCTCATTTCAGGGTTCCTCTATTTGCTGGTGAGAGACAAGGAAATTTTGCTTTGCTTCTTAATGAAGAAATTTTTAGAAGATTTGCCTCCCTCTGAAGCACAAATGATTATGAGAACTAGAGATATGTTGTAAGGTGACTTTAGGTGCCATTATAATCTCTGATGGTTCCCTCACATCTGCCACTGTCATGCTCAAAACTAATCCATTCACTAGTGGGCAGGGACTGGCAGGCAATTCACCCCCCTGGTCAAGTCATATGAAGCCACTGGGTTGTTTGGCTGTTTTGTATGTGTGTGTGTTTTAACATCCTTTCGAGAGTTTACAGGAGTCTGTTTCTTAGGAGTATGTAGGAGTCACTATTGCATGGTCCAGAGATGCCAAAGATTTTTTCTATCTCTCCTCCAACAATAACTGCCACCCACCTGTGTACCTATGTGTCCATTACTGTTTGATATGAAATGTGATGTATGTGAGCAAGTCTGTGGAGCAGACGTCCTTGCCCTGTCCCAGCTGTTCTGGGCTGCACATCTCAGGATCATTGCTGTCTGTGGGAGGACTGGACTCTGTGGTCTCTGCTAATAGCACTTTATTATCTTTCACCTGTGAAATGAGCCCATGACTCTTATTACTGAACTTGGCTGACAGTGGTTTCAAAATGTGGTCTAGTATGAGGGAGAAGAGTTGAACTTGGAGAAGGTGTAAGGAATTTCTAAGAGAATCATCCTGTCTGTGCTTGGTTCCATGGCCTTTATTTCCTGTATGAATTTGTTTTCCCTTCAGTGAACAAGATTTCTGTACCAGCTGGAAAGCATAACAGAGAGCAGGTGCAAAGTCCCTTGCACAGATCTGGGCCCACTCACCTATAGCACAGGAGATTCAGTGAAGTGAGAAGTGTCCAATACAACTCAATGGGATAGTCTCAGCTGAATCTAACCATGCAGAGAATACTGCTTAAAATAATAAATCTGGGACACATGGACGGCCCCCTCCCAGATACCATCCCCTCTCAACACCCCACCCCATTTCCCCACACAGAGTTTGTATTCTAATTTATAGGTGAATTAGAATATTCACTATATTCATGAATTAGAGTATTCATCTATGAATTAGGAGGAGGAAGAAAGGTTTAAATCTTACATAGTACAGATCTAAAGTTGCAAAGTCTCATACTGATCCTTGTTCTTGTTTATGAGGAAGGAAGAAGGATCAGCTGCTCCTCCACTCTACTTACCATGTATTCTCTTTTTTAAATCTGTTACAATGCTCTCAGTCTTTATTCCCTACTAGCACCAGTCAAACACCTAATGCTATTGGGTTTTTCTCCCACTGCTCCAGCCTGCTGTAGCCTTTGCTCCTTATCAAAATATATAAGCTCCTAAATAAATGCAAACAACTCACTTGTTATGCCTACGTCTCAGAAATCTCTTGAAAAAACAGCCTTGCTGTGAGTACCAGTTTAATCATCCTCAGGCCAGTCTTCATGAAACTTGATTTACGTTTTAACTTTTGCCTGCACTCCATTTTATCAGTGTTCTTTTTTCTGGCTAAAACTGTTAAAGTCAAGTCCTGGTGTGCATGCAGCTTTGAAAGCACTGAAAGGATTCCACCTTTAAAGGAAAATCATGTTTGGCCTAACTTCAATGATGCTGATATTGTTTTATAATCTGGCTTTGGTTCTGCAGGACATGATGAATAATAAATTCTATACAGAGTCAATTAACCAGTAGACACATTTCTAGTATTATTCTCTTAGTACGAAGCCTTGCATTTTCATGTTAATGCCAAAGTCAGTGTGCCTGCAAGGATCAGGGCTATAATCATGTGCTGAAGTAGTAGGCTGTTCTACCTCTGGGTACAGATATTTAATACTGTGCTTTTCTGTCCTTCCTTTATCTGAAGTAGTAGAGGTCTGCAGGATTTCCTATTACTGTTTCTCTTGGAAATGTAAAACCCTAACTGAAAAAGCTATGTTTCTATCTCTGCAGGCCTCTATATATTTATCTTCACACATGTATATCAAACTTAGCAGCAGAAAGCTGAAAGCCAGTAAGTAACTTAACTAACAATTTAAAAGATAAAGGATTATGAGAGAAAAGCATGAAGAGAATGCTTCAGTAATTAAAAAAAAAAAAAAAAAAAAAAACTTGTAGGAATCACACTGCAAAAAAGCAAGTAAGCTGTTTGTATGAAATGTATCACATTATTCCAGAAAGTCAAGGGAGGTGGTTGTCCCCCTCCCCCCTCTGCTCTGCCCTTGTGAGGCCCCACCTGGAGCCCTGCATCCAGGTCTGGGGCCCCCAGCACAAGAAAGATGTGGACCTGTTAGAGTGTGTCCAGAGGAGGGCTACAAAGTGATCAGAGGGCTGGATCACGTCTCCTGTGAAGAAAGGCTGAGAGAGCTGGGGATGTTCAGCCTGGAGAAGAGAAGGCTCTGGGGATACCTCCTTAAAGCTTTTCAGTACTTAAAGGGGCTTCATAAAAAGAATGGATAAGGACTTTTTACTCGGGTAGATAATGATAGGACAAGGGGGAATGGTCTTAAACTAAAAGAGGATAGCTTTAGACTAGACATTAGGAGAAAACTCTTCACTGTAAGGGTGGTGAGGCACTGGAACAGGTTTCCTAGAGAAGCTGTAGATGCCCCATCCCTGGAATTGTTCAAGTCCAGGCTGGAAGAGACTTGGCCAACCTGATCTAGTGAATGGCATCCCTGCCTATGGTGGGGGGTTGGAGTTAGATATCTTTAAGGTCCTATCCAACCCAAACCATTCTATGATCCTATGCCAAACACCAAGTAGCTATTCCATTTATTCTTGCTGTGACTGAGTGCTTTTTTACTAGATAAAATTTATTTTATCTAAATGCTATTTGAAATAAGATAGGATGACTTTTTTGTTGTTGTTGTTGGACAGTGCAGAGTAAGGTAAACTAACAGGGAGACTTCTTTGAGGAGCAGACACCAAGCAGCACCAGCAGAAGAGGACCAAGGTACAGTCACACCACTGAGATGAGGAGAGGAGGAGAGTCTACATGTGGACCAAAAAGGAAGGCACAGAATCTCTCCCTTTCCAGGAGGACTCTGAGTTAACTGAAGACAAGCCCAAGAGCAAGGGCACATCCCGTAAGGGTACAGCAGTGGGAAGATACTGATTTATCAACCCTTCTTTTCTGTCATGACTTATTCATTCATTTTGGGTTTCTCTATCTTAGAAGTTAACTACTCTGTTTTACAGTCTAGTAAAATCTGACTTGGATTTAAAGCTTTCTTGGTCTTATAGAGAGACCTTGTTCCTTCTATTAACAGAAGGTTGAGGCAGGTCAACCTCGTAGCACTGGCTAATTTGCATCCCTGTGACAGAAATCATCCTGGATTATTAAATAATTAAAAAAAAAAAAAAAAAGATAGTGGAGAGGTGCAGGCTGGTAGCATTGCTATGTTACCAGATCCACTGAAACTATATTATGATTAAGTGAGCAGTTCTTTTGGGTGACATTGACCTGTGTTTGATAAGGGCATTTAACAAATGGCATGTCCCTGTCTCTGCACACTGCTTCTTCTTTCCAAACATCTGTAATACATTGGCAATGTTGTAATGGTGGGCTTTATAGAATAATGTCAGGTTCTTTGTTTTGCTCTTGTACAATACTGATTTTTCCACTTATGTTCATTAGTTTCTAATTATTTGTAGTTCCTCACTTCCCCTTCACCTACTTTAAAGACTTTATGCAGGTCTGAAATTTAAAGGAAGCAACTTTGCAGACAGATTCAAACTTGAATTGAAATGCTAGGATTTGATTATTTTCTAGAAGTAGTCTAAAACACAATCAGACTTGGGATTTATTTTTACAGTAATAAATATTTTTAATGGATAAAAATACATTTTTGCTCTCCATTTGTTGAGAACTGTGAAGATATGTCAGGGAAACAGTTAATTTTCCTTATCTTTTTCTCATAGGAAAAGTATTTCTTAGTGTACATTTTAACTTCATTTTACAGTTACATTATTTAGCAAATCACTACTTCTATTTGTGTTTCTTACAAGTTAAGAAAAAAGTCTTTTGTTTATATCTTCCTTCCTGTGCTTTGTTTACTAATGCACCTGGGATGACTAAGACGCAATAATGATCTAGGTACTGGCTTAATGATACACTTTCCATTGGATTTTTTGTTTTTATAGATGCTGTGAATTGTGGGGGGTTCCACAGTGCATTATGTTGATCCACTCATAAGACCTGTTGCTTTTCCCTGATGTCATGGACTAGAACCAACACTGTGATTCTTTTCTGTACTCTGTATTCCCATCTGTATACAAATTCCTTTACTATTTACTGATCGATGAAATGCTCGCTATGATCAGCTAGTGGTAAAGAGAAATCCTGTTATGTTCCACGTAACTTTCTTGGGTACAAAACAAAATTCCTCCAAAAAGCCCAGGTGCTTTTTCTGCTTCAGAATTAGGTGCCTGGCTGCTCTGCTTATTGGCAGGGGCAAAAAGTACTGTGGTTATGTTTATCATTTAAAACATGGATTATTGGAGCACTAAAATTTCTTTCGAATTTTTCTGATGTTAGGAATTAAGTGTGATGGTTACAAATGTATTTGGAATAGGTAATTTCTGAGATATAGCTGTATAAACATGAAAATTGCTACCAAAGATATTTCCATAAGAAAAGCATGCTAAACTGAAATATGATTGCTGCTTAAATATTACATCTCTATCTATAGTTCTGAAATATTGATATTCTGTGTGGAAGACACTTTAAATGATCTCCCTGCCACTTCTACCTTTTTAACAAATCAAAACTGATAGAAAAGTAATGCTAGAAATTGATTCTAAAACTAAGGGCAATAACTCTTTATTTCTAATGCATTAAAATAAAGACAATTTCTCATGGGGGAAATATTTTTTATGACGGGATTGTTTAGTGTAGATTTTATTATTATTATTATTGTTTTTAGATTGATCTACTTTATCAGGTTTTGTCCCCAAAGCTTTTAGAATCACTGCAAAGGACAGATGCTTGCACAAAAACAAGCAGAATCTGAATTACTGCAACTTCAGCAAAGAAAATAATTCAGTGTATGAAAAAAAATGATGGAACTCTAGCACAAAATGGAGTAAACATTGCTTGCATCTTGGTAACAGATCCAGGAAGCAATTCATTAACACCTTCATCTTCATTTTAATTTGCATTATCAGTAGTCAACAATTGGCCCAACACTACTTCATCTATATTTAAGTTTCCATAGCATTAAATCTTTATGGTACTTAACCCTGTCCAAATTCTCCAATATCAAAATGACTAGTCTTTCACCGGATCTTACATGCTACAAGTATCTGCTTTCTCTCTTTCTATAGCTGAACTGTTGTACTGCAAAGCAACTGTAGTATTCTCCAGCTGTTACAACCTGGCACTTCAAAAAGTTTATGGCCCAGCTCCTCAATTAGTAAAAGACAAATATTATGTCAAGAGTAAATCACACTTTTCCTATGTTCATGGTCAAAACTTTAAAATCATAGAATCATTAAGGTTGGAAGAGACCTTCAAGATCATCTGGTCCAAACATTGCCCTACCACCAATGCCACCCACTAAACCATGTCCCTAACCACTACGTCCAATCTCTCCTTAAACACCCCCAGGGACGGTGACTCCACCGCTTCCCTGGGCAACCCGTTCCAATGCCTGACTGCTCTTTCTGAGAAGAAATGTCTCTTAATTTCTAACCTGAACCTACCCTGACACAACTTGAGACCATTCCCTCTAGTCCTATCACTAATTATCTGTGAGAAGAGGCCAACCCCCAGCTCCAGACTCCTTTCTTGCTTATGTCTAATCGAAATGATCTATACGAATAGCAAGTAAAGATAAAGAAAATCCAAACAAGCATGAAACAGTTACCTGAGAAATTATAATACCGTTTTTAGGTTGCAATCATTTCAAATCACATTATTAGTCCATATGTGAAATTTCATGGATAAGGTGTTTTAGCATGGTCACTACACAACTTAATGTGAACCTGGAAAGTCTTTCCAGCACCTTGGCAAAAATCCAAACCTCCTTCAGAATTTTTCTGCTATTGCCTTGACATCATTGTTGTACCCCAGGAAATGCATAGAATCACTAAATTTCCAAGAGCAGCTGCTAATAACCTTATATTTTCTCAATGTAAACACAGGTGTGATTTGTATTGTCTTGTTTTTGCAATGTTTGCTAGAAACAAATTACTAAATCAAGGCTATTTTTTTTTTATTTTATATACATACCTACTGAGTTAAGAATAATCCTAGTTTTTTGAAACTGGTATTTCTTTTCTGAATTCTGTGGGCAGTGATTTTCCACAGAGGACTTAACTGGGGGCCTGCGGCTTTAGCACTGATTTGGCAGTTCAGGATCCTGTTCTCCATGTGTGTCACTGCTGAACAACTGGGCATATGATTTTCACCAAGGTTCCATCCAAGCGTGATGATCTTTCTGTTTCTTTGTTACTTTGGGATCTCAACTAAAAGACTATTGCATTAATAAGAGAAATGGAAAAATGAAATCAATCATGAAATGACTCAGATTACTTTTGCCATACAATAAAAAGAAGCAACTTCTCTACAAGGTGAAAAATCAGTTCACTTAGAAATTACTTCTGTTTTTGTTAAAACTTGCAGCTAACAAACTTGCAACAAATGCTTTTTCTGGATTTTACCTCAATCTTTCAAAATAGATGTGAATTCTCATAATATCTTTGAACATCTTTGAATGTGTTAAACAAAGAAAGCAATTAGTTTCCTTGGAGAATATTTACAGGTGATTGGTCTTTGAAAAATTTAAGTTTTACTGCCTGTATTTGAACACATGAAAGCACATGACAATATTTCTTTTACCTATATCGGAATTATGCAAAATTTCTACTGATAATATCTAAACCTCTAGATTTGTAAAACCTCTAGATATGTAAAAAACATAATGATACATCACTGTGATATTGGCTTTTCTCAAACAGTCATGTTAGTTAAAACAAGGTTAAGACCTTAGAATACTATTGGCAGTGATTTCACAAGGTTGACCTCAAGTGCTCTGATATGTTATGCACAGTATCATTAGAAACCGTGTGTGAAAGGCAGTATATAAACATAGCTAAAGTTAATATATTCAGAAATTCAGGCTAATATGACTGGCAGATCCTGTAGTGTTCACCAACCTCAGTTGCTAATGTCTGTTAAAGAAGAAAGTAAAATGTCTCCACTCAGTATAAAAGAATAGTGAAGAAAAGTGGTATTTAGACTCAGTCTGTGATATCTTTGACAAGACTGAGATCTTAATTAGGTCTCCAAACTTCAGATATAGCTTTACTCTTAGTAGTACCTGCAGAGAATACAGAGAAAGAAACTTTTTTGTTTGTTTGTTTTACTAGAAGGTAAATGTGCTTTTACCGCAACTTTAAATTTGCACCAATGTAACAGCACAGTTAATATATAAGGGAGATGTAATACAATTTTACCAGCATTTTACAGCCACCATAGTCCTGTGATATGAATAAACTTGGCTATTATCAGCAATGGATTTATTTTTATGAGAATAAGTAAAATTATGGGCAAGTAAATACAAAACTGAGACAAGAATACTCTATATCACAGTTATAGCATAATTTAAATTGGAAGAAATCTCTGGAGTCACCTGGTCCAACTCCAAGCTCACATTTATTTGTACTGTAATTGTGGATTGGGGCTCAACTGACTGTATACTGAATGACAATGTTCATCCCAAAAGACATGTAACCTAAGTCAGCACAAGAAACTGAATAAACAAGGAAGGCCAATTCAAGAAGGCAACTCAAACAATGCTAAGACCATCAGCAACAATGAATAATGATTGGTGTGTTATCTTTTTAATTTTCATACATAGCACCAAGAAGTTTATTATCATCAGTTTTCAGTCTTGGCCAGAGCCAGATCAATACATGACTCCTCCATGAAAGGCAGTACAATAAATCAAGATTTGCCAGTTACAGTCTAAAAACTGAAATGTTGAACAGTGATAGGAGAAAAGAAAACAAACCCAGGATACACTTGTGATGCAACTGAAAGCTCCGTGGCAATTGGAGCTAGCACTGGTTTAGCTACATCAGCTCCTAACTGCACTGAAAATAATACAGACCACAGACGTTTTGTTGGAACTGCAGACTTAGCAGTGCAAGACGAAAGCTATTAATTTAAAGCTCTCTAGTAATGCCTTTTAAAACACAAAGCAAATGCTTCTCTTTTCAGCCAGCTGGGGCTGTATGTGTCTTGATCTGGTGAAACTGACAACAAACATGAATGTTGTTGACTGCTGTATAATTAATACCTTCATAGGTAATAAACAGTGATTTATTTTACCTGGACAATTAATGGGCTGAACTCAAGAGGTTCAAGGCAATTTAGTATTGATTGTTTTATATATATAATTAATTTTGCTCACAGATCTAATAGTATAGTTCCATAATTATTTGCTGACCTTATTTTAAAACTCTAAGACTACAGTGCAATCTACTTTCTAGGAAAGCTCTAGGGAAATAAAAAGAAGACCCCCAATTTTCTTTTCCTAAAATACACAACATACGCTAAAATTTAAATTTATTTTAAAATCAAATTATCCAAATTATCCACTGTTGGATTGCTGCATGTTTATGTATTTGACTCCTCTATTCCACAGAAAATGTATTTCTAAGTTTGTATCAAAGTTTGGCCAAAAAGTTGGTTTTTTTTTTTTTTTTTTGGCAGACTAAATTTAAGGTGATCAATGCTGGATTTGAAGATCATCTTAGGGAATTTACTAGGAACACTCAGGAACTTTGTGAATTTGTAATACTCCTCACATCTTTATAAACAATTCCACCTCACCATGCAAGTAGCACAATGAGTTTCAAGAGTAATACTACTAATAAATGAAGATGATTAAGATATTCATGAAGGTTAGGTATAGGCATTGGAGGTGGGATGCCATTAGTCTTACTTAGGTTTTGTAAGCAGCAATATAATGTTAAACACATGCTTCATTTTCCTTTATGCTGGACCACTACAGTTTTGTCTGTATGGGGTATTAGCAATAGTTACATCTTTCACCAGTAGTAGTACACGTAAGAGAAACATACCTATTGATTTTAAAGGAAGCTAAACTGTCCTTTTTAGGCACCTGTCAAGATCTCTTCTTTTGTTTTCTCATGAAAGAGCAAATTAATTCAACTAGTTGAAACAGGCCATGTGTATTTAATGTGACAATTTGAAATTGAAGTACTACCTTTTAGCCCTGATAATTCTGGCATCTTTAAGGTTGTTTACAGAAATCTACAAAAGTAAATGATTGCTATTGAACCTCATCATCTCTGAGTAGCAGGCTGAGTGACTCCTGGGTCTGATAAGAGGAAACAGTCTTTCATTTCTAGATCAATGCTTTGAACTCAAATCAGAACCACAACAACCAAAAGTCATTATCAATAAAAGACAAGCAAGCATGAGCTTTGAAAGAAGTTTATGGTGTCAGATTGTTTCTTAGGGTGCTGGTATGTGACTCAGAAGTGTGTTTTCCAATCAGTACTGTTGTACAAGAACATTAACATCAGGCTGTTACTTAGCCGAGAGAGCAGCCTACCCTCTGTAGAAAGCACCTTAGTTCCAAGTACCATCAAACATCCAGCTTCTACCAAAATCAAAGTTATTTTGTAAAACAGAAGTGGCATCTATAATACAAATTGTTTATCCTTCTGAGAATGACTACTCTAAAAGTATAGATAAAACAATCTCTGTGATGGGGCGAATCCTGAAGAACTTTTTCTGTTCTCCAAATATTAGAGGAACCTTTGCGAGTCTGGCTATGCATAGCCTGTGAGGAATCTTTCTTTTCTTGATATACTTTAGTTTCTCAGTATTGAGGGTCAATGCTTTTACATTGTGCCCTAGAAAATATTTCTGAAGATAGCAGCAATACACAGCTGCTAGTTTACAGAACATATGTACAATAAATATGTGTGAATCATAAGACTTAAAAGGGGTTATAGTTATACAGTCACTTGAGGCATTACCATAAGCCATCTTCTACACATATAAAGATCAAACCTGTAAGCATCATCTGTGGTACAGTCAGAGACCAATGACTTAAGCAGCCAAGACCCATGTTTTAGTACATGCTTTAGCCTAATAAGCCATTTATATACTATCTAGCAGAGCCCTGATTACATCCCTCCTCTCCTGAGGTTTTTGCTGCCTGGGCTCAGAGATGAATTAGAGAGAGTACAGCTGGTGACTTTGAAGGAAATAGCTGGAAGAAGTCTCACTGAGGTCCTACTTCTTCTGCAGTTGGAAACTGCTCACCTCAATATATCGCAGAGATATGTTACAGTCTGGGTCCAGTCCTGAGTGTTACTGGCCATGTATTGTCTTGATCTGAACCCTAATGCTGACTTGACTTTCTGGCTTGACTTTGGTACTGTCTCATCACTTTCCTGGAGCTGACTCAGCTGTGGCTAGGTACTTTCTCTGGGTCTGACCCTGACCATTGCTTTAGCATGCTAAATTAACTTCCCTGTTTGACCTCAGACCTACCCCATCACTGCAGACTTGTCAGGTGATCTTGACTCATGGATGAATCTGGTGAGCATCACCAGACCTGCTCTGCTGACCTTGCTCAGTTACATGGCGAATGACCCCACAACGTTGTTATTAAACAACAGATCTCTTCACACAGTTTGGTACTTTTGAGATTCTATTTCTAAAAATACCTTATTTTTATTCAAGCAACTATTTATAGCTATTTTATAGTTGGGTTGGGTTTTTGGCACAAGCATTAAGAAATTATTGTTTATATGAAGGGTTCTGTGTTTATGATTTCAAAATTAGTTGATCAGATGGCACTGAGCTAGTTTAAACTGTTATATTCTGTGCTATCTGTTCTCAAGGAGTCTTTTGAAGTGCATAGTATGTCCTTGATTATGTATTTAACAGTTTCCCTGAGTTATAGCCTGCTAATGCAGACCGCATGAAAAGATCATCCTTACATTGCCACAGTCTCTGAAAGGACAGAATGGGTTAATGATTTTATTTCTCTTTACAGAATACTTCCATTAGGTTGTTATTTAAGGTATTATTTTTCTTTTCTCCTTCCAGAGCAGCGTTACAAAATTGCAGTGGTTATAAATCCTTCATTATGGCTTTTCAAGCTAGAAATGCCAAGGTGCATTCACCATTTACTTCAACAGGCCTGTTCATGGCAGCTATTACAAATGAGGTGATATGTCACGCAGCATTATTCGGGTTTATCATTACAACTATCTTTGTAAATAACTTTTTACATTATCAGAAATACATTTACTACATCTAGTCTTTAAAAAGTTATTTTATTCTAAAACTTCCCTGTTCAAAGAAATTTTTAAATGGCATTTCAAGAAACTACTGATAACCTTCAATTGCAAAAAACAGCTATGTACACATTACTGGCTAAACAAGTGCCTGGGAGCAAATGCAAATACATAAATCCTAGTTATTCACACTGTTGGATTGCTCCTGAGTCCTGCTCTGGAGTGATCTAACCTGCTTCCTGTGGGAACAAACAGTACTCTAAAACAATGAATTTCAACAGGCCTTTCATGAACATTTGTTTTCACACTATGGTTCAGGGAGTGATAGATGCTTCAGCATATCATCATAAAAATACATTGAGACGTTAGACAACATCCAGCCATCCATGGAAGGATGAATGCAAGTGGCCTGTGAAGCTAAAGAGACTAGCACAAAGGTTTCTATCCAAAGACAAGTTGCCTGAGGTCTCTATCGGTTTCCTGACAGACAGGTTTGACACCTCAGTATATACCACCCTCACAGCTCTAAGCAGAGCTTCTGCTGTTTAAAAGATGAAGGTAGAATCCCGGCGTGAAAAGGGGCCCTGACACAGCACAGGAAAGGTGTCTTAAGCTATACCAGAGCTTTTGAAAAGCTACACATTCAAACACAATACCAAAACAGCAGTGCTTCAGTTTCATAAAAATCAATGGGTACCACTTCTGCTGCCAGAATTGCTTCATTTCCAACTTAAAGCTGTTCAGCTTCCCACTTGTTTTTGACCCTCCTGGAGCTCCTGCAGTAACATCACAATCTTCCCCAGGAACTGCTCCTCTGTGGCAAATTCAGCCTGCCCCAGCTGGCCCTGCTTTGAGCAGGGGGCTTAACCTGAGCGATCTCCAGGAAACCTTTCCAACCTCAATGGTGCTGTGATTCTGAGATTGGTCCTGGATCTGCAGATCAGCACACAGGCACTGTAGTGGTTGTTAAAGGATGCTGGGTGGATGCTTGGACCCAGGAATTGCTCCTTCCCAGCCACCCAAGTGCAGCACGTGCATGTGGAGGCTACAGTTCCTGTTTGTGGGTCAAACCAGAAGTGAGTCTGACCACGTATCCCACACACACACATACACATATGGAGGACACTGCTGAAATCTGTCTGACTTTAGCAGCGTTCATATACCACCACCAGAACAGAAGGACAGAAGTACAGACAGCCCAGTCCTGTTCTCTCTCTGGCTGATCAGGATTAGAGTTCACTGGGGGAATCACACACACCCTTACTCTTTAGACTTACAAGCACATTCATGTTAATCGATTCCTTGGGTATCAGCATGTCTAATATCCATGCTCAGACCGTGTGTCCCCTTACAGGTCTCTCTCTCTATATATATAGGTCTCCTGCACACTGCCTAGTCCAGCTGGATGTTCACCAGCAAAAGAGAGGCATGCATGTACGCATTCATCTCACAAATACCTCTGAAACAAAGGACACCTTTAATATTGTCACAGGCTCTCTCAGCCTGCCTAACATCTATGCTTGGACCCTGGGCTCCCTTACACCCCACTGACTCTGACCTTGAGACAAACACATGCACCCAGGATTAAATTCACAGGGGAAAAATAACTACATTCATTGTTTTCCAGTTCTGGCATTTAGACTTTCCACAGTTACATATATATCTTTTTCCCCTCCACTTGCTCATACTAAGAGCTACAGGGCCTGTGACCTGAGGTCTTTTCTCCAGTTGCAGGTACTGGTAGTCAGAACTCTTGCACACTGGTCTTTCCAAATGCTGATATATAGACCATAGGATAGAAAGTGGGTTTCCAAAAGACAAACAGTTGAGAAAAATGGCACAATAGTAAAATAACATAGATAGAGGTGATCAGGTGCAAGGCTCAGTCAGGTAAGCTTACAGACTGGCAGCTCGCTTACACGTGACTGGCCCCTTTTATCACCTTTTTCTATATTTTCTCAAAGATCTTCCTCCCCCATCCACCCCATCTCCACTTTCTCTGCCTTTGGCCCGTCCCCTGGGCATTCCATAGCAAATTTTGCACAGTCTACAAAGCCCTTCATGTGTCCCATAATAATCAGGTTAACGTTCTTTCCACCTTATCAGATACAAGGTTCAGGTTGACCCTCTTCAAGAGTGTGCATGAGCAGATTTTTAATGGCATGTCATCCAGTGGTTGGGCAGTTCTGGTCTTTGTTACTGTCTCCAATATCACCTACCTGTCAGGTTTGTATATCCATGTGTTTAATTTATCACCCTCCCTGTTATTTGTTATTTAATTTATGATGAATAGTTCTTAACCAGATAACTTAATGAAGCAGATGCTTTCACATTACACATACCCCTACAATGGACAATCAACCGGAATGGCCTGCAGATAAAGTCCAGGATGCACCATGTGAGATATCATGCATCATGATATGTCCTTTGACTTCTAGAGTGTGAATGGTACATTTTTCCCTACATTAGAGTGTTATATTCTGGGCTTTCTGGGGACTTGATGGACCCACTGCATGGACTTCTCTCTATAGGCTCTGCTATGAGTGAACAGTCTCCTATAGCCACACATGGAGCACCTTTTATATTTGTCTGTCTTCTCTGCCATCTTCTATCCAAATATGGCATCAGTTTCAAGCTAGGCATACAAGAGCTGGAAGGCCCAATTCCACAGTAACTGGTCCATACAGAAAGGCAACAGTATTCACACATAGATTCTATGAAATCCACACAGCACTTTTCACAGTTCTGGAGATCTTGGTGTTCAACCTCTGCTCAGCATTTGCCACCTCCCAGGCAGCCAGCCAGATTTCAGAGCCCAAAGTTTATTCCATGTCTGTGTAGAAATTTCAAGTTATGATGCACACACAGTCTCCTCAGTGGTGTACCAGGGATGATCATTTAGTACCACTCTTAGTTAATATTTTCATGGGACTCTTTTGGGCATTTTTGACTGGTTAAAGTGGGCAAAGGCTTTTATCACCTCGGGAAGGTGAGCAATGCAGATGGCTTGTGAAAAGGTGAGCTTGACAATGGCTTTGCAGTTTTCTGTCTATTTTTGGACTGACTGGCAGGAGGGATGGCCACCTAGACCCTTATGTTGAGCACAGCTTCTCTCTTCCTTAGGTATGAACCAAAAATCTCACAAGGATAATTGCCAGGTGCGTGAGCTGAAAAGCCCTCACGAGGAGCTCAGCGGGATCCTCGGAGCACTTTCAGTCTACCCCATGTGGAGAACAGTGGAAACTGGTTTTCTAGTTCCCAAATCTCTGCACACTGTAGGAAGACTGTTGGATACAGAAACTCAGGCAGCCCACAAGACTGATTCCACTGACCAGGAGTGGCACACGCCATTTCTAGTGGTCATTCTGGTGGCTAACCTGTAGCTCCGGGATGTCTTGTTTGCATGGCATGTTAGTGAGTAGCAAGCAACTTGCCAGCTGCCTTTGCAGACAGTGCGAGACCTGCCAATGGCCTGCAAAGGTGCCAAATCTGTCTGGCAAAACACAGCAGTGGCCAAAGTATCAAAGTACTAGCAACCTGCAGAGCTACAGCAGCTTGTTTCTACTGTAGGCAGCAGATATATACTGCCTGCCTGCTCCCCTTAAAGGACATTACTGAGGTAGTAATGTGTCACCCAGGGAGCTAATAAGCAGTGAGCATGTTGTGTGTTGTGCTACAGAGGCATCTGGACAGGCTGGCGCTAAGCTCTTTGGGGTACTGTGAGAAAGGTAGCCCTTCAAGTGCAATGCATTATGGACACAGCACTTTTCTAGAGTGCATTGAGCAATACAGACATGACCGAAACCACACATCCACACTTGAGAGGCACTGAAAAATCTCAGAGATAAATATCATCAGCAGCACAGACATAGAAATGTTTTATTTAAGATGGTTAGGGACAGAAAAATATACTTTTTTTTTTTTTGGGGGGGGGGGGTAAAAAGAATCAAACAGATTGTATCATTTTTTCTTGATCATATTGAGACGGTACAGAAATAAAAATGCCCAATGTAGGTGGAAAATAAAGAAAACTATATGAAATAATTCTCTCATTGTTTCTGGTGCTGAACTGCAATACCATAGTACTGTTAATAATATTCACTGTTGTTTTATTTTCCTGTTAACAATGTTTCTTCCCATAGCTGAAGTAAACCTTCAAGGTTCTACAAGAATGAAGTATGGAAACCTCTACTAGTCAGCAGTAACTGCTAGTGGGGGAAAGGCTGAGGAATTCTTCTTCCATACGTAAGTATTTAGGATATAGGCCAATATTTCCTAGTGTAAGGGAGCAGACCAACCACATAAGAGAAAGACCAGAAATGATTGAGAAGGTTGTTCACATTCTCTGCAACTTCTTTCATTGTTAAAGCATCAGTATGAAAAAGTTACATCCATGTCTGTGATTAGGCAAATCAACTTTCACACACTTGTTAAATTAAGTATAAAGTGTTGAGGTGCTTGCATTTCCATTAGATCAACACTTGAGCTGTACTGCAGTGTGGCTATGATCTGAAAATTAAGGCTGTAGAACAAATGCATGTGGTTAATACTCCTGTGGGGTTTGTTGTTGTTTTCTGTTGTTGTCATTTTGTTTTATTTTGAATTAAAACAGAAGGCTTCTACCGCAATAACCTGTGCCATGAAAGCTGGCCTGGGTTTACTAGAAGCTGTAGTAGGAGGAATGTGGGTGGCTCCAGATCCCTCCAGCTACTGAGGAGCACATTCCTGTGTCCATTTCCCCTTTCCCTCTTCCCTTTCCTCTGCCATTTTTAAACTGGATATGCCTGCCCTTAATTTGTGAAATCTGTCTCCATGGAAATCAGTGTTTTTGCCACTGATTTCAATCTTTCCCACAGGCATATTCTCATGGTTCTGTGAAAAAAAATCAGGATGATATTTCTGAGACACAAGAGGACATATTCTGTGTGATTTTTGAAGAAATAAGAAAGGCAAAAACATCTGTTTAGGTACACGGGAGCATGTTTGTGAAAAAAGAGAGATTTTTTTACTTGTGATTTTTAAAAGAAGTTGGTTTGAGCCAGAAATTCTCCAAATATTTCTAAATTCTACAATGTTTAAAATCGAGGTATGAATTTAATTCAAAAAGAAATTTAATAGATTGAACATCTCTCTCTTTTGCATAAATGTTTCAGCTAAACCTAAAAACAAAATAGCATTTTTTAGACTATCATGATAACACCTGGCTCTCCTATACCTCTCTGCCTTTGCTTCTCAGTAATCGTGTCTGAAAAAAAAAGGAAGAAAACATGAGACTAACTTATCTATTTTAAAAACCACATCTGGAGAGCACTGCTTAAAATACAGCATTTGGAGAGACCATTTTGATTTGTGGCACTGTTTCAGATTTTATATTCACAAATTGAATAAAAAATTATGTTTTTCCTTTTGTGGGATTCTGGTTTTGTCACCCCACCATATGACCCACCATATGAATAACATTAATTCATCAAATAATCCAAATATAATTCATCTTTAGCCATTTGAAATATAATAGATTTTCTGTAGCTTTCAGAATGTCATTCACAGATCTTCCTGTGCTAGTTAGCAAGCGGCTAAAACAATTTCAAAGATCATGTAATTAGAATGGTACAGCCCTTCTACATAAATCCATTTCAGAACATTTCTGCACCTTACTGAATAAAAAGCAAATGTGCTTTGCATTGCACATTCTGAGATTAGATATGGCATTCATTCCCAAATTTGCTTATCCTAACTTGATGGATGTATGCTCAAGCCCATGTTCAGTTTTTAGCAGATACTTCACGTTTGCAAGTTGTCCAGTTGTCTTCATCACTCACCATCTGTAAAAATGAGAAACAGCTCTGCTATTCCCTGTGACAGTACAAAGATGTCATTTAAAGCTTATAAAGATAAATTTATTAAGCATTTGAATATCATAGTGGTAAGTGCTCAAAAAACAAAACAAAAAATACAAAACACAAAGACATTGGTATTACTGTCAGAGAGGTGTTTGTATATGATTCCGTAAAGAAAGCATGTAGCTACATGCTGAATTAGTTTTAAAAAGACATATAGGACAGCTGGTTCCTCCCCTGAGCATCTATTTTGTGTTGCAAGGCCCTAATCCAAAATCAATGATTGCAACAAAAAGGCCCCAGCTAACAGCAGTCAGCTGTGGACTAGGCTCTTGGCAAAGAAGACATCTGCTGTAAAATTAGCAGAGAATCATGTTTCAAGTCTTCCAGCATATACTCACAGAGGCAGAAAGAGTCCTGGAATCACAGAATAATTTGGGTTGGAAGGGACCTCTTGAGGTCTCTAGTTCAACCTCCTGCTCAAAGCATAGCCAGCTTCAATGCTAGAAGAGGTTTCTCAGGACCTTTTCCACCTGAGTCTTTAAAATCACCACCATCTATAAACCCCACAGGCAGCCTGTTCCAGTGCTTAACCATTGTGGCTGTAAAATATACATAGGGAAGCTTTCTTCTGACACTTTCTGGCTTTTTGGTGATTTATTTTTTCAGCATAGCCACTCATACAGGTTTACATCTGTCCTGATTTTGGCTAGGATAGAATTAATTTTCCTCCTAATAGCTGGTATGGTGCTGTATTTTGGATTTAGAATGAAAATAACGTTGATAACATGCTGATGTTTTAATTGTTCCAGAGCAGTGCTTACACTAAGTCAAGGACTTTTCAGCTTCTTGTGCTGCCCTGCCATTGAGGAGGCTGGGGGTACACAAGACGCTGAGAGGAGACAGAACCAGGACAGATGACCCAAAATGACATGGCACCTCAGGCCATCAAGGAAGAGATGCAAAATTTAGATGGGCTTGTTATCAAGGGGTGCATGGACACTATAGCACAGGTTATTCATGGTTGCGAAACGTGCTGCAATCAAGCAAGCCAAGCGATTAAAGCCTTTTTGGTATGGAGGACGATGACTGAAATATAAATATGGGGTACCAGTGCTCAGGGATGGGATGGGCATCGGTCAGCGGGTGGTGAGAAATTGTACTGTGCATCACTTAATTTGTACATATTATTATTATTATCATCATTATTATTAACTCTCTTCCTTTTCAGTCTTATTAAACTGTCTTTACCTCAGCCTAAACTTTTTGAGACAGAGTTACATTTTTCATGAAGTTTTTATAATGTCCATTCCTGATTGGTGAGTTTGGTAGTGAGTGTAACATCAGCCATAAAATTAGGATATAATGTAAATGAGATGCAGTCGTGTTGTATAGTCAGCAGTCCTTTTGGTGTTTCAAGCTTCTTCCCTTGCTGCGGTAAAAATTTCTTGCCCCAGAGATAGGAGTGGTATGTGTCCTCCAAGAAATCAATGATGTGATGGAGAAACACCACATGAAGGCCCTTTATTCTCTAATACAAACATCAAGGTTTTCTTATTCTAGGACATTTAGGTGAGACTGCATACTTCTTGAATTTAATAACACATAATGATAAATATATTGTGGGGAAGAAAGGCAGTTCTGGGATTTAGTTCTTCTGCCACTTAGCTATCCCTAATATCACTGGTGGTGCAGTACATGTAGTGAGAGATTTCTGCCTGTTCAGAAGACAACTGTAGTCTGCCTTCAAAGTACATACAAAATGTCAGTGAATTTTTTCTTCTTATACAATCTATTTTATTGATTTGACATTACTGACATCATTAAAAAAAAAAAAGTGTTGCCAGTTCAATTTATAATTTTTATTTCATATTGATTTTTTTCCATTGCAATGATTATCTGTGATTCTTGACTTGGTAAATTTTTTTAGCCATTTTCATTAAAAAAAAAAAAAAAAAGACTTGATCTAACCAGCACACAGTATCACACCATTTGCATAAAGTTTCATTTTCTGAGGTGTTTGCTTTTTGTGGACCATTTAATTATCATGCAAATAGGGCTGGGCAATTTCTGCAGACAATCTAATTGTTAGCATAGTATGTTCTCATTATTTGTATAGTGCTGTAGTTTGCATTAGGCTATTACCAAGTGTAACAGAAATCCATATAACAGCATGAGTTTTGAGAAATGAAGGCTATTTTTTATCAAAGGCTGGATGTACCGGATACCAAATCCAGTCTACAGTCACAGACAAATGTCAGCTACTCTAAACTGCACAGCTCTTCTGGAGTCTGAACATGCACTGTTTGAGTCAATAGGAGCAATGCTAGTTTCATAGCCCATTCATTTGAAGTCTTCCTCCCCCAGTGTTTGTTTCTTTGAACAAGCTCTAGCTCTTAGACCTTGAAGAAAATACTATATTAAGCAAAGGAATTAAGATAAGTAAAGCATTACTAAAATAGCAAATGGAAACAAAACTGATTTGCTTTTAGCTAGTAATTGGAATGCAAACACTTAAACTTTCATCCTGTTTCCAAACAGTAAATCTTATCTTTTCAGAAAGTGCTGCCAATTGAGCACTATTGAACTTTGGCATACAGCCATCCACACATAAACACATTTGCACATTATTTTGATTGGCTCTTGCTAAAACCATATGTTGAGGGGGTTTTTAATTAAAAAGGCACCTAAGAAACACTTTCAGTGTTCACACTGGGTAAAACATATTTCAAGGTTCTAAAATGTCAACAAAATATTACAGTAGATAGAACAGTCATTTCCCCCACCCACTGGATGACGTAAGGACGTTAAGTAACGCTTACAGAGAGGATTTTAACAGCCATTTTTACCTGTTTACAAGGAGAATTTTCAGTGTTATTCAATAGTTTGAAGTGGAAGAGAATACATGGGAAAGTGATCACAGTTTTCATGCAGTAAGGATCAGTCACTTCTGAACCACATTGACTGGAAATAAGAAGTCCATACTCCTTTGCTGGTTACTAGGGTTATAGTCCTCGGCTAGGTCACTCTGAGAAAGCAGCTAAAGATCAAGGGTTACTTTTCAATTACTTTTCAAAAAAAAGGAAAAAAAAAAAAGTAAATCTACTTCTCCAGTCTTTCAAGAGTTTTCAGTTTGCAAATCTCTTAAGGTTTCTGGAAAAGTCTCCAAAACCTTTCCCAGAACCTTCATCTGATGCAGTAACTAAGCAGTATAAGTATTTATACATCAGACAGGACAGAGAAAATGAGCAGACAAATGAGCAAGCCTTGTGGTGGGGCTCTATGCTGAGGCCTTGCTTCCAGGAGTGATCCTACTGCTGGCACTTCTGGAGGAGCTGCAAAGAACCACAGTCTCACTGCCTGCACTGGGGAGGGTGAGGGGATCCTTTTTCTTGAAGCCTCTAAACACTTCCTTGCTTCAATAAACATTTATAATTGTAGTTATATACAGAGGAGAGTGGTGTCAGCAAAATAATTTGTCACATTCCGCATCTTATCAACACTAATGCATAACCTAGTATGGCATTCCCAAGAGAGGTGGAAGATACGAACTGTTTTGACTCATGTGACTGACAGATACAGTTCAGTTTGACAGCTACTAGTAGGAGATGAATCTTGAGATGTTAGCCACTGGTTATTAGGTGAAAACAGACTAAATATACAGGAATGGCATGAGCTACTGCTCCCTTTGGTTTATCATTAAAGCTTTGTGTTTTGCTTTTGTTATACATGTGGCTGTCTTTGTTACAAATACCTGTGTTAAAGAAATAAAATATTAATATTTTGGTTCAACCCAAACGCTTTAATTTTTTTCAGTTGTAAGGCCACACTGTTAATGTCAGCTGCTCCTACAGTCCCAATGATATGCTTCACTCTTACGTTATTAAATGTAGTGTTAGAAATTGTAATATAATCATAGGATTAAATCTATTTTTATCTTCATATAAACTCCTTCAGTTCTGTGCTTATAATATTTTTTATACATTTTTCTGCCAGATAGATAAATTACTCCCTAACTATTGAAGGTCCTGTCACAATCTTTGGCAGTACCTTTTTTCCCCCCTTCTTTTCTTTGTCACTTATAGTAAGCACCGAATATGTGTGAGACTTCTGGCTGATTTCTGGTGACAAGGTGTCCCATCCCTCTCCCACAGTATTTCTTGCTTCTTCAGAGGAAGAGATTACGGTTTGGGGATGTCAATGCAACAAAAGCAATGTGACTCAGAAAATGTCAAAACACTTGCACACCCAAGGGAGTCTTGCAACTGCATGAGCTTGTACAAGCTTCAGCGCATCATCTAACCACCTCATGAGCCTGACGGAGTTTTCTATGAAGTGAAGAACATCTTCTGTTTGTACCATACAGATCAATGCTGGCTCTCATGAGTGTTAAGCAGAAAATGATTATTCTAACTGGGGATTTATGTCTACAGCTGACCTTGGCAGCACAGAACTCTTCCACAGAATCATAGAATATCCCAAGCTGGAAGTAACATGCAAGGATCAAGTCCAACTCCTGGGTCCCCAAACGGACATCCAAAAAAAATCAGAACATGTCTGAGAGCATTTTCCAAACGCTTCTTGAACTCAATAGAGATGATTTGGGGAGTGACAGATGTACTGTAAAGATCGTGCACATGTAAACTCTGATCTAACTATGGGGAAGATTTCTGTAGCAGCAGTGTGAGCAATACTTCACTATTTATTCTTTCCTCCTTTGCAAAGAGTTTTGTATCCTCTTTTCTTCCTGGTGTTGGTAGAGGGAAAGTCTGCAGCCTCCTAATTTTGTCTCAAGCTATTGGCCACATTGGATGTGAGCTTCTGGAGAGCAGTGACAGCTGGAACAGATGAGAGGATTCAGGCTGCTCTTGCCTGCCTCCCAGCCTGTGGACACCTTAGCAATATCATTCCTAGTAACAGCTCCATGGTATTCAGCTCAGCCCTGGCTTAGATCAGGTACTGTTTCTCCAAACACCCTCAGAGCTTCTTGTTGTCCCTCCCAAACTTCCCCTAGAAATTCTGACTGATTGCAGTGTGTTTTATAGGAGACAAGAAATACATTGCTATAGAGCCTTCCAGCAGTTTGATTTATAGCTGTGCAAGCTCTCTGGTAATTGCATGTAATAAGTTACTGGTCCAGACTACAATATCTTGCACTTCTTAATGCCGGGGGAAACTCTTTCTGCTTGTAAAGCTTTTCTGAGTCTTACCCACACTTCTCGGTTCGCTTTTGATACATTTTTAAAAGGATGTTTTGTCACACTGGGTAAACTGTCATCTGGGAAAGTTCATCTTAATGTACTTTGTGCTTGTGCCCTGAGAGAGTAGATTTATGAACAGTATTTTAGATATGTTACAGTCTTTTTCTACCATGAATATTCTCATCAGAAAGGCCAGTGAATTTTATTTGCAAACTCTTGGACTAGATTACAGTAAAAAGTAATAAGATTCAGTTATAAATAATTTTATTTACCAGTTCTAAACATATTATGATCACATTATGTGAATTAGTACCCTCTTCCTGATTTGTGCAAAAGAGTGAACAGTGTATGCTTGTCAATCTATTTCTGATTGGATTTATTATTCATCTTAGGTACCTGTTTTGGAAATCATGTCACAGAGAATAATCTGAAAGTATTCTGAAAATTTACGTAATAGTTTTATATTATTTTAACCTTTCTTTATTATTCCTCATGTTCTGCTTTTTAATAATTACCGTTAATCAAGAAGCCAGGAATACATTCAGTGGCCAGTATTCCTCTAGAACTTGTATTTTTCAACAAATAATTCTTTCTGATGACATATTTCCTGCTTCTCTTTAGGTCTCTGGAATGCCTCCATAAGCTTTAGTCTAATATCCTGTCATCTGCAACCATTTGCCTTGTCATATTTATTGGCATTTCAAGCTTGCTAACAAAGTTTAGATTCAGAAATCTGTTATGTTTTCCCCTGTAAAAACCTTAGATTTTTCAGAAATGCCATAAATCCCAAAACATAACAAAAGATTACAATGAAGGAATAGATAGATAGAAGAAAAAAAAAAAGTTTTGTTTTGGAAGATATAAAAGAGCTTGTAACTGAAATGCCCAATTTATTAGGAAGAGGCACAGAGTAGCTAAAAATTATTTCTGCTAGAGAACCTAAGAAATGGGCAGATTTTTGTCT
The DNA here is from genome assembly GCF_040182565.1 of Anser cygnoides. NCBI lineage: Eukaryota > Metazoa > Chordata > Aves > Anseriformes > Anatidae > Anser > Anser cygnoides. The sequence goes on from NC_089874.1 coordinate 88,110,202, forward strand.
ATTTGAACAGTGAATATTGTTTGATCTACCCTTACAGGTGGCCTTGCACTCTGTGCACAGAGAGCATGTTGACAATCTGCAATACCAAACTAGGAAGAATTGAAAGAGCAGTTGAGGAACAAGTGATCTTGATGAAATGGAAAAACAGACAAAAAATACAATTAAATTCCATCTAGATAAGGTTAAACAACAGCATAAATACATGGCAGAGACCAGTAGGAAAGCATCTGAATGTTACTATATCAAAAAGCCAACCAGGTACTATTCAGTGGAGACAGACTATTCCAGAGACAATCCTATCCTAAATGACTAAGTGAGGTGAGGGGATGTATCCTTGTTTAACAAAAAAGGAGCCTGAATGCCCCATACATTTTAGGCTGGATGTCTGGCTTCTATCTTTTTGGTTATTTAAAAATATTTGTAAGATGAAGGAAATATGTGATACTCTAAAAAAGCATCATATGTTGTTCAAAATGCCTGCACCTTTAGAGCTGTTTGAGTGATGTGTGGAAATGTTGCTAAATTTTCCCATGATTTAAAAGAAAAAAATTCCTGACATTATGGTGTGAATCAGTCAATGGTTAGTTAAATGATTATTAAAATATATAAAACTGAGGAGCTCCTGATTTGTCAAAATCTTTAGCAGAAAACTTTCTCTGGAAGACACAATTGCAACACCAATATTTCATTATGTGCTACTTGCTCCTGTTTTCCAAACCTTAACTTGGACGGGCAGAGATAAAAGTTCTGTCTGAGCCTTTGAGGCTATCTACTCACCACAGAAAATGAATATTCACAGAAATGAACTTACAAGCAATCCATGAACAGATACTGAGTTATGTGTTGTGCACTTACAAAGCCTGTCATTAGGCTGTTCATTCAAAAAAATACAAGGCTAACCTCATTGAACGGCTTACTCTCCTTGGCTGATTTGACTAGCTTTAATAAGTGATGCAGAGTAAAAACAAACAAATAAGCAAAACAAAACAAAACAAAAAAACAAACAACAACAACACAGTAAAAGAGATATGGTATGGAGCAACACTGATCCTGACCAGAGAACAACAAAGCCAAAAAACATGTTCTCACTGTGAGCTGGCATTGTAACGTTGGAGTAGATATAATGAAAACAGTGCAGCACTTTTTAACTGATACTCACATTATGTAATTTCCATTTGTAAGCAGTTCAGGTAGGAGGTTATATATATGAAATTTCTTATCTTATGGAACTGCAAACACTTTAGAAATAAAAGGCCCTATATATGACCATGTGCTCCTTTCACTGATATCACACCATTATTGATGGAGTAAATCTGGACCCTGGACATAAGAGAAACATATAAACCATAGGCACAAGCTCCATTTTCTTTTCCTTTTTTTCTCCCTGTGCCAGGCTATTCAGAGAGGTTTGCAGTCCAACAGCTACAGTGTGCGTTAACAAGTAAGTATCCCATTTCAGGTTAATAGCATAGAAAAAAAAATCCCTTTTACCAGTAGTAAGTTCACACATGGATGATGTGGGAGTAAAGAGAATGTGTACTAACTTCCAAACTGCCAAAGCACAGGAGCTATAAGCCATCAACTCTCTTTCACATCATCCAGCTACGAGAAAACCTTTGAAACCATTGAGGCTTTCATTAAAGCATTGATCTCAACCAGTAGAAATAGAAGATGAATTAAGTGTACCTGAAAATAATTACTTTAGAATTAGCCTGGCATTCACACAACTAAACTGGAAAGAGAGACCTTCTACAATACAGAATTGAAACAGAAAATTAGATTTCACCCAGGCAGAAAAACTTGCAGATTCTAATCCAGGAAAACATATGCTTACAAAATCGACCATGGGTATTGTAACAGATCTTGGACAACTGTGGTATAATTGGCTGTCATCCCTTGAGGACTTTCTCCTAAATTTACAAGTAAAACCTACTTGTCCAGTGTCTTAGAAAACTGTCATTAGGGTTCATATTTTTGGTAGTAAGGTTTGTGCAATACTTCAGCTAAAATAAGATGAGATATATGCCTTAGGTAATGGCATAAGAACTTCCTTGGATGACAAACCTCTAACAAATTGGAAGGAATAGGCTCCTTGGAAAATTGCTGTGGAAATGTTGTCCACTGACACATAAATCCAGATGCAAATCAATCTGAAGTAGATTTTTTTTTTTTTTAATTAGAGAACTAATCAATTTATAAACATTAAATTCATAAAGTGGACTATATATGACTTCATTGTCCGCACATCACGCAGTCTATGTATACAAGTAAGGGTATATCTATGGGAAGAAAAAAGGGCTGTGGAATATTGCTGGAAACATGGCATTCAGGCAGTGACTTTTGTGCTTGTTAAAGCCTATTAGCTCAAAGTATAATATTTATTTAAAGTAGTACCTCCAAAGACACAACATTGCCTTCCACATACATTGTTTTCACCAGTGTTATAGAGACTTACACAGTGCTGTACTGAGCAGCATAAGCAAGTACTTGTCATCCTGTACCTGTGACAGACGTCAACAGTTTCAGAAATATCATCTCAAATTCAGAAGTGAATTAAAAAAAGAAAAAGAGAAGGTTCCCTATGATCCTGTGTGGTAAAACTGTGAATGAGCTTTCTTAGATATGCTGTGTATGTACACCAGGATTGCCAAGATGAACAAAAACACTGTTTATACGACAAGGAAATACTATGATTGGTATAGACACTTGGGTCTTCCAGACCCTGAGAAAGCTCCTGCAGTCTATGAAAGAGCCCTACGAACCAGAGATTCCCTGGTGAGCCAAAAGAATTAATTTTAACTATTAATTAACTACTTACATACAAGTAATTAAGTATATTTAATGACTCTTCATTCTTAAATCTTTCCTGTGAACAACGTCTTACGTTGACTGTGTACTCCAACACAGTGAAGGCTTGTGAAGGTTTTCACAGAACTTCCTACACTTTTCGCATTTAAGCTTAATTTATGTGGAGAAAGGTTAAACAGGTCTGTTTGGACCGTAGGCCATAATCCACCAGATCCAACCATCACCACTGATTTTAGCCTCGGCCCATAGTCAAGATCAAGCATGTCATGGTATCAACATCTGAAGATGGTGGTACAACCTACATTCTCAGAAGGTAATAACATCAATTCCAGCTCTTTATATACCACCAGAGAAGCTTCTGTCTCTTCTAGGCTTATTTTGATATATCTACTAGGCAAGTTTTAGGTGCATGAATATTTGTGCAAAACATGTAACAACACCAAAATCTGTGGTTTATTTTTCACACTGACACTTGACTTATAGTTAGCTTGGTTTTTTTGTTTGTTTTGGTTTTTTCCTTTTTTTTTCCCTGTATATCATGGTGTCTTATTTCCATTCACTGCAGATTTGAAAGTTAAATGGTGTCCAGTTATGAATGGATGGCAAGTCATAACATTTCTTGCATTTGCCTCAAAATGTGTCAAGCTGCCAGAGGTTTAGAAAGTCATAGCAATGCTAGTTAAATGACTGTTTTTCAATTTGCTCTTTACATGAACACAGGAAAAAAAAAATGCAGTAACTAGTATTCCTTGGCAATAATTTGGGTGGCATGAAAGCTCCAGATGTACATGAAATCGGGCTTTAATGTTATAGCAGGTAAATCCTAATCCATTCCAGAATCCCTCTGTCTGAATGATGACTAGGCTTCTGGAAAAATACCTTCAATGTTTAGGAGTCTTGCTTGTGTTTGTTGCTACATTTTTTGTGATTATTATTTAAGTTGTATTGATACAAAACAATTGACTTAAAACAATTGAATTAAAGCAGTTAAGATTTCTTCTAAAAGGATGTACCACAGTAAAACTATAGTCATTCCCAATATCTATGGAAATGTTAAATTCTTGTTGTTTATGTTAGTAGTGGGTGTTTTGTGTTGGCCATAATTTAAATTTTCCTGTAATCTGGCTCTACTCCTTCTGAAGTCAGAAGGGATTTCATGTGATTAACTTAGATTTCTGCAGGCTGGATAATATCTTGATTGAACTTCATATGCTCTGTTGGGTCCTTGCCACCGCTTGCATTTCTGATTGTGTACTGCTTGAGTTGACACTGCTTTTATCACACCATCAGCTCTCTGGCACACAGTACCTCTACAACTTTTATTGTTCTTCAGCTGAAAATTTTCATTAACTGGCCCTAATGGAAAATATAGACAAAAACATTCACAGCACCAGGGTACATAGCTGAGATACTTTCTCATCTAAACCAAAATGCATATATCTGGCTTTCTTATCTATAATAGTAAATATCTTTTAACTGCCTATTTGTCTCCATATATGTGCCAATTCAGAAATAGAGTAACTCTATTTCAGTATAACTTTGATAAAAATTAGAAGGCTCCAAGCAAATGCAAAAAATGTCATCTGTAACCCTAACTCTAGCCCCTAAGTACAAGACTAGCTATCAACCCTACTGTCTCACAAAGACCTTAACAGTACCCTAACGAATCTCATCCTAACACTGAATCAAGCCCTCGACTTAACATTAAGCTCACCCCCCCCAAAAAGAAAAAAATCTGACACTGAATCCTAACCCTACTGTCATCCTTAAAACTTAACCGTAATTATAAATCCTATTAACTGTACACCTGTAACATGGACCTTCACCCCATGACACACCCCTAAACCCCAGCGCAACACCCAAAGCCCTAGCAGAATACACTAATACAAACCCTAACCCTACCTTAAAGCACCAACCCTAAAGTTAAATACTAACACAATTCTCAATTCTAACCCAAACCCCAAGTATTATTAAGAAAATCTCTAAATCCAAACTCTAAACTCTAATATCACACTCTCAAGGAAAACTGTAAATCTGAACCCTAACCCTGAATTTAAACCCCGAATTTAAACCCCAAACTTAAACCTAAGCATGCAAACTGCCATCCTAAACCCTAGCCCTAACCCAAAATCTAACCCTAACTCTTAAACAAAAGCCTTAAACCCTAGCTGTACATAAATCCTTAGCACAACCAGCTAACTCTAACTTAAATCAAACCATAAACCACAATCCAAATCCTAACCCTAATGTAAACACTAACTCCAAGCCCTAAAACAAATCCTTAACACAACAGAAGTCCCTATCACAAACCCCAAACTCTAAAGCCTATCACAAACCTTATGGTAAGCTAAACCCCAAATGATCACAAAAATATTAACTTTAATTCTTAAATTAAACTCTAAACATAAACCTTAAATTAACCCCTATCCTCAAACCCTAAATCCCAACACAGCCCTATTCTAGCCCACCAATCCATGCAATTATCCTAATGGAAATCCCAACGACAACCATTAACCTCTACCACAAGGCTCATACTCTGTCACAAATCCCAGACACTAAATCCCTAACCCCAACCCCAAATCTGTAACCCTCAACACCTAATCACAATGCCCTAAGTCTAAACTCTAATACAAGCCTTAAGCCCTACATTCTAATGCACATCCCAAGGCCTAAACCCTAACACAAACTCACAAACTTAAGTCCTAATGCAAACCTCTGATCCCCAAGATCTGGCCCCAGCCCCAACCCTAACCATAACTTCTGGTCTAATTCTAAATCCCTAGTCCAACCTTAAACATAATTCCTTACACTAACCTTATAAATGCAAACCCTGTCCCTAACCAGAAATGAAACTGTAACTTTAAACCTAAGCCCTATCACTCCCTCTAAAAACTACACAACCTGAGGCCTCAGTCATAACCTTAACCCTAAGAAAAATAAAAAATAAAAAATCACACTAACTGAAACCTTAAACTTAACATGCTAACACCAACCCAAGACAGTAAACGTAATTCCACTCCTAATCTAACTGCAGAAAAGTAACATCACCAATAAAAAAATACTTTATGAATACTCGCGTGGCTATGCACTAAAATGGGAGTAATACAATTAAAGAATGCCCTCCAGAAAACGTAAATTTTATCCAAGGAAGGAAAATAGAAAAGAGTACTAATTCTGTTAAATTTAAATTTAAACACAAGAAAATAAGTCAAAAAGGACAAGTCTCAGGAAGTGTTAAAACTACTAAAAATCTTTTTTCAAACACATTAGGAGCAGAAAGTTGGATAGAAAATCTGTAAAGCCAGTAGATGCTAAAAATGTGAAACAACTCCTCAGAGAAGACAAAGTCATAGCAGAAAATGTTAAATGAGATTTTTCACTTCTGGGTTCACTGTGAAGAACTTGGGGAACTTGAGGAAGTTCCCATAGCAGACCGCTCTTTATGGGAGATGCTATGGAAGAATAAGTTTGAAGTTGAAATGTCAGTAGAATATATAGAGAAAATAACAACAACAACAACAAACAGTAATATCAAATTAATGGCCCAATACAATTTTCACCCAGGAGTTTCCAAGGAGCTGTAAGGTAAAATATTTGAACTAGTAACTCAGGTTTCTAACCTCTTGCATAAAACTCCAAGAAAAAGAGAATAAATTGCTAATTTTTAAGGATATTGGTGGGATCTAATAGCTAGAGACCAACGTATCTGATGCTTAAACAGGCAAATCAGTGGTAATCATTATAAAGAATAGAATTAAAGAAGTCATAGGCAGATGTCAGGCATTGGGGAAGTCAAGAAAATTTCTGTAGTTACATTATTCTTTGATACAATCTGGAGTGGCACTTTTTAACTTCATGTTAGGGGAATGGATAAGGAACCAGTGCAGATGGATAAAAAGGAATGGAGTAAGTGAATGAAAGCAATAAAAGAATGAAAAATAGGTAGCATAATGGAAAAGAGAGTAACAAAGTGTGAAAAAGGAACAGGAGAGCAATGAGAGAGAAGAAAAAAAAAAAAGAAGGAAATATAGTAAACAATGCAAACACCCCTCAGCACTTATGATCTCAGATTGAAAAAGACAAATGTAGAGAAAGACTTCTGGGGTAGATAGGAGAATAGAAGCACTTATCAGAAAAGACTGAAAATTTTGTAGTTCCACCAAATCAAATCAAAACCAATCAAATGAAAAATTGATTCAAAACATGACTGTTCTGCACATAAATGTTCACATACATCAGGAGCATAAATTGAAGGACAATGCTATCTTGAGAATATATGTGCAAGGTAGCCATCAATAGATTAAATAGATTAGGGATGGGAATTCCAAACAGCAGAGCAGTGAGGTGCTGCAACAGCCTTTGAGTGGGAATATTGTCTCCAGAATAATTATTAAATACTGTGACATGTCAAAACAGGGGACTATAATCAATGAACCTGGTGTTCCGTTGCAATTCTAGGTCCCATATATTAAGTAACAGGAAAAAATTGTAAGGGAAAATATTACAGACTTGTCGGGGATAGGGTTTATGCATCTCTGTACAATGTAACAGGAACAAATAGACTCATAGAGCGTAGAGATTGCAGGGACACTTAAGACACCTAGTTCAATGTTCTGTAATCACAGGCCATTACATTTCCCTCAGTTAACTCCCTCTTGAGTGTAATAAACTGTCTTCGTCAAAAACACATCTTCCAGGTAGGTATCTGATTTCAGCTGAAAGAATTCAAGACTGAACTTTGTTCCTTTGGATGATCATCTGCACAGTTAAACATCTATGCAATATTTCTGATTTGAATTTGAGTGGCTTTAGCTTCTTACTATGCTGTTCTCCATGACGTTAAAAATCACATCAGAAACTTCTATTTTCTGTCTGTGAAAGGACTTTTACAATATAATCAAGTTAACTCAAATATTCCTGAAAGATAAAAAAAAAAGGCTGAGCTAAGCCATTTGTTTTAAGTCATATCCTCTAGCCCGCAAACACTGTTTGTGTATCTCTTCTAACTTCCTCTATTTTTTTTTTCAGCAATCTCTTTAAAATACAGACACCAGAATCATTTGCACAATTTCAGATTCAGTTTTCTGTGCTACAGCATATATTTCAGAATCACAGGTCTTTCAAAGGCAGATATACTGACAAGTTACATATTTTTAACCTATAAGAATAATGCAAAATACTGTTGTATAAAGGTATCATTGCTATATGCATCGTTTTCCTGGCTCAATGGGTGCGAAACCCATTTTGTAGAAACCACTGAGAAGATGAGGAGAATTACTGTGAATCATTACCATAAATGTATTACATTCACCTGAGGAAATTTTCAAATTCAATAGGCATAAAAAGCTAACTCAGCCTGCATGAAGAGATAAAGTATAGGAGACATACACTTGCATTGAAACACAGATCCAACAAAACTGTATCAGTGTCAGAGTCTAACATTCCCTAACAAATTTGCTTTAGTTATTCCACACATGAAAGATCTAATGTTTAACACCAAATTTACTTATTTGAAGCTCTTTTGATGTTTCATGGCATTTTGATTTTGCAGGGCGATACAACGACATACTCAAAACACAATACAAGCACAAATTATCAGCGTATAGCAATTGCAATATATAGTTGAATCACACTAGTAATGTAATTCTCTATAATGTGTTCACTCTCATGACACTGGGCACCCTCAACTGCAAGGAAGGAGTAACTGGTTGAATCCAGCTTAAATCTGTTGCACTATTTAATGTGTTTTGTTTGTTTGTTTGTTATTCAGTTGTTATATTCTTTGTTAGGCACACTATGTTGGGTCATGTACTACCAGTTGCGTAATTGTTTCCACTCTTTTAATTAACTCAGGGGCTAACACTTACACAACTAATTGATCCCCTCAGCTGATCCAGCCATTTGATTTGCCCAGCTAATACAGACAGTTGATGCCCTCCACCCACGTAGCTGGCTGATCTACTCAGCTGATGCAGCCATCTAGAAGAAAGACAATTCTCCTGTCTCCCTTGTGTTACGTTTGTCTCTCTTTGCAACAGCTGTGCTCATTCCCTACATTCCTCCTTCAACTTCATGAGCACATTGCCCTTCCCATCTCCTTTGAGCCTTCTGCCATTTTAGCAGTTCATTGATCAGCCACAAACAGACAGGGCCTGGAAAATGCTGACAAGGTTAGTAATGTATAGACTGTCTATTGTTTCATATTGTTTTCCGCTATGTGAACCCTATCTGCATTCTGAGGACTAGTCAGTCACTGGGTAAGTAAGTCATTGCTTCAAAAAGAGGTGAATTGCTTGTGCAGAGCAAAGCTTGGACATGAGATGGCAGATAGGCTGAACTCACAATGCTGGTCTTGGGGTACAGGTGCGTGAATTCAGTTAAGAAAGGTAAAATGTAGATCAGGAATATGTAAGACAACCTCAGGTGCAAAGTAAAAGTGTATCTTTAAAGCTTGTGCCATGCAGAGGTAAAAACATCTCAGTATTCCTTCCCTATGCAACCAAAGATTGTGCTAGCCTCAAACCACCAAAGCGTAACATGGGAACTCATATTGAGTTGTGTTCCTTAAATCCTTTCCAGAGACACTGCTTTCCAAGCCACCCCTTTCCATTTGCTCAGGCATTCCTACTTACCATGTTCTCTACCTGAAAAGATGTATAAGTAGAGCAATCCAAACTGTTCCTAATGGTAAAGCTGCTTTCCGCTACTCCCCCTGCAGTAACTTGAGATATTGCACTCCAGGATAGCTGCTTTGGCATAGCAGGGACCACCAAGGAGTCCAAAGTGCCACGCAGCACAGTCTGGCTGTGCTTCCATTGGCCACAAGGAGCTGCAAGGCCCTTGAAAGCTGCACTGACTTGTGCCAAGCTGCCATACCACAGTACAAAACCCTATGGAGAAGAAAGATACTTATCATCAGCTGGTAGCAGGTGATCAGAGCCTTTATGTATAACTTGTTAGGTACTGGCAGAGAATATAATAATAACTGAGATTGGTACCAAAAAGCAAAACAGAAAAGTGATATATTACTGGGTATTGTAATGGTTTGAAAGCTATCAACAATATGATGTGAAGCTGAAAATAAAGATCTAGGATAGTAAGAAAAATATCCCTTCCCCCTCCAAAATGAATCTTTGTAGAACTCGTGACTAAGGAACAGACTGGAATCCTGATCAAAAAATTCTTCACTAACAGAAGGGAAACAAGAGGTATTCACAGCTCTCTTCTGTTTCTTATATTTATGTTCCTATGGTTCTGTTCAATACATTCATGCCTTATGTCACTGTATTACACCTGATCTCAAATGCAATGATGAAACCAGGTGTCTTTAATTTCACAAAGCACATCAGACATCATACATTAAGAACACTTTTGCAGGACTTCAAATTCCAATTTACTCAAACATAGTACAGAGGTATTACCAAAACATATGGTTGTATGTAAAAGTGTTTGTTTTTTTCTCTTCACCTTGCCATGTGTTTAGAAGAACTGTTTATTTGTTTTTAAAATAAAATAATAAAATCAAATAGGGGGTAAATTCTGCATAACACATAAAAACTGCTCTGTGAAAGAACAGCACATGTTAAAACAATACCAGAAACTTAGCCCAAAGATGCATGAAGCCTGTTTTTCCTCTTAATATTTGACTATGTTAATAGAAGTAACCCATAGAACAGATGTTTAATTTAATAATAATAATAATAAAAACCTTGAGCTTGATTCTACTTCTACTTTAGTAAATAAGTATTTTTTCTTTACTTGGATTGGGACAGATATCTCAACAACTTCTTAAACACAGTGAACTAAATAAATCAGTAAGCAAAGTGTGAATATAATTTAACTTAAAGGAAAAATAACCAGATGACAATATAGTCTACTTCTATGTATGCAGCTTAAGGTGCTGTAGAAATTTTAACTGTTTACAAAGAAATAAGGATGTGGCTAATTCACTGAGTATCAAGTCTGCTGAATGAAAACTTGGCTAAAATTATTACAACAGACTCAAAAGGATATAATTGGTCTGTTGTGTAATGGAATCCACAGAAAAAATACACTTTAGAGATTTGTTTGGCATATTTTCCAAAGCTGGTAGAAATCTGCTGTTACAGAATGAACTGGTTTATTGAAAGCACAACAATGTTGAACAGTGCTGAGCAAACTACTCTCAGTTCTTCTGTAGGACTGGGCTCCAGGAAAACAGAACTTTCTGACTAGAAAGTACTACTGTTTTTCTAGCAATCAACATACTAGTCTTGTCACTCATAAATTATCCACTAGATATAGAAATATAGACAACCCCAAATGGTGAATTTTGAAGAACCTAGGGTCCCTAACAGGCAAACAACATTTTTTTGGCAGCAGTTTACACTGCACCATGTTTAGTGGTTGCATAGCTGTGGCTTATTCTATGACACTGCTAAATCAAATGCCTGATTACGAAAAGACATAGGGAATTCTTTAATGTGGTCCAAATTAAATCCAGCATGGATATGTGGCCCTGTATATAATGTGGAATTCTAAGTAAAGCAATTATGTAAAGTAAATAAATTAATATATTTCTTGATTCAACATCAGACAACATATTTCCTAATATTAGATCTCAGTTTTCTCTACCTTGTATTAACGTCTCAGCACTTTGTCCTGCCAAACTCTAACTGTTGAAGATAAAAGCATTGAAGGTGCATATATTTTTGATAAGATACTGCCAAAATATTTCTTACTGCGTAGCTTAATAGAAAGTACTGGGAACATGATGCATCGTAAGTTATACTTCTCTGTCAAATAAATAATGCTCAATTTGCTGCTTTCTGAATATAAATCATTTTCTTCTGTTGATTACATTTGCATTTGTTCACTTTGTAGTTTCTATACCTTAATATGGTAAGATTTTTGGCTGATATTTACCAGAATGTCAGTCTTGATAATTCTTCTCTAAGAAATTTGATATTATTTGGGGATATTCACATATCTTCATTGATTCTTACTTCTTCCTGTCTATTCATTGAAAACATTCTGCCTTTTGCTTTTTATGTACTGTAGAGAAAGCAGAGCTAGCCACTACAGTCACATGTGGGGAAAGGAAAGAAATTTGTTTCTTCAACGACCTTGTGTATATTTTCACATCTCCGTTGTAATAATGGATCAACAAGTAGCTGTAGTACAGGTGAGGGAGGGGAAGTGGATAGACAACGAGCAGTAGCAAGATTGAGCAGTTGCTCTCAGCTGCATTGGTAGGAGGTGAGGAAGGCCATAGACAAGAAGCATCCAGTTTATGTCTGATCCATATAGCATTTTTTCATAGCGTACAATTATTTTGCAAAACAAACAAAAGCAAAACAAAGAAAAAAATACACCACCGCCAAAAACACCATATCAAAGGAGCAAATACCATTTTAGCAGAATAAAACGTTGTAAATTTTGTTCCAGAAATTAAAGCTTTGACATATGAGCAACATCTGAAAATAATAATAATAATAATAAAATAAAAATATCTGTTCATATTAGGAGACACCAGAAAAATATTTGAACAAAATTTGTAATTTACCCGGTGTTCAGGTCCTTGACTTCAACAATTTCTGTAATGACTTGGCATTAAATTACAACATTCCAATTACTTACTGTTGGTTACTCCACTCAACTAGATAAAACATATGAGGGCAATTAATGTGTCATTTCTATTCAAGTGAGAATGTATCTTTCTTTCATGAGGTTTACTGCTTTTTTTTAGATTAAAGTAACTTCTTGTACATGAAAGCACTACTTGTGCTGTCTCAGATGAGTAATTCGAGTTTCCTGTCTTACTCCCTTCTTTTACTGACCTTTGCCACACATTTTTCTACATGACATCCCTCTGCTAATGAAAGATTGATAATTTGAAGTGGTTTGGTTTTGTCAGCTCAGGAAGACAGAAGTTTTGCTGAGCTAGCTTAATGTATGCTGCATTCCTACTTTCACATACTGACTGAAATCAAGACAAATGACCTGAAGCACATTCTAAACATCCATCATTTTTCTAGCAAGCTTCAGTCACATGAGAAACTGTTTCGTATGCACAGAAGTGTTACAATTACTTATTATATTTGGTTAAGCTTAATAAGCCCTTGCATCATAGAATAGTGTGACTGCCTCTGGAATTAATATTTAAATCTATTTGCAAGATGGATGCCAAATATGAAAACATTAAACCTTTTAAATATATATATAAATATTTGCCTAGTAGAATCATTGACAGCACATTACAGCAAGAGTTTAATTGACCTTGAAAGCATTAGTGTCCCCCTCCACTAGAGACCCTGCACAGAAACTAAAATGAAGGGCACCATTGGATAAACTGTGACATAGCAAGGAAACATTTTCTGACATAAAGAGCAAATATGATAGGCTATTTTCCTTGTCTTGAACTCCCAAGACACTGTTTTATTGTCCTTTTTTACATTTTTCTATCTGGAAATGTATGTAACTTCCTTATAGCTTCAGCCATGTACTTTGAAAAAATGCAGTGCATCTTGTTGGGGGCATGAGCTATTGCTTGCTTTTCTAGCTGCTTTCATAAATATGACTGAAAAGGTATGATAACTTTATACCTAATCAAATATTATGAAGAAATTTCACAGTGGTACACCAAATGAACAAAACTCATCTGAAGGGGTGTGACAAGTTCTGATGGAAATTATATGTTCTATTTTAACTCATACTGTAATATGACAAGTAAATAGGTGAAAGGTGAAAAATAGAATTGAGCCTGGAAGTCATAATATTGCTCATTTCACACAATAATTAGAGCATCCAAAGCTCACCTCTGCTAACTAAACCAAACTTCCTGTGTGTTTGGTTCTCAGAAGAACAATTCCTTCCAGATGTTGTATTAATGAGCAATTGAGCACAACCCACACAGTTATTACATGGTAAGTCCTGAGATGTTTAAAGACCACATAGAAGGAATCATCAATTAGAAATTTTTCTAAGGTCAAGATGAAGTATATGCATCTTCCAGATGCTACTGAATTCTAGACTGTACTTTCCTAGAGTAATCAATTTTATGTGCCACAGTCTCTTTAACCAATGCAATTAATATGTTTTCAGGTGAAAGGGGACACACAAATCAAAACATATGAGACTATTGCATAGGGTCTGCATCATTCTGGCTGTGCATATCAAGATCAATTACCTTCCTTTTTTCTGGCCAAAAACCTCAATGTGATTTATAAAGCAGTTTACTGCTAGTTTGAGAAGAAAATATTTGCAAACTGTGAGACCACAAATGAAAAATTGCTGTGAATAATGGAATTACTTTATAATGAATTATATATATATATATATCATCTTGTTCTAAGGTATATTCATATTATACTAAAAATTCAGTCTCTGCCCATTAATGCCATAAAACACCTTAATGTGCAGGTGTATATTTCAAAGAAAAACATCTGTATAGTATTATAAATCAGAATACTATTATAGTGATTAAAGTGTCAAATATTTGCTTATGTTAAATAAACCAACATACTAATAACATTTTTTTCCTTCGCCCCTTTTGTGGAAGAACAGGAGTCAAATGTTTTCTCCTTAGTATATTTGATTTAATTTTCTTTAGGAGTTATAAAAGAGAAGTTTTTGCTCTAGAAATGATGACTGTCAAAGAAGTAAGAAGTAGACTAAAGTGCTGTTCTGAACTAGGGCTGGCAGACGAGGTGAGAGAGATGGTGCAGGGCTCTTTCTGGATCTCTAAAAGAAGGACCCGACAAGAAACGGCTTAATAAAATATCTATTTCAATTAGATAGAATAAGAACAGGAATACAGGTAGCAAGTAAATTTTACATCCCTTCAGGCACTGGGAACCCTGCTTTCATGAAGTATCAGGTGGACCCCATCTGGATTTTCCCAAGTCACACTGCACACTGTTTTACTGACTTTCTAATGCCTCCCCTCTGCCTGGACCTCCAATTAATCTGAGCACACCCAGATCTCCAAAGTTACCAGTTGTGCTTGCAATTTGCTTTTATTCTTTCACTCACTGCCTCAGTTCTTCCACAGTCGTCAAAAGCAAGTTAACAGTAACTTGATCTTACGCTCTGCCCAGTCCTATCACTTGCTTCTCAAAGGTCTCTTGATATGCTCAGGGGTGAGGCAATGGGGTAATTCCTTCTCAGTTTCCCAACTCACTACATTCATGCAGCATCAGATGAACCTCTGCATGGACAGGATCTATGCAGTATGCCACAGGAAAAAACATCTGAACCCCAAAAGTGGGGTTCACAGTGTCTGAAATGATGCAAGATTTATTCACTATATATATTCCTTTTCATATTCTATCATCTTATTAAAGCAGTGATTTCATTAAGCTCTTTGTTGTCACACCTTTGTAATTGGGGTCCAGAAAGAACCATGCAACTTCTCTCTCTAACTCCCCTGCTCTAGTAATGAGTCGTTGCAACCTGAGCATCAGTATTTGTGAAAGTGGCTGCTGAAGGGGTCCAGCTTCAAAGCAGTACTTGTGAGCCATATTTCCCTCATTCTTCCCTCCTAGGGTGCATAAAATGCACAGTAAAACCAGCCATGTTCATATTTTTTAAGACTGGGAAAAGGACATTGCAATCCTTGTTTGGATTTTCTAGTGATGAGAGTCCTCTTTTCAGACTCTTGCTGAAAATAAACAGTCTTAATTCATTAGGGCTGCAAGTGGAATTTAAAAACACATATAACCTTCAGCTAGCCATTGGAGCAGTCTCCTTTCTAACGATGACAGGAAACAGAAGATGTCTAACTGGAGTTCACATCCCAGAACAGTCTGAAGTACTTAGACAATTAAAATAATGTAGATTGAGTTCCACAGTTTTATAAAGAAGCATCCAGATGGGCTGTTGCATGGCAGGACACACATGCAGACAAACTGAAAAATTAAAGTAGAGGCTAAGAAAAAACAAAGAACTTCTTCAAACCAAAGACAGAACCATTTGTTTTGTCTGAATAGCTTCAAACTATTTTCTCAGATAGAGAGCATTATTTCTGGCACTCTTCTTAATTAACTTCCTTCTTGGAAATATTCCTCCAAGGTTACAACGGTGCAATGATCATAACACTGAACCTCAGCACAGGGCATGGTGTAACCAGATAACAGAAATAACAGCCCTCCACAGTGCAAGGCTTTGCTCTTTCTGATAGCTCTGGGGTAGAACACCAGTGAAAGGCTAATTACTGCTTGTTCCTACTCTTCTCCTCCTAGATAGGAGTGATCTTGACCAAGAAAGGCAGAAAAGATGTGAGATGGACTAAGGAAAACTCATCAGTACATGTTTTCTTTCCAGGAATTTCCTTTTCTATACCCTACCACCCCAGAACAGTTCTTGACAAGGACCAGCAGCTCACTGTAAATCTCTGCAACATCAGAACTTCTTTCTGGGCTGCCAAAGACTTTGCACCAACTGATGCCTTCCCCACAGGCTGGTGTCCTCCAGTTGCTCCTTTATTACCACTAGTGGGTAACACAGCAGAAGTCCAACAAAAATTACCAGGAGGCATTGGCCTCTTTTCAAGTCACGGCCAAATTACTAAGTGGTTATAACACTGCCAATCTTGCCAGCATGAATGTAGCAAAAAATAAAATCCACATATGTGCAAATTTGGCATTTGATATCCATACCTTACAGCCTACTCCTTCTTAAAAACAACTGCTGCTTTGGTGATGCTAAGAATTAATGCGACTTTCTTTTTGCAGAACAGTTGTCCAGGTTATTCTTACTATCTGCTGTCAAGCTTCTCTGATGCTGAATGTTGCAAAGCACCATATGATTTATAATTCAATATAAAATTCTGAACAATCCCAGAACATAGAACACACACTATTGTAAACTGCACAAGGGAATTAAGGTTTTTTCCCCCATGGTCAAATGCATCACTTCCTTAGAGACTAAATATATTACACACAGGCCACATTAAGCAGATCCATTGTCAAGATGAATTCATGGACTTGATTCTGCTTTTACAATTTAATGATAAAGCGTCTACTCATTGCAATGGTTAACCGTTTGCCATTGCACCTATTAAAATGCACGTTGACATAAGAACTTAGCAGGGCTCATAAGTAGAGGAGCAGGGAGGGGAAGAAAAAAAAAAAAAGGAGAATTATTCTGAGCCCAACAAGAGCCAGGAGCCATTATCTTGAATGCAGCTGCTGACAAATTCTGCTGTCACCTCTATGGTAACCTTTTGTATTTCCAATGATAGTGGCCTCCAGGTCAAGGAAATCCTATAGCTTCTAAAAAGCAGCCATATGCCTGTAAGGCATGGTGTGGATACTGCTCTACACACTGTCAGGGTTCTTAGTGTACTAACAATCCTTAATGGCCCTCCTGATCAGCCCCACCTGGGATTTCCACCTTACTAGGCCCAGGGGCCCATTAAAACCAGTTCAACATGGTTCTGTTTGTGCCAGGTCATGGGCACCATTATTCCAGATCCTTGACCTCTGGATTGACTTCCTACCTTGACCTCGGACCTGCCTTATTACTATGGGCTTGCCTGTGATGTGGACCCTCAGTCCTCCTCAAAAGACTGCCATTTCCAGGCCAGCACTGCTCATCTCCGCATGGGGCTGTGCCCCAGCTCGCACAACCCCTGCCCTGCCTTGGTATCATGCTTGGTTCCCCATCTGCTGGGGAGCAGGTGACCCTTTCTGCTCCCCAGCACAACAGCTTGACAGTCTGTCACACAGCTGTGTACTACCCTGTTCAAACCATCATATGTGCTATTGGTTATTGAGCACCTTAAAAGATAGAATTAAAATTGATGCATTGGCTGTGCAAACCTTCTAGATGGGGAGTTGGCAGGGAGGGGGAGGGGGAAAAAGAAAGACAGAAAAAAAAAAAAGAAAAAAAAAAAACACCACAAAGGTAAAATAAAATGAAATCTTGGACCAGTGTTTCATCTAAAATCATTAAAAAGACAGGAAGACATGAGTGAAGGAGAAAATTAATAAATACCAGAAATGAAGGTGGCAAGATTTGAATGCATCTCAAATTTTAAATTATTGTTAGAGGCTCCTGGGATAGTTTAAAATGAATGCTAATGAAAAAAGCTTGCCTTATGTAAGTAAATCCATGTGTCTAAAGGGTATGCAGGTCTGACATAATTCAATTGGCACAGTATAAAAATAAACTGTCCAGCTCATATATCATATACAGTAATAGATCTTGTCAGATGAACACTGAAGTCAGGACATTATTGGTTCTCAATAAGAAAAGTTACTTCTGGAACTCATCTCATACTCTTCAAGTATTCACCCTTTTATTACTGTATATACATCTTCTTCAGCATTTTGTAATAGTTGAAAAACATAATTCGGATGTGTGCTGTTTAATGAAAACACCAAAAAGCTCTCAGTGTATCAGCACATGAACTTGGGTCTAAGCATCCTTTCTAGTTGAAAAGTCAGGGCAAGGATAGAAAACTCTGAGGGACATTGCTCATAAAATTAACTCTTCAAAGAAGATTGATAATTTTTCTTGTCCATGTGGGGGCTCCTTTTTGCAAATACACAACAGAAAGCAATATTTGTCAGCTGGAGTAGATCTGTGAAAGAATGAGGTTTCAAAGTCTTTATCTTCTAGAAATTAAGTAGCAATGAAGAAAACAGACTAAGACATACACTGAATCCTAACCACCCTACCATTAACAGCAGGAGACTTTAGAAAACATCTTCTTCTTGTTCTCTCCACAATTTTCTCCTAGGTTTTAAATCTGAAAATGAAGGGTGAAGGCTAATGGAACCAGGAATGAGATTAAATGAGATTAACTTTTCAACTTCCTTTTCAGTAAGGTGTTAAAAGCCAGCATCTAATGTCAACTTCTTCATACCTGCCCCTAACCAGCTGAGAAAATGGCATGGCTCTTATTTGCTCCTGGTTAACAGTGTTTTGCTACTGTTCATGTTACTCTGTGCAATAACATGTCCAGCCAGAACAAGGTCTAACTATATTGTGTGCAGTAAAATCCTAAAAAGCAGAGTTCCTGCTCTAGAATGAATATACTCAAAGGCTAAAATATGATGAGAGCACAATACACACACCGACTACAAAACTAGAGTCAAAAGTATTTAAATTCCTCTTATCTTCCACTGAAACTGTTTAATTACTGTCAACTCTGTTATTTGCTAGAAATCACCTTGCAAGTTAAGACAAGTGGCGTGAATTGCTAATATTAATTATATAAAGAGTTCATATCACTTTTCCAGACTATAATTCCTCAGGTTTTTGTTTGCTCCTAACTTCAGCTCTAACAGGCCTTTTTTTAAGGTCTTTATTAACTTTGCCTTTTTTATTGTTTTTAATGTATCACCATTTTCCTGCTCTCTGATAGAAGAAATTGCATCACTTTTTTTTTGCTGCTGCTTCCCAAGAGTATGAAACCTGGATGAGTTATCTCATCAAACATCACATTCTACTTTTGTCATACAACTAGTCATGTTTTCTTGTTGGTACATGATTCAACTTGTAGATGCCACAGATGCCCCTCTCTCTCCTTGACACCTGTCATCTGTTTGTCCCCTCAGTGAAGGTGTTCAGTGCATTATTATTCCTGTCCAAGGAAAGTCCTTGGGAAGCGTCTGTCAATAAGGTGTGTAAGGTCACTGAAACACAAACTTATATTATACCTTTCTCTAGGCCACTATTCAGGGATGACGACATAAGTCAGAAGGATAAGCTTGTAATAGAAATAGTGTTGACATCTGCTATGCACAGTCAAATTGTATTGAAATGTATTCTGAGGATTCCAGTCCTACACTGAGCTCAGCACACATATGGAGATCCTTGAATCAGTACATTTGCCTAGTTGGTTGGAAGGTTTAAAATAGCTGAACTGAGTGAAACTATTTAGAAAATATTTAAAAAATTTTTTGGTGGTGGTGGTGGTGGTGTTTTTTTTCAGTCTCCGAAGTAAAGCTTCTAAAAAACATTCTTCACCATTTTTATTACCTGGCACATTTTATAGGGCAGAAGTTGAAAATCTGAACAAATAGTAAGGTAAGAAAAAAGTAAAGTTGAGATATGTTACTGACAAGGACTGATGTTTTAAATGGAGATATATATCACTGATTCTCACAAACAAGTGAAGGACAAATGCTGACAGGTGAGATCATCAAAATTTTGTCAGAAAATGATGACCTTCAGGATTTGTGCAGTGGCTTTTTCTAAGCATGTAATCACTGCTATAGTTAGTTCAGCATTTCTGAACCACATTAGATTGACAGGCACAAAGAGGTAAATCCTCAGCATGTACTCACACACACTCAACAAAGAAAGCAGTCTAGGATCAGCAATCCCAGGCCTCTTCTGCAATGGTCAAGTGTTAGAGTGACAGAATCATTTAGTCTCCAAACTGCTTCAGTGCTTGACCTCTGCTGAAGCTGCTAAGTAGACATCAATACCAGTTCTATCATCTAATTGTATAATGTAGATATCTGTCAGCTGAGAGCTAGCCACTGTCTACATTTCAGTTAAGTCACAAAAGAGCCATCACGCAGCAAAATGCCTTGTTGACAAGCCTGCTGGAGTCCAGATTGAAATATACAATAGGCTTTCTTTATTTGTGTTTTTACCTTTTAAGATAATCTAAAAGATGCTTCATTTAGCACAAGTGAACAGAAAAGAACTCCCCAAACATCTCTGCAAAGAGGAGTAGTCACACAGGACTCTGAAATTGATAAGATTAGTATGGTAGGGCATGACAAAGGGACTCAGAGGAAGGAAATGAAGAGGTAAATGAAAGAACCAGATCAACTGACCTCAGAAACTTAATTTTATATATGGCTAGGTGATGTGTATGTTTGGAAGAGCAGGATAAGTCTGTGGTAGTCACTGAAGGATATTATGAGAGCCTAAATGAAACATTTTGAATAAGGTGAGAAAAATGGGTGCTCTGTGGGAATGCTGAAGACTAAAAAATCAGTAGCACAGGGACATCCCATGAATATCAGATATAAACACACAATATACAAGCAGCCTTCAAGTTTTGGTGTTCAAAGTTGTCAGCTGGAACAGAGATGAAGGATAAGAGAAGTTATGAAAGGAATTTAAGGAGTTAAGTTAGTCATATTTTAACTAAAAGTGATGATGACTCATCCTGGGCGAGATGCTGGGGACGTCACTATCAGCATGAGATTAGAAAATTCATAAACAGATTTACAAAATCAGCAGAAAGCAGATGTGTATGGATGAACTGTCAGAAGTAATGTACTGAGAGAAATTGAAAATGAGGGATTTTGGAGTACCTCAGAGACAACAGGAGAAAGGAGAGGCCATCAAAATAGCTGTTAAAAAAATACTTAAAGGAAAACTAAATGAATGGATTATTATGCTGAAAGTAAATGGCCCAGCAGGCCATTTAGGGGCAGTACTCAAAAAAATAGCCATCGGAAGGCAGGAGAAATATCCACCATAGCTAAAATCATGAAAGACGATCATATATTTGGGGCTCTGAGTTTTAGGTCGGAGCAAATGTTACAGGCAGTAGACATGTAGAATGCACATTTAGAGGAGAGAAGTCAGCACATACAAACTGTGCCTGAGGGACAGAATGGAACATCAGATGAAGAAGCTGTACTTTACCTAAAATAATTCAACTTATTTTAAAAGAAAAAAAAAAAAAAAAGCAGAATTCAGCTGATCCTCATTGGTGCTACAGCTCAGTATTGTATAAATTTCAGGTAATAAACAACACCCCTGAAATGTTCATCCACCTATTTCCTAGAGATAAATGGAGTTTGTGCGTATATGTATGTGTTATATAAAAGGATGTCAATTTTTGTCCACACATATGTCAAGAGAATAAATCCTAATGTAAAGGAGAAATAGCATACATGTCATAGAAGAGATTTTAACTTGTGATTACATAGAAGGTCAACTAGAACCTAGACTGGAGATTTAAAATGAAAGATGCTTTTGGACATTAAAGCATTTGTGGAGTCAGAAAGAAACAGAGTGGGGACTGTTTCTTATCATCACCCACTAGGTAAATTTAGACATCTAAATTCCAACAACGCTACACTTTATTCAACTATTCCATATACTGAACCTAAGTCTTAGGATTTCATTGAATTCCCTAAATATTGGTCGACTGGGGACATTTGTGAACATATATGGTTAAGGTCATCCCACTTACTCCAATCCTTCAGCGCTGTTTTTTGTTTGTTTGTTTGTTTTGTTGTTTTTGTTTGTTTGTTTTTAAATCCTCTCTAAAACCTTCTAAGTTTTAAGCAAGGTAATAATTAGAAAGAAATTCTCTTTCTGGACTTCAAAGTTTTTTTGCATAGAATCTTAAACACCGTAGGCCAAACAAACATTTTCATTTTGATCTGCTTGGTGCAGAAAAGCACTACTACCAGAAGCACTACTCACTCCAGAATCATTTGACAGTCACACTGTCCAAATTCTGTGTGGGTTTTGGGCCTTCACAAAGGAGGAATAATCTGGGGGGCGGAGGGGAATTGAACATTTTTAGAGGAAACTTCTGATATTATACAAACTCAATGCCAACACAAAACACAGCTTTCCATAGTAGTATGATTGGAGTTAATTTTGTGCTGGAAGAATACAGAACAGTCTGTGAACCAGAAACAGTTCCACCTGTCAGCTGTCCTGCCATATTATTTGTAACTTCTTACATATTTATGCTCCAGGTGTCTCCCCTATATTATTTCTACATGTATTAAATTTAAATAAAGACCTTTTTATCTGAAAAAGTATTACAAGAATATTCTGTCTAAAAATAAGTATTTAACTTCTTCCCCATGTTAACAGAAAATAATGATAATTAAAAAAATACCATTCTGCTTCTCAGCTGACAAATAAATGGACTAAAATGCCACTTCACAGGGCATTCAGCACTATAACATTTTCACTAAATGAGCTTGCCAATAATTTCACTGGGAACAACAAGCCTGCAGCTATTTGTTCTCAGTTATGGTTTCAATAAGCTTTGATTGACATATGTATACTTTGCTGAATTCAGCAGTACAGCACAGTGATCAATATATTGTGTAAGTCATATTTTAACAGCACATGACTCATAAGAAATTTGAAAAATTCCTAAAGATGAAGCCATTTGCTTTATATGCCTCTGAAAATACATATTCATGTTGCATCTATCTGTTTGTATTTAATGTGAAATCCTCAAACAAAGGCATTTCCAGAAACCATGCAATCTCCTATTCTTCATTTTCATTATACTAAAATTAACCTCACATTTCCCAAATTCCCAGACAAATTAATTCTTAGAGAAAGCAAGCAATTATTTTATCAAAATCACTGAACAAAACTGAGTTTGAGTGTTAGGTCTAGAATACAAAGCTGAGAGAAGATCAACTTAATTCTGTCCCACAGGGATTTTGCAGAGAATACTGAGCTCAGACACACACTATGGCAACTGGCATACAAGAAACATACTGTGAATTGTAAATACCATATCACAAAGCTGTTAGCGTCAGGCTGCAGGTTTTCTTTCTTTTCAGATAGGCCTTTCATGGATGGTTTCGGGAGGACAACACAGATATTATTCTGCAACATCTAGCCCAGTTGAAAAGTTAGCCAAGACTCAGCATTCCTGTGTTATTTGGTTTTGAGTCAATTCAGTCAGAAAAGCTAAGTCATTTAACAAACAAGAAAAACGTTCTGTATACATGGCATTGTCCTTCGAGAACTCAAAAGACTCTTGGGACTTGGATGTAAAGTGATGACTTGGATGACTTCAATGCATGAAAAAAGGGGCGACGTTCTTCATGACTGATCTACTGCAAAGCATTGATAAATAATAATCTTCTGTTGTAATAAGAAAGCATGGACAAAGCAAACTGTTACTTCTGTGAAATGTCTTTGGATATGTAGGCAATAATGACAACTTCAGGTCAATCTCTAAATAAGGAAGAACATGATACAAGTATTAAGAATCAAATAAGTTAGGAGACTTAAAACATGGATTGACATTGTTTTCTTTTAAACAGACCTTTGCAGCTATATATTTCTATCACCTAGATAGAAATAGGAGGAAAGAGGACAAGACTGGAAACATTACAAGAAATCTGTTTACTTAAATATTGTCAGTAAGGTTGTAAACAATACATCTGGTTGCTGGTACTGGCCAAAAAAGGCAATAACGTATCTCCAGATAAATCATGGGAAGCTCCTCCTCTCAAGCATTTCATACAAGAATAGACTGAGGGCTTAATTTTCCAGGATTTAATTGAATCTAGTAACCCCATCCACCTGTGCTATGAGTGCTTGACTCAATTAGACATCCAAAGGCTTCCCTGAGACAGAAGAATCGAGGAAAAAGTTTTTTTCAGGAAGGAGACTGGCTGGCACAAATATGTTTTCACCAACTTCTTAACATCATTGAACGAGAAACATTTCTTTTCCACAATTTTCACATAATTAATTGCAAGTGGGTGTGCTAACTAACACCAATCCCAAACAAAACTAACTCCCTAAGGGCTAATCCCCCAAATAAAATGCAAGACAGTAAAATGTCAGACACTTGTCAAGTGTTCAGGCTCAGCAGACAGTTTTGGGTCTTTGAGTTTTGTAAAATAGAGCAGAGATCTTCGAATTTCCTACTTTTTTTCAACAGCATAGAATCATAGAAGCATAGAATCATTATGATTATGATCATCTTTAAATAAACCAAAGGGGGTTGGTATCATCCAACTGGTAGTTATAGGGAAGCTCCATACAACCAGCTATGCCCCGGGCAAAGTGTATGCATAAGTATTTATAGGCCGTCTGAACACACAAATGTCAAATTTTGCTGATTCAGTTCTGTGAACAAAAGTGTTTCAGCTACAAAAGCAAGTTCTTAATTAACCTGACGTTTTAGGACGTAATTGTGACTAAAGTGAAACCTTTCAAACCTGCAGCTCTGTAAGAATTATATGTGAAGTAAACAAATGGAGAATCGGGAACACTTATGATACTTAAAGACACCTATCTCATCTATTTTATTTTAATATGGTTATAATTCAGAGCTAACTGATATACTCTTATAAATTTAAGATTCAACATTTGCTAGCATGTAATATTTTAATGTAGTATTTTAAACAAAATATTCCAATTACACTTGACTATACATTCCTATTATGTTTAATGAGGCAGAGGCAATGAACACAGACTAAATGCTAATATTGAAATATATGGTTATATATATACTTTATGTGCTATTTTTTTTTTAAAGTTCTATATACACGAGAAGCAGAACATTCTGGGGTACGACCTTTTCCAAAACAAGTATTAATAATAAATATATGTATTAAATATATACATTGAGAATAAGCATCCTATCAAATAATACTTTTGGTATATGTCTTCTGAATTACCTTAATTCTCACTGTCTTATTCCCAGCTATCCAATGGCGTACATTTCCTTATTTTTCCTTTCAAGTTAACTGCTTGCAAATTAAGTTGATATGTAAATAAATTACAGTCTATCTATTCAACAACCATTTCCTTTAGGATGCAGGGTCTTATCATTTATCTGTGAAAAATTAATGTGAATGAAATCAAAATTGTTCTGCTTTCCAAAATAAATTATGAAGAGTTTTAGTTTAGAAAAGATTAATTAATTTCACAAATGAGAAATCTGTGTATTTTTGGAGAATTAAGCATTTGCCATAGAAGACACCTCTTGCTTGGTGAATTTAAATATATCTAATGCTTTTTTTTGGCTCTTTTTAGTTTTAAATAAATGTCTTGGTTGGTTATATTTGGATACATGAAATAGCAATTAGGCAAAGTCATTAACAGTGTGACCTTTTTGTCCCAGGCACATTCCCTCTAATTGTTAATGGTCAATTTCCATCAGCTTTGGTATGAAATGTATCAAACTGAAAGTATATTATGAATGACTCACTCTGTATTTTCTGTTTATAGCTCAGAAAAGCCATGTGTCCCAAGATTGCTGACAGTCTTTATGGACTTTCCTTTAGGGAAGGGATTAGGAGCTTGAGGTATGACCAGCAACTTTTACAGCATTTTTTACACTTCTCCCTTCTTCAAAGTACAATACAGAAATGCAGCTTTGGGGCTTTAGACTCAAATAGCTGCAAAATCTGATAGAACAGTATCTCAATCCTTCACATGGAATTGCTATATGTTTGAGAAGACTACAGACATTTAGAAAAATCTATATTAAATTTGCATATCAGAATCTTGTTTCTTCTCCCTTCTTCCCAAGACTTTATGAAAGTTGGTTCCCCGGGTATATTCCTCAAACGCATTTCATCAGATTTTCTGGCAGTTTTCGCTTGATGGTTTCTCTGGTGATATTGAAGAATGGGACAGCCTGAATTATTTTAATTTTTCAGATATGGTGTTAATAAAATTGCCTACTACTGATTGCTATACAATGTCTCTGGGTTTTTCCTTTTTAATTTGCTTAACTAAATTAATAGCAGCTAAGTTCATGTCCTGGTTCATTTTTTTTCTGTGCTCATAATTTAATACATTTGCATAAAGCAAAGAGGGAAACATTGACTAAACTTTAAGCAATTTTAATAACCCCTAAGGACACATTATGATTATGCTAAGAGACCCAGGGGCAGGTGCTTATATTAAATAATCATATTCATGCTATGGGGCAATGGATTCATGTTTGGATTAACCTGTCACAGGAAACCTAAGGCACAGACTTGTGTGCTTTTTTCTCCCTCTTATAACTCAGATGCAGTTCTTAAAGCATTTTCATCTATTGGTGAAAGAAATCTTATTTCCTTTTATATTTTTTAAAAAAATTAAAATATTCTGCTCTCAAGTTAAGTAAAAATATTTTGACAGAGATAAAAAATATTGTCTGTCTTCATATAACTCTGTTCTGAAAGATTTGATTTTTGCTAACCAGCCAGGTGAACTAGATCACAGGTAGGAATCTTGCATTGGTTTCTTGATTTGCCCAGTGCTGTCCCTTTTGTACTCACATCTCATAACTGTCTAACCTCCTCCTGATCCCCTTCGCATACCAGTTCTTTGTTTCAAGATCTTCTTCTGGCTAGTCCCATTCTTCTACTGACAGGGAAAATCCTTCCCATCTTTACTTTTTTTTGTGCCCAGCATGTCTTTGCTGAAATCAGTAGTCTTGTTAACTCTGGTATTTTAGTAATAGGCATAGGCTAAAGCACCTGATTAAAACTCTTCAAATATATGTGGGTGATCATTAATTAAAGTTACTAAATAAATGTTATTTTTATAAGCTCATTAGAGCAACCTCATTTCTTGCAGCAAATGTCACTTTTCTGGTACTATCAGAAAGGATAAACCATGTTGCATACTGTACTTTGGAAGTAGTCAGCAGAGAACGTGCTCTATAAAACACCCATTGACCTGTTTGAAATTCTTCACTTTTATTTATCATTTTGGGGTTAGGACCAAAGAAAATTCAGTTCCAGTCAGGAAAGAAAGAAAAAAAAAAAAAAGAAAAAAAAAGTAATTGATGACTTAATAGTGATTCATCACAACGACAATTTTTTTCTTTAAAGGAGTGATGTTTCTGTTATGTAATACTAAAAGATAACTGCTGCAAAAATCTAGGGGAAGAATAGGAATAGTGACACTGTGTCTTTTCTTCCAGTTAATTTCAACATCTCATTGTGTCATGTACATAATTGGTTTCTATCACGTTGGGACATTCCATGACTGAGGAGGAAACAGAACCCAAGGGTAGATTTACAAACGTTTCACCAAAGTTTAATCATTATTATAAGACGTCTCCTCCAGTGGGGAAATGAGAGGTAACCATTAGAATTTGCAGCAGCTTATGTATAATTTGTAACAAAGCATCATGCAAACACATCCAATCATATCATTACTACAGTCCTGACTCCATAATCATCCTCCTACAATTCCATGCTGTCCTGGTTCCAGTTAGGACAGAGTTAATTTTCCTCCTAGTAACTGGTAGGGTGCTATGTTTTGGATTAGGATGAGAAGAGCGCTGATAACATGCTGATGTTTTAATTGTTGCAGAGCAGTGTTTACACCAGGCCAAGGACTTTTCGGCTTCTCGCTCTGTCCTGCCAGCGAGCAGGCTGGGGGTGCAGCAGGAGCTGGGAGGGGACAGACCCAGGACAGCTGACCCAAACTGGCCAAAGGGGTATTCCATACCATCTGGCGTCATGCTAAACAATATATAGGGGTGGCTGGCCGGGGTGGGGGGCCGGCTGCTCGGGGATAGGCTGGGCATCGGTCAGCAGGTGGTGAGCAATTGCATTGTGCATCACTTGTTTTCTTACACATTATTATTATTAATACTATTATCATTATCACTATTATTATTATTATTGTTATTATTATTTTTCTGTATTAATAAACTGTCTTTATCTCAACTCATAGGCTTCACTTTCCCGTTTCTCTCCCGCATCCCAGAGAGGGAGGGGGGAGTGTGAGCGAACGGCTGTGTGGTGTTTAGCTGCCAGCCCAGCTAAACCACAACACATGCAAAGCAAAGCTTCCAGCATGGACGAGGTGCAGGCAGTAGGTTCACTCCAGTCATCTGTTTATGTGTCCCTTAGAACTTGCTCACCTCCAGTAGTGACGTTTCCTCAAAACAGAGTTTTTGGTGGTTTTATTACATAATCTGCTTGTTGCTCCTAGTACATCCTGCAAAAGTGCTCAGGCAGCTTTTGACAGAGACAAAGCAATAGGTTATTAGCTTCTAAGCAGAATAGTTAGCTCTTCCCTTACAGATGACCCTTTTGTCACATTTTCCATTGCCCATTACATTATCTTTTCACCTGTTCAGATTCATGCCCTCACATTTGCTGAAGCATCATGTCATCCTGTCAGCGTTGTCCATCTGCTTTCTCCTTCTCACTTGTCCTACATTTTTGTTATCCCATCACTGTCCTTCTTTTCGAGAAGAACCTGCCCTGCTGAGCCCTGTACATGAGGTTATCATATACATGCCAATCGCACTTACCTTAAAGCATAAATGCACAAATTCTTACCAAAGTGAGGACATTTGTTGTTAGGCAGCCTGATACAGGAATCTATAAAGTAAAATTTCTGTGCTGTAAGATTAGTTCTTTCGAATTTACTATATTTTTACCTCTTCCTTAGTCCTTTTGGTTATAGTTTAGGACAGGCTGTGCACTAAATGACAGTTTATATGTGATTTCTGTTTTTCAGTGGAGACACTAAATGGCCATTCTTGCAGAACTACATTTCTTACTTCAGCTTAGAATGAATGTATATTAGTTGTGTTGATGTTAGATTTATCTCCCCTCTCTCTTAAGTTTCATTAGTTGTTCTTTTCCCAATTTTTACCGTCTTTTATATATGCAAGTAGCATGTGCAATGTATTGATTGAAGTCTGTAGGCGTCACTTCCCTTCCTCTGGTTTCACTTCTTTGTTCAGGTTCCATACCAATACTACCATATTACATAGTGCCAAGAGATATTCTAAGGTGTTGGAATCATATTTCTGTGCAGTTACTTTGCTAGAATGGTCCCTGATATAGCTTGGGCCATCTAACATGCTCATAAGCAATTCCCCTGTATGGTTAAGGAATTAAAATGGACAAGGTGCTATTCCTAGTAGAGAATTAAAATGTGGCCACCCCATTTTAAAGAACAGACATTACAGATGTACAGTAAAGTTCAGATAAGACACTAGTGGTGAGTAGGAGTGAATTATTACTGTTCATTGTTTTTGTTGTTTTGGGTTGGGTTGGTTGTTTTTTTTAGCTGAAGTCTGGAAATGCTGATTATTCCTCACATTTTCAATTTAACTGATTACTTTGGTGTCTATAAAATATTGGCTTTAAAATTGTTATAGCTCTTTGTGATATTCGTTCCTTTTCTGGTCATCAACTTTCTTCAATGGTAAATAGATAATCTTTAGTGTTTTTTTCCTAAAATCTGAGTAGGCTCCTTTATCTTTGGAGGTCCTTTATATCTTTGTCCTATCTTTATCATCTTTATCATCTTTATCTTTTATCTTTTTTTTATTATTATTTTTCTCTTTACACTAGGTAATGTAGCACTCCTTCTCTCTCCCTGTCATTTCAGTAAGCGCTGTTTGAGGAGATGGTGGCAATAAATAATACCATAAGTAACGGACAGAAGTACATTGAATTGCTGTTTAGTATTAGTGAAAGAGGTGGAATCACTTTTCTCCTAGACTTATATGACAATGCATTTTTGTACAAGACATGATTTTTTCTTTCATCCACCAATCGGAGCTTTTTGCCACAGAGATCAAAGCAGACCATGGATTCAGAAATGGTGCATCTGTCACTGCTTTTATGAGGTCCTTCCCCATGCAGTCAGCCAGCTTTGGAGTCCAGTGCTTAGATATGTGTCTGTAATTCTTCTTATCCATTCCTTCTTTTAGATGTACAGAGTACCAGATAGAGCAGAAGTAGAACAGACCAGTTAAACATCAGGTAAGACCCTTTCCCTCTCCACCTGGCAAATGCTTTCCTGAATAATGCAGCACTAATTTGCATAGATATAACTACCAGCTTCACTTTCATTATAGGTTTGTGCTGTAGCAGGTCATGGATTCGTTCTGGGACATTGGGAAAGGGTGTGTTCAGTTTCACATTTTCTCATCATTGGCTTCTAGAGTTAGGGACTACTACTTAGCTGACAACTGAAATTTCCATTGTCTTGCTATTTCTTCTCTCTTACACTGCAGAGATTCTGATTGTTCCTTTTCCTGAGAGCTGGTGGGCTGATTCATAGTTCACCATTGGGGGTGGGAAAGCATTGAACAGATTATCTGCATAGTCTCATTTTTCAAGTTTTCCTTCTTGGGCTTTCTGAACTTCTTATTTTATTTGTTCAATACTTCTCCTAGTTTTGACTATTTTCAATATTCATCTGGATTTCTTCCATCATTTAACTTACAGCAGTCCTTCAAAACATCAGAGAAACTGTCATGTTCTGCCTGGATGCCACAATTCATTAATCCTTCACATGCATTTTAAAACTCTTTTTCAGTGCACATTTACTCTCTCTGCTTTCCTTGCTGGACATTTCATAATTTGTCTTAGCTCCAGCATATGCTATTAGTTTAAATTAGAGCTGCCGTAAGCAATTCATCAACAGGCTGAAGTCTGATGAAAAAAGCTCTTTCACATTCTTGTGTAATATAATATTCTCCCACTGTGTTTCGCAAGCAGGAGGTACTGCAGAAAGTAGAGTCTGAAGAAAAGGAGACCTCTGTGAAGTTTGCTGAGACAGTGTTACTGGAGCTGGAGACCAAACAGTCTGGAATGAGCCAGTTCCATAGTGCCATGCTGAATTAGTTCCAAGGCCTAATCCCCTCTTTCTGCATCTGTTTATTAAAGCATAGGCTGTTTCCCATTTCAGACTCTTTGGAATCTACCTGAAAAAGAAGAAAAAAGAAAAAAAAAAAAAGAGAGAGAGAGAAAGAAAAGGAAGAGGAAGAGGAAGAAAGGACTATTCTGCAGCCATATTGCCAAGCTTTCTGTTTTATTTGGCACAGCACAAAGTATTCTACCAATGTCTAATGCTCGTTAGCTCCATTCTACAGGCTGCTTAAATACCAAAGCTTAAAGGATCAGGCAGCAATCTGAAATCCATTCTTAGCCAAAAATTGCTTGACTGTGAGAATGAAAAGCTGTGATATTAAGATGAAAGAGCTAGAATAGAATGGAGTGGATTAGAATAGAATAGAATGGAGTGGATTAGAATAGAATAGAATAGAATAGAATAGAATAGAATAGAATAGAATAGAATAGAATAGAATAGAATAGAATAGAATAGAATAGAATAGAATAGAATAGAATAGAATAGAATAGAATAGAATAGAATAGAATGGAGTGGATTAGAATAGAATAGAATAGAATAGAATAGAATAGAATAGAATAGAATAGAATAGAATAGAATAGAATAGAATAGAATAGAATAGAATAGAATAGAATAGAATAGAATAGAATAGTTCAGTTGGAAGGGACCTGCAAAGATCATCTAGCCCAACTGCCTGATCACTTCAGGGCTAATTGAAAGTTAAAGCATATTATTCAGGGCATTATCCAGATGCCACTTGAACAGTGATTGGCATGAGGCATCAACCACCTCACTAGGAAGCATGACCTAGGCTTGACCACCCTCACAGTAAAGAATTTTTTCCTCATGTCCAGTCTGATCATCCCCTGGTGTAGCTTTGTGGTGTTCCTATTCGTCCTGTCATCAGTGACCAGGGAGAAGAGACCACCACTTCCCTCTGCACTTCCCCTCCTCGGGAAGCTGTAGAGAGCAATGAAATGACCTCTCAGCCTCCATTTATCCAGACAAGAAAATCCAAGTGTCCACAGCCTTTCCTCCATAGGACAAGCCTTCCAGCCCTTTTACCAG
Source organism: Anser cygnoides (assembly GCF_040182565.1). Lineage (NCBI taxonomy): Eukaryota > Metazoa > Chordata > Aves > Anseriformes > Anatidae > Anser > Anser cygnoides. The sequence goes on from NC_089874.1 coordinate 88,142,368, forward strand.
CTTTGTTGCCCTTCTCTGGACACATTCAAGGACCTTAACATCTTTTCTACATTGTGCAGCCCAGACCCGCACACAGTGCTCAAGGTGAGGCTGCACCAATGCTAAATATAGTGGGATAATCACGTCTTTTGATCAGCTGGCTATGCAGTGTTTAATGCACCCCAAAATGCAGTTTGCCCTCTTGGGTGCCAGTGCACACAGCTGGCTCATGCTGAGACTGCTGTCACCAGCACCCCCAGATGCCTTTCTGCTGAGCTGCTCTCCCATTCTGTACCTGTGTCTGGCAGTACTCCATCCCAGGTGCAGAACACTACTCTGTTGAGTTTCATGCCATCATAGCTAACACTGTGAATTATGTAATGTCTTCAAGAGCGTTTGATATTGATGAGAGATTTCAACAAGTGAGAATCATATTGAGCTGTGTGTTCTTGCAATCAGTGTAACAAATTTGCCTTCTGGCAGCCAAACTCCTGAATAAAAAGAGAAGAGCCTGTATTACAATTCAAGTGTTGACAGCCAGCTATTCACCCCTTCTCTCTCCCACCCCAAAAAAAGGCCTTAGAAATCCCAGTAAGTTCTTCTACAAAGATTTTGTTTTACTCTGTCTTCCCTCTCTGCAGTTTGGGTGTGTTGGACAATAAAGTCATTGTTTCCTGACTAGTGACTCAAGAATGCATTTGAATACAGACAATTTCAATAAAAATCCTTGTTTGTAGTTTCTTGCAGTTTCTGAAAAGTTCTTTTTTTTTTTTTTTTCCTTGTTTGTAGGAATTGGTAGTGACTAGCTGCTGATCTTTAATGATCTTACAAGCACTGTTACTACATGACACTCATACACCTATGACAAAGAACTTCATGCATGTGGCAGAAGATGAATAATTTCCTCATTTCATGTTCATTGTTTTCTTTTCTTTTTTTTTTTTTTTAATTTGTAAAAGAGTTTATTTGACCAAGTTCCTCTCTGACATTCAATAGCTTTTTTTTTTTTTTTTTTGACAAAGACCCAGGTAATGGTATCTGTCTGACCTATTTTAAGACTTCTACAATGTAGACATCTGTATATGAACAGCCTTCCTAGAGCTCTTTCTTAAGAAATGAGAAGATGTACTTCTCATAAACAATTTATATCATCCCAAGATAGACATCAGGTGAATCACACATCACATGAGTCTTACTGTCCTCTAAAAAGGAATATAGGCAACTAACTCAGATACATATATCTAAAATCAAATAAATCAAAATCTTCCTTAGGATTGTTCTGTTGTAAGATTAAATGGAGACTAAGAATAGTCTTTCCATACTTGGATAATTAAATACACTTCGTGTGCAGACTGTAACTAACAGACTTTCAATAGATTAAATGCTTGGAACAAAAAGAGCCCCAGAACTAAAGTGAGCAAAAACAGGACTTCAAGTAGAAAGAAGATCACCAGGCTGTCCATTCCCAAAGACAAGTCATAAAGGAGTCCTGGAGATCATTTAGGCCCAGAAGAAAAGAAGGGAGCAAATAAAACATTTGCATACTCCTTCAGGTAGATGAACTGCATGGAGAAGTACAAGAGGTTCTTATTTTACTGCATGTGGTTATCTTTTCAATGGGCAGGTGATAAGCGTGTACACATAACAGGTAGCTCATGATTATCATGGGAAAGGACTTGAACTATAGGCCCAGAGGAGCTCTGCAGAGACATGGAAGTTTGGCAACTTCTATGTGTGGTCCAGCCTTCTAAGCCTGGCAGCTTTAGTTCTGCTGAAAAAGAGGAAACTGGAGAGGTTTATCAGTACATCTTCCAGGGAAATCAAAAAACAGTCACTGTCAGGCTAGCAGCCCCAATGTACCCATGTGAAACTTAAGACAATAATTTGTGATACATGCATGGGCATAGTTATAAACATTAAAAAGGGGTTAACAGTCTACAAACCTTTTAATGAGCAATGAAAGGCTTTTAAATAACAGTACCAAAAAGTCAAAGATACACAGGTGACATCTCTATCAGCTGGCCCAGAAATTTAGACTCCCTCACTGTTTTCCCCATAAATTCAATTATTAGCACCCTCTTGTCAAACTATCTCCAAAATACTATTCTTCACTTCTTTAAACTTCACTTCACGTATACTTCACTTCCTTAAACAGTACAGTCTGCATAAACAATGGCAGCCTACAAACTATGATACATAGGAAACCTGCATGCCAGAACACCTATCTATATATACAAGGTACAATCTGCAACATTCAATGAAAGTGAGAAGGTAGAGGTTTGCCTTTTCATACTACTGCATTTAATCTGTGATGGCCACCTGAGTAGTTGAAAGAGGACTTTTAGCCAACAAAGATTCTCTAGAGAAACAGACCAGATTTCTAAAAGACACCTGAACACCACATGAAGTATTAACTAACTGTAAGAGAAAATAAATCCCACTCGGCACATAACATTCTACCCTGGAACTTGTATAGAAAGTCATTTAATAGGGCCTTTATTGGAAGAAAATCCTGGAAAGAAATCTTCCCCAAACCACATTCCTGAGCCTTTAGGCTCATTTAGCAGAAGCAAATTCTCCATAATCCAAAGTGCACTGAATATAGACAGTGCCTATGCAACAAAAGTGATTTTCACTAACGTGTCTGTACCACTCACTATGAATAAGCTCTACAGCCAAACTGTTAGCATCTGTAAATGCTGCATCTGCACGTGGAGAAATGTCAAATGTTTCACCCAGAGCACCAGATGTCACCACGATGTATATATATATATATGGTTGATGCTAGGCAACCATTATGCACCAACATGAACTCACACATTCAGTCTATACATGACAGAAATGTACAGATATCAGGGAAGGCATTTCCCAGAAAACAGTCACTCCATCTCCAATTTTGTGGAGACGTTCTAATCTCCACAAAGGAAACATAAAAAACACCTTCTAAAGACAACCCTGAACACCCTCTTTACAGCATATTATAACGACCCACCCCAGCATTAACCTCTCCGTGTTCCACAGACTCTACCTTTCTCTTTCCCTTAGGTGATAAGTACCTATTCATCTCTCTTGACTTCTGTTGTTTTTGCATTCCCTGTTTGTTTTTCCTCCTTTCTCAATTCTTTTAACCCTTCCAATGTTCCCTCTGTTCCACAAGTTACAAGACCTATTTTTCCCAAAGACAGTTTAGTTGATATATAATTAGGTAAATTCTGACTAATTGTTCTTAACTTGCATTTTTTTTTTTGAAAGCTCCTACTTCTATTTTGTGACTTGGCAGAGGAATTACATGCCCCAGATTTTATTTTATTTCATGTTTTTCTCAAGAATATTAGTAGGTCTAATAAAGAACACTATCTCTGCCTAGAAAAACCTGTCCTGTTGATGGATTCTTGGAAAATCATGGCAAAAAGATAAAACATTCCCATGATTAGTTTGCCTAAATAGCTAAATTTTCAAAATAAATTTCCTAATACAGAGTTTACAAAGGTATCATCTGTTCTTGCTTGTGCTGTGCAATGTATTCATGATGAATTAGCAAAGAGTTGAATAATTAGGTCAGAAATTTTGCTGACAGTAGTAAGTTATTCAAGATAATAAAAATGGGGATTGATTTAGAAGAAAGGCTTATTGATACTGAGTAACTGGGCAATAATATTGTAGATGAAATTCAATATAGATAAATGAAATAATATGCACATTGGTAAAAACAACTCAGATTTTCTTTACAGAATGCTGTGCTCTGATCTGATGAGATCTTGGTGTTGTGATAGATAGTTGAATGGAATTAGGCCATTTAATAGTTGTCAAGACAGGAAATTAAATGGTAGGAATTAATAAGAAAATAATAGAGAACAAAACAGAGAGCATCATTATGATATGGTGTAAATCCATGTTGCATCTTCTTCTGAGATATTGTGTGTAGTATGGGTTTCTCTATTTAAAAAGATAAATAGAATTTGAAAGGCAAAATAGTATTAACCATCAAGCAATCAGGGATTTGGAAGAGATTCTGCACAGAGAATGAATCAGTAGATTAAATAGTCTCTTCAAGCTAAAGGGATGACAGAGGAGGATGGCATAGATATAAAATCATGTGTGAGATGGAGAAGGTCAACAATAAATAGTTAACCCACATTCCAGTATGACCATGGGCAACAAATATCCCTTACAACACAAGACAAAGGGAAATGCTTCTCTTTGAGTGGAATGCACAGTTGAGATGTGAAACTCCTCACCTGAGGATAACTTTGGGATGGTAGGTTTAGACTGCCAAGCTCTAAATCTCCAGTACTCTAAACCTCTCAGGACTTTAAGCCCAAAAAGCTTGTTTGTTTGTTTGTTTGTTTTCAAAAGAAAGAGCAGAGTGAGTGGTACTTGCCTTCTGACAAGATATATACATATTTACCACTTTGAACCAGTATGTTTGAAGTATATATAGATTCCACAAACTGTCACAATCCAGGCACCCCTAACACCTTTAAAAATGATGAATGAGATACAGAAAGGTGATGTCAGCTTTCTTTTCCTAATATTTACTATGTCTTAAGAAGACAAATCGTCCCATGTGTTAATTGATTAAACACTCCATAAATGCTTAAAATTAGAATTCTCAACTTGCATTACTTCTTAATATTAATAATGCTACCCATGGGCTCCAGATTTATTTTTTTTTGAAAAAACTCAGTTCTTATGAGCTCACCTAGAATGGAACAGACTATTTGTATTATTCATGTTGAGAAAGTGTATTTTCATGCCCTTTAGAGTCACTAAGAGTGCACCCAATAGGATAGGTGCCTTTTCTGGTCCATGGCTGAATAGTGTAATTTTCCTAGTCCTAAAACAGGACAGGTTTTGTCTTCAGTACCTACACATATATGCAAGTATACATACACATATACAGGCATCTGTGTGGTTGTCCACTGCTCACCCTGTGATGCCCACTGTTCACTCTGTAATAAGTTTAGGCACCTTTGAGTCTACCTCTTCCTGGAGGTTTTCAGAGAAAGGAGACAGAGTGCAGAATTATGTGTTCTGTGTACCTGCTCTCTGCAGTTAACTGGGAGTGAATGAGGAACATGTTCAAACTGAATTAACTAACACAGTCACACAGAAAACATTCTCATACCAAAGCTAACCTACAAAAATAAGGCATTGTGAAGGCAATGAATCATTACATCCATCAAGCATTTTTTTGTATAACTATTTTGAAGGCAATTCTAATAAGCCTTATTGTTTCAAAAATACATTTTAAATTGTATTATATGTTTCACAGTAGGCAGACCATTGTTGTTTTGTTTTTTTTTTTTTTGTCTAGAACACTGATATTATCTGGAGTTTCCTTATGATGATGTAATTATAGTAACTTGTTTCTGTAACAAAGTAAACTGGATTTACTAATTATACAAATTTAAGATGGCAAAATCAACAGAAGTTACAAATTGCCACTCTGTTCAAAATTACATCTACGGGATGACAGTAGTCCCTCTTAGTTATGTGACAAAGAGCAAATTTCAAATAAATTATTAAATCCAAAACTAAGTTCTACCATTTCAGTCAGTTTATTAATCAGGCAGTCTAACCTTAATAATCTGCTGTTCCATAAGGGCTACAAAAATCTTCAAGATGAAAACCTACTTCCCTCAGTGAAGTCTGGGTTTGAGAAAGAATAAAATTCAAAACAAAATTTCTCTAGTCTTCAAGCCTTAATTTTTAGGAGATCATTACAACGATATATGCTTTTATATCATAATGTATGAGACGTATTAGAACTATTTCCTATTAAGGCAGTTACATAAATGGAAAGTAAATAAATATGAGTAGAATGCTCTTTCAATCTGGTATTAGCCAAGAGGTAGCCCAATATCCAGACATGCAGTGGAAGAAGTTTTCTGTGATATTTTGTGAGTGGGCACCAATACAGAAAGTAATTTTTAATATGTGTTATTATTTGTCTTTTTAATCATATGATTAAAATTGTCTTTTTAATCACATTTTGGTCTAACATTAAATCTATTTGATCCATCACTTCTGAATGCTTTGTGGTTTGCTAGACAGTCTTCTGTATCAAACAGTAATAGGATCAGAAGATCCAGCTTGCTTCATGTAATTATTTTATATACTTGTGTCAGATGGGAATCACGCAGTGTGTTTGTAATCACGTTAAATCACAGTATGGGTTCTGTTTCAGCATAGCAGATCATTTTCTGATTTTTAAAAAGCATCATAGCAAAAACATAGATCTGAACGTATAGGAACACTTACATCTCTAGGGAAATGAACACAATTTAGAAGGCTGGTGCTTTATTTAAACCAATATTAAATTTCTATTTGAACTTACATCTCAGAGAATACACAAAGTGAGGTTAATACTACCCAGAGGACTACTAGCAGTTTTTCAGACACTAATGCAAAACATATGTGAAACTGAAGTAAAAAAGAACAATGTCAGAAACAGAAAATACCTGCTGCAAGTTATCAGAAGTGATATATTGATATAATGCTATAATACTTGTGTACACAGGACTGGGGAAAAATCAGTCCTCTAGGTTTCTGCACATTTCAGATAATTCTGGAAAATAGTAATAATAATATGCCCCAATATTTCAAACACCTTTTACTAATAAATTTAGATTTCCTTTTGAGCGGATCACCCAAATGCAAGTATTTGCTTTTCCAAGTGCTTTGAAGTGCTGTGGTGCATTTATTCTATACACAGATATAGAAAATAATTTTGCATAAGCACTTTGTCTTTCTAATAACTGAAATAAAAATACTGGATTCACACAGTTCGTATAGCCCTATGAGCAGGTCAAATCCATAACTATATTTGATGAACTCATTATCATTTCATGTTCTTTATATGGTATCAACACTCCTTAGAGGAATGAACAAATGCTACATCCCTCCCCCTTTCTCTACTTATACATTGAAGAAATTATTTAACTTGTTAAGAGCCATGTGCTAGTCCTTGTCCAAAGTACCAGTCTCCTAAATCTTACGAGACAGTACTTAGACAGTCTTCATGTTTTTCCATAGATGATCTGTCCAGCCTTAAAGTTAAAAGCCTTGGCTGAGTATTCTGCATATCAAAACTCTCCTTTTCACTCATTCACACTCCACATCACAAGAGAAGCATGGCAGAAAATGGTTCTTACATTTCCTATTTTCTGAGCATGAAACACATCATTTGCTAAAAGATGTCCCAGTTCAAGGATAAGGAACCTCTCAAAACAAGAACACTTAAAGCAGGAAACCTTTACTCTTACTCACAATTCATAATCCTGGAACAGACATAACTTCTTTTCTCAATGTAGGCATCCAAGAGAGCTAAAATAAAAATTGAAAAATAAAAATAGAAAAAGTATAAGATGACATAGGAATATACATCTGATATATATATATATTGCTTTACAACTAGATGCATCAGGGCTATCAGCTGAGGTGTTCTGTATATCAATGTACTTTTGAAAGCAAATGCAAGCAACCTGTGATTTTATTCCCATTTCCCATCTTTTTTTTTTAATAGTAAAAATAATAGCTTTCAGACACGACCATTTTTAGACTTTGAACAGAATTCCTTTAAATATTATGTTACTAGCTTCACGTGGTGTTTTTGATTGAAAGAAGTATTATTTTATCTGTACATAGGCAACCATAATTTAATGTAAGTGATATACTGGTTTTAAAATAGCAAAATAGGTACCATTTGGATGAAGGTGTACTAACAGATTTCAAAATCTGTCCTGTCCATAGGAAAGGATAATATAATTTTACCATTGTTTTCTTCCTCAGCATCGTCACCCTGACCACTTATCACAGTAAGGTTTTAGAAGGCTGTTTCTCACCTTCGATTCCTGGTTAGAATAAATTTGAAACAAATTTCAAATTTTTGAAATCAAGTCAACACTTGCTCACTCATTCTCCCTCTCCAAAAAGCTATGCTGAACTGTGTTCATATCATTGAATTTTATCAAGTCCTGTAATTATTCCTAGGAGTCCAAAGCAGGTTTGTAGTCCCAAATAGGAGTTGGATATTTAACACTTTCACTTTTAAGAGTAGGAGCTTCTATCTCACGTTCCACAGTGTTAAGTCTGGCCACAGAAACCTCACAGTGGTGATTAGATCATAAATCTGTCTCTTTATCTGCCAGTAGAGTTCAGCATGTCTGTTGACTTCTGCCTACCTCAAAGATTTCAGACAGGTTATTAATAACCTTTGTATGAGCATATCATTACAAAGTAAAAACACATGACTTAATGTAAGTTACATCATTCTCTGTGTTGTAATAATAGCCTTAAAACATACATGAAAATATGCACACAATTACAGTAATCCAAAATAGACTCCTTATAATTCTCATAACTCTACATAAGATCCTCCTTACCGGCTCCCACATCCTTCAGATGTCTCTTAATAGCTGCAGACAACCAACTTTTCCTAAACCCCTTCACAATTCTACATGTATATATCAACAACTCAATAGAGATTCATTAAGTTACTGGAAACATTCTACATATCGTGAGTAGATCATATCATATTTACATATCATATTAAACTACATTAAAATTAGTCTAGAGGTGGTTTTCTAAGAATTTCTTATGTCTAATCACTAAATTCATCTGCTTCTTGTGGTGGTTCCTAACAGATGCAACCTTATTGTATCTTATTGCAACCTTTATTTTTATACAGAACTTCAATCTGTTAGAACAATGGGATTTTATTGTCACAGTCCTGTTCTTCCCTGCAAGGACTATTTACAGTCCCTTAGTGAGACTCTGCTTACCATGGGACTCTTTCTGTCTATTTCTTCATTATTCAAAACTTCCTTTCAATACTACTATTTTATTTCTTTATCCCTGAGACAGGTCCTAGTTCAACTTGTGTAAAGAGGAACTTGTTCTGTGATATGGTATCAGAAGTCAAAAAGTTTTATTTCTTTTTTCTTTGTTTTTCTTTCCAAGCTTTCTCACAATTTTTTTTTTTTTTTCCTCAATTGACAATATCTGTAAATTCCGGTATCTGCTTCAGTAAAGATAAAAACAACATTGTACAGATTTCAAAGAAAAGCTTTTATTTCATACTGGTTTTAAGATATTTTACAAAGAGGTTTTTAAAAATAAAAATTCAAATGGAAACTCCTTCAACTAACTAACTAAAGTATGCTGAATATTTCTCTATACATTCACACCTACCATTTTTTTAGAAAAGCAGATTACCCAAATGGAAAAAAAAAAAAATGTTGAGAAATTTCTTATGTAGGAACTAGTTTTGTTTTGTCTTTGTCTTTTTATGTACACTTTTTAAAATTAAATACTTTACTTCTCAATTGATACTAGACCAGATATTTCAACCAGGAATATAATGGCTTGAGGAAGTTATTTGAAACTAAGAACAGGGTTTAAGATAAAAATGCCAGCTCACATACGAACTACACCTAGTTGCCATGGTATTGCATTAAAGCAACATAGCTATATATTTTTCTTTCTCACAACCTTCTCACAACTGCTTTTTATGGCAAGTAAACACTATGAATTCAAAAGCAGTCTCTTTGTATCTGTGAAGCTGTGCTTCAGTCCCATTTCAATAAATAAATAAATAATACTGCAATTGGACTATTAATGACGGTCTAATAGAAATAATAGTTTCAAAGTCAATGGAAATTATTGGCATCATTGAAGCACTTAACTACTCTTAGGATTTTTTCTTCAAGATGCTTCAGTAGTGTACCAAAAAGATAATTTCTTAAGGAATACTACTTTGTTGAACACACACTGAAATTATACAGCATTCTAAGACAGCTTGAATCAACAGTCTATCTTCATATGAAGGCATTTGGAGCTCTACATATATGAAACATCAGTGCCACAGAAGCTGTAGCTATGTTAGTGAAGAGTTTCATAACTCAAAATGAATTAAAAAATACTTTTATTCGTTAGCCCTCAGGTGAAAAGGACAGTGGAAAATCACATTAAATGATAATTTTAATATAAAAATATTCGATTTCATCTTGACCAGTATCTAGAGAGCCATCCAGCAGAAATCGTTAATGGAAGAGTATTGTTTCATCTTCAGTAATTAAAGAGCTATTAAATACAGTTTATATTCCATGGCACAGATATTGCAGAGGCAAGAGCAGGAACTATATATTGAATGCATAAAGAACACTCCTTTCAGAAAACAGTGTGTTGGTTGTGCAATTCCACATAATGTTCATGTTAGCTAATCAGTGGCTTTAAGGGATGCTTGTGAGCAACTCTGAAGCAATGTTTTATAACATAGTCTTATTTCAAATCTTGCTCTGTTCCCAGACCAATTCATGATATCAGATTTCTATAAAGCTGCCATAAGAGAAAGTTGAATAAATGAAAACTTATCTGGTAAATAAAAACAGCAAAAGATAGTTAATGATTATTCAAGGAATCATCTGCTATCCATGTGTATATATGTTGCAGATTTGTCCTTCCTCAAAAATATTTTATCACATATTTGAAGAGACAAATTCCCACACCCACTGCCAATTACTGTGGAACTAACTAGGGTTTCACACATCTTTATGGCAACAAGCCATATTTGGGACTTGATTGTACAGGATTCTGAGTAACCTGATTTAGCCTTGAAGTTAGCCCTGCTTAGAACAGGATGTTTGACTACAAAATTTTCAACATCCCTGCCAATCCAAGTTTTTATATGATATTATTTATTGTGGAACAACTGGACAAATCATATTTGTGTCACGCAGTCGTAAAACTGAGAGCCACTGGAGTCAGAACATATGGATCTTGCAAGTTCTCATGAACAGCAGTTATAATGCCCACTCTCCAGGCACTTACTCATGCATCACCCTTCCCAGACCTGGGTCATGCCACAGCTCCTAAAATGCCCAGAAATGCCTGTTTTCATCCTTCTCTCTGCCCAAAACAGCAACAAAAACAACAACAGCAAAAACATATGTATGTCACCCAGGTTCCAATCCTATAAGGGGCATTCCGATCCTATAAAGAGCACCCTGCATAGCTTCAGCTGAGGAGCAGTGGAGTTTTTTGCAGCTAGTGGATGGCAGGGGCAAGCACAGCACACACAACTCATCTCACAGAGGAATAGGCTCATAGTTCATGGGCAGAATCAGGATGAGGAGAGTCTTCCAGCCCATTCCTGTCCCATTTCAGGACCTGATAAGAGCCACAGATTCTACAAAGCATTGTGTCAGTAGAGTAACACTTCTCAAGTAGGAAGAGAGTCTGGTGCCTGCGCAGAGAAAAGGCGCAGGGAAGCACCTAGTAAAGCTCACAGTGCTCCCGGTAATGCCCCGTGACAGATAGGTCCACAGCCTGCCTACACGATACCGGAGAACGTAAGGACAGCAATCGGCCTCTGGTCTCTCCCCCAGTGCTTTTGCTACCCCTCTAATAGCTCCCACCCACCCCAGCACCCTTCATCTCTCAGCTTCTGCAAAGATTCACACGTGAAAGCTGACCCCAGCACAGTGTTATCCTCAATAGGCCAATGTTGAACCATTGTTGTGGTTTAACCCGGCCGGCAGCTAAGCACCACACAGCCGTTCGCTCACCCTCCCCCCTCCCTCTCTGGGATGGGGGAGAGAAACGGGAAAGGGAAGCCTGTGAGTTGAGATAAAGACAGTTTATTAAGACAGGAATATAATAATAACAATAATAATAATAATAATAATAATAATAGTGATAATGATAATAGTATTAATAATAATAATGTGCAAGAAAACAAGTGATGCACAATGCAATTGCTCACCACCCGCTGACCGATGCCCAGCCTATCCCCGAGCAGCCGGCCCCCCACCCCGGCCAGCCACCCCTATATATTGTTTAGCATGACACCAGATGGTATGGAATACCCCTTTGGCCAGTTTGGGTCAGCTGTCCTGGGTCTGTCCCCTCCCAGCTCCTGCTGCACCCCCAGCCTGCTCGCTGGCAGGACAGAGCGAGAAGCCGAAAAGTCCTTGGCCTGGTGTAAGCACTGCTCTGCAACAATTAAAACATCAGCATGTTATCAGCGCTCTTCTCATCCTAATCCAAAACACAGCACCCTACCAGCTACTACGAGGAAAAATTAACTCTGTCCTAACTGGAACCAGGACAACCATGCTGTCCGAAGTCTGCCTCCAAGCGGTCCTTTCAGGGTATAATCTAAAAAAGAAAGGCACCCCCCACATGTGCACGTGGAACCTAAGTCTCAGTAGAGGGTATAGGTACAGGCAACCAAGCACAGAATTGTGTCTCTATTGCAAATTAATTCATTTACTTTCTTTCCTTTTTTTTTTTTTTTTCCCCTCTCTTCCTCTAGAGAAGCATCCAAAGGGGAAACTTTTAAGTCCAAGTCCCCAAACCCTGTACAGGGCTGCTCTGGCTTGGATTAGGAGCTTGCTGAAAATGGGAGATGGAAAGCAGAGGCTGAGCCTTATAGGGGCACAATTAATATCATTAGGAGACATGATCCATTCTGACACGGGAAGTAATGGCTTGATGCAACTCCTCTACCTTTTTTTTTTTTTTTTAAAGCCTATTCTTTTACATTTGTCAGGAAGTGCTGGTTATGTCACAGCAACCCAGCTGACAGTTCTCATCATTTCTTGTAAATAAATGCAGGGTAACTGAGAGTATTGCTTCAAGTAAAAACTGACTGCTAAGTGGTGGAGGAGGCTGCCACTTTAATACAATAAAATAAAATAGAATAAATAGAATAAAATTATTAGGCAAATATTATTCATGAGTTCGCACCAATACATATTCAAAAGATAACGCATTCATTTATTTGGCACCTGACAATGAGAAACTAACAGGGGCAGACAAATAGCAAAGGTTAGTTTACACATAACCTCGTTACAAGTTGTCTTATGAGAGCCAGATCTCTGTGAGAGCCAAACCTCCTCCTGTGTGACAGAAAGTAATAAAAAGATGCCTACTTTAAGAATTCCTATGGAGATCATAATTTCCTACAGGAGAGTCTGAAGCAAAGGATGCCATTTAGTTTCTCTGTTATAGCACTGCCTGGTACAGAAGCTAATAGAGATCTATCTATGTAACGCCAGTCTTGGCTTTTTTTTTTTTTTTTCCAGAAGATGAACCCCTCATCAGTGATTCAGTGATGTCTGTGAACTGGGTCACTGTGCTTTACATGGGAAGCAAAGAAAAATCAGTTGATCATATCTTAGCTATGACCCTATTTATTTATTTGTTTGATTGATTGGTTGTTTTATTCCCAAATCTGTTTCAAAATTATTGAATGAAGGAAAATATGTTTTAAATTTCCCTGAAAAAAAAAATAAAATCCTATAAAGCATAACATCATTTTTTTCTCTAGAAAACTCAAAGTCATCATACTATCTAACTAATCAAAAATTAGTTCTACAAAGAGCTGACATTTTTCCAAAAAAATATTATACCAATCCATAAGAAACAGGGTAAGAGAGGATGACTGTATAATTAAGGTTAGGCAATTCACCTGAATTTAGATAAACCTACATCAGACTTTCTGCTTCAATTACTATTAGATTTAATATTTAAAAAATAAATAAATGAATAAAAATTAAAACGCTAGAAAGGCATAAAATATACTAGAAGGCAGACATCCCTGATTACCTGAATACCTACATGGCTGAAGATTTCCATGAGAAGACAGATATGTAAAGTTCAGACAAAAGTCTGAATTTGGCAAAACAGAAATCTGAAACAGCAGATCACATTCCAAATGAGAATACTCCCCCAAAATTCATTGGGTTTTCTGTGTTTCACTCATTTTTGCAGTCCTCACCAATTTTGGGGCTAGATTATTCCAAATGGGGAACTTATTAAAGTTGTATAAGATGGTAAAAATAATTTCTTTTGCAGGTCTAGTTCAAAATATGTTTTTAAAACCCCACCAGGAATTAGTAAACCTTAAAATGGATTAGGTAAATCATATTTTACACTATCCATTACTGCGACATGTTTTTGCCAGCACATATTCATATAACAGTAGTTTGATATATATTCTCCACTAAGAGAAGACATCAATATCAATATACTTCCCACTTACAAATCATATAAAATTTATTTTGCATTAGAGAATGAGTCACAGGGGATTGAAAAATTTAATTTAATTCCACTTTTCTCATAAAAAGAAAAATAAAGTGCTGTAGCATTTCCCTTGGTTATTTAAAATGTGCTTATAGTATAATTGATTAGCTTTGAGAGGGAATGCTTATTGAAATTGACCTTTAAGTTGTCAAAGATCAAAATATTAAAAACACACACAGAAAAGGCCTCAAAATTTAAGCTTCCATTTTACAGATTGTTACTACATATCTGAGCAGATGAGTAATTGCTTAAAACTGATCTTATCCACTGCATTCTCTTCAAATGTGCTTATTTCCTTGGTGAAAAAATAATAATAATAAAAATAAAAGTTCTAAAGAAGTGACAGACAGAGAATGGTTTCAGAAAGCTAATTTTTGTAAAATAACAGCTCCTGTGATCTGAAAAAGCACAGGTTTCTGAAATATCTGCTTTAAACTCAGTTTTATCCTATGAAGATATTAATACAGATGTTGATTAATATGAAGAACTTTATCAAAATGGCAGTTCAGTGTAGTTGTAGTGTTGAAAGAAAATTGGGTTATGTTTGATGATTTGACAGTGCTGATTAAGGTAGGAGAAAAAATGATTAACATTATAATTAATTTGGTAAAGCTATTAACCTTTTTATAAGCTTGTCAAATAGAATGGTTTATTACATTTTTCTTTCAGAATGGCCTGCACAACACTTTCTTGATCACTACTAGCCTGATTCTAACTACAGCCTTGAGAAGGATAGTGAGTCATTCACCAGCTGAAAAACAGTCATTCTCTAATATAATTTCTTTTCTAAGACTGATATTTACTTAAAATAAACATATTTCTACTATCACAAATTTTCTTCCTGTGATCATGACCTTTCTAACATTGCAAGAACAACTCTATAATGATGTATGCATTAAAACATAGAAGAAAGAAGACCAAAACAAGATTTACAACACAAAGACAAACAAACAAATGAAAAAGCAAATAAACAAGCAAAACACATCCTTATTTAAAAAAAAAAAAAAAAGTTATTGTTTTCCCATTGTGTGTATGGGGCCTTTTGGATAGAATGAGGATGAACTAGCCCTACTTGGTAAGATTCCTTTTGTAAAATCTTACCTTTTTATCTTCTCCCATCATTCCAGAAACAATTCCATTATTTCCATTTTCAATTCAATTCCTCAGAAATGATTTTCTATTTTCCCCTGGTTTAAACCACCTTTTTTTGCTCTCTCTTCTGGCAGTGTCTCATTAAAGACCATGCCTTTCCTCACCAACAGTTCTGAGGAGATTTTTCTAATAAGTGATGGAGTTTCTGTGGCCATTGATAGCAGCTGTGGTAGCCAGGGATTTTGCTGGTGATTTCTGTTTTTGAAGTGCTTCCTTGGAGAATGAGAAAAAATTATTCCTGTAGTGAGAAAAAAGATTAGCTGTGGAATAACTTCTTCATGGTAATGGTGTCTTCTAGTGAGGCTGTGCTGGGGTCTGAGTACAGATGGAATTTTAAGTTGTCTCTTTCGGCTGATCTTGAAATTACAGGAAAGATTCTTTTAGCAGAAATCATGACTAACATTTTCAATAATAACTAACATGACAGCAGATTTGGTGAGTATGCACTCAAGCAAACTACCAGGTGTGCAGGTCAACCAATTATTCTTCACTTTAGCAGCTGCTGCAGTCGCTTTGACAAAAAATGTGAGGTAGTCATTGAGGGATGTTCCTGCTACCAACATCTGTCTCAGTCCCAGACTCAAGAAGGGTAAAATGTGGCCAAAAAGAGGGATCAAAACGGCTTTGGAATTTTGCTGAGGCCTTTAGAACAATTTCATGCCCCTCTGCTCCTTTAAAATCTCAACCTGTCTCTGTTCAACCTGGCTACTTCATCAGCTACTTCTAGCCTGTTAAGTTGGAGGCACTTACTGAGAAACCTATGTAATCCATCATGTATTTACACCACTTAGTTTTTTAAAAAGCTAAATGAGGAGCAAGATTTCTATGCTTTTCTTCTGTCCCCTAGCCTGCCCAGTTTTCTGCAACAGGAGCGGATCCTATCATTTTGTTATTTTCACCCTTCCACTCAATCTACATATCTACAAGGAAGTTAACCAGTATTTTTTAAATTAAGTACTACTTCCTATCTTGTGTTTGCAAGATGGTGATGTCTCTATCAGTTCCTTCTCTACTTCAGTTCTCTGAGTATTTATACTCAGAAGAGAGAACAATTAATTCAGTGAAAGCTCTAAGGATCTCCAGTTTTCCAGTTCTTGACCAGCTTCATGAAGACATTTTGAACAATTTTCAATATTCAGTGTAAGATAAAAAGATTTTGTTTTGAAAAATCTATAGGGGACATTCACTAAAAATAATAAAATAACTTAAATGTATTCATACATAAATTGAAGACCTCATTTAGCTTTGTCTAAAAGTATTCAATGAGTCCATTAAAAATATGATTATAAATAACAAGAGAAGATAGAAATCACCAAAGAAATTCAGTGTAAACAGAAATGTTAAGGTAAAAAACACTCAGAAGTATCTACCTTTATTTTTAGAGAGAAGTCCAAAATCCTACATCAGAATATTACCTCATGGAATTTGTCTTTTTGATGCAGCTAATCTTTGTAACCAATGGAAGCAGCACCTACTCCCTATATAAAACAAAGCTCTACAGCTTTTACAGGTCTTGATAAGTTACAGCAGTCCATCACAGCATGCTCTTTTGCCCAGCAAGAACTTTTAGACCCCGTGTTGCGTGGGCCTGTGTTGGAACAAGTCATTGATTTTATCTCTGGGTGCTAGGTCATTGCTCTAGAAAGCAGTTCCTTGCCTGAATGTATGAGATCTGTATTTGAGATATCAGAGCCTCCTAAGTGCCCATCATCACTGAGAACTGAGCTGTACCTCCGAAGCTTCCTGACACTATCCAGGTACTTCTGCAGTATAGGTTAAGTATTTGGGAACAAGGAGTTAAAGTGAGGAGAATGTATTTTTTGAACTTGCTTTCCCTACAGACAAAACAAACAAACGAACAAAAAGGCATACTTCTATCAGCACAAAAGAGTTACAAATATTGGCAAAACACAGACATCTGAATGTAATTTCTTCCTTAAGTCCTGGCAATGCCTAATAGTTCTACAGTTTCAGTTTCTGTACTTTTAGAAGTGGTAAGGCCTTTTGTCTCTTTTCCTTATCAACAAGCAGAGCCTTGAGAAATGTCTGGCTGACTTGTCTCTATACCTCTCCATGAGGTGAGAAACACCCATGCTTCCCTAGCCATGTTAAATGTCTCAGTGAAGATACACATTTTCTGGTTGCATGATGACCTCATGGAACACAAAGTAAAATCAGAAGCAATAAGAATTTCAGCCTACAGTGCAGGTTATGATTGTACATGAGATTCACAAAAGAAAATGAAATTCACAGACAGGCAACAGTTATGCCAAAGTCTGTCATACATCTGTTTTTGTATTCGGATTTGGATACAGGTTTGAGTATGATCTCACTCCATTAATCTCCATTCAATCATGTGTAACAACTCAGTGTACCATTCCAGAATTAAGCATTATTCTCTGAAAGTATTATGAATGTCTTAATGGTAATGACCCTTGATGTATCAACACCATGATATGTAAACACAATAAATATCTTTAGTAGCATGAAGTAAATAGGGTTTCCCTTAAGTTGGCATATATCAATGATTTTGCTGCTCAGAAAGCCAGTTTGGGTGAACGTGGAAGGCATCTTGCCACATTGTGTCAGGAAATCAACATCTGACAGACTTTGGATACTGCTTTTAAAATAAAAGGGATATAGAAAATATAAGATAGGAAAAGTTAAAGGAGAACTTCAAGTACTCATTACAATGTCATTGTCTGGGGAAAACTATTGGATGAATCTGTCATGTGTAGCAACTGAACACCTGACCTCTTTGACATTACGTTGGATTTCCAATGTTTGATCATGACCTCACTTTGAACTCCTAACTTTGAAAATGAATATTAGAATATTATTATATTTTTGTATGGGTTATGCTGATCAGAATAACTCTTTTAGCAGAGCTTTCAACTTCTCAAATTTCTCCACATAGCATTATTAAGAGCACTAGAAACTCCTTCTTGGTATTCCACCTGTCTGCAGCTTGTAGGATAACTGTAGACAAACTTCAGATGTGTTCTGCTAAATAATTTTCACTGATCTACAAACATAGACAAAAAAACTTACATTAATCTCTATTCTTTGGGCTACCATTTATGGAGAAAATTATGACATTTTGACACTGTGACTTCTCTTAAGACTCTAACTGGTCTTATCAGAACCTGTGAGAAGAAACTTCTTAGATCTGCAGGAAAGGTGCTGAAGCAAGAGGAGAAAGATTTGCTTTTCTCTTTCTCCCATCTTTCTCTCAGCATTTATACATAAATATAAACTTACTTGTGTATACATCAGTGAAAGAAATACAGGAAAGCTGCTTCTGTATGGCATGTAAAATATTCAGCTCCTGGAAAAATGGCTGGCAGGCATAAAAATGCGGTGGGGTACATTATTTCTAGAATCCACCTCTCAGAGGACGTGAGCTTTGAAATGAAGATGACAGTCACCCCCAGGAAGCAGACATCATTAAACTGCTGCAACTGCATATTGGGGAATTTCAAAGGGCACAAAGGAGTTCATCTTGACCTTACATAACTGTTCAGCATTCATCTGATGCCTATGCACTTGCTCCTTATTTTATCAATAGCACTGAAATTAGACCTCACTTTGGGGTGGTCATTGGCAGTTTCTTTTCTCCAGGGATTTCTTGGGTGTACAGAACCCACACGGGAAAAAAGAGAATCTTTGGGCACAGCAGCCCCTAGACAAGGGGCAGGATGAAACCAGAGGCACAACAGCTCGTTACATGAGAAATGTGTTCATGGAGAAGTTTTTTCCTGCACTGGAGGTGGGTATTTTTCAGTTAGCGGCAGGAGCAGTTTTATCAGTAAGTGCCAGTTCTGATGCACAAGAAGGGCATGCAGTGGTTTGTAGTGGGAAAAAAAAAAAATGTTCCCACTAACTCATGGTCTAACTTACTGTTTCAGAGAGTATCTCCTGTATATATTTATTTTTTCATCTGGAGAACTTCTGCTCTAGCTGTGACATTTGGGCTTATAGAACAGGCCAAAAAATATGTTATGCATCTCCACTTTCTCTAGCCACATGTGAACACAATATGCTTAAGGTGAGCATTCAGGAATGTTATTGAAGCTGGAAATACCCCTTTTGGCATTATAGACATTGAATTCTCCAATCCCTTTCCAGTATGTAAGCTACCTTTTTCAGGGCCAAAAAAAAATGAATTCCCTTGAAACATAAGCAAAATCCTTTTTCATTCACTTGTTCAGCTTTTTAATTCCTTCCTCAGAAGGTTTCTCAAGAAAATGTAGCAGAACTGTGGAATACAATATTGAACAATAGTGCAAGATATAGTTTTGCTTTGTTTTCAGACCCTTGCCATTGGTTGCTATTTTTCTACCAAATTTGAAAGCTGCTTAGAATTACTCACAGTAAGCAACTGTCTGTGCTTCACTGACTGTAATTCATTTTATGCAGGGACTAGACTAGTGTGTTTTTTTTCCTCATTCCCCATTGTGTTTAAAAAATGAACTCAGGAGAATAGATACAATCTGAAAATCAAAATTTCAAGGGGTTGAGAAAGATTTTTCCAATTATGATTTTATCAGAGAGCTCTCAGAGGATTTATCACACAAAAAGCCAGTAACTACTGAAATCCAGGCTAACTATAGTGAAATGTATATAATTAGGCTGGAAAATGGCCTTAAGCTTCTAATCATAGAAATATCATTCAAACATTTTTTAATTATAATAGAAAACATATCTTAAATCGGCTGAGGAAAATATGAAATCCTATCTGCTGTTCTTATCTACTGTTAAAACAACTATTTTTGTAATTTAAATTATTGTGTGCACTGTTTTTTGCCTGTTTGATTGGTTGCTTGGGTTTTTTGTTTGTTTCATTTCTCTTGGTAGTAATTCTGAATTCTGGTGGGTTTTATTCTGTAAGTCATTTATCATTACTACAATTACCTTTTCTGTCATCAAACTTATTTTCAAAGGACATGCACAATATCACATGCTGCTATTATGTATGTTTCATGGCAGAGTTACATCACCAGCATTCCCCAGACAGACATTGCAGATTGTCTTTGAAATAATTCCATTGTTAATTTTCCATTTACTTATTTTTTAGTAAAATATGGTCTATTAATCCATTCTTCCTAAAAGATTCCCAGTTTTGTCTGTAGAATTCTGTTTAGGAACAACTGTCAACAGTGAAGAACTTTGCTTGATGCATTTCAAATTAATCACCATTGATAATTAAATGAAAATATTCTGCTCATAGACATATGAGAAGAGGCTAAGTGAGTTGGGTTTGTTTAGACTGAAGATGAGAAGACTGATGGCAGCTGTGCAGAAGATGAAACCAGATTTTTCTTAGAGGTTCACAAAGAAAGGACAGCCCAATAGTTACAGCTGGAAATTCGATTACAAATGTGTGGTTAAACACAGGAAAATGTTGCCTTTATAGGCTATATAATCTCCAAACCTGGGAATTTTCAAAACTCAGATGAACAAGAATAGTTTTTCTTACAGAAAACATAGTTGCAAATAATAATATTAAATTCATACCTTGCTTAATTGCAAGTTACATTAAATAAGTTTAACACTTTCAGACCCATAGGCCCATTAAATCAGTCTGGAATTCCTGTTAGTGCCATTTGCTGGTAATCTAGTACACCTGACATATCCCAGTTTATTTAAGGATTTTTATAAATGTTTTTCTAATATGTATAACAATACTTCAATGAAAAAACAGAGTACACTTCTGGAAGGAAATGAAAATCTGTGGAATAAAATAAAAAATAAATCTGTTTAATGTTTTAAAATAAAAATTCAACATAAGTTAAAGAATGTTCTAGACAGAGCTTGACCAATCCTCCTTCACTCCATCTCTGTTCGGTCTCCTGACAATAATTTGTTTTTTGTTTTAATTTGAGGTCCATCTAAAAGTGTGTGGGGATTCTGGAATAGTACAGAGACATTTTGGAGATGTTCAGAAATGTTTGGAACACAATGTAGTGTTCATAACCAAAGAACAGACTTTCACAAAAATTTTCTACTCTAGCATCTCTGTACAGTTATTAGAAGTGAGAGGATGCTACTGACAAAATATAACTTGTTCTGTGCAACACCTTAAACCACGTTTCTCCTCTTTGCTCAAATTTAATGCTCCTGCAGTTCTGATATAGTGATTTTTCATGTGGCAAAATTGAATCTCACAGTTTGGATACGTAATTATCTAATATGTCCATAATTCAATTCACTTAGTTACAATTTCACAGCATCTACAAAAAAAAAAAAAAAAAAAAAAAAGTTAATAAGAGAAGATATCTTTAAGTTCTTCATCACTTTCTTAAGTTCTTTATCAGAGCTTTATTTAAGCAATGTGGTGGCTCATCTGATATATTTCTTTATATATATTGACTTTGCAAAAACATCTCTTGTACATAGAATGTTTATTATGCCAATGGAGAAAAATGGTCACAGAGGTGACTTGGGGTCTCAAAATCCTTCTCTTCAGATTGTATGTGCAAGACTTAAACACCCAGTATTCCAAAACCCAAGGTACGTATGTAGTGGTATTATTGCAGGTATGGCAATTGTAAACGTAATGTAACATTTTTGGGGTAAATTTATCAAGGAGAAACAGCTGGGAGACACTTGGAATGTAAAAAGTACATAAAAATTTTAAGTTTTTGAGTCTATGCCACTACAACTTGAAAAAAAAATCAAAACTGCAGTGCCATCTTCTGGAGTATGGTCATGGTTCTGACCTTGAAATACCACTCTGCTCATAGCTGAAGTCACAAAGGACCCCAAATTGTAATGAGAGTACTAAAGACCATGGTTTCTGGGGCTTTTCCTTTTTTTTTTTTTTTTTTTTTATACCCTGTTTCATGTTCTGCTAGAACACGACCCACTTCTGAGTACTCTATATTCATGCAGTTGCTTCAGAAGTACATGCTTTCAACAGTTCATTGAAAATCAACTTCAAGCCTTATACTTTCTCCTTTACACACTAGCTAAAAAGTGAAAATTGTGAAATTGTGGGGAAAAAGTGGTTTGATACTAGATAAAAGGAACAACATAAAAATCACTTCAAAGCAATCTGGCATGCCTTGGAATCACAAACTCACCTGCCAGCATGTGGAACATGAGTTAATACCTAATGTTTTCTTTCGTAGCTCTAAGTGATTCCTGGTGAAAAGACACTCATTGAAAATGCCTGTTTTAACAGAATAATAACCTTAACATATCCTTGTGTTTTCTTGAAGTCCTGATTATTTTATTTGTACCTATAATTGTGGAGCCTCTATATAGATATTGGAGAATTGGTGTTCCTTTATTTATCATTTTTCTCTTTTGTTTCCATTTTTCGTCTGTGAAAAGCTATCTTTCTAACATAATTTCAGTCACAGTGGAAAGCATAAATGCTGTGAACTACAAGCAACTCAGGTATACTTTAAGTATATATCACTGAAATGATCCAGAAGAATGTAAACTATGGTATATTGCTGATGATTAACATTCTATTTCATTAATTCAGAAATTCCACACCTAACAGGCAAGGTTCCCTTGTGTTCACATCTGACAAGAAAATAACACCTATATAATTTCATTTCTAACTTCCAAGCTGATGAAGGGAACATGGCAGTTTCCATATTCCCTTTCTCGGTGATGATTACCATAACCAGCTTTGCAATACTCAGAAAAAAAAGAGACAGTTGGTCCAATGCCAGCCCCTGTTTCAGGAAGTCCTAAAGCAAGTGTCTCCCCTGTTATGTCACAGAGGCTAGAGAAGAGTTAACAGAGTAAAGAAGAGTTAAAAGGGACCTCTGTCACAGAGCAGAGAAGGTTAAAAGGGACCTGTGGAGGCCTCTAGCCCAACCTCCTTCTAAAAGCAGGATTAATACCAAATTATCTTAGGTTAGTTGTGGCTTTGTCTAGCCAAGTCTTGAAAGCCTCTGAGGATGAGTATTCTACCATTTCTCTGAGTGACTATTGGAAGAAATGTCCAATCTGAGTCACTCAACTTACAACTTGTTGTTGACGTCCCTTTCTATATTGTCTGCCACAACCACAAAGAGTTTCTTTGCAATCCCCTGTCAAGCAATTGTAGGCTGCTGTGAGTTTGCTTACCCTCTAGCTTCCTGTTTTCCAAAATAAACAAGCCCAGCTCCATTAGGCACTCCTCAAAACTCATATGCTCTGGGCCCTGACTATCTTGGAAGTCTTTGGCTGGACACTCTGCAGCTCTTTGACATCCTCTTAACAAGTGGCTTATCACGTCCCATAAACTTCCATCACAAGTCACCATGCCACAGACATTTAGTTCAGAAGATGCCAAAGGAAACTTTTTAAATGCACCTGCCACCACATGCTCAATTACCATTTATTAAATAAATACAACTCTGAGAATAGGGTATAAGTGATTTCAGGACATAGCAGAGGTGAAACAAAATAAATATCCAACATCATGTATATGGTGAAAAGCCAAAGATTACAAAAAGATATAAAAGGCCATCATAGTCCTCTCTAAGAATAGGAATAAAGGAAAAACAAAAAGACAGGAATTGCTCCAGTACTGTGACCCCAAGTTAAGGACACTGCTCCAGACTACCACTAATTAATCCCCAACAAGTTCCTTTGCTTTTGATAGAGAGAAAGCACTGATTTTTGAGTTGCCATTTACTACATTTTGCTACTGCAGTCTCAGCAATCCTATTATCTTTTACTGTATAATTGGGTTTAGTAAATGAGATTTTTAAAGAGCAGCGTATGTGCCTGTGTGTTTTCGGCTCCAACGTTTTTACATGACAAGGTAATTGATACTGCAGCACTGACTCAGGGTAAGCTCAGTGGCAATGCCAGTAACCCCTGTTTAGTATTCATTGCAAAAACACCCAGTCTGTTACTGCTGCTGCGGTGCCTCCTGATGCCACTGCTTCTGCTTACATGCTGCTACCTGAGAATCAGAAAAAAATCAGCAAAGGCCCATCACTGTGTTTCATTCTTCTCCACTGGCTTGATGGATGCCAATATTATGCATGTGCTCCAAGATCTGAGGGAACAGTGGGTCTTTGCCAAGGATATTTTCCAAGACCTCACACCTCAGTCATCAGACTGGATTTGGTTATAACTACAGCCTTGGTTAGTGTTCCCATCACAGAAAGAGGGTTTTGATCCAAAAAATTAGTACCCACTGGAGGGAATGTGTCAGGGACAACCAGCAATCAGGACAGAACTTTTAGATGTCACCTTTGTGACTGCTGATTGTGACACACGCTTGCTACTCAGGGTCACGGTAGCATCTTTCAGAATTCATCCTTCTCAGAAAAAAAAAGAGTTTTCATATACCAGTGGGGTCTTGGAACCTCTAACTTCTAGCTATTAGTGAGCAATAAGCTGGACAACAGATTTCTTTTCTCTCCCCTAATGCATTCATCTACAAATGATGGAAACAATAAACCTCTAATTCCATTCCTCCCACTCCCATGGTCAGAGGGAGTGGCAGAAACCACTTCAGAACAACAGATAAATGTACTGCTTTTACACCATAAAAAAAAAAAAAAAAAAAAAAATTATTCTTTAGAAAGCTCTCTTTGTTCATTACAGAAAAGCATAGGCCACCTCTGGTTTTAGCACAAATAAAATGGACTAGACTATCCCAAAACTGAGTTAGTTTTCAGCAAAACAAAATACACCTAGCACATACTGGATCCAGAACAGGACTGCCTTGTTAACCTAATTGATCAGGAAGGTACTCCAGCTCTCAAGGTTTCTGATGGTAGAACAGGATTCAGGCACTGCCATAGGATCTGTATTCTCCTTCCCCACAAAGATCATGGCAACCCCAGAAAGAAGCAGCTCTAAAACAAGAGATCTGAACAGCTGCAAAAATAAGCTATTATCCCCATTCCCATGCCATTGCTTCTGAACATCCCATGGAGTCTGAAACTCCATGACTCTTTAGTTTCAGTTATGAAGATGGAACAGCTCTGCCAGAATTGCTACAATTGATTCATTGTCTCAATATCTATTGTTATAATGGCTTGGTTTGGAGGTCAGCCAAGCCAAAGGTCCTCCAGAAGAAATATCTCTGGAAGAAAAGAGCATCTTAAGTCTGTGGAGAGATGCAATAAATTCAGCCGTTGCCCATATCCAGTCTCCAGAGATATCTGCGACATGGGCACACTTTACAACTTACTGTGAAGATAACTTAACTAGACTCACTTCCTGGCAGAGAGTCCCAGGAGGACAGATCAGAAGGAGGCTTTAGTGGCCCTATGGACATTTTTATTTATTTGCTTACAAGTGTTTAAAATATCCCAGAAGATGTAAGGGAAAGCTGAAAATAAAACAGCTGCTTTGCAGTTCAGCTGCTAGTTTGTCACATGCTGCAAGAAGTGTGTTGTGTGTGCAGTGATGCACAATAGAAGCAGATATTTGTTTCCTGAATCTGAATTCCTGTTTCATTGCCAAATCAGTCCCAATTCCCGCTCTGGCTTCTTTTCTTCTTGCCTTGTTATATTCACAGGATAACAGTCATACTCCCTACATTATTATTCCTTGTAGCTTGATAATTAAATTTCATTACTGAAGAGGGATGATTGCTCCCTACTTACTATACAAGGGCAAAAGAAATTGCAAGAGTGGGACATTCTCCAAGAGACAAGAAACACTGTGAGCATAGGACAGTGAGATTCCACTAGGTCTTGATGGCCCATTATGGAAAAGCTGGAGAATGTTCACTTCCCTTTATATGCAGCATAGTCACTTTTTATACGAGAAGTAAATTTTCAGTAACACACTTGAGACTTGCTACCTTCTAAAACCTAAGAAACAGCTAATGAGGAAATAAAAAACAGAGTTTTGGAAAACAAGATATATTATCTTCCATTTAGCAATTACGTGCAGATTTCAAATGCTTCTTCCTAACATATATACAGGAACAAGACTTTAAAAGACCGTCAGTATTTGTAAGTATGGACAGAAAAATATTATTTCTGTCCTAGTCTCAATTTTAGAAATGGGTAAACTGTTTTTGTTCAGATTTTTCACAATATATTGAGATGTTCAGAAATACATAAAATTCTGCCAGCTGGTTGAAACCAGACAAAGTTACAAGTGATTGAAAAGAAGTTTCGTAGAATCATAGAATCATTAAGCTTGGAAAAGACCTCCAAGATCATCTGGTCCAACCATCACCCTACTACCAATGTCACCCACTAAACCATGTCCAGGTTCTGTTATGGTAAACACCAGAACAACCAAAAATAGATATAAATACCAACTTTACTATAAATGATAAATTCCTCAAATTAGAGCTATAAAATTTATAGAATACTGAAGTGAAAAAATATTAGTGAGATTAATACCGAAGCTTAGAAGAAATATCACCATATCACTAGAGAAGAGAGATCGATTATTTCATTGAAAATTGCTCCAAAGCCAACGTTCATGTTTTAACCAGGAATAATCCTGAACACCAGACTTTTCTAAGAATTAATGAATAAAAATAGACTCCTGAAATTTGACTTTCCAAACAGCCAGTGGGAGGCTTCCAGAAGTCCTTTATTATGCTGAGAAATGCCTTACACTTTTAACAACAATCTTTACTTGGGAAACGTATTCTAGCTAAAGATAGTCATAGAAAGTAAATTAGAGATAGAAAGATTTTTTTATTATTATTATTTCCAAGAAAATTAAGTAGAGTGGGTAATAAAAACTTTTTGTTTGTTTGTTTTGTTTTGTTTTGTTTTATAATTACAAACAATTAATAATACATGGAACACATCTCTGATGTAGTCCTTTTTCAGGAATTTAGGCTTCATCATTTCAGATCATTGGAAGAAATCATCACTTCTGCTTGTGAACAGCACATTAAAAGTTTTTACTTGTTAATCTTTATATGAACTATACAGGTATGGGAAATAATTACTGTATCATGCAAACCATTCTTCTTGGCTTTTAAACTGCATTTTTCACTACTGTTTTCTACATTAACTCCTTCATATTATTCTGCTTTCTTATGTCACATTAAACTAATGTTATGATTTGTTTCTGGCCATAAGTACTGTATACTGAACTAACTCATCCTAAATTAGACACTGACAATTCACCCTGTTTGAGAAGTCATTATCACTGTCTTTTAAAATTAGAATGCTTCTATAGCATTCCTAGTCTTACAAACTGTTATTATACCTGTAGAAATAGTGTTTCCTTAGCAAAGTGCATAATAGTATAAAATAATTAAAAGGGTTTGTGGCTCCTCTTGCAAAACAACAGACATAGAGACATTGTTCTTTAATATATGTAACATTTTTCACATTACATGATAGAGCATGGATGGCAGTCTCTTTTACAGAATATACCCTACTACATGGCTCATTACACAGGGTATCAATGTGATATATATTTCTGATGCATTTCTTACTTAGAGCAAAAAGATTAAGGCTAAAAGCATGTTTAAAGCAAACGGGGTAGACAGTTTATTTTGTGTTCATTCACAGCTGTTTGGAGATTCTTTTTGTTCTGTGTGGGTCATACCTGATTCAAATGCTGGAAAGAAGATGCAAGTTTCTTTCATTCAAGACTGAAAAACATATTTTCATACAAGTATGTATAAATAATTCAAGTATTGAATTAAAAGAAACTTTTTGTGGGAGTTCATACATGATAATATTACACAGTTATGTTGTACAGATCTAAATTTGGATAGGAAAGGCTAATAAAAGGAATGACAGACAAGAAAAACAAAGTAACTGCAATGAATTTGTCTTTGTAATCAACTCCTGATACAAAGTCATTTTTCTGGGACCATGGCTTTTTTTGTTCTTTGTGATACAAATTCTAAAAAAAAAAATGCATTATATTGACTGTTCTTTATCAAAGACTTGGTAGCCTACTGTGAATATAGAGACAACACTTAGATGTTACTCAGTCTTCATAACACCAGATAGGAAACTGGCATGAAAAAGCTGGGCAAGCATATAGCTGCTTTCATTCCAAAGACAGCAACATATTCAAACTCTGTACAACAGGTACAGTTGTGCTGTCCTTGCCTTATTAAGTCTGGTGTGTCGTGGATGTCCTTTGGACTGGCTCACTAATATCGAACTTTTGAGAAGAAATGTAAGGTAGTTTTATACATGCCCCTTAAGAAGGATGTAGACACACTGAGGAGGGGGAGTTGCCCTTTGTGGAAGAGAAACACATGGAACTCAAACTTGAGACAGATAGGGAAGGCTTCCACAGAAATATCAGTAGGAAAGGGAAAACTAAGGAATGCTAAGAATGTCTCAGTGACGAATGGTGAAATTTGGTGAAAGGGGACACGAAAAATGCTGAGGTACTGAATGTCTTATTCACCTCTTTTTGTTCTGGCAAGATTCACCCTCAGGAATCCCAGAACCCTCCAGATCAATGGGAAAGTCTGAGGAAATGTAGATTAACCCTCAGCAGAGGATGAACAGTTGAAGAAACATTTAAGTGAAATGGATGTGCACAAGTCAATGAGACCTGATGGGATGCATCCTTGAGTGATGAGGGAGCTGGCTGATGTCATTGCAGGGCCACTCACAACTATCTTTGACAGGTCATGGTAATGGAGAATGGTTCCTGAAGGCTGAAAATAAACAAATAAATAAGTAAATAAAACAAATAAATAAGTAAATAAATAAATGTCACTCCTTTCTTCAAGAAGGAGAAGGAAGATCCAGAAAACTACAGCCCAGTCAACATCACCATGCTCCTTTGAATAGTGATAGATAAAATCCTTCTGGAAGACATTTCCAACCATATTAAGGATAAGATAATAATTGAGATTACTCAGCATGGATTTACAAAGAAGAAATGCCTGACCAAACACCCTTCTATGATGAGATGACTGGTTCAATGAACAAAGAAAGAACTGTGGATATTGTTTTTTTCTTTACTTAAGCAAGATTTTTGACACGATCTCCCATGACATCCACAACGAATTGTGTCTTCCTGTTTAATATAATTCCTTTTCACTGTCATAGAGATACATATTTGGATGGGCTGCAATTTCATCTTTAGGTATCAAGACTCATAAATTATGGAAATTATTTCCCGTCAAAGTGATTTTTCCTATTTTGTTCAGAATACAGCTTACCCTCAAAACTGAGTATTTACTTATGGACATATTCATACTGGAAATGGGCAGACATGACAGACTATGTTCTTATTTGTCCACAGATTCAGTGAGGCTTTTAGCTCTTGTTTATATTTGCTGTTAGTACATGCAACACAATTCAGAAGATCTAAGAATTAGGAAAGCATAACAAAATTGAAGGATAAAAACAGAAAGATAACCAAGAAAACAGATATTTATCAAGAGGCATTAGCATACTATGAGCTTGCCAATAAAACCCAAAGTCAGAGCAATGCTAACATGTTATACAGAATTACTGATACTGAAACATCAAAAAGAAACACACCAGAAATTTTAATGAACATCTAATACTATTTTATCTGTAAAAGTAAAATTTTTATTAGTTTTGATTATTAAGATAGAGTCTTCAGTGTTCCAGCACAGTAGTCCTCTGTTTTTTATTATAAAAGATAGCTTGTGCTCTTTCAAATCATGGAGGTCGTGCTTATATAATGGTCTTGCATACCACATTATGACATTATGCAGATGACTTTCTTACACTGAACCGCTGAAGACCCTGACTGAACCATGTACATCTCAGAAAACTTTTTTTTTTTTTTTCATTTGGAAATTTCTGAAAGTGACATTATAATCAATGGACTGAAAAACAGAAAATTGGAATATTAGAAGAGGCTCATGCTTTTGAGATACAGTAGAAAATAGTCTAGATCTCTTGACCTTTATCTTAAAAGTTATGAGGGATCAGCAGAGTGGAAAAGCAAAGAGCACAACCAGAGATGAGTGTAGGCAAGAGAAGCAATAACTGGAATTAGTAATGGGCCTGGAAATAGAGAAAGGATTCTATGGAATGGCATGAATATTGATGCAAAAACACACACGTATTTGCTTTTGGTTTTGTGTATCAGAGTCCAAGACATTTCCACTGGCTTCCCCAAGACTAGATCAGTCATGCACACGATTAAGTGTTAATTGAGAAAAAGAAGATGTGCACTAGAGGAAAGTTGGGAATCTTTATTCTAGCAAACATCAAATATAAAATATAGCTCTCCTCTTGAAAAGGACTGTATAGTGACATTCTAGCTTCCATTTATATAATTTTTCACTAATTTGAATAATTCATATACCCTATTGTCATTTATATACTCAGTACATAAGAAGGAACAGTAGTCATTTCATATGCATAGCTCAATATGGTATATATATGGTATATTAATGTTACAGGACATAGTTGTGGCCCTAAACTCTCTCCAGTTCAGACAGTAACACCATTCAGCCCTGCAATTTGCATGCTTTTTTGGGTATGCATAACAAGACATTAATTTCCAAGACTGTTGTCAAAAACTTTGCTCTACAAAGTTTTGTGTTTGGTTGTGTTTTTTTTTTTTTTTTTCCTTAAAACTATATAGTAAGTTATCTGTCCTTAAAAACTAGCTGAGAAGATTAAGTTAAACAAAAGTTTAAAAAACAGGAGTTAAACAAAATGCTGCATAGTGTCAATCATCATAGCTTTAAGGTTGTTTTACAAATAACACAGACAAGTTTAAACTGTTTCATGAAATGCAGCATCGCTATTTAATGCACAAAACTGAGGTTGATTTGTTTCTAGAGCTAAGAAATACATGTTTAATGTTATTTCACCAGCCTGATTCTCAGAAAACATAGAGCTGAACACCTTAGGCCTTCTTGAGCTGGCTAAAAGTTCAATCACTTTAGAAAATTCATATGCTACGTATATTTTTATTACCACATTATATTAGAATGAGTACCAGAAAATGTAAAATGATGAATGCATTAAAATTACTCGGTACAGTCACATTCTGAAGACCATTAGATCATTCTAAAGACCAGGCTTAATAATTAAGAAATTCCTTACTTTTTAGGCACCAGTAGCCTTGGCTCCATTCAGGTCAAAGCTCAGTTGGTGATAAAATAAGAGTTTATGTCAGTTATACTTTTAACTGCAATTTCCTGTCCGCTACTGCTGCAGGCTTCTTCTGTCATCACTGCTGCTATTGAAATGCAAAAGCATCCAAAATACCACTCAGTTCAGGCACTGACTTTCAATGGAAAACTGAACACTAAGGCAGATAGAACGAAATGCTCCAAATAGGGGCCTAAAGCTCAGAGGCTTTTATATTCAAATACCCTGAAAATACACACTATCCCAGAATAAGAATGCAAAATTTTTATTCTGTTTTATTCTATATTACCCCACTCTAGGATTTACTATGTCAGTTCTAGTTGGGTCCATAATGAGGAATGCTGTAGAAAAGAAACGTGAAATTAATAGATAATAGCAAAAAGCCAAAGGCATCAGAAGAGCACAGTAGAGTTATAAGCCATGGGATCCATGGCCCACTGGGCCATTATTTTTTTAAGCACAAAAATATCTGTCTATAACAGTCTTATGAGTCATTGCTTGTAATCATTTTACCAGTTAATTTCCCTTATATCTCATTTTGAAACTTTTGCAATTATTGCATATATGCATATACCAATATGAAAGCATCTGATTTTATAAGTGATCAAAAAGCAAGAAAACTTCAAAAACATTTACACTGATAATATTGTACTTACTGTAAAAGAATGATTTTATTGTGCAGAGTGTATTAGTGTAGCAGATATCATTTCTTTCTATTCTAAAAGCAGATTTCTTAAATCTGAGAAATTAAAAAAGAAAAAAAAAAATAGTTAAAGTTTACACAGCGTTTAGTCTGAGAAATCCAGTGCTCAAAATTCAAAACAACAAATTCCTATGGTATTGACTCAGTCCTATGGTACACAATCCCACAAAGCAAGAGGGAGTTTTTACAATTTATTTTACGTGGGCTGCAAATGGCACACATTCCTTTTCAAAGTGCACATGAACATCATCTAGGGGAACCATATGAACAGATCTAAGTACAGAAAACAGGGACAACGTTGCCACCTGTGGTGCTTTCTACAGGAACACACCACAGCCAGAGCAGGAGGGATGCCTGTTGCAGATCTTCACCTAAGATACAAAACAATTTGCAGTAAGCCACTCAGGCTGGCAAAAAAGGTGTTTAGGAGGTGATCTACAGTAGTCTACAATTACTTGAAGGGCAGTCACACAGATGATGGTGCCAAACTCTTCTCAGCTGTGGTAGTCAGAAACTCCAGCATGGGAGGTTCAAGTTGGACGGGAAGGAAACCTTCACCAGGATGGTGCAGCAGCACAGGTATTGTTTATTCCCTGAAGGGTGTGCAAAATCTCCTTGGAAGTTTTCAAGACTCATATGAACAAAAATATGGCTAACCTGGCCTTGTATTTGTAGTAGCTTTGCTGTGAGTCAGAAACTGAATAAGCCACATCCAGAGGTCTACTCTAGCCACACAACTTCTGTGATTCATTGAAAAATACCCGAGACCTGTCATCCAGAGCTGCTGCTGACACTGTCCAGGAAAAGAAAAATGAAGAGTGGCAATGGACTTAAGGAGCCTAAGGGTAGGAATGGGACATCCAATGCTTTAGAATTCTCTCTGTATCTTTTCAAATGTCTCACTATGGCTCAGACTTCCTGTCTTATTAAATCAGAGAGGAAAGTGCCTGCAATTAGTTAGTGCTTAACCCAATTACCAAATCCAAAGAAACAAAGTTACTTTCCCTTTGAGAACTGTAACCCATTGACCAGCTGTTAGTGCTTTGGTTGAAAGAAAAGAAACAAATATGTTTTGGTGATTCCAAACAGCAAGCTAATCTCATAAAAACAACTTTTACTCCAGCCTATCACTACAAAAGAGCCTACCACAACAGGGTAAGAGACAAGACAAAATAACCTGAACTACACGATAACTTGGATTGGATTTTCAGTAAGGTTTTTCTTTCTTCAAAACTTTGACTTTCATGACAGATACTAATCAAATTCAGCCCAGAAACAGCACAAATTTCAGAAACTTTAGAAAACACAATTTATACACCGGGGTAATTTTCTTACAAATAAATATATATTTAAAAACATGTTCAACCTTTCCATTCTGATGGAGTCTGGTACTAATTTACCTAAATTTGCATTATTTGCCATTGAAAAGCAGAGAAAGCAACAATTCAGGAATGCTTAATACTCCGAGCAATGAGAAGAATGTAGCTGCTGACAGCTTTGTTACTTTTAGAACAACCTTTCTAAAAAGTCATTCCAGTTAGCACTTTCAATACCTAATCTATACAGTAAAATGCAAATGCTCTGTTTTCTGGTCTCATCTGCTTGTCTGCCATGAACTTTAAAGCTGAAATTTAAGTTAATTATGTTTTTTAAATAAAACTAACAATATTATCTTAAGTTATCCTGGAAGATCAAGAATTGTTACTTCTCTTAATTGCACATGGAAACATTAAAGATCAGATGCAGAAAACCAAAAAATGCTTGAAGTGGGATCCAAAGCCTACTGAAGTCAAGAGAAGCATCTGGAAATATTTTTACTTTTGTGTCTAATTTGTATCCAATTGGCCTATTCTTTTCAAGCAAATTATATATTCGTAAATGTAGACCACACAATTTAGCCAGTCACAGAGGTATATAGCCAACAAATACTGGTGATAATTACACATGCAAATAGTCATAGAGTGATTTTTCATAACCATCTTTGAAAGGTAATCTATAAGTGACTTAACAAAAGACAAACAGAAAAAAATATAAAATAAAATAAAATAAAATAAAAAAAATAAAATAAAATAAAATAATAAAATAAAATAAATAAAATAAAATAAAATAAAATAAAATAAAATAAAATAAAATAAAATAAAATAAAATAAAATAAAATAAAATAAAAGTAAACTCTGGAGAACTGAGCTTCTTTTTCTCATTATATCCACTGACCTCTCTGTCCAGTGAACTTATCCAGGTGTGTATACTGGAAGCAGAGTTGACGATATCTGCAAACATTTCTTCTTTCAATAAAAGAGATGTCCTAGTAATCTATGTATGTGTGTAAAGCACATCACATTTTCCTACACTTCACCATCAGAACAGTGTCCATACATAATTTTATCATATCAAATCTTTGATTTGCAAGTGATGATATAAGAGCAAGTATAGTTCTGTATAGTCCAAATTTTGAGTATTTTCTGTTTTAAAGAATCAGGTGTCTCATATTTTCTTGGCATTATCTGTGAATTCAGTATAGTCTTCTTAATAGCCTAGCTTGTTATTTACTGTATTTTGCAAAACTTGAGGTGTATTTAAGGGTGAGAAGAGATATGATTACTGTCTATAAACATACCATCAGAAGAGCAAACTCTGGAAGGGAAAATAGAAAACTATTTAAGCTAAACGATGTTTTTTGGCACACGAACAAATGGTTGTCCATTGAAGAGTAAATGTATGCTGGAATCAAGAAGTTTAATTCTGCCTGAGGACTGAGCTCTGGAACAGCTTTTTTAAGAGCCGCAACAGAAAAAAAAAATAAAAATAACTGGTCTTAAAATGGTGTTTCTCTCTGTGTATGAAAAAGATTAGGCAGCAAGGCTGTCTGCAACAAGAGGAAACCAGTCTGAGACAAGTGGACCCTTCCTAGTGTATGTTGCTACTCATTTTGAAAATAAAAGTAGACAAGAAGATTTTAACCACTGAAGTATTAGCACTGCAAAACTTGGAAATCTCTTCATAATGGCTGACCTATTTATATTATTTTTTACCCAGTGAAAACTGCTTTATTACACAGAATTTCATTTCATTGTACAAAGATCATCTGATGGTATTTTTCATCCCCATGGCCATTAAGCAACACCTGTAGAACCAAGAGGGTAATTATTTTTCCTTAATGTGTCTCTGTTTAGATGCAATGCAGTTTAAAACCACACACGTACATCACTGAAGACAAGTATTTTAGAGGAAGAAAAAGTATTCATAAGATTTAAACATGTTTGCTAAATATCTTCCCTAAAAGCAAAAACAATTTTCTCAAGTTACCAAGTGATGTTGCATTATGCACACTCCACTGTAAACTGCCTGGGGAGCAACCTGAGGTGGAACTTCAAACGAACTTTCCTTCTGAGCCTTGTGTTTCAGCAGAATAGTAATTTGGTTTGATTGATTTGACTAATTTAATTTTGGGTGAGTACTCTTGAGGGAGAGTCTGATACTATCTTACACTCTTTATGCAGGAATTTAAGAGGAAAATTTTTTATAAGTTACTCTGCCTTTAAAACTCTTTGACCTATCTACTACTTCCTGCCTGGTAAATTGCAGATCATAGGACCTTTTTGTTTCAATTGCATGCGTGGTAACTGGTTGCTTTAATGATTAAAGACCACTTCTTTTTGTTGTTGTTGTCTGTATGCTCTTTGATATGAGAAGTCCTTTAAGATGCTCTACACATAGTTTACTCATTGCTCATTAGGTACAACTTCTTGGGAGTATATCTTAATAAAAGAAGGCTGCAGGGTGACCAAGATAAAAATGCCTACACAATACTGTTGTTTACAGCTGCAGTCTTCTCACATGGGATGTTGAAATTGGCTGTGATCACTACGAAATGCTGTAATCTTGCAAGTCATTCTTTTAATTCACAGCGCTAGAGTTTCTGTTGAAGCATTTCTATGCTATTAGGCTCTGTACTGTTGGGTGTAATAAACAAATCAGAGAACTTGTACATTTGATCTGTGTATACTTTAAGTTAATACGACTCTAAGTGGAGAAGTTAATTCACTGCTTGTAAACAGTCAACTAGGACTTCATTAGCAGAGGTCAGGGTAAGAACCACCATATGATTTCAAGGATGCTCTTGCTTTTATTCCATTTGCAACAAACAGAATGACACTGATGGGAAGTAAAAATAGGAGATTACAAGAGATGTTGCCTCAGAAGTCGGAATCTTGGGAGAGTATCTGACAAGCTCTTTGAAAGCTACTGGTTACTGGAAACTGTAGGCTTGATTTGGAGAAGACAAGGCTCACAGGAGACATTACTGCTCTCTACCACTACCTGAAAAGAAGCTGTGGGGAGCTGCGGGTCAGCCTCTTCTCTCAGATAACTAGTGATAGGACTAGAGGGAATGGACTCAAGTTGCTCTAGGGGAGGTTTAGGTTGGAAATTAGTAGACATTTCTTCTCAGAAAAAGCAGTCCAATAGGCAACCCACTGGAATGGGTCACCCAGGGAAGTGGTGGCATCACTGTCCCTGGGGGTGTTCAAGGAAAGGTTGGATGTGTTGTTTAGGGGCATGGTTTAGTGGGTGAC
The DNA here is from genome assembly GCF_040182565.1 of Anser cygnoides. Taxonomy (NCBI): domain Eukaryota; kingdom Metazoa; phylum Chordata; class Aves; order Anseriformes; family Anatidae; genus Anser; species Anser cygnoides. The sequence goes on from NC_089874.1 coordinate 88,178,874, forward strand.
ATTGGTGGTAGGGTGATGGTTGGACCAGGTGACCTTGGAGGTCTTTTCCAACCCTAATGATTCTATGATTCTATGATTGTCCAATATTTTCTGTCTTCAAACTAAAATATCTTTTGCTCATGGACTTTGCAGTATTGCTGCAATCTTAATATATTGTCTTTGTCTACCATGCTAGAGAACACACTGGTTTTACTTAAAACTCTGATTGCTTCCACCTATTATCCTCCACTGGAGCAATTAATTAGCTGCTATGAAGTTCACTCACTAATGCTTGCAGTCAGTTTCAAACTCGACTTAAGGAAGCAGTATTTCATGGGCAAAAATTTGATGTCACTAGGGGCTCTCCTTATTTAATCTTTTTTTGATTTTTAATTAGCTAAATTAGCTGAAAAATAGCTGGCTTATTCACATGTAAAAATATGAGGGTGTCATGAGACTTTTTGCTGTGTGAGTGTCAAAGAGCTAATAGCAGCTGTACCACAGCTAACTTTACAACAGAGATAGATAGATGCCAAACACCATATCTGTAGGTCAGTAATCTAATGAGGAAAGCATATATTTCCTGACTAGCTGAGAATATTGAAGACGTAACATTTATTGTCATGCAGCACTACTGAAAGAGCAAAAAGAGATACAGATAGAATATCAAACTCAACATTTTAATATCTAGCTTCCTGGTTCCTAAGTAACTACTTCCCAAGTTCTGAATTTCAGTTCATGTCAACATTTTATTTTCTGTAAGGAAATGAAACTTACTTCTGTAGGCCATGCTCTCTTCCAAGATACTAATGGCTTCAGAGACCACAGAGGCTGGGAGACGTAGATGAAACCCAGAGTGAGATCATACAGTTATTAAAGTCTCAGAGCAAGAGCGCATGCCTGACAGACAGGAGTTCTTGTGCCTTTCTAAATTCTGAATTCCAAAGTAACTTTCTAACGCTGAGGCAGGAAAATGGAAGCTGTGAGCCCCGATGGGTTATGGAATTATTGTCTACACTTGCAGTTGCTTTGGGTTGTGTTCCTGTAGGTACACAAGTGGTTTCTTTCTTAGGGCTGTTATGCAGAAGGCTCTGGTGGACACTGGAGTAGTTATTCCTGGGAGCAGCTGTGCTTGGGAGATGGATGTGTCCAGACAAGTGAATCAAAGGAGGAGATGGTAGGAAAGACCTATCCAGTTGGGAGCCTTCTGCAGATCCAAGATCCAAGATCCAAGATCCACAGCCTTCAGGCTGTGCAGAAGAGGACACACACAGGTGGTAGAAGAGAGGTGAGGTGAGATTTACATCATCCCATATAGGCTCTCAACTGGCCTGAGAGAAAACCTGACAGAAAACATGAATGTAAAGGTCTTTTTTGGAGCTGCTCATTTTAGGAAAAAGGGCTGCCTGGGCAGCCCTGCAGAATCTCTCAGCATCACCTGAGATCCCACCACAGTGCCTGTGAAGAAATACAGCCTGCATGACTGCAGCCTTCTCTGCACCATGAGATGGTGTTCATGTGATAAACCTACAAACAGGTTCCCAAAAAACACAGCGGTGATGTTGCTTACATCTTTCCCTGTCTTTCCTTGTTCAAAAAAAATGACCAACATTCCCTAATGGGAATTAGGGAATTCCCCCATTTGGGAATTCAACTCTGTGCATGGAAGCATTGTTAACACCCACAGCTTACTCATGTCTGTGGACCTGGCATGGCTATTTTCAAAGTGAATAAAAGCAACTTCTAGTCAATGACCATTCCTTCATCGGCATGGATTTAATTCATCTGGAAAAACAACGCACCAGCCATACAGACTATGAAGCAGTATCACAGCAGGAAAATTGTATGCTTGTTTAAACTGTGTTGTCTAGGTGCAAGGAAAGTGTCATTTTTGGCTTTTGCAGGTGCAGTATTCAACCATCATTTCCCTTACTGTGGTTAATTCACTGAGAAAAACATAGTATTTCATGTTGCTGCCAAAACAGCCTATGTAGTTTTTTCAAGGTCTGTTCCCCTGATGACTTTGTAGCATTATAGTACATCACCGAATGGCACCAGTTTTGCCCCCTTTCCCCTGATCTGAAATCCCTGCTTTTTTAGCTATTAAAAAGAAGGAAAGGACAAAGAGGCAAGGGAAAAAATCTACTCGAGATTTGATTAATGGTATTTATATTTGTCTCACATGTGGCCAAGAACCAGTTCCATGCAGAGCACATTTAATATCTGGCTAAGCAAGTGTTCATTTACATTTATTCCATTTAGGTCATCCTTCATATCAGCAGTGCATCTCTGTTGTGATTGAAATGCCAGACTGTAATGTAGCAGCATCAAAATATTGGGTGCAGGGAGGGGAGAACAGGATGCTTTATCATAGAGTCTCATTTATGTTTGTTTATGATTTCAATATTCATGATGGGCTGACAAGTTTATCGATTCAGTTCTGAGGATGAAAAATAAGAAAAGGACTTGTGGGAAGAGATTTCACTTTCACATTTTGCAGACACAACTTTTATTCATCAACACCCCCATAGAAATGATCAACCTTTCAAGCCCACAGGGGTGGTTTCAAGCTTCACTCTATTGTAACAACTTGTCAACCACAGAGTCATTACTGAGCAGATAAAAGGAATGCAGTTAGTTAGATTTGAAGGTCTAAGGACTGAAAAGGATGAAATAAAAATCGTAAATGCTGCAGCTGGAGCTATCAAGACTAGAATTTGCAATCGTTCAGAAGTACAAGGTGAAAATGGAGAATGTGATAACATGATAAATGGAACTGATCATATCTATGACAGTCTTTTGATCTTCAAAAGCCCAGTGGGTTTGAATTTTGCTGATAAAGCTTACTATAATTACTTCATGTCATTCAAACTCTATGCAGCACAGGACAGGAGAAGGCTGCAGGTGATATTGTTAGGGAAAGCAAGGGCTTGCATACCTTCTGATCACCTTTGCATCCAAGCTGACAGGAAAAAACAAGTTGCAACGGATGAGATTTGCACTGACAAGTAGGTTTTTACTGTTTCTCGTGATCCTGAGATTTCTTGAGCTTTCAAACAGCTTTTGTAAATACGGCTCGTATCTTTTAGGCACAGCACTTTTCAGAGAGATTTAACTTCCCCAGATCTGTGAGGAAAACAGCAATTCTACGGTATTAAGTAAATTCTACTGCTGTGAGTTTTTAAGGCCTGTGTTGATTTGCTGTAGTGATTTGACCTGCATCTTCTAATCTTTATTTGTTGAAGTATAACTTCAAATTGGTGGTTAGAGTAAACAGAAGCACATGAAAATCATCTCTTCCCCACAAAAGCTAAAGCCAGGATTTACGTATATGACGTTTGTGAACACCAGATCTGCTCAGCAGCACCCTATGACTGCTCTACTTTACTGGCTATTCATACAGGGCAGTCACATACTGTTGGCTACAGAGGCGAATGAGGGAAGAGGGGTTGACCTCAGTAACTCAGGAGGGTCTGTCTGGCAACAGCAGGACCCCAACTCATGAAACATCGCCTGAACCATCTGAGGATCCAGAAAGGGTTGTCTGAAATGGGATCAAAAAACCTAACACATGGACTTCTCTGTCTCTTGGGCGAGAGCCACTGTACTGATAGGGCAGCTGTTTCCCCTTTCTCAAGGGTTGCCTACTGCCCAAGAGGAAGAAACAACCCATGTAGACAAAGCTCACACCAAAAAAGAAGGGGAAGGATCTGTAATGTTAACCCAGAAATTCACCACAGAGGGTTAGGAGGACCTGAGCTATCTGCAGATAAATACAAGTACTTCATGGTAGGCCAGTATTTCTTTTCAAAGTCTTACCATCTCAGGAGAATTATTTCCAGCAGATGATGGGGAATCCAAGTCATAATGAATGAATGTAAGACTGCTATATGCTGGCAGCAAAGATTAATTTTCAAGATGCTCCCCACTCTATCAGAAGATAAAGTAAAAGGATAAAAAATAAATCCAGTATCTAAGTTGCATTCTGCATATTCATTACCCAGTTATTTCTAGTGAAATTCTAAGAGAGAGAAATTCACAAAATGCATGGCTTCTGTGAGTTAGAGACCTACCAGAATTACTGTCTGGAGGAGTTTTATCATTGCCTTGCAGCAAGGAAAAATAAAGTTACAACCTTCCAATATCTGATAACACATCTTTTCTATGACTAATACAGAGAGGAAGAAAAGAGCAAACACAGCAGCACCGCTGTTGTTTATTCCCAGCAACTGCAGTAACCATCTTCTGAATGCAAATAACAACAGTGATCCTTAAAGAGCTGATTAAACAAACTTGTACTATCTAGGGAACCTCTGGAAAACACAGATTCTGGAAATAGCAATTCCTACGTGGAAAAAATATATATATTCCTGTGTGCATTGTAAGACAAACAGTAATAAGTTTGACAGACTCTGCTGCCATGATGGTTATTTCTTCTGGCAAAGGTAAAAAAGATGGAATGGCTATATCAGCAGAATTCCACACTGATGGAATAATTCTCTGCACCTATTAAAGAAACTTGTTCTCCTAACTAGTTAGAATTTCCTGAAGGAAAAATAGCATACATGCAGGAAAAATATAGCGTACATCTATGTAGATGCATTAGTCATAGGAGAAGACTGCAGAGGATTTCCTTGGGTACTTCATGGGGTAGCACTAGAAAATGTGCAGGAGTTCATCAAGGCCAGCCAGGCTTGTGATAACTGGAAGTTCAGTCATGACAGTCACCACAGCATTTGGCCTACAATGAAACTGAATTTATGAAGGTATGACACAGTATATGTTACATGCGATACAAGTACCATTTTCATCTGAAAATAGCCCAGTCCTCACAAGAACTGTTTTAAAGAGCAAGGCTAGCTCATGTTGTAAGATCATTAAGAGAAATCCTGTTCTAAGTAGGAAGTGTGTAAAAAAGTAAAAAAGGATTTTTCCTCAATAAATAAATTTTCCACAATGTCATAAATTGGAAATGAAATTTGATGTATTATTAAGTCAAAATACATTTTCCCTCCTGTAAAAGCAATTCAATATGAGGGTTTATCCTGAACTAGAGCATGAAAAAAGGTAGAACTATTTGTTACTTTTTATTCAACCTAAAATATGAAGTCATACCACATTTATTAGTCTGAATACTGCTACAATGTGTTACCCCAGTCATTACTGGTGCAAGATATGTCATTACTGAATTCCTAAGGTGCATGTGTCAACATGAGGCCTTCTGCTAACACCCATATTAGAACAGGAATTAGCCACCAGTCTATTCCTCAAGGTAGCTAACTCCTCATTTTCAGGCATTGCAGTACCCACCTCTCTCACTGCAGTCACAGTCATTTCTACACAGGCTAAAACACAGATAAATGACACCACATTGACCAGAGGACTACAGACCATACTCCGATTTGGATGGCGGCATTTTGGAAGCTGTCAGAAACTTTAATTTAATCTGAATACGATGCAGTAAGTAGAAAATCCTTAGCTTGTTTGAACTGGTCCAGTTTGACTGGCTTAAAAAAGAAAAATGGATCTTAAATGTTGAATATATCAAATGTGCATCTACATATGCATAAATACCCAAAAGTTATATTAAATACTTATATGTGGATTTTTTTTTACTTGAATCTAAGTTTTCCCGTGACACAGAGACATATGGCAAATGTATAGATGTTAATTAAGGTATTTTTAACAGATCGTGTATTTACCATATCTTTTCTTCTACATCTAAAGCAAGCCTGCAATTTATCTATAACCGTTTCAGAACTCAGGTCCTGTAAGAAGACTTTCAATGTTGGGCTCCAAAAGTTGTAATATCATCAGTAGCCACCAGGAGGACACCGTTATCGAAAATGCCTAGGAAGAAATCTTTTTCTATCAATAGTTCATTTTAATTGATTCCACGCATCAATAAAAAAGTCTTTTTCTGCCTGACTGTCTTGTATGGAATTACTTTCTAGGTCATTGCTTGCTAATTGTCTACCTACAAACAAAATGTTTAAAACGTCAAACATTATAAGGAAATTAAAGGTCACTGCATTTTTAGTGCCTTGGGGTTGGGCAGTGGAGGACTTGTCAAAGCTTCAGCAAGTTGCACTAAGCTGTGGCAGCAGTTTCACAGATTTTTCACTCAAATTCCAGGTCAGCAAAAGTCCATTCAAACATAAAAATGAAGTTATAAAACTTTTTCTTTCACTGAGAATAAAAAACAGCTCTTGAGAAGATGATGAGCTATAAAAAGTGGAGGCAAAGCAGGAGGACCTTTTGGGAAGGAAGACCTGTGGGACAAATCAGAGCTGAATGAATGAATCATGTACCAGTGGACAGGAAGCTGGAACAACAACCTGAACTGCTGGCTGAAAGCCCCACGTCTCTGCATGATGCCAAATGCCTGAATCTTCTGCAAGTCCCTGATACAGACACTCAGCCAATATAACCATTGCTTGTTTGGACTTGACTACAAATTCCCATCTGCTTTATTAAGCTGCTCTCATTTGATCTTTTGCCATGTACGTCTCTGCAGTTTACAACAAATGGAAGACTTTCTATCTTGCCAATGTCAATGAATATTGCCATGGCTGGCAACTGGCAATTATTCTGACATGAGCACATTCAGAAATCTAGCAGATGAGGCAAAACTGTTTGCAGTTTGACATTAAGTCTAATAATACTCAAGAAAGAGCAATACAATGGTTATAGAAATAGTGCATTATTGTTTTGATGATTCAGTAGTGCAATGGACAGAGTTAAAATTGCAGATATCTATAACTTGCCTGAGGGTCTGCAGAATTTAAACCTCACAATCAATCAGGCTATCAGAACTGGAAAACTGGACTGTGCCTTATAATAACTGAGTAAACTGAAATGCACACGATTAGCAAGAATTTTAAATGAGTTGATTTGTACCTGCAGTAGTCGTTTATTTACATTTGTTTTTTATAACTCTTTCTATTATATATCATGTGAATAGGATCTACTGATATTTGGATTATCTGTAGAGTAGTCAAGTGAAAGATCTGTATGCCCTTGCCATGTACAAAAAAGTAGTACAAATCATCTACCGCTTTGAGGTTATCTCAGTAATGAGCTTACAGTGAACTTTCATAAGAACTGCATGTTTTTTAATGAGACAAAGGGAAATAAAAAAAAAAAAAATCTGGTTTTGTCTAATATCTAAGAAGGCAGAATACTTAACTACCTAAAGAGGGAAAATAAAGTGGCAGAAAGGGGTCCAATACAAGTAAACTCCATAGTTCACTACTCTTCATTACTTCATGTACACACAGGGTTCTTAAAAAAAAAAAAAAAAAAAATAATAAAGTCTGTCTTCTGCTTTATAAACAACCATATAGGAAAAAATCTTACATCCTGGAATACAATAATTTTTTTTATTGAGATGAACAATTTGTCTGAAATAAACATTTTTCCCCTACTCTCCACTGTTAACAGCCTATATAATAAATTGGCTTAACTGTTTAGTTTCATTTTCATCATATGCATCCCATTTTATTTTTCTTTATATTTCTGAATTGTATGTTATATTTTGAAAAGATAGAGCACTTCTGAAAGCAAAGAAAACACATAGAGCACTCCTGAAAGCAAAGAAAACACATAGCAGAGCTTAAAACAAAATCAAACTTATGTTGTATATTTAACTAATCCATTCTTCAAACGAATGTGCTGTAAGCACACTGCTGGATGGTATTGTTACACCTGGTCTTTGAGAGACCTTCAAGGCCTCTAGGACCTATAGGTAGAGCAGCCTGAAGGGAATCAGTTGTTTTGCCAGCAGCACATTAATGTTTTGAAATGTGTTTTATTAAAAACTAGAACTGTTGAAACATTGCACAATATTATCATTATGAACTAAATTGTTTGGAGCTGGAGATGAAGTTGCCAGGGAAGTGGGGAGGAAGAGTCCAGTCATGCAGCTGTGAAATGATCTCAGAAACATTTTCCCTCCCACAAATTTGATTAAAGCAATTTCAACTTTATTGAATGTTCATTTCATAAAGATTAATTTAGACAGGCTCGAAGTAATAGCAGTAACTAGTACAATGAAGTGCACCAGTTCAAATGAACATCTCTCAGCTTAGCCATCACCCTTCAGCTTGATGGCAACCTTTCTAGGTTTGGGAAAAACAGGTTATATCTGAGAGCATCGCCTTGAAGGGGATTTCTGTCCTGCAGACTGCCTCAGATATTTCTGCTGCCTCTCCTCTTGCAGGTTCCAGTCAAGCATCATACACAGTGAGATACATGAGTGATGAAAAAACATGCAAGATGAACTGAGGGGCTGACATATCTGCTAGAATCCACAGTGAGACTGAGTGCCTTACACTGGCCACTCTACTTCATAATGTTATTATTTATGGCAGTGGAATAAGTTGGGGGTGGGTGAGTAGGAGGGGTGGAGGGGGGAGGCGAGTACCATATCCATCTTTTGAGTCACCATGAGGACCTGGAACAGCACACAAGGTTGCCAGGGCCCAAGGCAGACCAGAAGGATAGATGGGATTGGAAAATGAAGACCATGTATGAAAGCAGCTTATCAGAAAGAAGCAGAAGCACTGTAATAAATAATACAGGAAACACTAAAATAATGAAGGAAGAAATGGAGAAAAATACAGAGTAAAAGTAGAATGCACTCTTCTGAGATTGTGAAATATCTAAAGATAGGAAGATAGACGTTTCAGATAGGCATAGAAAGCTCGTGTCAAACTGTAACACCTATTAATAATCTTAATATTGACTTTACTTCTGCAGCTTAATTGCAAACTTATCTCTCAATCTCAAAGACCACATGGCAAATGAAAAAAAGAGACTGTGCAACAACGAATCCTTATGACAGTTCAATAGGTGTTTTTGTTGGTTGTTGTTTTTTTTTTTTTTTTTTTTGATGATGATGGGACTGTTTCAGCTCCATCCAATGCGACTATCTGCTTCTGAAGTTCAAGCTGCCCTTTAAATCCTTGTGCTTTACCCCTCTTTCTTAGTTTCCTGTCTGGCTCCTTCTATAGATGCCAGAAACTCAAACAGGATTTCTCCTCTGGAGGTCCTCAGTTACACATAACTCCAATGCTACAAACATAATTTGACAAAGCAATACACACCATGTACATCCTTCCTTTACTTTTCTGTTACTGTCTCCTTCAGTGGAAATAATAAGTAAATAAATAAATCTAAAAAATGCAAAGAACTTAAAAAAGTAAAATCTCACATGAGGCAAATGATTTTTCTAGAACATGAACTCTCAACAAGTCTATAAAAAGAGTTTGTGACAGCTCTTGTAATGATTTTCAAGGTTTACAGCCTGAGGTCTTCTTTACAACACTGTAAGATCTGGAAGTTTTAAATGATACTTATAAGTGCTTCAGTCTTCATTCTACCACGACTTTTTGTGCAGAATCTCCTTCAGGAACTACCAGGACTCAAGTCCTGCCTTGCCAACAACTGCAGTTGCACTAAGTGGTGCCAGATTTTGAAAATTATTTGACGTTTTCAAATAGTCTGAGCCAGACAAGTGATTGTTAGCTCTCCACATGGGCTGTCAGAGTGGAATATTAAACCAACCTGAGCATTTGGTTTTGGTACGCTCTTGTCAGAATTGATTTATGTGTGAAACTTCCCAACTCTCAGCCTGTATATTTAATATATATCTCCAGTGAAGTGCTTTGAATGATCTGCTAAACAAACAGCCGTAGGGACTTCTTTAGATTCAGAGAGAACAGCATGAATTCTCACTTCTGGAGAAACTGGCCTAAACCCCAGTGATTGTTACCAGTATTTGTAAATATGCAAGCAAAGGACACAGGGATGTTATTTCATGTCAGACATTAACTGTTCACCTTCAGGGGTCAGGAAAGAATATTCTGTCCAAGCACAGGCTAGTGTAATTGTCCAGTCTTTTTATTATTTTTCTGGAAGTTAGCTCTTGACAGCTGCTGGCTGCAGAGGATGTGACCAGCCAAGTATTTTGAAGTAACTTTAAAATGATATGATTTGTATTTTTTAATTTCCTGTTGAGTTTGGAGAGCTTCCCACAGGAAGTCAGAAATCACATTTTGGGTGTAAAACCATGTATTCTTAGCAACACAAAGGCAACTTTATTAATGTTCATCAAGGAAAAAGGAATGTTGAATGAGAGGCTAAGGAAAACTTGCCAAAGATTTTTAAAAACTCTCAATACAATATAGGAGATTTTTTACCCAGAATAGGCTATGTGTCTATTTTGAGGACAGCCTGTTGTTATAGGAGATAATCTGCTTCAGTTTCATTCTGAAGGTTCAGATTAAATTAGTATAAGTACATACTACATTCCCTCTTTTCTTGAGGAATTCCATATAATTTTTACTGAGCCTGATAATACTTGCAGCATGGTTTTCTGACAACAGATGTGTTTTTAATGAAATGCATATAAACTTTGCAGTCAATCTCTCTGTACAGGTGCACTGCAGATTTGTTTCAGCCTTCCACTCATTCCATAGGTGTACAGCATTGTCCTGGTTTACTGGACCCTACTTCATTCTTGACAAAGGTTTAAGAAATTGTTGCCAGTTCACACAAAAATCTATTTCACCAATATTTATGGGTGATTGATTAAGATGAAAAAAAAACTTTTCTTCACTGTTTTTCTCTGATCCTTAAATCCATACTCTGGATAAATGACAGGAAAGCAAAAATGGCTGGTGTATATGACTCTAAAATGCATTAATGTCATGCCTCTAGGATAAATCACATCAGGCTCATGTGTCATTTTCCATTGAACATATGCAAAAATGGGGTTGATTTGTTGCTTTTAACATCATTCTTTGTGTTACTGTATTATCTTCTGGACACAAAGGAGACTGCATGTCATTGTTGTAGACATTGTGTAAATGTAGTAAAAGTTACAGCATTTTCTGAAAAGGTTGTAATGTAATAGCAAGGTAAATACAAAGTACAAGAATTATTATGTTTATCCAGCTTGGATTCTGAACCTACATGATTCTTCAGAAGCCACATAAGGAGTGTGTGGCAGAACCACAAATTAAAACAGATTTTCTGAGTCCTGTACAAAAGCTTTACTCACAAGGCCATCCTTTGATTTATGTTTTCTCTGTACTCATCATCAACAGTTGATGGCTTCTAACTACCAAAAGAGCATGCAATTTGCAAGTCATGATTTTTCCTGACTGATGCTTATTTATGAAAGACAATGCCTACAAAAGGTCAGCCAAAAAATAAATAAGTAGAGCATGTGATGACAGAAATAATCGCTGGAGATAGAGAGCTCTGGCACTGAACAAAAATCCTACCAGTAAACCATCCCATTAATACAAATACACATGATGTACTTTGATAACATTTCAGTGTGTACGGATAAACTTATTCCAAAAAATAAATCATTCAAAAAAAGAATTAATTTAGATAAAGGGAGAAGGAAACTAGATGTAAATTTAAATGTGTGGGATTTTGCATTTTAAACAGTACATTCTCAGTCTAGAAAGCAGCAGGTAAACAGGACTGTCTTCAACAACCAACAGATCACATCCTATGAAAAAGGTGGTAAATGGGTGAAGCTAGTGTTAAGGGTTTCGTTTGAACACTAAATAAGTAATATTTCAGCCTATTCTGCAACAGCGTTGTGAGTTCCACTGTAGTGATTTTGTCCCCCAGCCTGTAACTGGGGAGAGGACCCACCAGTCTCCAGCACTGGTGTCCACATCTCTGGGGTGTTTTCTCAGTAGGCCCTTCATAGTTCCTATGTGTTCGGTGGGGCCTGCTAGCTTGATGAGGAGGCAAAGAACCAGTCCAGGAATATGCAAGCTGGATTTTATCCTTTTCATCTCAGGCAACAGAACCCAGGCAGGAACACAGAATTTTGGAGTTCCCATGGACAAGGCAGTGAGAGTAACAGCATAAGGAATTAGAGGAAAATAGCAAAATACATGATTTACCTCCAGGCAAGCCCAACAAGAGCTTTGAGTTCAATGTGAAACAGTTTGCAGAGGCTCTCCTTTTTAGTGACATTTGATAGCCAGAGGAATTTTCAAGCTTTCAGCTCTTACACTCTACTTTTCTAGATTTCAGACATCTGATTTTAAACTGTTGAGATCTAAGTTTCTTATTTTACCCTTTCATAGTCAGGCAAGAGATGCTAAAGTAAGTACTGGGTTGAATCTGACCAGGATTTTCCTTTAGTTCTATCTTTGGGCAAATACAACTAAAGATAGGCTAAAAATGAGGGGAAATATATACAGGAATGAAGTCTGTGATGTTTTCACAATAGTACACTCAGTCTCATAAATATCCACCAGTCAGCAAGAGAGAGAAAAGTGTTGCAGAATGGTAACTAATGAGATGTTACCTCAGATGTCACAGTGCCGATGACCTCCTCCTTCTAATGCATTTTGCAAAGACTGATTGCTGTTTCAGAAAGAAGTCAGCATGGTGGGATTTCAAAACCCGGGACCTATCAGTGAGATAAGCCCAGTGCCACAGAACAGAAAGGCACTAGAGGTTTGTTCTGATAAGCTGTTTAGGGGAGATAATAACAAGACAGATGGCACCTTTCCAGGAAATGAAGAATATATAAGGCACAGTTTTGCCCAAGAAAGCCAGTAAGTAGCAGACTGAGACAGAGAATGCAGCTGTTTCTTTTCTATACACTCATCTTCTAGATTTGGTGTTTCTAACACCCTTTCCTTCTGTCATTTGTACTTTTGCTTCATAGGTTTTTCTCATCATGCTCCATTTATACCCTTCTAGAACTTCTGATTTAACTAATAATTTAGCGCTTACATGAAGGACAATCAAATGCAGGCCTATGTGATCTCTCTTGCCTTTCTGAGACCTGACAATCTAGGATCAATTAACTCAAAAAGAAAGTCATAATTCCTTGGGTGAAAGCTGAAAAGACAAACAGACCCAAAGAGTATGTTGTCAAGGGAATTGAGTCCAAAATGCTGACATTTCACAGCTCAGCTGCAGTTCCCAAATACGGATTCTGTGATGACTTACTGGAGTGTTCCAGTGGGAATCCCTTATTTCTTTCCTGCTCCTTTTGTGCCCTTAAGCAGTAGAAGTGCTTGTGCAAATGAAGTCCAAGTCCATAGGTGTCCGGAGAGAGAGGAAAAGCAAGGATTTAATTTTCCCTTCTTTCTTTTTTTTTTTTTTTTAATTCTTATCATACATAAGGTTCAGATGATAAACCTCATACCACTGGTAGGTGTGGGTTACTCAAACAGATACTAAATCATGTTCTTGTAGCGTATAATGAAGAAATCTTTGATGGTATTCTAACTGTACTTCGTTCTTTATGTAAATGTGCAATTGTAAAGGGGACAGTCTGCAGTCAGCCACAACAAATGGACAAAATGAGTTGTTTCTTTTAGGTTGCTCATACAGTTTATAAAACATTTCTCTTAGGATCTTTTACTTCAAACATTGTCAGTATGGTCAATACTAGCTAAGACAGCTAGTATTGCCAGAAGCAGGTCACTTAGCCTAGGCTTTATTTTATTTGTTTATTTTGAATGGGACAGAGGAAGCAAAGGAATCTCTTGCCAAGTCTAAGCTGTGCCTGTAGGATCCTGGGTTTTAAAACTGTGCAATTTTAGTTATTATCTGAGGGCAAGGATAATGCTTAACATTTGGCTTTCAGGCACAGTAAACTTCTGTTTCATTGGCTTAATGTGGGAAGTACGTTTTAAGTCTGCTACACCTCACACTTTCCTTCCTCTTTCCCATCTTTTCCTGAAATGTTTTTCCAACGCAGATATCCAAAGAAAGTCAATAGATTTATATGATTTCAAATTATTCTTAAAACTATGTATCACAAAAATGAGATGTTTGAATTCATAATTATTCGATCATATGCTCGATCCCGATGTAATAACAGCTAATTCTGAAATCAAACTCTCATACAGCTTCAGTTTTTGGAGATTGTATAATGGCAATCCTGAAGGCATGCCCATCCCCTTCATTTTCCAAAGCATTGAAACAACAATAAATAAATAAATAAATGAAAATCAATCTATAAGTGAATAAGAAAATAAAGAAATAAAAGTAATTAACAAATAAAAGCAAATAATATACAAGTTAATGAAAATAAAATGAAATTTATTAAGATACTGTTGTGTTATTATGCCACATGTTCAAATGCCTTATGCATCTTTGTGGCCCTTTGCTGGATATGTTACAGTATGTCCATGTCCTTCTTGCACTGTGGAGCCCAAAATCAGGCACAACCCTCCAGGTGTGGTGTCACCCGTACTCAGCAGAGGGGAAGAATCCCCTCCCTTGAACTGCTGGTAATGCCTTTCCTAACAGAGCCTAGGATGTTGGTCTGCTTTGTGGCAAGAGCACAAATTGTAGGCTCACCTTCAACTTGGTGTCTGTCAGGGCCCACAGTCCTTTTATTCAGAGCTGCTTTCTAGTCACTTTGCCCCACAGCCTGTGCTGGTGCATGGGGTTATTACTCCCTCCCTATGTATAGGACTTCGCATTTCCTGTTGATAAAATTAATGAGATTCCTGTTGGCTGTCTGCTCCACCCTGTCAGGGCCCCCCGAAAGGCAGCACATTCTTCTTGTCTATCAATTGCTAGTCCACCCCCACTTCCACCTCCCCCAGAGTTCTGTGCACCATCTGCCAGCTTGCTGAAGGTTGCACTCTGCCCCTTCATCCATGTGTAACATGAAGATGTTAAACAGGAGTGGACCCAGCATTGACCCCTGGAGCACACTCCTAGTGACTGGCCTTCAGCTGAGCTTCGTGCTGCTGCTAATCACAACCTTTTGAGTCCAGCAGGCCAGCCAGCTTTCAGTCCACCTTACTCTCTACTCATCTAACCAGTATTTTGTCAGCTTCTCTATGCAGGATGTTATGGGAGACAGTGCTGAAAGCCTTTCCAAACTCAAGATAAACAACATCCGTTGCTCTCCCCTCAGCCACCAAGCCAGTCATCTCATTATGGAAGGCAGACAGGCTGTTCAGACATGATTTCCCTTTCATAAATCTGTGCTGACTACTCCCAAACATATTCAGTGTGTCACTGCAGTCATCTCGACATGGATAAGAACCCACATCTCTGCCTATAACTGCAGCCACAGATCCTCAGTTTCTTACTGGTATGATATCTTCCTCTAAACTTTTTCAGATGATACGATATGCCAGTCTGCAAAGAAATCTATTGTGAAAGGGAGATTTGGAAGTAAACTGGAATTTCATAAGAAAGTGCCCAATGACTTAGAAGAAACCTGCTTTAGTTAACCCAAAAATTCACATCTACATTTTCTTTTCATACGTCACCTAAGCAAGAGCTCATCCAAGAGAATCACATTGTCCTCATATCAGAAACAAGTCTGCAAGTGCTGACATGCTGGTAACAGGCTGTCACACAACTTGTTCTGTCATGCTTTTTTTGAGTGTTATTACAAAAAAAGAAAAAATCTGAAGTTCATCACAGAACTTCACTTGTATTGATGTAATGTACTTATTTCCTCTTTTGCAGTGGAGTAAAAGAGGCAATTTCTGAACTACCATTTTTATTCCCCGTTAATTTTTCGCTGGTTTAACAAATGATGACAAAAGTTGATTACTCTACAATAATTATGATTAAGTAAATATATTATTATGCAAAACAAACCCCAGCACATAAGAACAGGATACTATAAAATGTAAAGTAATATTGATATAAGAGGAGGAATTCAGCAGGCACAGTACATATGAAGCAGAAGACTTTTCCCTAAAAATAAAGAGTACTTTCAAGACCAGCTCTTCACATAAATAAAGTCACTGAAGAGATATTTAAATATTAAAACTATATAATTTAAATCATGTATAATGAGATCTTCAGCCATGATCCCCTCTTCTAATTATTGGTAAGACAGCCAAGAAATCAAGACCAGTAAGTATCAGAAACACTGTCAAATACTACAGAATCTTATAAATGAATTTACTCCATCATTGTTCCTAAACAAATAATACGTCTAAAAGCATGTGTTTTTTTTCACTATGTTTTCTTCCATTTCAAAGGCTAACAATTCTGTTCTGCCTGAAATCACACCTATACCCTGTCCAGTTTTGTATACACAGGTTTCATTCTGCATCCTCACTTGCCCAATTTTTACTGTGTTTATTCTATATGTGAGAAGAAAGGCAGAACATCAAAAACTACATGAAAACAGCTCCTCTCATCATTTGTATTGATTTTAGATGTCATAGAGTAGAACAGACTCTAGAGAGTCTGATCAAGGCCTGACCTAGAAAGCAATTGCTACCTGCCTTGAAAAAAGTCCACCCAGCAAAAATGACAAAATGTCAACAGGCTCAAAAAAAAAAAAAAAAAAAAGAAAAGTCTAACAGAACTGAAACTTATCAGTTTGTCATTTGGATTCCAAAACAAATCTGAAAATCTTGCATTTAGAGTAGACTGTGGGTGAACTGCTGTGGAGTGAAGAGTCAGGTAGCTAAACAGATAGAAACAAGACAGAAAGAGACTTAATATTCTTTGATAGCTACATCAGCGTTGGCACTTTTCTGTGAGGTGTCTCACCTTTGGTGTGCCAGCATTCTGCAGTAGAAAAAAACTTGTGGAAAATTCCCACTAATACTAAAGCCAGTGACTGTGACTGTGCTCATGTCTGCTCTTTTTCCCTAATGTACACTGATTGCAGAAGGGTTTAGAACAGATACTGAGAAAATGCAGAAAACCTTCAACAAAGCGAACAAAGCTGAAAAACTTTCTAAAACAAAACCAGAATATGTTAAAAACAGACCAATTTTCTTCTGCTGATTCTCTTTGTAAAAAGGTAATACTTCTAGAGTTTGAAATGGAAATCAAAACTTTGAAAAGTTACACTGGTGTTTGTATGGATACATTCCCTTAGAGGCTTTCAAGATAGCCAGACAGGTCCAGAACTGAGCTGAGGTAGTGCTGGTGAAAGGGGTGCTCTGAGCAGGAGGTTGGATTAAGGATCTCCAGAGAAGGATTTCTTCCAAGCAACAGTTCCTAATTCTGCCTTATTTTCACCTCAGAAAGAAACAGCGTTGGAAAGGGAATCACTGGTTTAAAAATCTCTGAGTGGTTCTAGAAGACTATATCATGAGTTAATATCATCTGAATACTAAGGCAAAAGCTGCATTAAAATTAGTGAACTATGTTACTGAACCCTAGCTACAAATATAAAAGAAAACAGAATATAAATTCAAGCTGATTTATACTATTTTTTATTTTATATAATACAAAATGAAACTGATTTCACAGTTCAGTTTGAGTACAATTATGATGTGTTTCCTTTTGATGCCAACAGTGCCTATCATTTTCAACTTAATGCATACTTTTAAAAGAAATGTAAGGAAAATTTTGGACTTTCCCATTTTAATCTGAGAACATTTATTCAAAGCTAAATTTGTCACAGATACAAAGAAATCAGTCAGTGTTTTAATTTTATTATTTGTCTACTCTAAAATCTTCCATGGCATATGACAAGGCTGTCTGAGAGGAAGAGGGGGCTGTATAGGCCAGATAAAGTAACATGGTATAAGGAGAGAGATCATTATCTCAACCTTTTTAAATTGAATCCTGCTAACACATGGCATGCCAGCAGAAAAAAAAACAAAGACCTGACTGCCAATATTTGCTAATCGTTTGAATTCACTAAATCCCTTGTGTGTTAGGGAAAATACAGAACAAATTTAAAGTGCACATTTAAATACACAAACTTTTCAAGAACAAAAGGTGAATTTAAACAACTTGCTAGTGTTGTACAGTACCACAATACAAAAAAAAAGAGTTTGAACACGATTTCTATATTTCCATGTAATTCATAATGGAAATGGACTCAAAGTGTAAAAGAGTATAAAAGACATGATAAGAAATACAGGTCCTTTAGTTGTCCAAAATGAGAGTGCTGTGCTTAATGCTTCCTCCCTCATCACTTCTACTGTGAATGACTAAACTGCATGAAAACTTTGAAAAGTTAGACTCCTGAAACTTCTGACAGATTTGCCTTAGTCAGACTTGACCAGTTTCCCCACATAAGTCATGACAGCTGATAGGAAATTTTCTCAGTCATATCTCTGCACTTACACTATCCAATAGCTATATATATATATATCGTCTTCCTCATCCACGCATCACTATCTGCTAACAGATGTTTTTCCTTTCCCAGTTGTAGGAAGGACAATTTGCTTGCTAACCTAGGCACATGAATGTGCACAACTAACTATGCTTTGCACTTAGCCTGACATGATCAAACACAATCATTTCACAGGATCACAGAAAGATTAACTTGAGTGTCATCTAAACTCCTTCCTCTGCCCCAAGAAAGGCTAACTTCAAAGTCTAGACTGGGTTGCTCAAGACCCAGTTCTGGCAAGTGTCAAAAATCCCCAAAGATGCAGATTTCACCAACTGCTTTATGCACCTGCTCCAATTCATGCTGCTCCAATTTGTGCTGCTCCCCTTGTAGTGGTAGAGTCTTCCCTGCCCACACAGAACCAGGCTGTAACAGAGATATGTCCACTAGCTTGCAAACTTCTCTCATACAATCATTTCCCAGGTCTGATGTCCCAGAAGTGTAGGAGAAACAGCAGCTTCTGAGACAGGGAAATGAAAAGCTGGGAATGTATACGTGGGAACCATGACCCCTCTAATGAAGACAAAGTGCAGATGTTAGCCTGTGCTGTAGTAGTCCAACTGGAAACCATCGAGAATTTGTATCTGATAAAACTGATGGTTCCAGCAGGAATGCGTCCATGTGATCCAGCAGAGTGTAGAAGCAGACACCCAAACAATAAATCCCAGGCAAGTCACTGCAAATATGATCAACTTATCTCTTCTGAAGGGCAACGTTTGTGCAGAGCTATGCACAAGCTCAGATAACGCTATCTCTTTTGGCACCTTTGCCAGTCTGGTGGCCTGACGCTGCACAACCAAATATATCTACCTGCAGTGTGAAAAGGGTCTCTATGTCTTCTGTAAAGTGGTCATTCACCATGAAGTTATCTAAAGACAACAAGGTGTATGCTGTCATTTTATTAAAAACAAAGGAAAAAAAAATAGAGGAAAATCTTGCATTGAATAGCTCAGGATAACAAGGAATAAAATGTAGATTACTCGTTACTGTAAGACATATTTCAATCTTGCCTATAAACTGCCTCATTTAAAACCAATTTTTCCTCCCCAGTCAATCTTTATGCTGGCAACAAGTATGATCAGAGCTTACATGCAAAATAGGCATTACTTGGCAGGTTTGTTTACTGCTGCAGAGCAAAATGAGTGGACAGATGAGATGTAATCAAATGAATGGGAGCCCAGAATAGCACAGAGCTCAGAATCTTGGTTCATTCTGTAAGACTGAAGTGCTTAAAACAACGTGTTCCATCAGAAGAGAACACAGAAGACAATAAAGCTCAGATGATAAAGGAGACAGTTCAAATGAAACACCAAGTGAACAGAGGACGTCAAAATAAGCAGACAGGACCACTGTAAGGACCAAGGAGAAAAACACATGGGTTCTAAACCCTTGACCATCACCCCAAGAGCCACAGGTGTTCTCTTGATATACTCCAGGTCCCCACTGGCAGCATCACTGATGGACTCATGAAAGATCAGCAGAGTTTAATAGTCTGAGGGCTGGAAAGGCCTCAGGAGTCTCTCCACAACCTCCTGAATGCGAGCACCTCACAAACAGCAAAGCTCTCCAGGTGACACATCAGGTAGGCAGATGGGGGCCTCCATCCCCCTCAGCAAAGAGTATCCCTTTATTTTCATTCACCCCCTACTCCTGGTTAGCACATGAATGGTTAGCACAGAAATAGAAGAAGCAGCAGGCAGTATAGAAATGTAGTGCCAAACACGGACTCTGGGGACCAGATCTGTAACAACTGTCTGTGACCAAAGATACCCTGAAGAGCTTATTTTGAGAAATGTACCTGATCCATGTGCTATGTAACACACGCTTGCCTAAATCTCCTACCAAAAGAGAAGAGAACCATTCTCCTTTACTTCAAGAAGCCAAGGTAAATTATTATAGAGACAGTCTTCAAACAGTAACAGAGCAT
Source organism: Anser cygnoides (assembly GCF_040182565.1). Lineage (NCBI taxonomy): Eukaryota > Metazoa > Chordata > Aves > Anseriformes > Anatidae > Anser > Anser cygnoides. The sequence continues at coordinate 88,198,898 of NC_089874.1, forward strand.
CTTAGATCAGCTTGAGGTTTATGTTGTAAACGACACAATTCTTTGCAGAGTATTTCTCATTATTTCATAGACAGATCAAAATGTTCATATAACTAGTGTTATGTCAAACAGAGTTTGGAAAAGACAACGAGGAAATAAGAATGAGAAAATTGTCATTTAATAATATTTTTTACATAAATATAATAAATATGAAGAACCTTAAAATAAATAAACACGGTTATTGACTTCAAATGGCAAGACTTTTAGCTACTTTTGGTATACTTTTTAAGTGTATAATTGTTTTTTTTCCAATACATACACACACACATATTTAGCCCTTCCTACCCTCAAAAAGCTCAAAATTATTTTTTTGTCAAAGCTCAGGCATGTCTGTTTTCTATCATAAAATGAATAAAAACAGTTTCATGAGCTTTACCAAAAGAACTATACTAATAGTTTCAAATCTAAATGTCTGTAAATAATTGAAAATTCCTAACTTCCCATGTCATATCGAAATAAGTTTATACCATATAAAGGTTCCTGAGGCTTAAAGGTCATTTTCATTCAGGTTCTCAGCCCAACCTGTTGTATTTCAGGAAACAAAGCCTGTCCCTTTCAAAGTAAAGATACACACATGTAAAACTTCTACTGGATAGAATCAAAACTTACAGAATCACATACTGTACAAAACTATTACTGTTCTGTCGATTAAGTATCTGAAGGCAGATGAGCCTTAACAACTATTTTTGGCAATAAAATTTATTGGTTTGTTGACAGACAATAAAACTAGAATGCATTTAAAAATAAATGAATGTTCTTTTCTAGTTCATAAACTATAGCTACTTCTGAAGAAGGTACTTCTCTCTGCAAACTAGGAGGATAATCTATCGATTTTCTGGCAGCACCAATTGCTTCTTCTTGTGTTATCAAGAACGATAACTAAGGAGATAATCAGATCCGCTATAACTGAGCCTTTTCATTCCTTTTTTTTTTTTCCTATTCAAAGGTAGAAAGCATTCAATTTTCCTTTATGTCTAAACAAATACGGCTAACAATGATGCTCTTCTTCCACAAGTCAGTGGTCACTTTTGATATTTCTGCTTGCGAAAGACTCCAGTGCCGATTTCCCATTAAGAGCAAGGACAGAGCTCTGAAAGTATTATTGAAAAAAAATCAGAAAGAATAGCCATTAAAAACTGGAGAAGCCATTAAAAACTGGAGAAGCAAATTCAGACTAAAATCTGATGTAGACTTCATTTCTTCATTACCTAAAAATGTGGAAATAGGCATCGTGTGGGCATTTGTTCTCTCCTTCTGTGGGAACAGGAGAAATGGCCATGGTTTTTGCTTGCCAAATGAAGGTTAATGGTCTGATGACTTGCTTTTCTTCCTCAGTCTGTGAGTTAATATCGTTGAAAACTATGATCTTGCAAAGTGAAAGGGCTGCATAAAATATTCAGCTTAGATAGTTCAGAGCAGATGAGCTGAACAGTGAAAGAGCTTTACCAGAACTTTATGAAATAGCATGTTCTTGTTTTGATGGAGGTCTCTTGGCCAAACTACGCAGTCCTGGGGAAAGAAGATAATCAAATTAACAACAATGGAACTGAAGATTCTCATGCTGAAGGCTGGGTAAGCAATATTTTGCTCTCTGAAGACTTAATACTAACTCACTTCCTCAATACCACAAAGAGATGTGATTTTTGCAAGCAAGTTTTTAAGTAGTTATACCTACTGTCTTACTGTCTTAGTATAAAAGAATCCTACTACCCAGGAATCAGAGCAAGAATTTCAGGGATTTCTGATGTTAATGTGTTTAAGTACTGATATGAAATAAAAATTATACGATCCTCCAGCCCCAATCAAATGAACAGCCAGAAAAACTGTTTAGTTCATCATTTTTTCTCTCAACATAAAACAAAAAATAAAAAAAAATAAAAAATAAAAAAGAGGTTGAATAAAATACAGAATGCCTGGTATTTCATTGTTGGTATTTTCCAGTTTTTTAGTGAAATTGTTCAAATTTTCACCCTCAAGGGCAGTAATAAAAATTTACAGTTCGTGGAGATGAAGGAGAGATCTCCTCAAGGTAGAACCTGAGGACTCCTTGTTTTAAAAACAAGATGAATATTCAGGTTGTCAATGTTATCTGTGATCTGGACAGCTGACCCCACATGGTAACCAGTCTTGTCCTCAGCACTAGTAACCAGAGTGGCAGCACACCACAGCTACTTGCATTGACAAAAACAAGCAGAAGCTTAGAAAGGAATCACAAGATATTAAACATTTATTACATTTCAGATCTCATCTTTTTCCTTTTATTATTAAAAGGAAATCTATTTTTATTTATTCCTATTATTATAAAAGATACAAAACTCAAGCAGTTTGGCTTCCTCATTTAAAGTAACTGACATTATATTCCCTTAACAGTTTAATAGTTTTTATCTAAGTTGCTATGCATCCTTACTGACCAAACTCAAAACCAAAACCAAATAAACAAAAAACACACAAACAAACAAACAACACAAACACACACACACAAAATCCTTTTTATTGCCTCCTACAGAAAATAAATAAATAAATAAATAAATAAATAAATAAATAAATGTAGATAAATAGACTTAAGGACTTAAGGCTGAATGTTCAATTGCTTTTGTGCAGTGGGTACACATTTTATTTATACAACTGATATCATGCCTGATCAGTTTGCTTCAGTGCTATCCTGCAAAAATATATCAAACCTGATACAGACAGTCTGTAGTTGTCTAATGGTATTCAAAAGGTTTCCTAAAATTATATCGAAGCTGATTTGTCCTGGTATTTGGGAATTCCCCAAGTATGGCATTCTGGGAAGGAACAATGCTTCATTTAGCTAGTGTTACACTCCTGCTGTTCAAAAGACCATTTTCCTCATAAATGAAAGAAATGCCATAGCTAATTCTATTCCATTAATATCTTGATATGGAAGACTCGGTCTGTGATATTTCAAGACAACAAAGAGTCTGTTGCTCTTAAGCACCAAATCTCAAACACTAAAGTTAAGCCCTACTAAGTATACACATCAAGATGTTGCATGCAAGCCTGGAATAAAATCATCAGTTTTGAAAAACAAATTGCTGCTTTAGAAACATTTTCAAACTCATTGCTGTGCTTTGTTTTTTTTTTTTTTTTTGACATCTTATCAACAGCAGTTTCAGTACAAAAGAGTAGATCTCTTAGAAAATTAAACAGGGCATAAAGATTGATGAGTCTCTTTTGTAAGATGTGACTTTGTGGCTACACTATGAATTTGCTTTACCTTCTGTTGAGGTCTTCTGAGATCAATTCTCCCATAGGTCAATACAAAAGATTTCTGCTACAAGGGTTTTAAGAGGCTACTTTAGGCCTCAGACAAAATAAATCATAAATCAAGAAGTCTATCTGTCACTGCTTCCAAAATGAAGCTAATTCTACCAACCAAAAATGATAAATAGAAGCACTTGAGGTTAAATTTGTTAAACAGTCTCTGGCCTTTGCAATCATTTTCAGCCCTTTTAAAATTATTCTGACCTTAAATCAATGGACAGTCTCATGTTGTCTTCTCCCCTGTTGTTTTCCTTTTAAGCGATCTTTTATTTACTTCTGAACATTGCCATGATACTTTCAACTCCCCTTACAAAGGGTAACACAATAGGTATTGCTTTATGTGTATTCTCTCAAGTTGTCTTTCTGTTTGTATGGTACCAATGTTATTGAGGCATGTCCACATGAGCAGGAATAATACCAAAAATACAGCCACAGAAATCAGACTAAAACTAACTATAGCTCTTACATTCTTTCTCTGATCCAGTGGTAAAAATAAAACTGTAGAAGAAAGAAAAGAAAGATATAGGTAATAACTGATAAGAGGAATGGACTGCATGTAAAAATTTACAGAACTGGGTTGCAAGCTAGATTTGAGCACAGAGGACAATGGATGATAATAATAATTATTCATTGTGACAAATTCAGAATGGGACACCACAAATAATGTGTTTGATCATCTGTAATAAAGATACAAGGGATTTCTTTTATGTTTCACCCTTAATATTAGGATATTTTCACTGATGATTTCACAAAAGACTTGGACTACAGAGAGCATGTGCCATCCACGCACAATCTCTAATTCAGGACAAAAGAAATCCATCCAAAAGCACAAATTTCTGCTGCTTGACAGTATTACTTGTTCGTAAGTTCTCTTACTGTTCTCTTCTGATATGTCAACATATTTTGACTTGTTTTAATCATAGTAACAATTTCCTTGAAAGCAATTAGACTTTTTTTTTTCCTAGTAAATCTGTGCTCTTCTCTGTCTTTTCTTTCTCTGAGATACTGTCAGCCATCTCTTTTCAGCATCACCCAGGGTAGCACTTCCAAAAATCTTTGGGCATTTTCATCCTTCCCCACCTTAAAAAAGGGAGGTATTATAAAATGCATAAAAATGTATTCTCTGGCACTGCAGCTGCTCAAGGTCCTGTTAATGAGAGATCAGCGAAACAGGTTTTATTTAACAGGACAAGAGTGTTTGAGGAGCATGAGTGCCTACTGTCGATATACTCAGTACCACACATTGCAGGATGCACTTACTCTCCTGGAGAGCTACAAAGACCCACTGAAGGCAGATGTACATGCCATTCCCAAACTCCCGGCTTACCAGGAACAAAAGTTGGCCAGAAAGCACTCGTCCTCCAAAGCATGTCATTGATTGTGTTAGTACAGCACATTTATGTACTGAAATGTCCCATACTGCTGACTTTGTCAGAATTTTTATCTAACTTCAACTGCAAGTTAAAGCTGACTGCAATATAGCAGAGTCCCTAGCAGCTGACAGCAGTGCAAGATCCCCTGCCTCCTCAGAAAACAAGTCAACCTGTGGCAGAACTGCCTTTGTTTTATTCCTCTATTACAGTTTTCTACCTGAGATAAACTGGGCAGTCTGTCTCAGGAAAGTCACCGTGTTTACTCTAAAAGCTGTGAGGAATGAATCACAGGCAGTCTGCGGCTCATTTAGATCAAGACCTCCCTCTCAACCCCAGCATGCAGCAAGGAGACAAAATCTGAGAACAAAAAACAAGTACAATGAAAATTAATACTCATGATTCTTCAGATACATTACTCCCACTGTAATGATCCTTCATAGCCACTCTTGAAAAAAGGCTATTGTACATGTCATAGGTAGATTTACAGCAATAGAAATCTGTGTAAGCTACATTGATCATTGAGTACTTATTTGCTGTCTTGCCAGGGGTTGATTTTTCTTCACTCCTGGCTGATGATAAGAACAGGAAAAAGAGGATGCAGACTCTTTTTCTGTCACCTCGCACATGACCAATGCCGGAGATGTGTATTATGAACATATTTTTTTGATTTCCCTTGACAGACTTTTTTTTTAGCATGGAATTAAATAATTTCAAATGATGACATAGCTGTCTACATCATATTCTCTAGGAGTTCACTAGTATCAGTGCTAGAGAAAAGATTTTTCTCTTTTTTCTCTTCTCTGAACTGTCTATGGGGAAAGAAAAAAGGGCATACTCTCTGTAGAAGACAACCCAAAACATGCAGAGATTCTCTGGTATAAGCTCAGAGACATGGAATCAATCCATTAAGACATGAAGAAAGCATTTATCCTAAAATAAAATTGATTTTATTGCAATCATCCCTGAAATACGCAGCAATAGATAAAAAAGAGTTCTTCCACTGCTGACTCCTCTGGCTTTCAGCCATATCTATATGCTTCTCTACACTTTATTGCAACAGTAATACCAGAGATATTCTATGAGAAAAAGGGAAAGAATGCCAGCCTAGATGCTGTCATTGGGAATATTGTCATGAAACACAAAAATGAATGGAAATTATGAGATGCCTTCAGGAAGCAGAATCACCACTAGAAGTAGGTACGTTCAAATCCAAACATTGAAATGCAGCTGGATACCTCCTGGAATGAGAAGGACAGCCACGAGTATGTGCAGAAGAGACAGAGGTTATTGGTGGAATAAATGCATCTGCAAAAGAAAAGTGTGTATGCAAAAGTGCAAGCACAAAGAAACAAAAGAGACAAGAGGGAAAACAAGAAAATGGAAGGAAAACAGTTAAATCTTTTCAAAGATTCAGCATGGTTACATTATAGAAAAAGACCTTTTTATTCTAGCTTTTTTCATATAAATAACACCTATAGTTGACACTAAAGTATTATACAAGTATTATGAGGCAAGCAGGTGGTTTGTGCAACCTGACAATGGAGGAAAGGCACCAAACTAGATAAAATGTTGTATTAAAATGTGCATAATACCATGATATATTCAAAATGCCTTGATTTACAGTGGATCACATTTATACTCTGAGCTATGCAAAACCTTAAAACTGGTTTTTAACAAGAGTTATATATTTGTGAAGATTTTATGTATTTCAATGAGAAAATCATTTTAAGCAACTGTGTTGGCCTAAGTAACCATAATTCATGAGTGAGGGAAGTAAGAATTTCTCAAAAATTCTTTGGCAAAATGAACCATTCATCCTAACAGCAATTTATTTGCTATGTCATCACATATGATAAAACATGAGTTGGCATGCTGTGCATACAAGGTGATGACAAATTGCATGAAACAGTTGTAAAACAGTTCACTTTACCATTTAGCTATCACCATGTCATAAATGCAAGAATTTAGAAAGTCCTTCACTGACATGAGTATACGCATTCAAAATCTATGAGTCCTTTAATTGGAAGTATAGTGTCATAGTTTAGTCCTGGTAGGCAGCTAAGCACCAGAGAGCTTCTCACTCACTTCCCATCCTACTGATGGGAAAGAGAATCAGAAGATCAAAAGTGAGAAAATTCATAGGTTGAGATACAGACAGTTTAATAAATACAGGGAAAAAAAATAAAATAAAATTATGCAAAAGCAATCACTCATCACCAGCTGGCTGATGCCCAGCCAGTCCCTGAGCAAGGTCCCCTCGGAATCCTCCTTTCCCCCTACACACACACAGATTTTATTGCTGAGTGTGGTGGTTGATGTTATACCATATGAAGCGTTATCTCTGTGGTCAGTAGGAATCAGCTGTCCTGGCTGTGTCCCCTCCCAACCTCTTGCCCACCCCAGCTTACTTGCTGGAGGGAGCAGCACGAGAAACAGAGAAAGCTTTAATGTGGTGAAAGCTCTGTTCATCAGTTACTAAAATATCTGTTATCAACAGTTTTGGACATAAATCCAAAATACAGCACAATATGGGGCTGCTATGAAGAAAATCCACTCCATCTCAGCCAGATCCAATGCAATCTCCCCTGTTCCATGTCATTTATATCATGCTCAGGTCCCACACTACTCATTGCATCTTCATTAACAACCCTCACCCCTTTCCTGTCCTTTACTGTACGTGTATGTATATACTATAGTATACTCTACTATACTTGTATGTATGTACAAGTGTCAGTCCTTCAGTCTATAGGCCAACCCTGTAAATTCCACTGTTAGCCTCCACTGCCCATCAGACGCTAGCCATATGTGACTATTAAAGGCTGAGCAAATCTTGTTGATCTCTCCCTGGCTCTCCAGTCAATAAATCAGCTCCTGGTTGGGGCCCGGGGAATCTCAGGTGGCGCAATATTGCTGCTCATGCACTGTTGTGGTAGCATTTGACACCTGTTGCCCCTCGACCCACAGCAGCCCCACAACGGAAGGATCCTCTGAACAAGTAGGCAAGGTAGACAGCTGTTTAAACTTCTGTGTACCCACTGCAGCTACACCAAAAGTCCCTTGGTATCTTTTTGGGTCCTTGAAGTAATCTCTCCTGAGGCTGTGTGGAGGCTGGACACAGTAAGTTGCTTTTGACACTTGTTCTCACCTTAGCCCACATGTACAGGTATCAGGATGTCACGAAGAATGGCCTCAGCTTCAAACATCTTAAAAATCAGACAAAAGGAAGAAAGAAAGCAGTTCTGAAGAATAATTCTGCCCATTTTACAGATGAAAAACTGATGCAGATTGCCTTGCTGAATATCGCAATAGAAATCTTAGGCAGAACAAGGAACTAAAATCTTGAATCTGAATCCGTTAATGTGCACTTGTAAAATTACTACATCTTTTCAAATGCTAAAGCAGACTCAGCTTGTTATGGTTTGTTACCTGTTTTCAGTTACAAACATCTAAATAAACAAACTAAATCAGAACCAGTGTGTTCACTGAATATAGGGTTTTGTGGTGGTGGTGTTTTGTGGTGTTTTATTTGTTTGTTTGTTTAGTTTTGTTTTTCATATAAAGAGCATTTCTGACTCCAACTAAAAGCACTGCAAAGTCATAATTAATTTTAATGACATTCAATGTCTCTCTCTTAGAATAAAGGAAAAGTAAATTTAAGGTCACCAGCAGCTGATAGTAAGTCCATGTTGAATAACTTATTCTGTGTCATGCAGCTTATGGCCCAGATATCTCATTGTTTTTAGGCAACATATTATAGCTTTAGTAACAAACTGTTCAGTCTCCCAAATACACACTTATTTCTCTGTATGTACATGATTTGGATATCTAGCTTATTTCTACTTCTTGTATAAGCTCCCCTCCCAGTTTGATGTTCCTGGTTACAGATCCAGATAGTCAAGCTGTCCCATGAGAATGAAGATCTTTCACCTTTGGGGATGCCTGTGGACAGAATCACTTCCAGGGTCATACAATACTTCCACAGATGCCACAATCTTCTTTCTTAGTGCATTGGGCTATAGTCTCAGAGAAAGCACTCACATGCAGAGACCAAAGCAATGTGAGACCAAAGCAGTATCATGACCCCTCAAGGCCCCTCTACTACGCAGAACCTTATGTGGACTGCACAGGGAAGAAACAAGTTCTCACAACTATTGCATTCCTCATGTCATCAACAGCAATTGGCCTCATACTGTCTCATCTTTATCTCGGTGCCATTGCACGATGGATGGTGTAGAAGCTTGAACTTGTGGTGGAACAAGAAATAGTTCTCAAAATGGTAACAACCTTAAATCTATCAGAATGGGTACATTCTGATAGAACGTGTTCTAAATGCACTACAGAAAGTCATCAATCTACACCAACAAGAACACGAATGCCTTAGCCATCTATTGATATGTACTTTGTCCTTGAAACTTTCAGAGATGTCTATTGCACATCAACATTACAACAATTAACTACCATCCTCTTTAGATGCATTAGAAATGTAAGTGATCATCTGAAACTCATGATTACCTGGATTTCTCTCTAGCTCAAAGCTGAATATCCTGCAGTGCTACAGAGCCTAAATTTTTTTTTTCCAAAAAATAGCAATGTAATAATTTGCTGAATTCCAACATTAAAAGTAAAAATAATTTTTAAAAATTTATTATTATGCCAGCTGGCACATATACTTCGTCTTATTGAAGCCTATGTGCACCTTTTTTTGCAGCCTGACTCACAGTAAGTCAACCAGTTTGTTTTTAATTTAGCTCTGTTGAGGATGAACTTGCCCAGATGTACTGAATGGCAGAAGTTCATGCCATATCTTGAATACATTCTTTCAAGAGATTAATCTGGCTTTGGCCCAAACGAAACAGGAACACAAAACAAATGTTGTCACATACCAGCACTCAAGCTGCTGCAGCAAATCTTTTAATGGAAAAATACTGCTGAACTTCAACACAAAGTTTTGTTAAGAAACAAGTGTGACACACAAACTACATAGCAGTTTTGCAAGTGATCATTTTTTAATGCAAACCTCAGGGAAAGGGAAATGGCTCTACCAGATCAATTGCAGCAGAGGTCCATGAAATGTCATCATTATCATGTCGTGTGTCGTGTCCGTCCCCCCCCCCCCCCCCAATAAGTGCAATATTGAACATTTCAGAAAGCATTAAGTGTTAGGACAACAAAGTGCAGACCATATAGCATCATACAATGCTGCAAACTTAGGCAGCATCAAAAACACTTAAAGATCCCTGTTGTGCAAGCTGTGAGTAACCTGGCTGTACAGGACTCCCTCTTCATTTGCAGGTTTCCTTTGGGAATATCTTCTCATTGTCTGAAGCTCAAGACAGAAGTTCCCTATCTAGGTGAAACTACTCTCCATGTAAGAGAGCTGCGAGCACTCAAGCTGTTGAGCAGTCCTCATGACATAATTCTGTTTGATGACGTCCACAAATTAAGCACAATTGATACTGTCCTCTCACAACACCTCAAAGACAGTTCAAAGAATGTCAGTGCCCTATCACAGAGGAAAGTCAGTCCTGAGGATCATCTCATTGGAAGGTACTGGAAACTTCTGATCTTCTAGCAAGTTAGCATAAAATGCATTAAAAAAAAAAAAAGTTAATGGAGTCCAATCAATCATCTAAGCAATAAAGTTAAAAATAGATTAGAAATGAATATCCCTTAATGACAGAGCCATATGAAACTGCTGTTTTTAAACCAATTGTAAAACCTATTCTTTTTTAATAAGCACGATTGGCTTTGAGTGCTTTGTCAATGTGACAAACCTTTTCCACCAGAAGTGGAGCATTTATTCAAATGCTAATGAAAGTAAATGTAATTTGTACTGGTGCTGAATCAACTTTTCAGGACTGTAATTTGCATTGTATAAAATTGCACTTTTTTCAATATGAAACATTAAAATAAGGCTTCGAGACTAAACAAATTGACATATGGCTTTTGCCATCGACTTTTAAGTACTTTGATTTCTTTATGACAGGCAATTCTAATGATATTGAGCAGTTTTATATTTACACATTTTCTTCAACAGTAGAGCAGACTCTTGAGATTCATTAAAATAATCTATAGATCTTATTGTATCAGCTAGCTCCATTTTCAGACCCAAACCAATTACTCATACCATTCTGACAATGGAGATTCAACTCTCAATTCACCTTGACTGACCACGACTTGCAGACCATAACATACAGAGATGTAATACTCTTTCCATAATCACCAGCAGGCATGCAGTGATTTTCCCATTGTTATTTCTCCACAACACTAAAACCAAACCAACCAACCAATCAAAAACCAACAACAACAAAACAAACAGAAACAATTAGCAAAACAAAATGAAAATAATACAGATAATACTTAAAATATTATGAGGTTATCTTATATAATCAATGTCACACCTGAAACTGGACTACTGGATTCATTTTTGGTCTTTCCAACTCAGATGAAGCGTAACTGGATCAAGAGGTGGAGACACAGGGCTTCTAAAAGGTCCCTTTCCTTACAAGGGCAGAAGAAATCCAGTGAAACTGAGAATCTACAAAGTTGTTTGTGTAAGACCATCAACATACCAGATTGCTAAATGCATGAATATGCAACGAAAATATCCATGTTTATGTTACAGAAAACAAAAGTTGCAAGCATGTCCTCATGTGAACCAATAAAGCTCAAAGTAGAGAAAGTGAAGGAAGCAGGCAGAAGAAAGATGGAAATACTACTTCTACTTTCAGGTGCAGTAGTCAGCTTGAATTTAGAATGAGGAAACAAAAAAAAAAAATCATAGAACCATAGAATTGCTTGGGTTGGAAGGGACCTTAAAGATCACCCAGTTCCAACCCCCTGCCATGGGCAGGGACACCTCCCACCAGACCAGGTTGCCCAAAGCCCCATCCAGCCTGGCCTTGAACACCTCCAGGGATGGGGCATCCACAGCTTCTCTGGGCAACCTGTGCCAGGGCCTCAACACCCTCTGAGTGAAGAATTTCTTCTGAATAACTACCCTAAATCTTCCCTGTTTTAGTTTAAAGCCATTCCCCCTTGTCCTGTCACTGCATTCCCTGACACAGAGTCCCTCCCCACCTTTCCTGTAGGCCCCCTTTAGGTACTGGAAGGCCGCTGTAAGGTCTCCCTGGAGCCTTCTCTTCTTCAGGCTGAAGGACCCCAGGCTCCTCAGCCTGTCTTCACTGGAGAGGTGCTCCAGCCCCTTGATCATCCTCATGGCCCTGTTCTGGACTCACTCTAATAGGTCCATGTCCTTCTTGTGCTGGGGGCCCCAGAGCTGAGTGCAGGGCTCCAGGTGAGGTCTCACAAGAGCAGAGGTGCAGAATTACCTCCCTCGACCTGCTGGCCATGCTGCTTTTGATGCAGCCCAGGATATGGTTGGCTTTCCGGGCTGCAAGCACACGTTGACGGCACACACTGAGCCTCTCATCAATCAACACACCCAGGCCCTTCTCCTCAGAGCTCTCAATCCATTCTCCACCCAGCCTTGATGTGTGCTTGGGATTGCTCCGAGCAAGGTACAGGGCCTTGCACGTGGCCTTGGTGCACTTCAACAGGTTCGCACAGGCCCGCCTCTCAAGCCGGTCCAGGTCTCTCTGGATGGCATCCCTTCCCTCCAGTGCGTCAACTGCACCACACAGCTTGGTGCCATCTGCAAACTCTTCTGAAGCTTGAAAAGGTTTTGATTTAACTTGTACAATGATAAGGCAAATACATTAAAATGTTTATTGTTTAAAAACATGATTTTATTCTGATCATAATTTTTCCATAAACATTTCTTGAATTACCTACAAATTAACAAAAAATCAGTAGGCAAATACAAGCCTTGGAATAAGTCATGTGGTTCTGATTATGCATTAAGGCCAAACAAAACGAGAGTTCTCCCAAGGAAATACATAACAATGTGTCTAAAACATTCTCTCATACCTTGTATTTATCTTCAAAGATCTAAGTATGACGCAGAACCGAGATGACGACGTGATTAGAAAAAGAAAAGGAAAGAGAGGAGAGATCTGAAGAGAAGTATAAATAACTTGTACTTTTAACTCTTCCAACTATTCGCACTCCAAACAGCCCTTGTTTGGAAGAAGACTGGATATTTCAACAACTTACTTTCAACAATTTGATTTCTGAAGTGGATTCTCTTAAGTGCGGGTAACTGCTTTAAAAACATAGTATTTCATTGCGTGTGTGCAACTTAAAAAAATATTACTTTAGAAATCTAAAAAAGTATTTACTAAGCAGTATTTTCTCCAGCAATCACATTCAACCCAACTGCTGATTTTTAAATAAAATTAAAAAAAATCACACAACAAACATTTTAGAGACAGGAATGAAAATAACTTCAAATGCATGAAAATCTAATAAGGATTAGCATTGACTGTAGCAAAACTGAGATATATGAATGATGCAATGAAAAAAATCTAAGTATTAAAAAATACAAGAGTTGAAATTCTGCAGCAAGTTTGTGTGCAATATTCTGGACCTTTATTCCTATCATTTTTGAACAAGCAAAAAAAGAAATACATAGGTATACACATATGTATGTATGTATACTCATGTGTATACATGTGTGCGTGTGTGGAAGAAAAATAGACTTAAAAAATATTCAAATAAATCCTAGCAAGTCAGTAATGTATTTGATGATGCACAGATTACTGTGCATTTACTCTGTAGCTTATTTATACGTTGTAGTAAAAAATATACATGACCTAATGTAAACGTACAATTATACTTGTACAAGTGCAAGAGTTCTTACTTTCTATATGAAAGCAGTAGTCAGAGAATCAAGGCACTGATACAATCTATTATGCAACGTTACTAAAAACAATACACTTCACAAGACAGATTGGTTTGCTGTCCTTTAAAAGGTTTCCTGTATGAAAGATCAACAGAGAAAGTTAAAATGTGTGTGACAACAGTACTTTTGACAGTAACTTCTAGTCAAAAGCATAAATATGAAAGTAAAACACAAAATCTTTTGTGCTATAAGGGCATAAGAAAAGCTAAATATTTAGCTCCAAACATCCTGCAAATACCGTTTTGTTTCTCGAAGCATGGCCAGCATTTTCATTGCTTCCAATTTGTCAACTTCCATCTCCATGCTTAAAATGTCTACTACAGCATCACTTACACCATCAGCCATGTGCTTCTTATCCCTGGAAATAAAAAAAAGAGTAAAATGCATAATACTGTATTTTTCCTTTTATCAACAGCTTCAGAGGCAGGATAATATTGGAAAAGATATTAAACACAAACAAAAAAAATGTATATGGTATGGCAAGACATTCGCTAAGTCTTCACATAGATGAGCATTGACAAGAACAAAGGATTCTCTCAAACAAATGTTAAAAGATTTTCAGTGCATGGTAATACACATCAAAAATCTTGCACCGCCAGTTAGGCTGTCACAGAATAATTATTTTCTTTTAGGGAGAACTGGACCTGCTGAAGTATGATATTATATCCCCATATGGTTTCAACATACACAGAAACCTCACTTATTAATAATGCTATTTTTAATACAAATAATAGACATTTATTTCAGCAGGAGACAATACTGACATAAAGTTCAATGTTCAAACAGTTGACCATATACCAATAAACCTCCTAAAAAAATCCTGAAACCTTCAGGTAAGTTAGCCTCTACAAATAAGGCTTCCCACTGTAAAATATATTACTATTGGGGTACTTCATAAAGGCAACAGAATTTTGGAGTCCGTAATGAAAAATCTTAATTTCTACATTCAGGTAGCATCCTGGCCCATCCAAGCCTAGAATGCAGCAGAGGTTTCTGCTATGTCACAGCTGTCCAATGTATCATCTCATGCATTCAAGTATCCCATTTTTTTCAAACACAATATATTAATTTGAATCCTACTACAGCTTATTTGAATACTAAATGAAAAGTAACATGTGACTGAAACAAGCAGAAGAACTGCATAGCTACAAACTATTTCATAACTGTATTATATAAATGGACATAATGGACTAAATTCTGGCATTCCAGAAAGGCTGTTTCAGCATCACATTGATCCTGTCTTTCACACAGCTCAAAGTCTTTCTAAAGCCTCAAACTGTTCTCTTTCTGACACAGTCCATCTCCACTCTACTCACCCACATACATAGAAGTAACCGCTATCTTTCAGCAGGACTCTGGCAACTTCCTTAGCATAAAGCCTAAGGACATCTTGCACATACTTAGGCGGGGCTCCTTCTGCAGTTGAAGAGTCTCTTGAGAAACAAACCTTAAGATGAGTTAATGTCCCACTTTCAAGAAAACATCTGAGCTCATCTCTGAAAGGCAATAAAAAGTGTTAGTAATGGCCCTGAGATAAGCATCCCCCCATGAATACACATTTAACACAGGAAACATTAAATAGTGAACTTGCTTGAACAAATAGTCTCTATCATGATGCCGACAACCAAAGAACAGCCATGTGTCTCCAAAATGCCAGTCTGCATGTTCTTCCCTCAGCTTTTGCCTAAACAGCCAAAAGAAACAAAATACAATTAAAAAAAAAAAAAGTGTGTTGACTGTATGTAAACCCGATGTTGTTTTATCAAGAGCAGAAACTAAAATTCCTGTAACCTTATTCTCACTTACAGTAGTGCTTTTCTGCCTGTCCAGAGGCCTATTAATGTGAAATGGCTTAAGGTAAGTAACAGTGAAACCTTTCTTCTCTGATTTTCTTGAGTACTCACTTTTGGCCCAACTCAAAATCAATTAAATTCAAAGGTTTTGGTGTTTTTTTTTTTTTTTGTTTTTTTTTTTTGGTCAGTTTCATACGGGAATAGTAAAGACTGGCACTTCTGAACATCTCACAAAACACTTCTGACTGCTGAATAAGGAGATTGCTACCCCTTAACCCTCATTAGAAGCACTGTAAAAATACCCAGGGAAAGCTCAGCACAAACCATTTTTAGCATGCTTTTCATTTTGCTGTAGAAACCTCCAAGAGTCCATGAATAACAATCTATTTACCACTATACCATCAGAAAAGTTACTGTATTTTCTTGAAATAATGCTGAAGATATTACTTTACAGGGGTTTTAGCTGCAGCTTTCTAGTTATACTTTGAGAGATGTTTTATTTAGCATTGATTAAATGCTTATGAAATGCTATGGATTCTTTAAAATACAAAACAAAATAAATCTCAGAGATAAAAATACCTGGGGGATAAAATTAAGTTAATACTTAGTAGTATAAAGGACTGTACATAATGATTTGGTTAAAGCAGATACATGGAGTCAGCAGTATCATGTCAAAATACCACCTTTCTCTCAGAGCAGGTTAAAAATAATTATTACAGGATGCAAGAAATTCCATTATCTTGCTAGCATGAATAAGTCACACAGAAATGATGTGTTGGTTGCCTATAAAGCTTACATTACCACCCAAATATTCAATTCTTCCTGTTTCTTCTGAATGTACCTGTAACTCTTTGAACAAGCTTCTTGTTGCCTTACAAAATTACACTGCTGTAGTTGGGGGGATGAAAGCAAAGAATGCTGTCAGAAGATGAGCAAAAACCAGAGCAGTGTCCCTTGTCGTAACATCCACTAAATGCTTATTTTTGTTTGTTATGTTTGGTTTTGTTACCTTTTTTGCCTTGTACAGAGTTCCTTACGCATCACAAAGAGAAAAAAGGACAAAGTTGTAAACAACAGCTCATAAAAACATTTGTGATTTGCCCTTTCTGGTTTAACAAAGAAGAGGGGAGGAAAAAAAAAAGCCCCACAACATTTTTTTCCAAAAGAAAAAAAAAAAAGATTAAAAATAGATTAATTTTTCTACTCAGAAACCTGAGGCTGTATTGTTTTCAACATAGAAAGGTTGTTTTTCATTTAAAAATTTGGTACATACCTATGTTGCAGGAAACCAATAAATGGCGCAATTCCTGTTCCTGGACCAACCATCACAAAAGGGACAGAAGGGTCTGAAGGTAAGTGGAAAGTATTGTTTGGACGAGCAAAAATAGATATCTAAAATGAAATCAGACAAAATACAATTGAAGAGTATTCTTAAGAAGTGAAAATATCATGACATCTTTAGAACCTTCAGAATGTTTATGTGGTATGTGTGTACAGACACCCTTCCAAATCCTGAACTTCAGAGGTTACTTTTAATCCCAAACAGACGTGGAAAACAATTTCACTTGAGCTTCTGAAAAGCATGCCCTATTTACAGATCTATCAATCAATCTGGATAAAAACGGGGCAAAGCCAAACAAACATGGGCTTCTGAATATGAAAGCAGACTGCATCATAAGTTTGGTGAATTTCTAGGATTCATGGGAAGTGTGATGATGGTACACGAAAGGAAGCTAGGCTAGTTTACTGCTAACTGTTACAGGCAACTCTTTTTTTTTCTTTTTTTCTTTTTTTTCTTTTTTAAACAAAAAAAAACCCACTGTGGACATTAAAGCAGAGGTGTGGATTTGTTTATAGTGAATTGAAGTCTACCGATACCAAGCTTGCTTTCTTAATTTTCACAAAAATTTCACAGGAACTCCAAAAGGTCAAACAGGTGAGGGGAGTCCAACAACTGCTCAAAGACCTTGGAAAATGGTTTATATCATTCCACTGGTAGACTCTAATTCTGATCACCAGATGTGTGTCAGAAAGGAAGATGTTATAATTTTCACAAGATCCATGCCCTGTTCTCTTACTGTATACAGAATGGAAGATGACCATTCTTAACTCTTTAGAAGACCATTTAGGAATCATCATCAGAAATAGCAGAGCTTCACCCATTAAAATCATAAGCAAGAATCCGATTTATTTTGCATATTAATTAGGAAACAGTT
Source organism: Anser cygnoides (assembly GCF_040182565.1). Classification (NCBI taxonomy): domain Eukaryota; kingdom Metazoa; phylum Chordata; class Aves; order Anseriformes; family Anatidae; genus Anser; species Anser cygnoides. The sequence continues at coordinate 88,216,407 of NC_089874.1, forward strand.
TGAATTCCCTTTCAAGTTTAAGGAGTTAAACACTAGACCAAGGTATTTAAACTTTGTTCTGTAAACCTGAGTGATTTAGCACTACTCCCCTTCTTATCATTAAATCCACTATAATGTTAAAAAAGACTGATTTTTCTGTTTGATGATGATTAAAATAAAATAGTTTAATTCTTGGTGGGGGGATGATGCTTCTATTTCTGTAATACTTACTATTTCAAACCACTCTTGAGTTAACAGACTATCTTTCCTATTAAGAATTCCAAATTTGTCATTCCTTAAAAAGAATAATTCAACTGGTATACACACTTGTTCTGTGAAATAAATTAATCTATTTTTGCACTTATCCATTTTGTATTGCTATTCCATATATTTTTGCAATCTATGTGTATTGCTGAACATTTATCTATTTTGAATTCTGGCTTGCACAGCAGATTCAAATAGTTCTGAATTTTATTCAGACTCAATTTGTAACAATCCTTTTTTTTGTTGGTGGTGTTTTTTTTTTTTTTCAGTCCACCTCTTCCCCATGTTTGAGCTTTAACATTGCAAATCGACTATACTTTAAATAAACAGAGATGTGAATACTGGAATAAGATGCATCATGCACATATTAATCGTTTTTTCCCAAGTTACTTTTTAAAAATTAAAAATAACTTACATGGGTTTTCATTACATTTTGTCAGACCAAGACTTTCTAATATCAGCACAGTTTCCTTGTAACCAAGTTATATGCCTGTTTCCATTTTTCTTAATCAAATATATATTAGAATATCAACAGTTCTTTTGTCAGGTTATATGCAATACTATATAAAATATATTTTGCGATATACAGTATGACATATCTTTGGTTGGAAGGGACCTATGAGTATTAACAAGTCCAACTTGTGACTCTGCAAAGGGCAACCTAAGAGGTAAACCCAATGCCTAAGAGCATTGTCCAACTCTTTCTTGAACCCCAACAGGCTTGGAGCTGTGACCACTTCACTGGGTTGTTTGTTCCAAGGCTTGACCACCTTCTCAGCCAACAGCTTTTTCATGTTAGCTCGTGAACTTTTTTTCCTGAACTCCCCCGATGAAGCTTTAAGCCCTTCCCTCGTGTCCTAACCTACTACAAAATGAACACGCATACTACTCCTGCCAAAACATCTGCAGTACAACGATCTGTAAACATCTGCATTTCAACAATCTGTAACAATGAAACCTGCAGTTGCTTCAAAAAATGCACAAATATAACAGTTACGGGAATTTAGACTTTACATTCATACCTCTTCAGTTGGAGGGCTTCCTCCTTTCGTATACAGGGTGTTTTTATTGGGGTGCAGTAGAGGTGCAACTAACTCAGCAAGCCAGCCTGTACATACTCCTTTCCGTGAGACTGGTCTAGTGGGACAGGCAGGAAACTCCACAATATTAAACACAAAGGACAGTTTTCCTGGCTGATACAAGTTTGAACTGTAAAGAAGCAAATATTAAAAAAAATAATATTAAACTTAATGACCTGAAATAGCTCTGCTATCTTACAGCAGGTCCATTTTCAACTCAAACCACATTACCAAAATCAAGATATGTTGTTACCTATGTAGTATTTATACGCAGTTAGAAATTTTCTTAGGGTTGGACTCAAACACCAATGCCTACAGGATTCAATCAGAATTGCTCTCTGTAAGATTTACACATGTGAGCTTGCTCTTGAGAAATCTACCAACCTCCTACCAGACACTCAAAACAGCATTGTTTGAAATAGTCAAGACCTGTGTTTTGGTGGTGGTGTTTTTTGATTGGTTGTGTTGTTGTTTTGTTGTTGTTGTTGTTTTGGTGGTTTTTGTTTGGTTGGTTTTTGGTGATGGTGGTGTTTTTTGATTGGTTGTGGGGTTGTGTTGTTTGTTTGATTTTGGTAACCAGGACATAATCACTTTTTCCCTCAGATTTTATCTTTCTATTCTCTTTCTTCTTTAGATCTACTGCTTTCACTGGATGGTCTTGCAGAAGATCTGAAGCACTGCTCATGTTACTGTGTTCTTTTTCCCTTACTGTGAAATAAAGTCAGTATTGTCATAGGCTAATTGGGAATGAAAAAAACACCGGGCAGGAACTGCCTCCTAGTGTAATTTCTTAGGAAGCCAGAGGGATTCCTGTGAGGAAGAGGGAGCTAGGCAAAGAAGCATCTGAGATCGTAAGCCTCAAGAAAATAATAATGCAAACATCCAAAGTTAAGGAAGGCTGGCCCTCTGGAGAGATGTGCAGCAACTGTGTTAAAGAAAAACAGCTGGACTCTAATATCCAAAGAAAAACTACACTCCACACACTGTCAAGTCCCGGCAGTGAATAAGGCTCTATAGCCCCGCTGAAGAAGTAGAAAAGCCACATACTTCATGGGCCAAGACTCATCTAGCCCATCAGTGACTACTCTGCTTTGCTCAAAAGTTACATTAAATACATTTCACTGATGACCAGGTACATCAAAAAACAAATTCAATCCTCTAGGAGAGGACTGAATTATATGGTGAAGACAGTAATGAACTTCTTCACTCAAGGTTAGCTACACACTCCTTTCAAAAACTGAAGGCAGAGCTGAAGGCACTCTGACTTCCTCAGCCAAATAAACAGTTTTGGCCCCAGGGAGTTTTATGTGTTTGCCCACTTGTCTTCACAATGTGGGAGTGTCAAGGTTTTGGCCGGGATAGAATTAATTTTCTCCACAGAGGCTCACCCAATGCTGTGTTTTGGATTCTTGATGAAAATAGGGGTGGTAACACACTGATGTTTTAGCTGTTGCAGAGCAGAGCTCACACAGAGCCAAGGCCTTTCCAGCTCCTGGTGCTGCCCTGCCAATGAGGAGGCTGGGGGTGCCCCAGGAGCTGGGAGGGGGACACAACCAGGACAGCTGGCCAAGGGATGTCCGGTATTGCGTGGGGTCATGCTCAGCAAAGTTAGGGCAAAGGAGGAAGAATTTGGAATGACGGCATTTTTCTTCTCAAGAAACTGTTACGCACAATGAGCCCTGCTCTCCTGGAAGGGGCTGAATGATGGGAAGTGGCCTGCCGATGGGAAGTAGCAAACAAATTCCTTGGTTTGCTTTGCCTGCACATGTGGTTTTTGCTTTACCTGGTGAACTATCATTATCTCTCAACCCAGGATTTCTTGTACTTTTACCTTTCCAATTCTCTCTCCCACCCCACCTGGTGAGAGTGAGAAAGTGGCCGTGTGGTGCTGAGCTGCCGGTGCGTTAAAACCACAACAGGGAGAAAAGGGTGAGAAAATGGAGCATCAGGACTTCAGATTTCAAGATGATACAGATGAATTCAAGAGTAAGTGGTAAATCACATATTCTAAGCAAAATGGCCTTACAAAAACAATTTAGAGTTTGCTCTCTAGAAGATCATAGTGTACACACTTAAGAAAAAAGCACACAAATTACAAAAAAGATACAACTTGAACACGTCATTACCTTGAAACTGAATAGAATCTGGCTTGCAATTTAGGAAGATGTTCTGAAAAATTAAAGAAAATAAATTATCATTTATTGATTCATTCCAGTGAAAATCAAAATATCATTTGAGTGTTTACACTACAACGGGTAACAAGCATACTGTAAGTTTACTCTATTAACATTGAGTATTTCTTTCTCATAAATAAGGTATTAGGACCTGAACCCTGTTAGGAATATTTTTAGACTTTGTGGAACATGTCAGAGATACGATAAATAAGCCCATAACAGTTACTTTATGGGGTTATTGGTTATTTAAAAACAACTCTAAAGGTACACAGAAGAGATGCCAGTAGTTAGTGGGGAAGGTGAAGCTTCAAGATTAATTTTCCCTGCCTTTCATCTGAGTGTGGTTTATGGAGCTGAAAAGTTCTGAGAATAGGAATTAGTTTATTGAAAGTTTCTGCTATACAAATGTCCTAGAAGCAGACGTGGCAGTTTAACTTCAAACTCCTATGAACACCTATGTAACTTTTTGAAATCACAGCTAAAAAAAAAAAAAAAAGTTGTAGTTTGTAAGTGTTTTTGCTTTCAGTGTGAAAATTCACGTATTCGTATAGAGTGGAGCAGAGCTTGTATTTACTTATTTTATAAATCCCTACAATTTACTAAGAGGGAGTAATGAAGAACACGATCACAAGGCCATAGAAAGCAATTGTTTTGTTTCATATACTGAAACAATAAGAAATTCTGGTTTTTAATCTGGAAAGTAACTGTCAGTATTTTCAGATGCACTTGAGATGGCTACATTTCAAGGCTCATTCCTTCCATGTTTTATACAAGGAACTTTGCAAGTTTGTTGTGCGTAACATAAACACAAATGTACTGGAAAAAACTTTCTATTTTAACAGATGAAAACACAAGAAAAGAACACGAAGGCAGGGATATCAGGAGTTGTAAGAACATGGCTTTTTGAATTGTAACCAGTTGATGAATTACTTCTTACAGACACTAATTCTGCAAGCACCTTATGCTTATTTTTATGCACAGGAGCAACCCAGAGTCATTTGAAGCACAGGTATGTGACTAAAGTGCAGAATGAAGACCACAGACTACCACTGGAGAACAGAGTTTTGTCCCCAACAATAGTTTTAGTTTGATCGCTGTGGATGCCACAATATTTCTATAGTGGTAACTGAACAGTCACCCCCCATCCTGAGAAACCGAACACTTAGTTTGATGCATTTTCAGAATGAACTAAATACAATTAAGTCTAAATCAGCCACTTACCAATTAACAGGTTAAGTGAAGGCTTGCAGCTTGGAAAAGCATGAAGTAAATCCAGCAAGCAAACATTCGACTCTCTAATAAAACGGTTATAATCAGCGTTTCCTTGTCTGCTGCAAAGCTCCTGAAGCCTCCGTTTTTCTCCTGCATTACTGGTGCACTCTACAAGGGCTCGCAAAAATGCCTGGAGTGAATAAAATAAGAGTGGAGGGTAAAAAACATAGTCCCGTTGGACAAACCTGGGAAAAGCCTGTGTTGCCTGGGGATAGGAAGCAGTCAGCCTGTAGGCTAATGAATAATACAAATTATTTTCCAATGTACACTTTCACCTATCATGACTTTTACAACCCTCCTCCCCATCCCTCAGTGTCTGGGGCAAGCTAGCAGGTCAAAAAAATCCTACTTTGCCTGACTGAGGGAAGAGACAGATAAAAGGCATTTCCAGATAAATCCCAAACTTATGAAAGACTTTATTTATGTATTTGCACTTCAGTAACAGCCCCATAACACAAATTAATCCAAGACAAAACACCATTTGCCAAGTTACAGAAGCTGGGAAGGGAGTAATACAAATTCTTAGAAGCAGTATTACTGTAAATAAAGTACGGTATTTATGAGTCATGTAAATGTCACTGCGGTGTTTTATTCTGTACTTTATACCTATTTAATGGTAGTGCAAGCTTTTCTTAAGGGAAAATTAAGTACAGCTTGCAATATAAAGCAAAAATCAGACACAAGTAGTTCCAGGGTTTGTTTTGTTTTGTTTGTTTTCCAAAAGGCAAGGTGGAAATAGACACAGTGCTTAAAAGGTAAGTGATCCAAAATACCCAGTGCAATCAGAGGACTTACTCTACACAAAAAAATACTGGAAAAGTAATTGGAGTTTGCCCAAACACCAGATTCCAGAAAATAGTTTTGATTATGGAGCTACAGGACACTCTATTTTGAACAGGAAACAATGCAGATAGATTATATGCTTGGGTGATACTCCCCAGACAGCACCCTCTGCCTACTCTTATTATTGAGAAAAAGATTCAAAACCAGTTACATGTAGTACTGAAAAGGTTGTCTGAACTGAATGATTCTCTTCTACAGTATATTGCCTAATAATGACATATGCTGGATCCTACCGTGAAATTCGCTTGAGTGAGAAGTCCTTCCAAAAACTGACTTCCTTCACAGATCCAACCGACACAACTGTAACTTCATGCTTCACACAAATTTATCTTTAAAACGTGTTTTGACAATACCAGAAATACCCATGCATTTCTAGTTGCAAGTTCCTGATTTTTTTCCAGGCACAAAATGCAAGAGAAATAATAAACACACATTTTGAGAAAACGCAACCAAAAATCTTTCTTTGAATTCTGCCAGTTACTGAAATGCTCAGGAAAAGCTTTAAAATATTTTGAAGGCATTACGTGATGCTTGTATAGAGCAACATGTGTCCGGTGACCAAACAGGACAGACACGGGTCCTCTCTGATTAGAAGGAATGATTTCTCTTCAATGCCTACAGCCAGGTTCTGTCAGCCTTCCAGGTTATCTGGAACCAAATATCTAGCACTTTTCTATTTAATTCCAGATTACTTATGAATACAGAATGGTAACGGGGATTTTAGTATCTCATAGTTTGCCCAATAAAGCACTAAGAGCAAAATTTCTTGGAACAAGATATCAGCATGCAAGCTGACAATCCTTATTCACCAAAAACACAGTAACTACACACAAAGCAAGGACAGAACTTCAAGAAGCCACACAGCGTAGAATTACTATGGATTTCCCTTCAAAAGGGAAAAACAAACACACACCTTTTTGGGAATTGCTCTTATTTCCAGACACCAGGTTAGAATGAATCTCAGAGTGCTCCTCTCAGGGATGTGTTGTGGACGAGCTGCTCCTAGTTTAGGGGGTAGGAAAAAAAACAAACACAAAAATACATCTATTAGCATCCAAAAATAGCATCACAGAACTCTTGTTCCTTCAGGAAATACCATATACCTAAGCTTCATTCAATTCTGTATGATTGAGCCCAACTGATTTGTGGCAATTATAAACTAAACAGTAAGATGGTTTTCCAAAGAAAAGACAAAAAGAAGTTATCAAGAAAGCAGGAAACAAGAAGAAAAGTGTAATACATGAGTGTTCAAATATATATATATATATATATATTTTTGGCTAGGCCACTCAAGGCCTTTCTGCCACTTTTCATCTTGGAGAAATGCTGACGAATGCTTACAAGGAAAAGGATCATCTACATTTTTTCCCCCTCCATGAATAAACACTCCTGAAAAATCAGAACATGCTGATGTTTTCTAATGATCTAACCAAAGGAGTATTTGGCTACCTCTTCATGGAGTCAGCCAGGGTCCAGAGGCAGCATTTGGCTACCTCTTCATGGGTCCAGCCAGGCTCAGCCTTGTGACGTGCCATGCTAAAGCAGCTACTCCCCATTCTAAACTAACCCCAAAAGCAATATAAGATCACTTACTTGACAAAACTTATTAACAAGGTCTGCAAGTCCCAAATTGTTTAATTTACAGACCCCACTTGCATGTTGGGATTTCTCTTGATATTGTTTCTTGGCTTCAAGTTCTAGTTACTCATTCTTACTGTACTTTTCTGTTTTCAAGAGTCCTTTAATAAAATTTGGTCTACGAATATATCCATATACCCTTGCTAAATTATGTTTTTGTATCAGCATTACTTGACTGAACTCTTGCTAAAAAGAACAAAATTTACTTTTAGACAGTAAGAGGATTGACAAAATGCACGAAAGAAGCATCCATTTTCATATTTATATGAACTTTTTCTTGAACACGCTGACAGCATTTCAAAATTAAGTACTTAATCCTCTTTCAAGGATGCTCATACGTACAATGAAGGACAACTACGGGAAAGCAGTATTTGCCCAACAGACTATGTGCCAGACTGCTAGATAATTTCTCTGTTCTGTCCCCTCACTTGATCTCACGTACTTCATCAGAGAATTCACAGGCTGAATAAAGAGGTTGTAAAAACAGAATTCAGGGGAGTTCCTGGTAAGTCTTGCAAATGCATCTGATGCACGGTCCCTCTGTCTATACTCCTCACTTCTCCCAGGCTTTTCAGCTATCTTCATTTAGAGGATCCACAGCCATAACACTGACTGCAAATTCCTCAGTAAAGTGAAAACAGTTGAAGGGACAACCATCTCAGAAGGAAAGCGACTCTGGAATATTGCCAGGAATTGTGAAGCTGTGTTACACTGCTTAAGCCTTTGGTAGGGATATGCAAGAGCAAGTAATGATGTTAGAGTTAACTTAATGAGTCTCTGCCCACCAGCACAGCTCCAAAGAAACAAATTTGGGCTTAGTACTAAACTTAGTTCATAATTGTGTCTAATCTATGACTGGAGGCCAGTGGATCAGCAGCAACTTGCTAGATCAAAATAGCTTTGTTTGCTGTTCAAACTCCACCCCCTCTGTTTCTCCCCTTTCTAGGGATGACTGGGGAGCTTGTTCCATGATGACTTTTCCTGAATAAAAACTCTGTATCTGACAGTAATTTGGCTGAACTGCTAGTTTAAGTAGAGTTGAAGCAATTGGAATTAAGTTCCTTAGTGGAGCAACTGCCTTTTTGCCAACAAAGATGACAGATGTGATTCTGGCCTGGTATACAAGACATGTAAAAAGTCAGCATGGCTTGCTTTGGGGTCACCCAGAAGACTCGAGAGCAGAACCAAGAACTTTGATTCTTTGTTCTACAATGCAGTGCTGTGATCTTCCTTTCCATTACTATTTATTAAGATTCATAAACAGCCATGACATTTTACATACAAATACAAGACATGGCAAAAAAAGGTAATAAATTATGTCTTAGTTTCATCTTTTTTCCTGACTTGTGCTGTATTAAGCGCTCAGAGATGCAAGCACCTGGATTATTGACATTTAGGATGAGACCACTCATATTCAATATTTAAAACCATTATTTTACTGGCGTTTCTCGATCTTGCCAAGGAAGGACAGTTAGATCTTGTTATACAAGGGAAATCAGGAAGTGAAGCTATGTTCACTTGGCTACACAGCCTCTGTTCCACACACAAAGTGCTCTGACGCTCATGAACTCAAAATGCCCTGGTCGGACAGCTTTACACCCTTCCTGCAACATCAATGATTGCAAAGAAAGGGAGCTACTGTGGGCAGACAGGAAAGAGCACGTCTTTGTACCTAGTGAAGAAGACTCATTTTGAACATGTCCTCAACTTACAGAGATTCAAGTTTTATGCAGCCAGGTAGCAAGGCTCCAATTTGTTCTGAAAAATTAGCTTTCGGGAGGGACCAAATTTCAAGCCCACCTTCCTATGAAGATCTGATGCTTTTAGCCCTCCCCTGCCTCCTCCAACTGTTTCATTTGAAGCTGTACTTGACTCTTTGAAAGTGTAAATAATGCAAACAGAATACCTGAGGAATCCCTCCACCACACCCGACCTCTTGCTGCTTGCCTGTGGCAAGCTGTCTGGGGGCCCTGGACTAGGTGACCCTGTCTAGAGATTGGGGGTGCACAAGAGCAGCCCTGATCTGAAGGAAGATCTCTGTTAAAAAGCTGGTACTTTCCTGGAACTCTTTTTGTTTTGGAAGGGGCGTCTGCTGCAAAGGAACAAGTGCAAACAGGCTCCCCAAGTGGTAGGATGCAGGGGGAGGGGAACCAGCACCAAGAGGCTGGATAACAGCCAGATCGTCTCTGCAGACACTGGGCTCATCCCCAGCACAGGGACCAGCAGCTTACACTGCACCAAACCCAACTGGCGACCCCCAGAGGTCAGCTACTGGAGCAAGAAACCTAACCCCTGCAACCACCAGAGCTTTCATGCACCCTCTACACTGTAACAAGCCTTACGTGGGGACAGTGGATGGAAATGGTATGACTTGGACTGCCATATAAACCCACCTCATTAACAACTGTGTTACTGACCAAGGCCAGAAACAGGGGGCATTTACATCTCACACTTAAAGGACAATTTGTGCAGCTCTCAATGATCCAGGAAATCTTTCAGTGGGAACCGATTTACCCATGGACTAGAGTAACATCGAACCCTACCCCATCCTGCAGAACTGAAGGCACAACTCAGCAGCACCATTACGACACCAACTGCACGGCAAGAGGATAGGAATTCTGCCAGGTCCAGTTGGCAGTACATGGGCATACCTTGAACCTGTAGCTACCCTTTCTGAGTGAGACCGTAAAGACTCCATAAAACGGATACACATAGGGCAACAAGCCCCTTAAAAGGCACCTTGCAGCAGCACTAAATCTTCTGCTCTGAGAGTGCAGCCCTCCCAGGATGTAAGGCAGACGAATGTGAAGTGCTGTACAAGGAGAAATTTTACTTAGAAATGTTAGGTTATATGCTTAAAGGTTTACCTCCACAAACATGAAGGCGCACAGAGGAACCCCAACAGCAGACTAAAGTTCCCATTCGTAAGTTAACTCATCTGCAGTAAAAACAAGCAGCAGCATTTTGTGTCCTCTCTTGCCAACATATCTCTGACTTCTGAAATGCCTCTACAAAATGACAGCTGCGTTCCAGTACTGAACTGAAAAATGTTGAGAAATATGCATACCAACTACTACTAACACACAAAGGAACACTCGATCATGACCAGTGCATCACACCTTACCTTTCTTTTTAGTGTCCTGCTTAACGTTTACACAAACAAAGCACTCTCCTCTTTGAGAAAGTCCCAAGATGTGAAGAAGTTCTTCCACCTCACTGACATTGTTGGGACATATTACACAGAAAGCATCTCCAGGTTGGTAGTCAAAGGCTGTATTCTGTTTAAAAATATGAAATCATTACCACAAAATTGCAGGATAAACCAAAGACAACAGCATCCCTATGCCTAACAGCAATCTTCCTGCTATCACAGTCGCATGAGGTATGTTTTTTTTTGCTCTGTGCTAGGACTCTTTCTGGATGATATCAGAAACTAATACTCATGTTTTCCTTGCTGCTTTAACTACTGATTAGAAAAACTTTTCCTCGTCTGGTTAAAATATTTGTACACACTTTAATAAAAGCCACTGAGCAGTCTAAACAGAAAAATTACTCATTAACAGGAGGTGTTATACAATCAGCCCACATCATTAACTACCGATGTACTTTGTTTTCTGGTTTGAGAAGAACAGAGAAATAAAGTCCTTACACAGAATACATCTAGGGTAACAGAAGTTAACGGTTTAAGTACTATGTTAAGAAGTCAGAACAAATGAATTCTAGAGGATGAAGCAGATCTCAAAAGCTCCAAGATAATGAACTAAGGATTCTTACATCTTGCTTATACTAGTCAAATTACTACTTGTGTAGATTACCTACCAGAAGGAATAACCACGGTTTACTATACAGAGTTTCTGAGTATTTTGTAGGTTGCATATTTAATTCAATACCACATCCATGGTTATTCCATGGATATGGTATTGAATGTACAACTTCCGTAAAGTTCTGGCTTCTTTGGAGCCATGTCTTTCAGTGAACAAATCAGGCTTTTGATGTCAGCCTAAGCTGACATCACCCTGTTCTAGAGGGAATTCTTTTTTTCTTTTTAAGCCATCAAATCTTTTTCCCCCAGTTATTATCCATAACACACATGCTCTTTACCCTACATTTTTGCCCACTTATAAAAGAAAAAATCCACCACTAACTTACTGCAATATTGAGTTCTAAAAGCAATGCAGTTTTTATCGCATCTTCTCTAGTGAGCTGGACTGCTTTTGTAACTGGCACTTTGAAGGTTGTTCCCTCTGAAATCAGCGAGGACAGATGTGGATTCTGAAAAAGGGGACGTAAAAACTTACATTAAAAAATGCAAAGTAGCTGAAAAACGGCTTAGTATAATATACAGGAATTACTGTTGGCACTTTTTTTTTTTGAAACAATCTTAGAAAACAATTCAAGACAATGAGGAGGAAAAACACGCATCTTCTGTATCTATACACACACACACAGAGTGTTTTGTTCTACATTTTTAAAAATCGTATCTAAGTAGTACAAGGCATATATTCAACTATTAAAAGGTCCATAAGCTTTAACAGCCCAATGGGCCTAAGCTATTATAAAATGAAGTTAGTCGTTTCCTTTATCAAGCCGTCTTAAAAACAGCCAATTTCATTTTATGGGTTAGTGACCAGCCCCTCTTTTTAAGCACTGTTAGCACCGCTTTCAACCTGAGCGTTAGTCTGTACTCAAAGGGAACCTCTAAATCACAAATCTTCATTTCAGTAATTTGGATCGTTTAACTCAACAGCTCAGCTTCAGATCTGCCTCATTCCCACAGACTTGCCTGATAATCTGCACTTTTGGCTGATCCCAGCTGCCATCGCTTGGCTGGCATTGCTTGAGTGCTGGGGAACAGGGCCCCTGCCCTCTTGGCTGTTACCACGCTCAGCTACTGTCTCCCCGTCCCTTACATGGCAGCCAGCCTTCACCGCTCCCTTGAGGAGATAACCAAAACATCTGTCCTTTGGCAAGCAATCAGAAAAGTTTGAGTCACACTTTCCAGTTCATTCTGAACACTAAATTTACCAACTGGAAATGATCACTAGCTTATGCTAATTCTTTTCTTTGTACAGCAGGACTTGGTTCTACATGGTTTCATAATGAAAGCACACTGACTTTTGATCTGCAGTGCACACTGCGTTTGCAAGAGCAAAATTATGATCACATATGGACAAGTTTAAGTTACTAAAAATGCAGCGGTATTTTGGAAGAATTTTACACCCTCTCATGGCATTCTGCAAATACTAAAAAATTGAACTGAGGTTGTACTATACTCCTTTCCACAGGAAGACATTTTCACTGTCTGAACATGATGGATTATTTATTTATAACAAATGAATTGAATACTGATGATTTTAATTCTTCCATTCCCGGCACTGCAGTGCCATTCCTTTATCAAATTATTATTTAGTTAAATTATACTTCAGCTTACAGCAGACTGAGGGGAGGCCTCACAGTGGCCTGCAGCTCCCTCGCAAGGGAAGCAGAGGGTCAGGCGCTGAGCTCTGCCCTCTGGGGACAGCAACAGGACCTGAGGGAACGGCATGGAGCTGGGACAGGGGAGGGTCAGGCTGGGGGTTAGGGAAAGGTTCTGCACCCAGAGGGTGGTCGGGCACTGGGACAGGCCCCACAGGGCAGTGGTCACAGCACCGAGTCTGATGGAGTTCAAGAAGCGTTTGGACAACGCTCTCAGACATACGGTTGGATTTTCGGGTGGTCCTGTGTAGAGCCAGGAGTTGGACTTGATGATCCCTGTGGGTCCCTTCCAACTCAGGATATTCTACGATTCTATACTTTAACATCAGTCTCCTTAACTCATATGGTTAAGGACTACATTCTTACCATATAAATGGACTTTTCACTTACAATTAATAAAATTCCCGTGTTCAGGGATGTATTTCCTGTAGATATGTATCCTCTTGTTCTTTTGAGCTCATTATCCTGCCAGGACAAGAGATTTTCACCATTCAAACTTCAAAATTCCTTACCTCACCTTGGGTGTCCTGAAACTGCACCTCTATATATTGTTGTGGCAAGACAGGGATATTAAGAGCAGCCTGAGAGATGGGAGGGACAGAGTGAACAAGTGAAGGTTCTGTATCTTTAGCTGAAGCCAGAAGATTGATGTCAACTGGTTTCTGCGATGAAACATCGGAACTTGCATCTCCCTCATCTTCTAGTTTCAAGTTCTGTATTTCTGGGCTTAAGTTTAGTTCATGCCCAACGAGTGCGGCTGCAGAGAGAGCGCTAGAAGTAGCACTAACATCGTTGCTCATGCCTTCTTTCTCTTTCTGCAATAGAAACACTTTCTTGAGGGCAAGCCAAAGTCCATCAATCCAAGGATCAACCACTAGTTCTAACCTGGGGAGGAAAGAGAAGAAAAAAGAGAAAAAGAAAACAGAGAGAGAGAGAGAGAGAGAGAGAGAAGGGGAGAGAGAAAGAGGGTAAAGAGGAATGGTCTCATTGTGATTTTCTGGACTGTTAATTTATAAATGATGAAGAGAGCAAAAAAGTTAAAGAAAAAAATACACCATTTATTTTCTTTTTTATATATATTTGCAGCTGTTATTAGAACAACTTGTTAAATCAAGTATTTGCATTTAATTATTAATGCTATGTAAATTTATGGAGTCTGCAGTATATAAGAGGCTCACTTTCCAGTTTCTCATTTTTATTTTCTAATGCTGAACTTCATGACAGAAAGGATAACAGCAAAACCTGAAACTTTTCACTGTGTAACAGCAACATCAGTATCTTACAATATAACGTTCCACTTTTTACTATTTTAGAACACAAGATAAAAGTTTTACGATTATGGCAACATTTGTGTTCAATTGTCTTGTGTCATCATGAACAGAACTATTATAATCTGTACTTCAAAATAAGCAAGCCAAGACTGCAGCCTACTGGCCAGAAAGAATAACAGAATAGAAAGGGAGTTGTTCTTTTACATTATTCTTCTATGGTTAATTTAAAAACCTTATATAATTCCTTTACAAGAAAAGGCTGTTTTACGCAAAATGAAGAAAACATTAAAAAATGCACACATGCTATGGAACTACTTTTATTTACTTCAGTAATCTTGGACAAAATTTTAAAAAGCCTCTATTTATTCCAAATTACTTAATTTCTAAAACTGCTGAATGCCATCCATTTTTACAGGCATTACAGACGCTTGCTCAGACTTTAAAAATGCAGTTCCATTTAACTGCAATTAAGACTGTAATAGCATAGGTTCAGTTAGGAATCATGCCTAGGAAGCACTGAGTTATCAGACTCAGTTGATTTCAAGAGTTCAAAGCATTTAGCAAAAATCATATCTAATTATGGATTTTGTTTATCCAAGATGCAAAACTCATTCAGTTCTTACCCTACACAATCATCTGCTAATCCCGTATCGTAGAAGTGCTGGGCACCAAGTTCTTGAAGTCGTCGGTCTACTGTCTTTCCACCATTACAAAAGAACGTGTACTCTGAATCTCCCAGCCCTAGCAAATACAAGGAAAGAGAAATCATGTCAGTCAGCCAGCCACACAGGCTACACAGACAAAGACCTAATAAAGATCTAAAATTAAAATACAAGATTTTCTTGCAGGCAAGCAGGATAACCTGATATATCTAAACGCATGTAATGACGACACTTTTATGACTTAAACAGAAAAGAAAGAAAAGAAAGAAAATCTGTGTTTGTCCCAAAGCACTGTTGAAAAAGTCGTGCTTCCTTCACAAATCTAAGAAGTAGAATTTACTCGACAATACTTTGCTTTAAAAATTTAACACTTCAGAATAATGCCACTTTAGATAGGGGCTTAAAAAAAAACACTGACCATTCTTACAGGAAAATGCAAGGAGCTAAAATAATTAGAGTGAAGCTGATAAGCTGTATGTGAATTATCAAAAGAAATTATATTTATGTACGTGTGTTATGTATGTATGTTATATGCAATAATATACAAAACACTACATCACCTAACAATCCATACTGGAGGTGTGCGAAATGATCAGGTGGCAAGTTCTTATCCTGAATTTTCTTAACGAACTTGCGGGCAGTGTCTGGTGGGTCTCCAGTACCAGTAGTGGAAATAACAATAACTACAGGATCCTTTTCTCCTTCCAAGTTATACTACAATGAACAGAACAAGCAAATTATAAGGCACCATTTGATACGTATTTGTGGCCTTGCATATTATTTTCCTCTTTTCCTTTTCCCAAAGGTACATAGAAAAGCATTTAATCTCATTTTACCTGTATTAAACCACAGAAACGCTTTCACGTAATTACAAGTTCTTTTGTGGATGCAAACTGTAATCTTGTTTGTAACTTTGTTTATTAATCTAAGGTACAGAACCACATGAACAGAAGAAAAATGGTAGTCTGACTACTAGAAAGCATGTGAACCATTAGGTTACTCCTTAGCCTGCCCTTTGCCATAAGAAGCGACCCGACCTCCTCCAACTACTCCATGTTGGTTTCAGTTTAAACTCACTCCCAGCATTCCAATAAAACAGTAGAAATATGAGAAAATATACACAAAGACTGCAAGAAATACTATTTAATTGTTCCAGGCAGTGTCAGGACTGAATTTCAAAACTTCAGGGTTTGAGTTTTATTCTAAACACTTCACTTAATAAATCACTTTAATTTTATCTCCTTCTCAAGGCATGTGGAGGTTACCCTTTACATCTGAAATCCAGAAAGGTTAGGTACACAAAGAAACACATTATCAAGTGGTTTTGCTGTTGTTATTGTTTTCCACAACTTTCCTGAAGAGCCTAGGAACAGTTGCAAGGAGCAACTTAAATTGCCACCTCAAACAGCATCCTGCCTGTGGTAGTGTCCAACAGCAGGGGTCTAGAGAAGCAGAAGAGGAAGCATGAATAAGCATGCAAGGACATTTCTCAGGTACTCTGCCAGACTTCAGTGAGTTGCGGTCAGGGACATTCCAAAACAGTTTTGTCTTTTACAAGTTCAAGCAAACTCCAAGTACCCACTAATTCCTGAGCTTCCAGTAACTTGGATTTGCAGAGCTTTCACAGCTAATTTAGTAAGTACAAGAACTTCAGTGCACTGCCACAGGTGACTATTGCATTAACAAATAAAAGTAAATTCTTCAAGTACAAAATGCAAGGGCCTAATGGTATCACAAAAATGTTACATAAAATTGTGTCCCATGAAAAAAAAAAAAAAAGATAAAAGCTTCAAAAGAAAAAGCTGGTGTATTAGAACAGAGTTATGATTAATTCATTAAATTCTTGCTTGCTCCACTACGTTCTCCTTAGCAAACGTGAAGAGTTTAAGAGAAATACCCAAGAAATGCATAAAGAAGGGCCGAGCCTTCTAACTGACTAGTATGGACAAAACAGAAGCATCTCACTTCCGACCTCATGCACGCACACACCTCTTTGAACTATGCAGGTTGTGGAGTAAGCTGTCAGGTCTAACCTACTCAGAGGAATTCACAAGAGGTCACACAACTCAAGCAAGTACTTGCTCATGTAAACTGTCATCCTGCCTTCCCTTCTCTAGTTACACCTACACTTCTGTAAGTTCTCTTTATTTACAGTGAAGACAAAGGAAAAGCTTAAGCAATGAAATCTGTAAAGCTGTAGATTTTTTTCTTCAGTGCTTAATTCTCACAGTCTCAATTCAGTGCATCTTTATACCCCATCAATAACTCCCTGCTCTGAGTTGTCTTGCCAAATTTGACAAACTAGATTTATTCAAGTGCAGGCCACTAACAGGGCTAGAAATACTCTGTCTGCTGCCTTCCTGAAACTAATCTCCGAAGCTGTCAAATACAGAAGAAATGAAATGGAAGAATATAAGAAGAATCTTCACATTCCCTGCTGCAGCGTTCCCTTAACGCAGTGTTAAGTCTCCTTGTAAGACTTTGCTACATACTCGGAAAACATTCATTCAAAAGCAGATGTCCAGCTACAAAACAAAGTCTGTCCCCAAGAAAGAAACTTGCTAAAATGGAACAAAAATATTTCTATAAGCTTCTCAAATTTTCCAATGCATGAAAAAAAAATCTTTTAGGTGATATTTCCGCTTACCTTATTTGAAATACCTGGCTGTCAAGTTCTGTTTGTTTGCCTTTTTAAGTTTTTTGAGGACCTACTTTATGAAAGGAATTAAGAGTCCACAGTGCTTTCAGTTACAGACACTAACACTTTCAGACCTATACTCCTGAATAACAGGAGTATAAGTCTCAACAATAAAAAGCCACTTCCTTGCTCCAGCCAAGCTTTTTATTTTTCTAGAACATATCTGGAGCATATCCAGCATGAAATGGAGTGAGCCCATATGCGAAATAACTCAACAAGACCCAAGAAAAGGTCAAGATGATAGACAGAACACAGGACCCCAACATAACAAGAACAGTAAAAAAGAAAACCTGAATAATCATTTCTACTGACAGGAAAGTTGACTAGTGAATACTGAATTCATTCAGTACTGCACACATAATTAGCTTTCAAGAAGTCACTGTGCTGATGTTAGAAACAGAGACCACGTATACTCATTTACTGTTCTAGTAAGAAAAATCATCAGAAAGATTTGGCAGAAGGCTATCATGAGTACCGATCCCAGTTACTGATTCATAAAACCTGCAAATTTAAAAATAGATGACGTATTTTAGGTAGATAAATGTGCTCAGACTTCACTGTTATTAACAGCCACCACTCAAGCACATGAAGAAAAATGCAGCTCTTAAATAACTATTTTTCAAAACAGGATGGAGTATCTCACCTTGTCCATTTCACTTATACAGTGCATATCAGCTTCAAATCCGCGGGCACCTGCTTGCAGCCATATTTCCTCAGCTATGGCTTTTGCCTGCCCTTTTTGTGTTGCATAGAGGAGCAAAAACCTCCTTTTTAAATCACAGCACATTTTCCAAAACAGGGTACTTTTTTAATTTTATTTTTTAAGACACTGCAGGGGAAAAAAAGAAGAGGCAAATTTACTACATGCAGAACGGCAAGATTTTGCCCTGTTTATTAGATGAAAAAGAGATACTTTAAAAGGATAGCAGTGATGTTTGATTTGGAAATAGGGCATCTACTCTGAAGAGAAGCCTTTTCTAACAACTAGGCTTTGCAGGACAGGGTGTGAAAGATTCAGTTAAGTGTGCTGTACTGCCTTGATATTGCAATATTATTGCAGTATACCAAGCTAAGAACCTAGTCTCTAAGCAATGCAATAGAGAAAAAAATCATGAAAACAGTATCACGTAAGTTTTATTTTCCATTTTAAGTCACTGATTGCTTTAGTCAGCTTTCTGAGATGCATTTGAAAAGAACAAAATACATAGATTTGGTGACATCAAACTACAACATTTGACGAATGTTTTTAATTCTTAATTTCTTCTTGTTTGAAATCGACATTTTTTACCTGAATGCTCTTATATGTCATTCTCTATGTCTACATTTTTAAACACAGGCTTTATTTTCATTCCCTGTTCCAAAAAGGAGCTTCTTATACAACTACAGAGCTTGTTTTAGATATTTTTTCTTGAAATGAGAAATAAATCTTAAAGAAATCTTCTGTAGTGTAAAATTCCACTCCTTCCCAAACTCTTGCAAGAAGTAGGAGGAATGAGATGCACATCTTTATCCATCTGCCTGTCCCATAAAAATTCTCTCATTCAAGCTTTTATGATTTTGACACAGACAGAATATAAAAGGTCAACTTCAAGAAGCAGTGAATGAGACAGACAATTAAAACATCTCTCGTGCATATATTACAAATTAATCTTCTGCCTGTGTTTTGTTACTGCTAGGGAGCTGCAGTAGAACTCAAATACCTAGAATGAAAATTCAGTCATTTCAGTTCCAAACTTGTGACTTTTTTTTTCATGTGCTTGGGCCCAGTTTGCTGTACTTCACTTATGGCACCCCCACAGATTCAACTACATGAAGCATTCAGTGTACTAGCTACACACATCAATTTACGTAGACCGGTAGCAGAATAATTTCAAGCTTTTTTTTTCTTGTTTCTTCCAGGGAAAACAGTAAAAGAATACTATATTCATATGGCAAAATATTTCTCCCCACAGTATTGCGGGAGGTATCTCCTATTATGATATTGAGGTTTTTTTTAAAGCACACTTTTAAATCGAAAGTGGTAAAATTAAATGACAGCTTCTTAAGAGTACAGTGTCTGTACCATACCTGAATTCCATGAAAGACAAAATTACTAGAAAAATGTAAGGCTTTCATTGTATTTTTTCTATTACATTTTCCAGCACAATTTTTTACTTTAAATTGACATTATTTTATCTAAAAATATTTAAATTCATTCCAATAACTGACTTCATGTGCACAGAAAAAGACGTGCAAGCAAAATAATCAACAGACTTGTTTCTCACACTCCTTTTACAAAAGAAATACTACCATTTGACTACACAGAAATTATGGAGGTTCATATGAAATACATTTTCACTACCCTCATATCCCTCCAGTAAGAGAGGTTTGTCCCAGTCATGTGCTGTGTTTCCAACCTGATTGTTCCTTTGTCAGCAGGTGGCAATGTCCGGCTGCAGAGAAAAAACAATAAAGGTGAAATGGTGTTTCTTTATTACTATGTTCTTTCTCATACCTTAGAAAAAGAGAAGGATGACCAGTTTTCCACTTGGGCCACACGATGCCTCTGCAGGACCCTCACACTCTTCTGTGGGGCTTCAAACGGGGCTGTGAACCTGTGGCTTCAGAGCCGTGTCAATGGCATATTGTCAATGGCAAAAAATGGCATATAATGCCATTTTTTCAGACGATGCAGGCTTGTTCGTAATAACTTTCACCCTGCAACCAAGACAAAGACACGTGAGCTTCACCAAAAGGAGTCTCAAGCAGCAGTTCTTTCCGAAAAATCATTAAACTCGCACAGTAAACCTCCTACTGCACCGGAAAGAAATATTTTTTTTGTATTTTCAGGGTTAGAGCTGCCCCTGAAGAGGGCCGGTGCCTGACGCACTAAGGCAGTCCCAGCAACAACCACAGCCCCGCACAGCGCTCCCAGCGCCCGGTCCTGCCCCGCCACCCCCCGGAGCCACCAGGATTTTTCTGTCACCCCTATTTCTGCCCCAAAACCGCCATTTTCCCGAATTCCCGGCGGCGACGGACCTACCCGTCCAGGGGCCGAGCACGGCGCCCGCAGTACCGAGCCCGGCCGCGCCGAGCCGCGCCGTGAGGGCGGCGGAAGCTCCCGGCAGCCCGCGGTGCCCGTGATGGCGGCGGAGGTGAGGCACCGGACCTCGGCAACAGCAGCAGTAGTAGTAGTAAAAGCAGTAAAAGCGCAGCAGCAGCAGCAGCAGCAGCAGCAGCAGGCGGGGCGGGAGGGGGCTGCGGCCCGGCTGCCGGCCCGGGCTGCGGGAAGGGTTTCGGGTGCGTTTCGCTGCCGTGCCGAACGACACTTGCCTGTTGTTTCCTCCTAGGTGGCTGCTGAGGGCACGCTCGGGCCAGCATGGCTTTGGTCAGCCTGAAGAGTATCCGTGTTTGTTCAGCTGGCACGCCGGCCAGCAGGCAGGTTTTGCTGGCCCTCAGCAGAAGTTTGAGGTCCGTCGGCGGGCAGCGCAAGCCCCCAAACCCCAGCGCCGTCGCCATGAGGGAACTGTGCTCCAGGGATAAGACCAGGTATATGTTTTGTCGACAAAACCACGTACAGCTGCGGATACAGGCTCTTTCTGTTAATGACACCGTGCAGCTTTGTGGGGACACCAGGAGCGGTCCTAAAGCTGACAGCAGATGGATGGATGAACAAGTATTTTTCAGGAAGTTGAACAGCCTCAGTACCTCCAAAGAGATTTTTAAATTTCTCAGCTCTCTGGAAGTTATGTCTGATATTATGGCATTGGGGGCCCTGCAGAGGATTTCTGAAGTTGAGGTGGATGCCGACGGCCTGAAGAACCCTGAAGAAGTGCTAGAGAACGAAGTCTTCAAGGCATTATGCTTTCAGTTTGAATTTGAAGCCTCAAAGCTGTCAAATGCCGGGCTGCTGAACGCGTTGCAGGCTTTGATAAAGCTGCGCATAGATCCGGAGAGCACGCTGATGGCAAGCTTGCTCTCAGAGAGCGAAGAACGGCTTGCCACCAGACAGCTGGCTGTTGAACAGCTGTGCTCTCTCGCAGAGAGTTTGCTTGAGTTGGAAGGCCCCAGCTGTGCAACGCTGGGACAAATCATGAACCACATACAGGAAGAAGACACTGAGAACTGGACTCCTAGGGAAATGACGATGGTTTATAAAATGCTGCAGGCTACTGTCAGGGAAGGGGAACAATACCATGACTTGCTAAACAGAATGAACAGCGCCACTTTAGCCATAGCTGACCAACTAAGCCCAAATTTCACGAGCATGATACTGAATTCCCTGGTGGTTCTCCAACAGACTCGAGCAGTTTCCTTAGTCATAGCACTCTGTAAGCATTCTGTGAAGCATGTTCCTTATTTCACAGATGATGAGTTGGTAAATGTACTGGATGCCTTCCTGTGCTTT
Organism: Anser cygnoides; assembly: GCF_040182565.1. Lineage (NCBI taxonomy): Eukaryota > Metazoa > Chordata > Aves > Anseriformes > Anatidae > Anser > Anser cygnoides. Next base: position 88,238,149 of record NC_089874.1, read on the forward strand.
GGACATCGTGAACAAAGTTTTACAGATGCACTGGAAACACACGTTCCCAAGTCCATCTCTACCATGCATCCTGAAACAGTCAGCAAAGTGATGCAGTATTGCTGCCAAAAGACAATACTTTCCAAGCCTATTTTTGATGCAGTGGCAGAATGTTTCATTTCTGTTGCTGACAGATTTACCACCAGCCAGATTGCTGAGTGTATTGTCCCATTTGGGACTCTTAACTATCTTCCTCCAAGTGCTTCTTCCTTGTTTAGGAAGCTTGAAACTGTACTACATACTCGTTTTAGTCAGTTTCAGCCTCACACCTTGCTGAACCTGCTGCACTCGTGTGTCCTTATTCAGCGTTACCCAGTAAATTTTCTGCCAAAAATATTTAGTCCCTATTTTCTGCAACATCTTCAAGGTAAGGAGCAGTGTTTCTTGTGCAGTGTTCTGTCTCTCTTATTATATGGTTTGTCTCTTGTCAAGCACCCATTTGTTATTGCTTGCATCTGTCTAATCTCATCAAATCACCAATGACCTGATTAAGGTGACTTGTGAATAGTGATCAGGGGGCTGAAGGTTGTTGCTTCCTTATCACAGTTGCAGTTGTATCATTTAGCAGAATTTACACAGAGATTTGAAATGCCATGAAAATTTTTATTTCAGTTAATCCTTCTGCCTTTTCAAAAAAGACTGCCCCTGTGCTGTTCCCTATGGTTGTCCTTTATCTTACACAAGTTATAAATGCTAAATTATTCAGTGAAATATTTGAGAAATATGTTACTTTTGTCTGTTTAAAATTCTGTGCCTATGCAGTGACCCCTGTGAATACTCTTACTGAAGTGAGGCGATGCTGCTATGGGGCTGGAAAGACTAGTGAGACTGGTTATGGAACCAGCAAAACTGAGACCAAAAGTGGTGGATTTTTTAATGATAAGTGGATGATGCGATGATACTTGGAGTGATACATGAGTGATGTAAAATATTTTAGTGATTCTGGATTTGTTTTTCTCTAAATTGTTAGCGTGACTGCCACATGAGGGATGTGGCATAAAGGTAGGACACTGGATAGTGTCTCATGGGACTTGACTGTTAGTCTGTATTGTGCAGCCACCCCTCTGCTTTGCAGCTTTGGACAAATCTCATACTCCTTAGGGTTGGAACTGGCTTTCACGTGTTTTACTAGGGGCTAGCCCAAGGAAGGACCTATTTCAAAAAACAATTCAAATACTAGTAGTACTGATATGAACTAAAAGAATTACCACCTGGTTGTGCACTACTGATTAAATTTAAGATTTTAGTCCCTGTCTCGTTAAGATACAGTCTGACTTTGCATAAGCCTTATGTCTGGATATCTTCCTGTGTGCCCAAAGCACTTATCCCAAAGCTCTGACTCAGGGTATGTGATCACAATTGTCAGGAAGAACTGCTGAGAGCCTTTGAATTTGGGACAGAATTATAATATGATAGAAAAGTTACAATAACTACTCCAGAGCTTGCTTGCAAATGTGTTACTAGCAAACTCACCTGTTACTGCAGAAATAATTAATTGTTCGTAGAATCATAGAATATCCTCAGTTGGAAAGGACTCACAAGGATCACCAAGTCCAATTCCTGGCTCCACACAGGACTACCCAAAAATCAGACCATGTGTCTGAGAGCGTTGTCCAAACGCTTCCTGAACTCCAGCAGGCTCGGTGCTGTGACCACTGCCCTGTGGGGCCTGTCCCAGTGCCCGACCACCCTCTGGGTGCAGAACCTTTCCCTAACCCCCAGCCTGACCCTCCCCTGTCCCAGCTCCATGCCGTTCCCTCGGGTCCTGTCGCTGTCCCCAGAGAGCAGAGCTCAGCGCCTGCCCCTCCGCTCCCCTCGTGAGGGAGCTGTAGACCAACTGTATTGTTGTGTTTAGAAATATATATATAAATCCTTAAACTTTTCTGGAGAATAATACAAATGTTAGAGAGAAGTTAAGTGTAGCATTGGTACAAAAAGAATTTGAATTACTGTTATTGATAAAAGCATGTTACAACTACTGACACAGAATTTGTAAATCTCTGGAAGTACACAATGTGTTTTTGAAATACAATTTTGCCTTGTGATTCAAATAAGGTCCATTACATGCATGTGAGTCTACAGCTTTATTCCTTTACCTTCTGCTAGGCTGTATTGTGTCCAACTTTTCAGGTGGGGTCAAAATAGAAGCAGGTGTGTACTTTAGCTGTCATCTTTAGTGTTCTGTCCCATGTCCAGGGTACAGATTATTGTATTATAATTTTGCTTTCAACTAGCTATTTGTCTTTCATATTGTATTATGATCAGCTTGTGAAAACTGAAAAGGGTAAATGGATAAAGCTGAGAAAAAATAATTTGCAGTGCATAATTTATGGCTTAATTAAAATTAAAATGAGCTGATAAAGCATAATAGGGATGTAACATACCAGCCTGTCCTTAACTGCTGTCTTTTGTTTTCTAAGTATCCAAGTAAAAATGTAAATTGTATTCTAATGCTTACGTTTTATCAAGGCATAAAGAGTGGTCCCTTGTCCTGCTCTTTAAATTGCTTTAGTCTAGAATCTGATGTGGTCCTTCTCTGGATCTCAGCTAAGATTGTTGTGTTAATAATACTCTATAAAAGGTCAAGTTTTGAAAGTGTTTAGGAATTTAGGTCACTCATTTTTAATCTCTTCAATGTGAAATACCTTAAGCGGCTGTTTTTTAGGAAGAAGACGTTCCTCCCCTCTTACAAACCAGAATGTGTTTTAAAGTTCTCAAGCTGACTTAGGAAATGAGAAACCTGAGTACCAGTTGCTTTGAGTGTTCTTTCAAGTCAGTATAAAGCTGTTCCACTAGAGTGGTTAAAGCTCAGAACAGGAGCTTGAAAAGATGACTGGCATGATTAGCACCTTATCCTACATTATTTTTTTTACCATTCAATGGTAATACCTTGCACTTAATGTGAAAGATGCCTCAAGTATACAGTTGTAAACAAATCTCCAGAAGTCATTCAATATTCTCCACTACTTTCAGATAAAAAACCTGAGTGAAACAGTGAGATCCTGGGAATGTAACTTGGGGAGAGGGGATGCAGGAAGAAGGAAACAGACTGTTTCTCCAAGACTTCAACTCAAGCTTATTCCTTCCTGGAGAACATCTTGCATCTCTCAGATCCTCTTTTTTTTGTGTGTGAAAGAATCTGACAGTCCTAACCATGATCTTGCTGCTTGTACTTTTTTTTATGTTGACGGTATTTCTGTAAATCATTTCCTCATTTTTCTAAATACATCATTTCACAACTGATCTTACTGTTCATTTGGGTGAGCATCAAGGATGATAATGATCGAGTAGCTTTTCTTCACGTTTAAATGAATTGCTTTTCCTAACTTCTGCATGATGGTATGTGTAAAGATACTTTGCTGAAGATTCACCTGAAAACTTGAATATTGTTGTTTCAGCTCAGCCACCTGGTTTGGACAGATTTGTTGCCTCCCAGTTAACCCGGCTTTTTCTAACCGTTACCCTGGAGTGCCCGTTTTATGAGGTATGGTAGATAAAAAATCAGAACTGATGCTAACAAGAGGCAGCGCGGTCATTAGGGCCCTGTTGATAGGAGCTGAAGACTCTTTCCCATAAAAACATTGGAGTTGGACAAAACAGCTAAACATCTTTTTTCCTTGGTGAAAATATGAAGAATTTCTGTCTGTTTGACTGACTGATACATGTATATGTTTGACAGAACTGACTAGCACTAAGTGCATTCTGTGTATTTCCAAGTACTTTTCCAACAATTATTCCCTTATTTTTGACTTGGAGCACGTAAAAAATCAGCCACTTGGATGTTGGCCTTACTGCAGGGGAATGGAAACACTTGTGCATTTCTCATGAGTGATACGTTCAGCTTGATAGCATGGAAGCTTGACGAGGATGCTTTGGTGTTTTTTCTAGGGGGACGGGAAAGTTTTTTTGCTTGTTTGTTTTGTTTGTTTTTTAACTTTCCAGCAGGTCATACCTGAAGACTACAAGTCTCTCCCTAGACATGGCTTTGAAATGCACAGAATACATTTTGGTACATTAATATAATTGCAAAAAGGTTATCTCCCTTTTTCTTTAGTTTGATTGAGTTTTCTGTCGTTGTATAGGGTCCCAAACTCCTTCCAAAGTATCAAGTAAAGGCCTTTCTCACTCCTCACTGTTCTCTGGATTTTCACCTCCTCAAAAGGGTGAAGGCTGGACTACTTTATTTACTGAAAAAAAGAATATATTTTGCATCAGAGGTATCAACACCGTATTTCTATATAGTTGGTAAGTAACATTAGTTCTTCAGCTTCATAATGAAATGTGTACTTACACTGTCAAAACTCTATTGTTTTCACTTTACTTTCCAAAAATAAAACGAGGTTGATTTTATTCCCTTTGTATGCATTCTTAACTGCAAATATGGAAAAAGTAAAATGGAATAAAAAGGTAACTGTAGGACGTTTGAAAATGAGGAAACTCAGGAGAGAAAGGAGAGAGAACTACAATATTACTTGGAATTTACAAACCCAGTCTGCACTGAAAATAGCTTCTAACATATGATCTTTATTTTTACTGTCAGCTCCCCTTTTACTTAACCTGTAAACAATTTTTATAGTGAAAGCAAAATGAGACAGTGCCACTGAGGCAATTGCCTGATCTCTCTGCTTTGGTGATGAGTAGAGAAATGGGGGGCTGAAAGGTTGGCAGCCCAGAGCAGGAGAGTTACAGTAAGCAGTTTGTTACATGAAGTGGGTTTTAATTTTGCTTATCCTTTCATCTTTACTAGATATTGAGATTAAACTAGATGAAGAAGGCTTTGTTTTGCCTGCTGCTCAATGTGAGGAGGTACACAGACGGTAAGAGAATAAAAGAAACCATGGCTAAAAAGTTGGTAAACATCGATAAAGAACATCCAGAGTGAAACCCTAGCAAAATTAAAGTTAATTGGAGTTTTGCATTTGCATTTTGCACTCAGCAGAGTTGAAGTTTCACACTGAAACCTTTGGCAAAAGGGCAAAGTTTGTAAAAATGAGAGATCACTTTTTCCTTATTGTCTTGCCTCGTGACGATAAGTTTTCAGACAATTATTCTCTCTACCCAGTGACAGTCATGATCAAAGTAAGCCTGGTTTGACTTACACTCGTGTATTTTGATCTTAATTCTCTTGCAAACTAAAAACAAATTTGTTCTGACTGAGAAGCAAAATATTTAGCATAGTTTAAACCAGGTTCATAAAAGCTCTTCTCTAAGAGATCCTGTGTAACGAGGATAGTTGCTACAGACACTGTTTGCGTCGAAAGATGCATACGTATTTAAAAACAAGTTAAACAAGGACTGTTTTGAGAAACCTTAGATACGAAGTTAGGCAACCTGCCTGTGCTGTGTTTGCAACTGTGCTTCTGTGGATAAAGCAAAATTCTTTGAAGAGGTTATGTTTGCTCCAGCTTGACATTCACAAGGCTCACAGAATAACATAAATGCTTTCAAAAATCTAAATGTTTGAAAACGAGCTTTGAATTTTTTAAAAACTTACAGCTTTCATGTATAAATAAAGTCACAATATATTTAACCTACTGAAAATATATTTTATAGTGGATAAACAAATTTTGTTTTAAGTCAATGTAATTTTATGTAACCAAATAGGAAAAAGCATAGTTGCAGTCCATGATGCTGCCAACCATATGCACAGGTTTAACTTGAATCCCTAATAAGTTGAATAAAGTTAGCTACTGAAATGTTTTCGAGATGAGACAAGTATTTTGCTCAGTTTTCCTACTAGAAGAATTCAAAACAGCTTACCGATAATAGTGTTAAAAATACCACACTCTTATTGTTAACTTGTGTAGTAATTTTTATTTAGAGCATATAATAGGCTTTTCAGATCTGTTTCACTAAGCTTCAGTCCCCGTCCCCCAACTTTAAACTGAGTGATTTATATTGGCCTAAAATAGGTAACTCCCATCCTACAATGTTTAATTGTAGGAGGTGTTAGGGAATAAGAGGAGGTATTGTCTCATCCTTAGGGACTGCAGTAGTTGTGTAAACTAAAATGATTTACTTTTTTTCTGATATATAATACTTGTGTTTGATTTTAGAATTGCCCTCTGTGTCGATGGTCGAAATAGGTTCTGTATTAACAGCCACAATCTGCTGGGAGAGGAAGCCATCAAACAGAGGCATCTTCAGTTACTTGGTTATAAAGTTGTGCAGGTAAAGTCCAGCGACAGCAGTTTGCATCCAGAGCCAGTGGACTATGGCTAACAAAACAAGTGAAAAATGATTACTACATAATACTTAAAATTGTAGTTGCAAGCACGTCCCACGGCAGGTATAATCTTGTCCTTTCTGCATTGTGTTCTCTTTGCCTAACTTTTGCCTTTTGGGAGGTCTGTTGCATAAGTTCCTTCTTTTTTCTTGGATTAGTTAGTGTTTCCTGCCTGTACAAATAGTAGCTGCTTGAAAGCGTACTTCTCTGCAGTGATTGCAGTTCAAATCTTAAATGAAAATGCTTTGTTAAGAGTTCAGTAGGATCATAGAATCACTGGGTGGTTTGGGTTGGAAGGGACCTTAAAGATCACCCAGTTCCAACCCCCTGCCATGGGCAGGGACACCTCCCACCAGACCAGGTTGCCCAAAGCCCCATCCAGCCTGGCCTTGAACACCTCCAGGGATGGGGCATCCACAGCTTCTCTGGGCAGCCTGTGCCAGTGCCTCACCACCCTCTGTGTAAAGAATTTCTTCCTTATATCTAATCTAAATCTCCCCTCTTTTAGTTTAAAGCCATTCCCCCTCGTCCTGTCATTACACAGAGTCCCTGCCCAGCTTTCCTGTAGGCCCCCTTGAGGTAGTGGAAGGCTGCAGTGAGGTCTCCCTGGAGCCTTCTCTTCTCCAGGCTGAACAACCCCAGCTCCTTCAGCCTGTCTTCACAGGAGAGGTGCTCCAACCCTCTGATCATCCTCATGGCCCTCCTCTGGACTCGCCTAAGGATCCAGAGGATCCTGGATCAGGATTTGCAGTTAAATACTTTTTTAAAAGATATGAATTTGGAGTTTAAAAACAAGAGGTTTTTTTTTTTAAAAAAAAAAATGGTATAATAAATACAATTTTCACAAAACAGGGTACATACTTTGTTTTGCCTGTTGAATAAATAGGCAAATGTTGAAAAAAAAATTTTATCTCTAAACATATTTTGGACCAAAACACTTTTAGATTTTCAGATACCTATTTCCCTTTACAGTCACTTATCACATAAGCCTGACTACTTTATATTTAACTTAGTATAAATTGTAATCAATATCATTCTTTGCTTTGCAATAACTTCTCTTCAGGTAATTCTTCCAAGTTTCACGGGTCAATAATATGTTTAGGATTAAATGTTTTATTTTAAAGTACAACTTCTTTTGATGTGAAATTATCCATCTGTTTAATGAAAGTTAATCTTACCCAATTGTTTATTAGAGGATATCTCCAGCGGTTATTTTGGTTTCATTTCCAGGTTCCATTTTTTGAGATAGAAAGTCTAAACACTAGCAGAAAAATGGCAGAATATCTACACAAAAAAATCTTTCCTCGCACATATGGACTTGGCTGCTGACACTTGGGAATAATACTTCTTCACAACTTGACCTCCTGTACCTTGAAGTGCACATATTGTGCGTGGAAGAGCAATTCTGTTTTCTAAGTAACTCCATGTAAGATGATTTCAGCTTCTGAATGTGTGACCTTCCAATATTTGGAAGAATTGACATGTAAAGAGTAATAAAGAGCAACATATTTTCTTAAGTTTTGTGTAAATATTTGTTACAGGACAGATGAAAGTCTCAAACAGTCAGTGCTGCATTTCCCTTTTATTTTCACTGGTTCAAACTCACAACTTTATATAGACTGGTGTGGCTATTTAAGGATACTAACTGTCGCTGTATGTACAAAATGTGCCATGTTACCTACCAATATATTTTTTTCTTGACAGTATAAAAAGAAATTATGCAAATTACTCATAGGTGGTCGTATGAGTTCCCAAGCGTTTCATAAAACTAAAATTTATAGTAGCTGCACAAGCACCATTGGCTTATAGCACATAGTTAAGAGTTGTAGAGTGCTGTTCACTAAATAGTAATGCCTTACAGAAAATAAGAATTTCTATGAAAGGTAGTCCTTTGTCACTACCTGAGCATTAAAGGGAGAAGTCAGTCACTCAGAACTGAATGAGGAACAAGTAGGAGGAGGAACAACACATGAAAAGCTTTCAAAAGTGAGGAGGGATGAGAAGGGATTGAAAGAGAAGGGGGTGACATAAGCAAGGAAATCAGTAAACTGACACCGTATCCTGATGACTCACTCCTTTCTCTAGGGTGGAAGTGAGCCTCTGATGCGTATTCCTCACATTGGCCAGAAGATGGTGGTGTTCTCAAACATTTATTTTCCCGTAGTTTTTTCGAACACAGATTGTTTGTAAATATAGAAAAACTACTTAAAAGAAGTAATTTGTACTGACTGTACTAAACTAAAAATAACCTTTACAGAATATGGTGATATTCTGTCTCATTCTTCACTGGCATACTTTTCATACTCTTTAAAAAAGCATTCTGGTATTGTTAGAAAACATTTCCTTCTCACTTTATTTTTACTCTGTGTGATTCCTTTTCATTTAATGCTGCTGGATTTGTTTAATGAAGCATTTATTGTTGAAAAGGAATGTAGCAGTTACTGCCCTCTTGTCCACAGCCATTGAAATAGGGAACCATGAAGGTCGTATAAATAAAAAGGGACAAACACCTCTCAGAATGGACTGATCTGTAAACTTGGCTTCTCGCATCATACTAAATACTCTATTGTTTGCCTAGTTTACTGCTTATCCGGGCCCCAGATGAAGAAGTTACTTGTTTGTATTATTATTTTTTTTACTAGCAGACTCACTGAATGCAAATGATTTACATTTCCTGTTCTTTAGTGTCTGAGAGAACTGCTGTGTCAGTCAACACTGTGGACTTCCAGTCCTTCTTGTTCAAGTATGATCAGCCTGGCTACACGTTCCTTATTGAACAGCATCAATATTGCTGCAGCTTTAAACAACGGTCAATGGCACCTGAGAGCCAAACTACTGCACATCCTGCAGAAGATGTTTCTTCTCCTGGAAGTACCGTAAAACTCAACTGCTGGGTTCAGTGAGAATACAAAGAGGTAGATGTTTAAGAAGGTTTAGACATTTACCTCTAGGTATGCTTTTTAAATGACTCCTTGTGGCTTTTTGGTCCTTTCTACCAAATGAATTAGTTATTTTTCTCTTGCTAGTACCTTTTCTGCTTTTTTTTTTTTTTTCCAGCAGTGGGTACGGAAACAAGGATGATTTTTTTTGTGACAGCATTCAACAGATCAGTCCCTCGGACAACATTTGTGTAATTAAAGTCAGCAAAATGGATTCATGAAATTAGTTAAACCCAAATTTTAGCATCTATTTAAATGCTAAGTACTCAGACATTCTCTTTAACTTGACTTCCACTTGAAGTCTACTGAAATTATGAAGCACTTCTGGAAATCAGACCATTTCTTTACTTGCCCATTTATAGGTTAAGCCCATCCCTTTTGGAAAATCTGTGTTGAATCACTGTTTCAGCTGTTGTGAAGATAAAATGATGCCTAGCATCATTTTGTAGCAACACTGTAAGGTTTAAGAAATCAGTGACCACTGATACCTTGAGGACCAAACTTGCTTAAATGTTAAGTCACGTAGGTGGAATCACTGCCTGAAATAGCACAGGCAGCTGTTCACCTAACAGGTCTCATTTCCAGTGTTACTTCCTAAAATGTTCGTCTCTTGTTGATGTTCTTCAAGAGATTTTTATGAGGCTATAAGGAGAAAACATACATTTGAATTAGCAAGAGGAAAAGTACAGCTGCTACTTCATCCAAATCATTTTCATTAGTTAAAACACAGGTGAAAAGACAAAAGCACTATTTTGCTTTTTGACATGAGTTTTGTTTGTTTGTTTGTTCTTCCACATAAACGTTTCTGGCAATGCCAGATACAAGAGATTTAGCATGGATCCAGGCTTGGGAAAGGTTTTTCCAATAGGCAGGTGATGCCATTTTTCCTGTAGAATTCTGTCTGCACGTGATTAATCCTCGCATGACCTTTCATCGGCTGCTCTGTGGGCTTATTTATGCGCCTCCCATACTCTGAAGATGACAAAACAGCGACAGGTCTTGCCATTTCCTGTGAAAATGTAACATTCTCCTTATGATAAAATCACAGAGCGAATACTTGGCAGTTATCTACTGCTAAATGTGCTGTGGCTGGGGGCACAATAACAGATGGAACTGTACAGCATCTGCTATACAAAAGTATATTTATTTAGCAGTGATCTGCACTCTTACTGTTCCATCCCTGACCTATTTTTTTATGTATATTAATAAACCACGAATGTATCACTAGATGACAAGATGATAAGGTATCAAACTGTGACACACACACACACACACACACAGGCGATCACCATGTGATTACTGGCAAAGTAACTACTGTGTTACTGGAAAGTGGCACAGATTTTATTTTCATTCTTATTTTTCTTGTGCATGGACTTGCACAACTGAAAAACCAGAGATTTAGTTTGTGTCCCTTATTACAGGAACCTTACTTATTACCCTGCTTGCACAATTCAGTAAAACCATTATATGAAGAAAAAAAAAATCAAAGCCTAAAGAAAAACCCTGCACAACCCTTGGTGCGTGCAACCTTTCCCTGGAGGACATAAAGCATGCTATTGGATTTCTGCATGATGAAAGGTTTTACTAAAACTGCTTGTAGTTGTAAGATTATAGAAATAACTGCTCTGCAATGATGGGAAGCAAAGTTGCTGAAAAATAACCCAACCAAGACAAGATTATTTTAAGCCTGTCCTTAATAAACTGCATTTTAAGTGACTGTGCAATCACTAGCTGCAATCTGCAGTTCCTTCCTGTGCTGCAGCAACAGGGAGCTCTGGAGTCAGAAGGGAAAGGCAGGGTTTGTTTGTTTTTCTTTCCCTAGCCAAAGGTCTCAGATTTATCAGGCTGCTTGTGTGTTTGTGCACTGGCTAACACAATAAGCCTTGGTCCCCAATGTGTTTACCTAGTACTGCGATATAAATAATATCTACAAGAAGAATCAAAACGCAGACCACACCACAGTTCAGGTACAAACAAATGAGCTCTTTCCTACAACATAAATGGGTCTGAGCCATACCAAAATTTACGATTGGGCCTGTGAAACATGTGAACTACCACATTTCCTGCGAGAATGCAGGATGAAGTACAGACCCAAGGGAACTCGTAGCAGGGCAGTCAGGTGTGTAACATATCCAGATAGACAAATCTAGACCTGAGACTCTTGGGAAGATGGTGCAAGCCCTTTTTTTCAAACAAAACAGAGCATGAAAAAGCAACTATTCTTTCTCCAAATCTCCTACAGCCTTCCTGCCCATCTTGCTCCACCCCACTGAAAGCTATTCAGTACACCAAGTTCCAACCCCACCAAAACAAAAAGCAACAGTCAAGAACAGAAGGCAAAAAGATCAGACCATTTTCTCCCCATCCTTCCTGTGGATAAATATGGAGAAAGGAGAACTGACAGATTTTTTCACAGAATCACTGGGTGGTTTGGGTTGGAAGGGACCTTATCATCCAGTTCCAACCCCCCTGCCATGGGCAGGGACACCTCCCACCAGACCAGGTTACCCAAAGCCCCATCCAGCCTGGCCTTGAACACCTCCAGGGATGGGGCATCCACAGCTTCTCTGGGCAGCCTGTGCCAGGGCCTCACCACCCTCTGAGTGAAGAATTTCTTCCTTATATCTAATATAAACCTACCCTCTTTTAGTTTAAAGCCATTACCTCTTGTAATATCACTACACTCCGACACAGAGTCCCTCCGCAGCTTTCCTGCAGGCCCCCTTTAGGCACTGGAAGGCCGCTGTAAGGTCTCCCCGGAGCCTTCTCTTCTCCAGGCTGAACAGCCGCAACTCCCTCAGCCTGTCTTCAGAGGAGAGGTGCACCAGCCCTCTGATCATCCTTATGGCCCTCCTCTGGTCTTGTTCTAATATGTCAATGTCCTTCTTATGTTGGGGGTCCCAGAGCTGAACGCAGTGCTCCAGGTGGGGTCTCACAAGAGCAGAGTAGAGGGGGAGAATCATCTTCCTCGCCCTACTGGTCACTCTGCTTTTGATGCAGCCCAGGATACAGTTGGCTTTCTGGGCTGTGAGTGCACATTGCTGGATCACATCAAGCTTCTCATCAACCAACACACCCAGGCCCTTCACTTCAGAGCTGTATTTCATGATTTTTGTGGGTTCTGCATTCAGCAGATATAATTTTTACCAACAGCTGGCTGGGAAGCATCCCATTTCATGCCCTCACTGTGTGTAATTCTACCACTGTTAACACTTGAAATCAGCAGTAGCAGCCATGTGCAAACACTCTCTCTGCAGTCACTGCATTATGTGCAGCTAAACTGAGCGTCTGTGATTGTGCTGCTGGATTCCCTGGGTGCACCCACGCACTCTGCAGGGAACGAAGGGCTAACTTGTAGTGGTTTGGGTTTTTTCCTCTTCAAAGAAAGAATTGCACTGTGGTAGATTCCGCCTGTCTCAGTGCTGTACTAGAGAGATGTGGATTTGGGCATTTTTATTTATTATGTTTTATAAAATTGTTAGTATTATATAAAGTCAGTGGGGGCCATTGAGGTAATTGAAGAGCAGAAGTTGAGTACGTGACCTGCATTTAATTACGGGTAGGTCCAGTGTTGGGCATCATCACGTGTGTGAGGATCATGTTGCAATGTTTAACAGCTGTGGTTTTGATGTGCCTCCACGCTAATTAAGGGACTGGATTAAGGGACACCTGTTCAGAACAGTTCCCAGGCAGAGTCACTTGCACTCATTGCCCAGCAGGGCTAGTGTGCATTCTGACCCAAAAGCGCTTGCTTTAGCAAGCAAACTTTTAGGAAAGTGAGTTTTGCTGATACTGAAGGGATGCGAGATCTCAGTTAAAAGTCTTAGCTTTGCACTAACAGAAAAACTGTTTCTACACAAATTTCCCAGATGGGTTGTTGGGTTTGGGGGTCATGGTGGGATTGGCTTGGTTTAACTTAAACAAAAAGGATCATTTTTCATTAGTCATTTCCATGGCTTTTGGTCTTACGTAGGTTTGCAGTTTTGTTACTGGGCATGAGCAGGGGATAGTAATGGGAACTTTTGTGATTCCCTTGGGCGCATCTAATGCTCCCTGCACTGTCTGATGGAGTTGAAGGGGACTATGATTGTGCACTGAAATGTCTGGCATATATAGCTGCTAGTAAGAGGAATTACAAGCAGTGACCTTTGTCCCAGTTTTTCAACAGTTTTATTACCTAGCAATTACAGTAATTTTAACTTCTTCTCTCTTCCTTCTTCCATTTCTATCATATCTAACGCAAGCAACCACTCTTAGCTTACCCACCTCTTTCCATTCTATGAACCCTCTGCATTTTTGAGGACATTAACACACAGAGGTTACATTTTGTCTGTTTCTGAACATCCTCTGCCTCTTTGATTGTCTGTGTGTGTATATATACACATGTGTATATGTAATGTGTATATGTGTATTATTCAGATGCTGTATGAAAAAACATATTTAAATGTATGTATATATTACAATATTTTTATTTTCAAGGCATTTGTTTAAAAATGTGTCTGCATACTTCCTTAGCTATCAGGTTGCACACTAAATCCAGATTCTGCTGGCCTTTAACGCATTGGCTTCAGCTAGCCTTTTCCAGGCATGTCCATGGTCTTCTGATTGACCTCCTGTTTGCATGAGCTCCCTATGAATTGCCTTCCTGCAGGGCAATCTGGTGTAAGTTTGAGTAACAAACACACCAGCTTCAGAGACCTGGGCTGTCTCAGCAAATGTCGATTGACACAGCAGAATGCAGGGAGTGAGGATGTCACAAGGCAGTGGTTGAGTCAGAGTCCCTGGTTCCAGTCCTCTTAGCAAGAAGAGTTTTCAAGCATCACAGAAGTAGCTGTAGGACCACCAGAACTGCAAACTCCCAAGGGGCACAGACTGATCAGAAGTTATCCTCAGTAACCCTGAAACTCTGTAACAGGTGATTTGCCTCCCTGTGTGTACCTATTTCCCACACCCTTTACCTTAAATAAGGTTTGTCACATGGAAATCCACAGGATGCAAAGAGCAGGAGCTAGCTCAGGTGTCTTGACTTGCTAATAAACTCCAGCCACCTCAAAATGTAAAAAATACCTTTAACAAAGAGAAATTATTAAGGGGTTACCTCATCATTAATGTGAAGACCATGACTCTTTGAGTGTTCTCTGTCACATCGGTGAAGTTTTTGCTTGTAACCCTCTGGTCTTTTAAAAATAGAATCATAAGTGGAAACCCCTCCTGCCTTGAGAAAATGAGAAAAACGGCTAATTAGCAGTATTGTTCAGCTTTATTGGTTACATAATACATGTAGTCAATTCAATAATAAAACAGTGCACATATAGCATTAGATGATGGCAAACGTAATATATCTGAGGTATCATTAGCATGTTTGGGTCATTCCTTTGAAATAATTTGCAATAAAAATACCAAATTAGGTGTGGTTATTTATTTATTTATTTATTTATTTTTGATCTGTTCATCTTTCAAATTTCCCTTGTGGCAAATTACCTCAATTTTTCCCTGTAATCTGTTGAAAATTTTGGAAATGTAACTGCTTTATTTGTTTGCTTTACTTCTGTTTTTCTGAACTTCATACCCTCCTTCTTGAATTCGTAAATTTGTCAAATAATCTGGCACTGTTATGTAAAAGGAAAGCTGGGAGTTTCAAAATTCATTTGGAATGAAGAAAATATTAGTGCTCTGCAATGGAATCACTATTTAATTTCTGATTAAAGCAGAACTGAGAAGAGTTCAGACACCTGCCACAGTGGTAATCCTGTCAACTGTAACATATGAAAATAAAGCAAACCCCAAGCCAAAATATTATTACATTTATGGTATCTGTTGACATAGTTACATCCTAAAAACAACATGAAAGACCTAATCTGCTAAGAAATGCATTAGTGAAATCCAATAAAAAAAAAAGTTATCAGTGGAGGAATTTCAAAAACAAAAAGACCCATATCCCCTGTTTTAATATGCTGTCAGTTGTTTAAGACCTTCATTAAAAGGTCCATATTCCAGTGAACATGCCAATCGATTATTGTTTTTATGCATGGTTTACTAGCCCTGTCCTAGATGATCTGCTTTAGATCTTCTGCCACAGGTACAGAGACAACACTTCTGTGCTCAAAATCCTGGTAGCTCTTTGCTGTTGTTTCTCTTTGCTGTTAAATGCTGACTTACTAGGCTGCAGTGGTGAGGCATCTTCTGTGTAATGCTACTGAAGCTAAGCACTTTGCAAACATTCATTAATATTCCAGGCACAGATAAAATAGGTAATAGCTTTCTCCATGTCACAGAAAAGGAAACAGGACATGAACTGGCTACAGTAACTTATGCAAAGTAATACTGGGAGTAATTGTCAGCCAAGGGATTAAGAGGTGGGTATTTCTGGCTTTGGACCATGTGCTAAGCATCTTCCTCTATTTATCTCTGCTTCAGTCTCTGCCACACAGTTTTTATGGGTCTTTAAGATCAAAAAAAAAAAAAAAAAGAATTTCCCTTTTCCATATAAATTGAAATTTTCCAATGGTCTAATTCCTTAATTGTGCAGAAGAATGGGTCAAGTCTGGTTCCTCCCCTGTGGCCAGGCCCTGTGCTGTGAAGAAACCTATTTAACAGCTGTTATCACTTTCCGTTTCCATGCCACTGGAGCAGCTTTTTCTACAAACCAGGTCATCGGGAGTGTGAAAGTGGACTTTGTATTGTAAACAAAAGTTCTACCATATGGTTGCTAATTCTGTGCAGACTGGACGGACATCCTTCCTGCCAGCTCCACCACCCTGAGCACACCAGCCAAACCCTCTGACCTTCCCCAGCCTTACTCCTGTTGTGCCTTCCCTGCCGTGTCCTGGTAAGCACGACACTGACTGCGCTGGTTCACATTTGGCTCTGAGCACCTTCCCAAGGTGACACTGAGATCCACATGACAGCATTGAAAATGGCAGGGCCTCCAGCGGGGCCACCGGGCCAGCGCTGGAGAAATCTGCACTGCTGCTCACTTAAGGGACAGCGGGTTCGCAGGGTCTGGCCAGCCGACTGACACATTAAGTGTCAGTGTAATACCTTTTGGAAGCATTCAGTTATCAATGCAGATGTCTGTTTTATTGTTTGAGCCGCTCTGTTGATTTTTCACATTAAAGTTAAGCATACAGAGAAATCTGTGTGATGCACACTGGAAACCGTTTCCCTTGACTGCAAATGGGGCCGTGTCTTACAGAAGGGCCTCAGCCCGCCTTTGTCAGAAAAAAGCAGGCAGTGCACCCATGCCTCGAGGCAGGTGGTGCCCTTCATCACCCCACCTCTAGCATTTCCCTAAAGACATTTACCTTGCATTTCAACAGCACTACGGGGCTGGTGGGTCCTTAATCCTTGCACAGCTGCTGGCAAATTTATCTGCTTTCTGTCATCACCCAGTGAAAGATACTTCCCTCATTTTCTATCCACACGTAGCACATACCTGTCACGCTTCATGAAGGCCTTTGAAGATGAAAATTGCTATCTGAGTGCCAAGTTACCACATCAGACTGCCTAGCTCAAGCGTAGAGCATGGCATTTTCGTAGGCCTCCCCCCTCCCCAGCTGGTAACTCACGCCCTTGAGATGCTTCCCAGGCGCCAGGCACCCTGCCAGCTGTGCAGGACAACGAGCACTGCTGCCAAAAACACGGGGGCTTCGCTTCTCCCCCCGGCACCAGCCCTCACCTGGGCCTCTCGGTGGAAGTAGCTGAGCTTCGCGGGGCCCTCTCGCCTAGGCGGGATGTAGCTGAAGGCAGACAGGGAGGAGACGGGAGGCTGGCGCCTCCTTCCCACCCCGCTGCCTCCTTCTTCCTCATCCCCTCCGTGCTCTCCTGCCCCTGCTGGGGCGGGGGCCGCCATGTTGCCTGCTAGCGTTACCCGGTAACGCTCTGCCATGGCAGGGCGGGTGCGGGCGTCCCGGCCAAACGGGTCATGGAGGAGGGAAGGGCCGGGCTGAGCACTCCTGGGGTGAGGCGGTGTGGCAGGACCAGGCGGCCCACAGGGCTGTGTCTCAGCCCAGGGAAGCTCAGGGTGTGTGTTAAACCTGGAAATGTTTAAATGTGAGGCCACAGATTTAAGCAGCAGCCTCAAGGCTGCCTCACCAGGCAGCGTGCCCTGCACTCCGCCCAGCCTCCAGTTCCTTCCTCCCTTCAACCTCTGATTTATTACTGTCTCTGGAGGCTGGGGAATCACAGAACCACAAAGTATCCCAAATTAGAAGGGATCCCCAGGGACCATCGAGTCCAACTCCTGGGTCTGCACAGGACCACCCAAAATTCAGACCTTGTGTCTGAGAGCATTGTCCAAATGCTTCCTGAACTCCAGGCAACAGGGTGAGAACTAAACTGGACCAAAGAGGACTGACTTTTTCCTTTGGGGTTTGTACTATGCCAAAAATTCCCTCCCCTGGGACATTCCTGCACTTTGAGGGGCTGAATAAAAAGCACACCAAAACATGGTATTTCCAACAGCACTTTGGAGAACTAGGGGTGTCTTCTGCCCTGTCACCCAGCTGGGCACATTTTTCTGATGAGGTGTTTAGCCATTTCAGTCAGTTTGGTCTGAGGTACACACATACTCAGGTCTGGGGCACTAGAAGTGAGCAACTTCCAGGAGCAAGCTCTATTAACAGATCAGCTCTAAAATTGCTTTACTCCACTAGCACCTGGCTCCTATTTTCTACATTCATTTCTCAGTTATCCTGTGTAACTATGACCATGATGTTTCCTATTGTGCTTCTTGGGGATCTGTGACTTAATTTGTGTTACTGCTCTTTTCTGCCACTGCAATATTAGCGCCATAGGTACAACATTGTTGTTATTATAGTTTCAGTATTTTTTGGCAAGCACTTTCACAACAGCAGTCTTCCAGGCATTTTGATTTTTACTGAACATCCAAAAAAAGAAAAAAAAGTAAGAAGTATTCAGTCAGGGTACCAGACAGAAATCTTTACAACCAATTCCTTCAGGCATATTGGGTCCGTGTAATAATGACGTAAAAGTCCCTTTTCTACTATGTAGCTGCCATTCGCCATTAACTAATTGACTGACTAACGTAGCATCTTCTCCTTTTCAACTGCAATGGGGAAGTATTTGTACTCTACAGACCTGGTGTTTTTTTTAATCATTCATGACAATTTCCATCTGCTTATCTAATAATATCCCTCTACCAATTAGGGTTCTCTTCTTCCTGTAGCACTGGTCAAATTACCACAGAGTATGTGAGCAGTAGAATTTAAAATCCAATAGCTGTATGATATCAGCTTCCTACACAGAAACACACATGCCACTGTGCAAGTGCTGTTTTGTAGTTTAGTCCAAGCACCAAGAGATTGCAAAACATCTTATAAAAAGCAGCTCAGCTGAAGCTGTAGCTATAAATAGAGCCATAAGGAACTGCTCACCAGAAATTTAAACTAAGCTAGGCAGGATCTCTGAAGTCAAATTTGAAATGTTTCTTTTCAATGCTGCTCTGGGTATGGCAGATGAGGTGTGTGAAAAGATGAAAGAAGAGAACTTGTATTTGTACAAGTTCTCTCGCCAGGACCTGATAACAGCTCATAGCAAGTGCAGCATTAAGACCAGTGCTGTGAAGAAGCAGCGGTGAGTTACAGTTGTAGGTGACTCCCTTGTGAAAGAAACAGAGGCTCCCACCTGCACACCAAACCCTCTTTTCAGAGAAGTCTGCTGCTTTCCTGGGGTTCAGATCAGAGACATCACCAGCAAGTTTATGAGCTTAGTACAGCTTTCAGATTACTGTCGACTCCTGCTTTTTCAAATGGGTACCATCAGTGTCACAGCAAGTCTGAAGTCAATCAAAAGAGATTTTAGGGTCCTGGGAAGATGGCTAAATGATTCAGAAGCCCAGGCAGTGTTTTCCTCAGTCCTCCCACGTGGAAAGAAACAGGCAAGCCCAGGATATCAATGCCTAGCTCCAAGACTGGTGCCTCCACCAGAATTTTGGGGTTTATAGTTGTGGAAGAGCCCTTGAGACATGAGGTCTGCTGGGGCTTTGTGGGATACACCTGTCTTGATGGGGGAAATGTTTCTTGGCCCATAACCTGGTGAGATTGATTGAGAGGGCTTTAAACTAGGATCAGTGGGGGCAGGAGATACTGTTAAAAACACTGAGGTTAAGCCAGGGGATGGTGTGGCACCATTTGAGGGTGACAAGACTATTGGGAGCGTCTGTGCTGCTCCGGGGAGCGCTGTGGGTTCAGGAACACATATGAAATGCCTGTGTACCACCACATCAGTATGAGGAACAAACGGAATAAACTGAAAGCTTTCCCAGAGCTGTAAAATCATTGGTATTAGTGAGACTTAGTGGGACGAGCCCCACGACTGGAGTGCTGGGATGGAGAGCTGTCAGCTGTTCAGGAGGGACACGCTGAGCAGGCGAGGTAGAAGTGTTGTGCTGTACGTGAGGGAGAGTTTGCACTGTACAGCCCTTGTCACTGGGGATGTCGCGGTAGAGAGCCTCTGGGTGGGGATTAAGGGGATGGATAGTAATGCTGCTGGTGTTGTGGGTGTCTGCTATTGACTGTCCACCCGGGATGATGGCGCAGATGAGCTGTTACGGGAAATCTCTGGATCATTTGCCCTTGACCTTATGGGGGATTTCAACTTCTCAAACATAAACTGGGAATACCATACTGCTGCAACAAGCAACTGTGGGAAATTCTTAAAGAGTGGTGAAGATCACTTCCTGTCACAAGTACTGAGTGAGCCAACTAGGAAAGGTGTCCTCCTAGACCTGTTGCTTGAGAATAAAGCAGACCTTGTGAGAGAAGCGACGGTAAGGTGGCTGTCTTGGCCACGGTGATCACGAAATAGTTGAGTTCAAAATTTTTGGTGTAAGGAAAAAAAAAGTCAGCGCTGTTGCCACCCTGGGTTTTAATAGAGCGGACACTAAGCTACTCTGGAAGCTAGTCAGCAGTGTCCCCTGGGAATCTGCTTTGGAGGGTTTAGGGCACCAGTTGAATTGCACTAGAAGGATGCTATACAGATTGTCAAAAATATCATTGGATATCTGTTACAGATTTGTCCTAAATCCCACATTTGAAACAATTTGAAACAATACTTTTCAGTTCATTTTCCCTTCCCAGCCAAAGCAAAAATCTCTCTAGAGTGATTTGAATCTTACAAAGGCTTTTTCTTCCTTTCTTCCCTTTTTGCAGACTCCCCACCTGCAGGGCATGAATTCCCAGGGGTTTTTGTTCCAGTCACATACACTGCTCATATACTGTTGTTACAGGTAGCTTGGCACTGGAGGTACGTCAATTTCCTCAGCAACTTAAAAAGAAGCATGTAAACAGTTTTGAGAGCGCAATGGAGTGCTTTTAATCTATACCGTCAACAGTATGCATTTAAATACAGCTGACGTCAGAGACTAAAGTTGCTTTGCATTTGTTGTCTTAGGGATAAGAAATTCAGTTGCCTACCTTTTTAGGAAGTAACATTATCCTCCTTAGATTCCACTGCTATGATTCCTGAATTTTCAATACGTTGATATGTACTTTTACAGTGATAACTGTCTCAAATGCAGGGTTACTGTTCTGAAATGCCAAAAACTGACTTAGTGAATAACTTGGCAAGTAAATTCCTCAAAGGAATTTGTGAGGCAAATGGTCATGGGGAGGATGATGGTGGGGACAGGGAAGATGACGGGATGGACACCAGGAGACAGATGACATAAAACTAGACAGGCCATTGACATGCAGAAAAGCTGCAGGTGCCGCCTCCTTGCCACAAGCTGACATACCTGTTTCAAGCTAGTGGCACTTAGAGCTGAGATGGCTACACTGCTGTCAAATCAAGGCTTAGCAATTCAGCTCCTGTCCCTGCCACTTGGCCCCAACATGCATCAGACCGCCGCGTGTTCCTGGGCTATGAAGGGGAGATAGCCTTTCCAACAAATGCTGCGACCCTTCATGCTTGAAGAAGCTGAAGCACAAATGACTCTAAAACTGTCCCCTTTCCACTCTCATAGCTTTGGTCCTCATTTCAAGTCAAGCCATTAATTTCACAAAAGTGCTTGTTTCTTCCAGGCCCTGAAGCAGTGACAGACCGTCTACCTCTAACAGAAAGGCTCTTCAGAGGCTTGCAGAGGAGAGGGAGGCAACTGTACATCACCTGCAGAACCCAGTGCACCTTTTGCAATCTTTAGGGGGAGGTGGGGGGTTGTTCATGAGCTAGTCAGGATTTTTTAAAATTATTTTTAAATTTTCCTTGACTGTATCTGTTATCTCAAATAATTCTCTACATAATTACTGTGACTAAGTGACCACTTTGTAGACTGCAAACATTTCCTGGTTGGATAGTGACTATAATTTCAACCGCTTGACTTAGAATTAGGATTTTCAATTTTTTATTTTAATAATTTTAAAACAATTATAAAATGGTAAATGGTTGACGGATATAATTTGCAATTATTATTTGTATGCTGGCTGACACCTGCTGAATGGATATTCCAACTCACCATATCAGATGAATATTCTGTTTAATAACCTTCCTGGTAAATAGAATAATGCACAATTTTATACATGAAATGGACATTATTATTTGTAACAATTGGTAACGCTGTTTTGAAAGGCAAACATAAAAATTTCTAGCCCAGGAACATCAGTCTTTCAAAATACTTCACACGCATTTCTTCCTGTCAAAACTGAGTTTTTTCATGCAAAACATCTCAATCGCTGCAAATACATTTGTAAAACACTCCATCAGAAATTTTTGAACAGTTGTTGGCAGAATCCTTTTTTTAACAGTGACATCCTATAGTGTAAAGTGTTTCATAGCTTCATAGTTGCAAACCAGATTAAAATGTCCTTTTATTCCATTCTGGTTTATTAAAAACTGTATTTAGCTGGATGATTCCAGCCACTAAATTTAAAAGCTTTTAAAACGAATACATTCTAAGCTTTAGGGTGAACCAAACTGATTGATTTTCAAATTGATAATCAATCTACAATTGATTAACGCATCACTTTTGAAAATCCACAAAAATTTGAAGTACTTCACAGAACAAAAATACTGTTAATTACATGTTTTATTTAAGGCACATATATCTCATCCCACATTTGTTTCCTCCCCAGAGTCATGGCACTATTTTAGACAAGGAAGAAAAAATGGAAGTAAAAAGCCCTAGCTTGAGGTCCACTTGTAAAAAGTGCTGATGGGTAGTATATAGGTCAGGCAAAGGAGAAACTGCTATGAGAGAAAAAAAAAAAAAAAAAAGAAAAAAAAAAGTATCTTCATACAGAAATACAACCAAAGGGAAAATTAATTATCAAAGGACAAGGTAATCATTGTTTTTGACAGTAAATCTGTTGGTACATGAAGTATCTGATGACATAGCTGATTATTTGTCCTGAAATGAGTTTCTGAAAAAAAAATGGGACAGACTTTCAACAGGTCTGCCTTTGGATGTGCACACCTGTCTCTTTAGAAATAAGCAGGCTGAACTCCTACCTGTGTGTCAGTGGAAAAAGGTAAATAAGGTCTATAGATAGTTTACAAAATAGATAAACCATAAAGGAATATGAAGAGAATGAATAATGCTTTTCACACATTAAATAGGATGTTAACTTCTGTCTTTAGACACAGCAGTTAAATAGCATTAATGTACAGGTAATCCCAACTACTTTTGTAGTTAAGAAAAATATCTGCAAGCCTAATCTTTCTTCCTGTCCCTTGGTAGCCCTCCAAGGAGCAAAGCACTGGCTTTGATAAAGAAATCCATCAGACTCCGAAAGTGTTCTTGTTTGGGTTTCATTTTCCCAGCCCACAGTGAATCACTCTTACACTGATCTCTTGGCTGCTGCCTCATGTTGTCAAGCACACCTGCATTTTACTTTTTAAACTCACGTTCTTTAAGATTTGCTAGCAACCTATGAACTATAGCACCAACATGGGAGTCACAGAACTTGAGCCTTATAGTGTGTAGAAAATATGGCATATTGAATACTGACGGGTATGATTATCAGAAAGCTTTTCAAGTTATACAGTGATACTTAAATAGTGTTATATTCAGATACTGAGGCAGGTGAAACTGCTGCAGGAGAGGAAGAAGGAGGATACAGGATCTCTGGATCAATCTAGACAGGGGAAGAATAAAACGGTATAAACAGTAGATGTAAGATGCATTGGAAGACAAAAATATTTATTGGATACAAATAGCTTCTTGGCACTAGAAAGATAATAATACTAGTCAGCAACTGAAGGCTGGAGAGAGGATGGTATGCACCATTCTTTGGGCATCGTAACTATACGTATATTCATCTTTTGCCCACTTTCTTGTTCTTTAGCAGGATTTGGCTACATAGTAGCAAGAGTCAGAATGCAAGTACAAAATGAGAGAATACCAGAGTAACATGAGTGCCCTGAACAAGGGCATTTTCAACGTGTTCTTGGAGGGGACATATATATCTTTATATTTCATTAGACCAGTTAGCTCACCACTATTTAAATATTTTAACATTTTATGGGTTACAGAAATATAGTATTGTTTAACTTTTATAAAAATCATAGAAACAAGCCTATCAAATTAGGTACAAGGTTTAGTACTGGTGCACAGAATGTGCAAGAATACAAATGAAAAACAAAACCCTGAATATACAGGTTATACCTGAAAGCTGCACATAGATACGACAGTACAATATAATTACACATGAATTTACATACAGGGTTTTCATCCATAGTGAGAAATGACTGCTTTGACCTGTGATAATACCAGAAAGGTTTTAAAGGCTCAGAGTACATTCAAAATCTAAGTTGTTAGTTTGTTTGTTTGTTTAATTTAAGGGATAAAAATTCAGGTTGTCTATTTTACTTCAAATGTAGGCATTTTGAAATTGACTGCTATTCCAATTTGCTAGAGGGCGGATGGCTGCTGTCAGTAACCATGCCACACTCAGTGAGACTTTGCATAGCCTGATGCCATTTACTTGTGACCCACAATTTTGGGAACTCCTTCTGAAAGGACACCAACTCAATACAAATGTAAATACATGTTTCATGAATTAGAAATCTGAAAGATTGTTCCATGAATCCTTTTTACAATTCAATAGTATGACAGAGCTAATAGTGCATAAGTTGACATCTATATTCATATCAGTCAGAAAAAATATCTTGTAATTATATGATATTTTTAAATAGGAAAATTTTATTAATTTTGGTCTTGTTAGGCTGTTACAATGACTAAAATTGTTAATATCAAGTATTGATAATAGCAAAGCAAAAATAATCTTTATAGTGCTTTCAAATGAAGATAGTAGTTACCGGCTTTTTCAGTCTCTCACCTTACTCATCTATGAATTTTTTCAAGTATGCTATTTTTTAATTCAACAGGTTTTAAATTCATCTTGAATATCCACAAAATGACATTTTTCGTATCTTCCACTCATAGTCGTGTCCTGATAAATTAGATTATTTGTAATTATCCCACAAAATCTGGCATTGGGAAGGTAAGTGAAAGGCATGCCAGAGCGAAAGAGGTGGTGGAAGTGCAGAACAAACAGAATGTTTCCTCTCTTGTACAGCTTCTCCTAGTTACTGTTTAAGCACTGCAGGCCAGTTGTAGCGTAGCAATGCTGCTACTGTCTCCAGTATCCCCCACTTTGCTGTGTTTATGGATCTGAGGTAAGTCTGTATCACGTAAGGACCAAATGACTGCAGAGTGCCTAGGATACCAACCAAGACTGAAGACAATAGAGTTGATTGAATTTCTGAAAGGCAACAGCAAATCTAGCAGATATTAATGACCTAGGCTATTGCAATAGCTGGCCACAGCCTGCCTCAGCATCTAACTGCTGAATAAAAAGCAGCAGCCACAGCAGCAGACGCGCAGGTTTAGAGGGACAGAAGCCATAGAAGGAAGCAAAACTAAGAGACAGCAACAGTAAGACAAAGTACATATAAACTTTTAATGAATTAACCTTACAAAAGACAATAGCTTCAAAACATTTGACACGTTTGTACAAAACTAATCCAGCATTGTTAGTTCTCTTCAGAAAGAATGCCAGCAAGCCACCCAACGTGTCCCTGGCTATGAGATGCAACTGGTGATCACATCCAAATCATGTGTGAACTGAGTAAACTTATTTACAAATACTGTATGCTCTAATACCAGATTAGTAGATGCTATTGGGGAGCGACTGTATTTTCCAGAAAACACCATGCATCGGGAAATAGTATGCACCCCTAGCTTTATTGCCTTTTTTCCCCACATTTGTCACCAACATCTCTTTTTAGTCCTTTCAGGATGAGTTACCTCTTTTTAATTCCCATTCCTTCTTTTCTTGTCTCGGAATAACAGTGCAAGTTGCAGTACAATCTTCCAGTCCTACAGCGTACATCACAACTGTCCTTGAACATAGGAATATCAAGGTGCAAAATGATGGCTCATGGGACTATTCTGCAGCCATATTAAAATAAGTGCCACATATCAGAATATAGCACGCATGTTAAGGGCCAAAATGTAGTTAAAAAGTGCGTGATACTTTCCTGAAAATATGGTATTGATGACATGTACAAGCATTCTTCAAGATGCCACATTCCCTTGTGAAAGGGACCTTGTCATTTCAGTATGTACAAAGTATGTCTTCAATTCTCCTTTTCCTTTTACATTTATTATTCCTCTGCAAGTGCTCATGTACCCCAATGTTTGCAGAACATTGTTTGTCTCCTCTGTAACCTGCAACAAGACAATAACAAAACCAACACTGACAAAAGAGCAAAGCAGAATCTTCTTCCAGAGAACAGCTGAGCAATTACAAGGGTTTTGCCATAATACTTACAAGCCCTTTAAAGGACTTAGACTAGGTTTGAGCACCTGAGCTTTTAAATAGTCTGTTGCTGGCTGCCCATTCTAATCGCATACATTAAGTATTAAATTCAGTACAATCATTTTTGTACCTAGGGCCGTAAACTCAGGGCTTGTAGATACACAAAGAACAATACTCATCCTCACACAGCATTTTTCTCAGCTTTGAGAGCTGTTTTTTATTTCATTATACCCACCTTCCCCATCTTTTTGCGCTTACTAAAGCAGCGTGAATGAAGTGATCGTAAGACATTAGCATCATCTGTCAGAGCTGCTGTTGGCAGTTTCCCACATAACTGGCCGTGAACCAAACTTGAAGCAGTTCTGCCACTTTAGGTATAAGACTGCTAGGGCAGAGGTTGTTCAACAGCATCAGCTTTCTCAGACTAGTCACGTTTCTTTGTGAAGCAAACAAGTGTAGATGTCATTGCTTTGAGATCCCTCCTGTTTTCAGTTTTGGCCAGCAGCTCTACTTTTGCATTATTTAGATACGAATTGTCTCAGCCTTAGATTCTGAGTGGTCTCAATCACATACATGGTGGGAGCCCCAAGTGCTATGCAGCATACCAGGCAGAAAATTAAAATGTGATCCCTAAATATGAAATCACTGGAAAATTAGCAAATTGAAGGTCTTTACTACACAACTCTGTCTCCAATTTATATAGATAATCATAGAATCACTTAGGTTGGAAGGTCCTCCAAGGTCATCAAGTCAACCATTAACCTTGCAATAATAATCTATAAAGATTATTATTCTATATGTTTCAACAAAATAAATGCTTCATCACTGCTTTATGGATTTAATTTGACATACTGTAGTTATGGACATTTCCTTTATATAGAAATAATTAACATCAGGAAAACCCCTCAGGGATAATGTAGCTAATATTTTATGAGTTTAGAGATGTATAGAATACAAATGTGATTTCCCTCAAATCTTCTCTTAATCTGGTGCTGCATTTTCAGGCAAAACATAATTGCTTCCATTGTATTCTTCTGTAGGGTGAATACAAAGTTTTGATTCTTCTCACATATTTTCCCATACTTTTTCTTTTAATTCTTTATGTTCCTGCCCATGGTATAATTCTTTTTAAACATACAGACAACTGGTAGGTCATTTTTTATGTAGGCAATCTCAGCTCCAAAACCACAGAGTTTTTGGTGCACAAATGTAAAATATGTTTTAAGCACCAAACCCAAAGCATTAAGATAAATACCAGCACGAAACAAGAGTACCTGTATTTTATCTAAGACACCAGTGCTGTCCATCCTGCTGGCCACATTTACTGTATTGCCCCAGATATCATATTGTGGTTTTTGAGCTCCAATTACTCCAGCTATTACAGGTCCATGGTTAATACCTGAAAAACATCAGAATATAATATTAAGAAGATCCACCAAATGAGGACAAGTATTGCACCTGGTAACATAACAAGTCAATAAGCATGGTATTTGGTCCGTCTTGACTAGTGGGTACAGCCTGTTCACATCCCATTACAATAAGAGGATGTTACTTATAAAAATGGCAAAAGATAGTTAATCTAATTTTAGTTTTACAACTCCCTCTCATCCTGAATAATTTTAATATTTTTAACTATTATTATCCTAATAACCTGCTACTGCCTTTGATACATAGCATGAGAAATACAGTGTAGGAAGAACAGCTTCCTTTGGGAAAACAGATATACCACAGTTCTTATTATTCTTCTTATTTCTACTTTCAGTGAAAGGCTTCTCCTCTCTGTAATAATTGATGGCCAAATTAAATGAATTTTACAGTACTCATTGCTTTTTAAATGTAGAATAAATTAATGTGAATGAATCACAAGGATTTGAATCCTTGTTCTGAAGGCTGGCTTGCCTATAATATGGTCCTAAAGAGTTATATGGTAAGTATATATATTCCTATCTTTTGCTAAAGTATGGAATAAGAGTAAGAAATTGCTAGTTCTGAAATGCAGACCGTACGAGTGAAGAACAACATAGTACAGTCCCCCATTAGGCTCTCGGCATGTTTTATCTTGCAGTCAGTTTCCATTCTAGGTTGTGTTTGTAAAGGGAGTGAGTTGTACTCCGCCAGCAGGGAAGGAAACAAGGAGGCAAAATCAAAAGTGCTATCATTAACCAGCATCAAATCTGCTATAATTGAAACTACACTTACTGACGAGCAGGAAAGACAACTTATACCTAGTGAGAAATGTACCCTGAAATGGTGAACAGTTTGGATTTCTACAGCTATCCCCAAATCAAAAGATCGTAACTGACTTCTCTTTATTCTCTGACAGATAGCATCACTAGGGATATGTCTATGCAGCAAAATAGAATTGTGAATGTAGCATGGGGAGGCATCTCAGAGCTAGATGATCTATTATGGATCACATATAACATGGCAGCATGGGCTAGCAACCAGGCTATACACCCACCAGGAAACCCTGGAAAAGTTCTATAGCAGTTAAATCTAGAAAATTAGGAAAATATGCAAACCCTAAAGGATATTAGATAAAAACCTGATAAATATTTGTTTAAGGAATTGGGATTAAACTCAACAAGTGACTTAGGCCTTGCAACACTCTGCACTAACTCCCAAGTCATAGGTGGGTGTTTCTGTTTCTTGATAACCAAAGCGCAGAAGGCATTAGGGACCTCCACAAAAGCTATCTGCTGAGTAGCTCAAGATAGCTTGCAGGAAATACTGAAGAGATGTGTGTGGTATACACTCTGCCATGGTCCAGAAATGAGGACCATGCAGTGGGACTTTCCCACAGAATATAATGGGAAGGAGGTGAGGGTTTTTCTTTATTTTTAATTTCCTGAACCAACACTGCTGATGGTTTAAGTAATGCCCTCAGGGACTGGAAAACTAGGTTCAGATCCCTCCTTCTTCAAGAAGACTTCTACCCATATCTCTTAGGAATGTGTTTTGGCCACCAAGGCAGTCTGAGATGTGCTGCTCTAAGTGACTCCTGCTAGTGCAGTTCTCTTTTGCATGACACTTAAATGTGTATTGGGGCAAGGCTGGAACAGCAGCCATCTCATCCAGGTGAATTCTTTAACAGAGGATGATGTTGTCTCGTTCTCTCATGCGCAATGGGACGTTTAATTATTCCATGAAAACGGGAATACTCTTCAGCAAACACTGACAAAAAGTTTCCAACTTGAAAGCATCCTACACCTTGGCCTCATGGTATTCTTCAGGAAACATGGATCCCCATGCTTGAACAGCCTCAGCCAAAAGCAGGAACAAAATCAAGTTCACCCACAACATAGACAAACGTTCTAACCATGAAGCTATATGGGAAACAACATGTCAGACTCTATTCCGGTCTGAGAAAAAAAAAAAGTAGCACCTCTGCAAAACTTTCTGCAAAAACATATCTGAGCCTGTCTAATAAATCAAGCACCTTAGCTAACAGAATAGGAGAAATGCCTGAAATATAGTCTAGGTGCTCTCTTGCCTGACAACATCGGGGTAAGCTGTGTGCCTCCTAAGGCACAGCCAGCATTTCAGGCACTTACAGCAAAATGAAGGTTGAAAGCTGAGACCTCTGGTGAGCTGCAACAGTTCTAGGGTTAGATGCTAGCTGAGGAAGGCTTTTACAAATGGCAAGTTGGGTTTAAATCCCTAAAGTGCCAATTATGTAGTGAGAGCAAGATGCTCAAATGTTTCTGTGGCTCTAATTCCTATGTATATCAGATGCTTTCATAGTCAGCTGGTGGTGGGAAGTGGATCTGAAGATCTCAGTGGTGCCTATACTAGATTAAAGTGTCAAAGTGCCAGTTCTGCGCCCGTGTCCCTCTGTAGATTTAATCCTTCCTCTTTTTTTTTTTCTTTTTTTCCCCCTCCATTCTAAACATGTATCATTCCTTTAGTTTTTCCCCCAAAACATCATGCCTCATAATTCCTAGTTAAAAAGAGTCAGCATTGCTATAATCAGTTTGCTGATTTAGCACTGATACTCAGCAGCTCTTTATCTCTACTGACATTGCTGATAAAAGTATGTTTGCAAGTATGTGACACGTGTCATCTACAGCAAGAAGAGAACTTTTATTCTGCACAGAAATATGGTATCTCTACACGTTTTTTATAAACTCATCAAGTTCTGTAACACATCAGGAAGGAGGCATACTTCAGATTTGCTTTGTCATTTTTTTTTTTTTTAACTATGGCAAAGAACACAATACAAAGCAAAGAAGTGCCTTAAGGAACACATGAATATTTAAGGTCAGAAAATAGCAAGCTTTGCCAGTGGGTGGCACTGTGAAATAAACATGAGAGGAGCAGTTGAAAGGAAAAGCAAGCTGCCCAGCAAGAAAAAGACAAGAAGGGAGAACAACCGTTGGAAATCAAATACTGCAGACATGTTTCCAAGATTTATAGGTTTCCAATATTTATTTAATGCTTTCATTTCACATTTTCCAAGTTACAGATTGCATTGTTAAACTGTTGTGTACTGCTATCAGGAATTAAGCATTTTGGAACACAAAGTTCTTGACCAGCTCTGAATTCATTTATCTCATCATCATGGCGTACCGCAACTGTGTATTTTTTCAAAAATACCATGATGAACAAAGGGAAGCAATTAGAAGATGAAATATAAGTGATACCCCTAGCAAATATAAATAACTAGTCAATTTTGCTCTTATTTGTCAATAACCACAGAATAACAAAGAAGAGAAATATCCTCATTTGTTTAACACCAGGAAGGAAGCATTTTTGTATGCTTGTTTGATTTAAGTACATCCGAAATATTTCAAACTCCAGCCTCACTGGCCCCTTTGTAGGTACTGTCTTCCAAAGGTATTCATATGGTTTTGTAAAGCCCTGTTTAGAGTCTCCTTTGGTACTGAGTAGCTTAAAAAAAATACACAGTTAAAAACCTCTGTAACAAATACTATAGAGTAAAAAAAACCATAAACCTGAGACTGTATTTTCTTCATTAAGTAATACTGCCCTGTTGGACAGTTCTACTAATACCTTAATAGGCTTGAACATTATGCGGAGTTCTCCCCTTCCTCCAGGATATTCTCATAAAAATCCTGTAATACATACCTACTCGTAACTTGAAGTCATTGAATGAGTGCTTGTTTATGACATCCAGTTTTGCCACTAAGGCAAATGCAAACTCCACCATGGTTCCTATGTGCATATACTGTCGTTCGGGTTCCTGAATTGCCAAACAAACAGAATAAAATCATTTTCCTCAGCCTTAGTTACTGTGAGAACATAGCCAAGATATGCTGAATCTGAAAGCACTTAAACCCTCAGGGATATCCTAATGCCAGCAGGCTGCAGCAGAAAAGTAATGTAAGAAGATTATGTCCTGTCCGGCATCACTTAGATGAAACAATGGCCAATGGACCATGATGCATTTCACTTACATGATCAATCAGTCTAAAGATGAGAGATCCAAAAAATGCATAATCTAACATTCTGACTGTCAAACAACTGATTAGCTGCTGTCTAGTCCCACCGGCACTCACTGCCTATGTGTGCTTAGGATTTGCTTATTAATCTTCTCTGAGTGTCTGCTTCTGTTTTATGCCCCTTAATAATAAATAATGCTTGTGGTCAGCCCCACAGAGATGTCTCCCTCTCAGTGTTGCACATCTCAGCACCCTAGTGCTAGGTGCTTAAGCAGCTAACTTAAGCTCCAGTGAGATTTAGTTTTAAGACTTTCTCCACTGATTTCATCTGGCAGATAAGCAAGCATCTCTGAGAACATCTAATAGACGTGAAAATGAACAAAATGCAGGACAAATGAAGTGAAAAGACAACCCATCCCCTGTCCACTAATTTACTATCTCACCGTTTACATGAGTTACTAAGGCTATAGACTTAATTTCTTCTTGTACATCGACAGCGTAGCCTGATTTCTAAGTACTGGTTTAAGCCCCCCCAGCCTAAGGAGAGAATTGATTTTCAGGCTTCCACAGCCCAGGGTAGGACCCTGACAGAGAATGATTTCTTAAGAGGTAGGCTTACGGGTCTCTATGAGAAATGACTGAATCTTCCTCCTTTTTTAAGATAAAGTGACAGAATAAATGGACAGATGACAACTATGTGAGATGATTCATAAAGTAGATATATCAACCTAGGTGGGACAGTAGTGGCACTTGACAGAGCAGTTGTTTAGATCAATGAAGCCTTTCTGTTTCCTTTGGAGATCAATCCTACCTATGTCAGATTGTTTTTCAACTCAGCTTATGTATTCAGACCCCATCTTTAGTCATTTAGCCTTCCCTGGGTGCTTCTTTTGAGATGGGGGCTGCGCCCAGCAGCATGCCTAGCAGTCAGTCATTGCTGCGCTAGGTACTGCAATACCTGTGGATCTTGGAGCATCTGGACTGAAGACCTCTAAATTTTGGTGGAATTTATTTCAAAATGCGTATTAAATCACTGAAGGAACAGTAAGACTTGGATCTCCTGATTAACTTTGTGGAAGTAACTAAAACAATACATTTCTTCCAGTGTACATACTAATTTAAGCAGTGGTTGAGAGCTCCTCTAAGTCTTCTCTTCTCTAGTCTGCAGTCCTGCATTTCCTTCACCCCCTTCACCTCTCTGTATTGGATGTCAGAGCTAATTTAGAATTATTCTATTTTGTCCTTAGGATTCTTAGGGTCTATAGTTCAGGTGTTAATTGCTTCTCTCTAGAAGCAACATGAATTTGTCAGGAGCACAATTAATCCTTAGCAGAGAATGCATTGATTCATAATTGCTATGTCTCTGTTGCTAACCTGGAGTACTCTAAAGATCATGGCAAAACCAAGGACTTTGCTTCAAAGTTACGAATTGCTTCTCTGAACTTCATTTCTACTGACTGCAGTTCCCAATGCTACCCTATTAAACCAATCAGAAACAAAGGAACCTGTTTTCAGTGATGAGCCTGAAAGTTCTTTAAGTGTATGGTTAATATGGCCACCCTGCACTCACAACTTACGACAGAAAATAGTGATTCCTACAGTCTTCTTAAGATTCCATAAATCCAATTACTTCTGCTGCAGCATGTAGCAATAAAATGGTGTATTCTATTCAGAGTAGAAGAGTGAATCTAGACTTAGAAAACACAGAGGTGGCATTTTCAAACTGCAATGTGAAGAACAATAATTCATGGAGATGCTAAATAAAAGTATACACTTTTACAATACAATCTACATTAAGAAGAAAAAACTAGGCCACAATGTTATATGTATCATGCAGTTTAATGAACAGAATTTTAGGCTTCATTTGAAAATGATTTTCATTGAGCAAGAACTTTTTTTCTATACCTGACACTGTTCTTGGTTGGGTGTAGCACTCAGTCCCGTTGCTGCCATGTAAGTGCTCCCAATGGTCTTTATCTTTTCAACTCCACTGAACTTTGGCTTAGACAATAGCTGTAAAACAAGAATAGTTATTGAGATCAGCAGCCTTGATACTCTAACAGCTTGTTCCTCTTACAGAATTCAGAGTATTAGTTCTTAGAACTGTCTCTTAATAGACCCCAAATGGTTTCACAAATATATACAGGATAAAGGGTGGATAAAACAATAGATACAATAATTGTTCCCAAGGAAAAGGAATTTATGTCTGTTAAAATATTTTTTATATAAAGGAACTAAACTTATAGTAATGAGATCAATTTCCACCTTATCGTGCATTAGGGTCTTTTTAACTTAGTTAACTTAGTCCACTTTTAGTCCGTGGACTTTGCACTCATTTGATATTGGAACTGAGTCACCATGCAAGCCAGTGGTTAAGCTTTATGCAGCTTTCTGAAAGTGAGCATCTCTTCAGGATGGGATGGTAGGAATTCTAGTTTATAACACAGGTTGTTTTGAACACTCCAAAGTTATTCAAATGGGTATGCTGCTAAAATTCCCTCTACAGTTGCACAAATGCAAATCTAGACTGTGCTGTCTGAGTCATGACACAATCTTAACACCTCTTTGGGTATCTTCATCACAAACAACTTTTTTAAGACAAATACAGTTCTCAGTGAGACCTTTACAGATGCCTTTTCACAATCTATCTATAGTCATACACTCTGCACTTGCTTGTAACTTAAGAGAATGGAAAGTTAAAACATTCCCATTGCTCATATACCAACTGGTCAACGTGCTGTATAACCACAACAATGCAGATCATAGAATCACAGAATACCTCAAGTTGGAAGGGACTTCAAGAACCACTGAGTGCAACTCCTGGCTCCACACAGGACCACATGAAAATCAGACCATGTGTCTGAGAGCGTTGTCCAAATGCTTCTTGAACTCCAGCAGGCTCGGTGCTGTGACCACTGCCCTGGGGAGCCTGTCCCAGTGCCCGACCACCCTCTGGGTGCAGAACCTTTCCCTAACCCCCAGCCTGACCCTCCCCTGTCCCAGCTCCATGCCGTTCCCTCGGGTCCTGTCGCTGTCCCCAGAGAGCAGAGCTCAGCGCCTGCCCCTCCGCTCCCCTCGTGAGGGAGCTGCAGGCCGCCATGAGGCCTCCCCTCGGCCCGCTCTGCTCTGGGCTGAGCAAACCAAGGCACCTCAGCCTCTCCTCACATGTCTTCCCCTCTAGACCCTTCATCATCTTTGTTGCCCTCCATTAAATTAAAGACTCTTTAATAGTTTTATGCCCTTATGATCAAGTATAACCCAGAGCTGTAAAATTTTAGGGCACAGACTTAGGTACTTTACTTTAGGCATTAGTATTTGGAAACTAGAGTTAATATGTGGCATATAATGTGGCTGACTCATGAACTGCAACTGAAGGGCAGAATTTCTCCATCAGATATATGCATAGGATTCTCCTTAAAGAGAATGAAAAGCAACTAGCATGGTGTCAGTATGATTTATCCCACATATATCTCTTTTTCCTTTAATACTCCATGTAAGTAATTTCCACATGACTAGGCACACAAAAGTTCTTTTCTGACAGCTCTTCTGCTCTCCTTTTCAAATACATTTGTTTACTGTTGCATACCCTGGGTTATTAAATTGAAACCATATGTTGATTGTTGTTAGAAGTACATACATCATCGAAGTCAGCAATGATCTCATTTAGCAGCCTGAGACATTCCAAGCCTTCCTTATTTACATCAGATTCTGTGTAAAATTCCTTGAAATCCGGAATAGAGGCAAACATGACACAGACACAGTCATATGACTGATGATACAGATCCTGTCCAAAAGAAAACAGAATAGAGAAAAAAAACCACTCTGTCATACCCAGCACTAAACAAAAGTTTCCAAAATAAACTTATGCCGTGTCCTGGTTCTGAAAAGGGAGGTGGTGGAGCCTTAAGGCGGTGTTCAGATATTTTTGCATTTAGTTGTATTTATTGTTTTTTAAACAGTGTATAAACCTGTTTATTAAACAGACTCAACATAGTCAGCTGAAAACGTTCTAGTGATTTAATGTTACCCCTTTTTTCTCCTGAACATTAGCTCAGTAAACATAAAATGTTCACTAATTTAGTAGATAGGGCCCACTTCTGAGGCTTCACATGCAGAGAATTTATTTTTGCTTCCATGGCTGAGACTACATTTTGCAAAACAATCTTTAATTTATTATTAGCTATGTTATTATAATGACTAGAAACGACTAGAAAACTGAAGCAAAATCACAACCCCAATGCTAGAAATGCATAATGAGACACAATCCTGATAGTTCCTAATCTAAAATGACAAGACATCTAATAGGACAAAATAAATGTCATTTCTTTTCCATAACAAGGAGCTGAGGCAAAGAGAAATAAGTCACCTGAACTTAAAATTACTTATGTCAGATTCTCCATTGCCTTCTGTGACCACTGAAATGAGAGTATATCTGCTCCACAGGAAGCCCCGGTGCTAAAAATGACCCCCCTCCACTTCCCTTCAGTTTCCTCTCCAATGCCCTTAATCATTAGAATATCTCTCCTTTCAGGACATATTTATGTCCTGAAAAAAGAAAAGAAAGAATATTTATTAAATTAATGTTTTTTAAAAAGTATAGAAATCCATACACAAAGTTAGCCACAGCAATAAGAGATGTTGTAAGCTAGTATAAAGCCAAATCCTGCTCAAGGTATTTCTTTGAGTGGAGCATGGATTTCAATACTCTAGTGAATAAGGTGAATATTCTGTGATTTCAGTAAGGATCAGATATTATTTCTCTTTCTACTTATCCAAACTTTTTTTTTTTTTCATTTCCACTTACAGTATGTTTTTCTCTTTTTAAAGAATCTCAAAGTAAACCATGTCCATACTCCCCAAATATTCAGTCTTTGTGGCCTGCATTTTGCTTCACATCTACCTATTTCAAATTTATCTCAGGCATGTCTAGGCTGAAGCTACAGTAATATTTGCTTATAAATATTCTCAAAACTTAAGATCTGACATGCTAAGTGCTCTCCATAGACCAGTTAGCAGAAAAGGCACAGAGACTACATTCTGTGGTTTATATTGGTTCTCCTTCTATTTCCTCAAGTCACCCTCCCGGTAACTTGATTTCATTAGTGGGTGAAGGAATTCATGCCACACACATGCTGCTGGCTTTTAAAACAGGGAAGGGGCTAAAAAAAAAAAACAAAAACAAAAACAAATAGGGCTTGGTAATGGAAGGAGAAATTCACAGTGTTATATAGAAGACTGGAGGAAGATAGAAGAGTATTTCAGAATGTAGATAACTAACATTCAAAACGTGGATTATTACACGTACTTTTGAAACTTGACCTGACAAAATAAACAATCTGTATATATCTGTGATGAAACATTTTTTTCACAGAACAAATTTGTTCATATTCCTACCAGCTAAACAAACCCAGTAAGTTAAATCCAGCCAAATTAATAGTACTGTTGTAACTAATATTAACACACAATTCTATTGTCCTAGGGATTCTGTGACATTAGTAGTTAATTAGTAACAAAAGGCTGTTTTAATTTCCCAGATTAACATTAGATAGCAGCTTTCTGTTTTATTTACTTTATTGAATCCTGCTGATTTTGCACCCTGAGAAAGTAAAAACCGACAGAATTGCTCATGAGATATGAGTTGTAAAGTCTGTGAAAAAGACAAAATCTCGTCACACAGGTGACAGTGGGACACTGCCATATCTGAAATAGTACATGAAAGTAATGCCATGTACAGGTTTTTTTGCGAATATAAACTCAAGTCATAAGAATTCACGTCTGCTAGGTGCTACAACTGAACCTTTACAGAAAAAGAAAACTAGTTGCACAGGGACATGACAGAAGCATACATATTACTGAATAATATGAAGTCCAGATGGTAGATGTGATTCTTTTTACCACCTCATAATACCGGAACCAGAAGACAAACAGGACATTTAGAAGTAGAACAGGGAAAAAATATTTTACATGTGTGAGACATAAATGTATAGCTCAATTCTATTCAGCTACATGAAAGAAAAGAGCTTAGGGGGTTAAAAACCTTAACAGTTATGGGAATACTAGAAAAATGCATAACTAGGAAGTATATAAAAAGCAAAAAAAAAATATATATATATATATATGCCCTCAAATTTACAGGCAAAAGCAAAACAGGTGAATACCACGTTAATATGCAGCTGCTCCTAGACCTTCTGCTGAAGGAGCCAGCACTGGATACTATCAGGGCCATGCAGGTGACTGAATCACTGATGGATGGCAACTCATGCCTTCTTATGATTGCCACTGAAAAAACTGTTGTTACTGAAAGCAGAAGTGTCACCCAGAAAAAATCATGGCAACTTGTACAACGCACAGTCATAACGAAGAGGATATGACTAAGCAAAAAAACAGGAGCAGAAATTCAAATAAAAGTGCTGTTGTGACACAGAAAGGGTCAGTGTGCTCTATGCTGTTGGCTGTCCATGCAGCAGGGGACAAACAGCCTGTAAAAAAGGGTTGCGTGCCTGAGTGTTATATCTACAAACTCAAATCTACCTTTTCTATAACTGGAGTTATTACTCCTTCCTCTCCTCCACCTCAAAAACAAATACACAAAGTTGTATGTGAACACCTGTCATGTTGAAGCTCAGCAGCAGTGTCTCGTTTGTCCTCGTTCCGCTCTTAACAAGGGGCAATATCCATCCCTACTAATGCTGTATAACACAGTACCAGCACAGAAACAACAAATGGCACTGTTTATAGCCACGAGTAGTAATTGTGGCTGTCACAATAAATGTCAAGTAATTTTAAGCAGGCATTCCCAGATAGTTTATTGCAATCATTCATAATAATAAAGGCTGTGGCAACCAGGTGTCTTAATTTTCCTACGAGTACTTCTCTTGAAAGAGTACTCTCCGAAATGTTTAATCAGAAAATTAAATGCAGCAGGAAGGAATGGCTTTATTTCAACAAAAATAAAACCACTCTCTTCCACAGTCAATCCTTTTTTTTATCCTTCCTTTTATAACATCTGAATTTCTGCTGCTGGGCTTTCCTTACTGTCCCGTCTTCTCCAGAGCCTAGAGACCTTCTCAGGATGAAGGAGGCAAACTGGTCCCCATTCCATATGGCTCGTGAAAGGCTACAGAGGTCGGCTTCTCTGGGGCACAATTTCTGCTGGCTCTGCCCGGCAGCTAATGAAGAAGGATTCTTTTTGCTAGGTATTCAGCTCAGTAATGTGCCTGCAAGTGAGCTCGCAGCACAAATGCTCCTGGGTACTTCTTAGTCATAGGGAAGCTGGATGCTAGCAGCACAAAGGAGTAGCGTGCAGAGGTCAGTCACAGAAGATACATCTAATCCTGGCCCCGTTTCCTGCTTTTCATTTTGTATTTGTTCTTCTGTCTCTCAACTAGAAAGTACCCTATCTGGTACCCAGCATACAGACTGTAAGCAGAAACACAGTTCTGGAGGCTCTGATAGAGCAAACAGACCTTTATTACATTTGCCTGCTTTGAAATAATTTTACTTCTACAGTATCAGCATTAGTCAACATGTGTCCTGTTATGAAAAGACCTTTATTGGTCTTTTAAAAGTACAGTCCCACTGCTCCCAGTTAGCATTCATCCACACATTTTTTCCCTTTCATTCCTGCTGCATTCATTCAGCAGCATACTTAGTCTTCCCTTTCCTTCATACAACTGCATGCACAAAACTCTAGGAGGGCAAGTAGTATTCAGAAACAAGACTATTCATCCATTAGGTTAATCTTCATCTCAAAATCTTCAGTAGAAAAGAATATAGATAAACATACTAACATGACTGTTTGCCACTAGGGAAGACAAACAAATTTCAATTCACTATCTAATTACCTAAATATCCACAGAAAGAAAGTAAAAGTTTGATCTGTTCCAACATATTTTTGGGTGTATAAACATACACATATACACAACGTCCTTTAAGGCCTGACACATCCTTGCAGATGCTGAAACAAATCTGAAGACATGCCAGATGCCTGTATTCCTGAACATTTCCAAGAATTTGAAAGGTTCTTGCCTCTCTGAAAACTGTGTTTAAAGACGTACAATGCAAAAAAAAACAACTCAAGATTGTTGGATTTTTACTTTTTTTTTTTTTTTAAGGGATGCCACTAAAATCGTATCAAACCATTTTTTCTTCAGCTGACATGATAGACTGGAGAGATCAGCACAGTACCATTTCTCATCTTCACTAAATTTACTAAAGCTCATTCCAACCCAAGAATCTTGAGGGGTGACAATATAAATCCAGCTGCCAACACAAGGGTGAGCAGATGGTGCTGCTCTGCTGGGGAGCTGAGACGGAATAGCACATAAATGAGAAAGCAATCTCCTGACGGTTTGCTGTGTTTAATGCCTGATCTAAACTGGAGCCGAGCCATCTTGGTTTTCAGCCAAGGTCTTCACTGGATTCAAAGGAACCCCACAGCAGTTTTCATTTGACATTAGCTACCTAATAAATATTTGCAGGTAATACTAAAGTACTACTAATAAAGTATGTTATAGTACTGCTTAATGCAAACCACAGTGAAACTAAAGGGAAAACATCGTCCTTTTTGACTCAGGAGATCAAAATGAATCCCTAAAGCTGCCCTCTCCCCTCTTCTGTCAGTTTTAGAACTATTGTTTTGTATGAAGTTCAAACGACTGCATTTAAGATCTATATAAACTGCTACTCTCTCTAAATATTTTTAATTTTTTTCATCCTTCTTTTCTTTATTAAAACCATAAAGCAGTATTAGAAGCAGATCTGAATTGCGCTGAAGTCAACAAGGGTCTTTTGGATGACTTTTGTGGTGCTTGAATTAGGTCGATAAGCAGTGAGTAAACAGGTATTTGAGTGTTCAGAACCTTCTTCCAGAATTAAAATAGCCACTTTTTCAGGGAACGTGTTTATTTTCACTTCAGTAAGCAAGGTCTCCAGTCACCAGAAGCAAACTCAAAACGACGATGCAGCTCCACTCTAATCACAAAGGAAAAAGCATCTGAATGCATATTAATGTATGTTAAAATAATTTCACATTTTTGATTTCAAGGTACTACGGTGCATTCAGTGCTATAACGTAAGCTTTTCGGGAAGGTAAGGGGGAATGAAAATAACTGTAAATTATACTCTGACTGTATGGACCTACTGTTTGACTCAGCATTGAGTGGTATATCCACAACATGCTGCCTTCATACAGAGCAGAAGATATATAGAGATGGCTCACCTCATTCTTCAGATTTCTTGCCAAGAAGTGTTCAGCTACATGGGCAGGAAGCACATTCTCCAGAAGCACACGATTTAGGTTCTCCATGGTTTCAATCTCCTCCCGCTCTTTTTTGAACTTGTTCTTCCACAGGAAGTCTAACCTACAGTAATATTCATTCTGTTACAAGAGGACACAGAGGTAAAGAAACAATAGGCATCTTGTCCTGCTGGAGTACAGGTTTAAGAGACAAAATAAGCACAGTATATTATTTGGATATTATTTGGCCACTCAAGTACAATTTCAGATCCCTCAGAGGTCAACAACCAGGCTCACAGTATGTGGCATACATTTCATTGAATTTATAACTGCTCCCCACTGCCCTCCAAAAAAAGGCCCACAAAAAAGCCCAGGAATAAACAACAAGTTGCAAGGTGCCCTAACTAACAGAAGATTTGTGTATATACTTTCAGGCTTTGGTAGAAATTCATCCCACGAATTAAATATTGTTATGGAAACAATTTACAGGTTTGCAACTTAATATGATGCCTAAATTATCTGAAGTGTGGAATTCCACTTACACTAGTGGGCATTTCAGGAAGACCCTAACTTTTACTAACTTTAAGTTATGTTATGCAACCAGTCTGGTAAAAATGAGGTAGTAGAGGAAAGATATTGGAAAGATATTGATATACTTTCAGTTCTTCATGAAACACGTTTTCTCCTTCTAGTACGCATACAGCAAAAGCTTTACTGGTTTTAGAATAACAAGAGAGTTTTAAATTGGAATTTTTTGAAGATTATAAGAAATAGCCCAGTCAGGTGGTTGTTTTCTTTTTGTGTTTCAAAAATGATTATAATACTTTTATCCTTTTCTTCTTTTTGTACCTGAGTTATCATTATATAGAAATGTATAAAATTCCTGGAATATTAGTATTTTTGAATACAAAATTTCATTAAAAACATATTGAAAAATGAATTAAGTTGCATTTTTCCAGGGCCCTCTGTACGTCTTTTCAATAATGTCCATGCTTTGTGGTAAATTCTGTGCCATTATTTCTACATTAAAGACTCCACTGGACTATCTCATTTAAGTTGATATAAATCAAGAGCTATTTCAATGTAGTCCAATGGTTTAACACTACTCTGCAGCCTCAATGAAGACTAAGTTATTAACGAAGAGAACATGATTATGATCACAATCTTACATAAAAAAAATAAAAATTCTAGCCATTATTATTAACAGTCAGTAACTGTTCACATAAAAACATGAGAGTAGTCCTTCTGATTGGATGTTTGCTGCCACAGCTCAAAATGATTCATAGTAGAAAGTTGAAATGAGATGGTATTAAAATGATTTTTTAAGCTTTCAAAAAGCTATGAAGGTAAAAATTGGTGAAGCAAAAAATCCATCTGCTGAGAAACTCTAAGATGAAAAAATATTACGAGAGAAACCATGCCTCCACTAAATTCATAGAGAGAAATGCAGTCAGGTTTCTTTAAATTGGTTGATAAGTCCTGGGTACTGTTTAGATATTTAATTAAAAATGTACCATATGATGCAAAATACATGCAGCCATTTTTTCAGAATGTCTTTTTTATTCTTATATCAGTATTTATATGTGCAAGTTCCACACACATATGATAAACTTAAATGCCATGAACCGTATTCATGCAGCAAGAATCCAATAAACTGTCTTGATGCAGCAAAAATCCAATAAAATACTGGGATGCCAAAATTATTTGCATAAATTGTCAGAAGTAAACTGCAAGTCTGGCATAAAATCAAAATTAGGTATCCATACATTGTACCAACTTTGTATTGAAAACAAAAGGAACTAGATAAGCTGAAGTCTTCAAAATTATGTTTATTTTTTAAGACCTAATATTAAACAAATAATTTATTTACTGTTTTATTATTTATTGAAATTTAGGCTGTGAAAAAATGGTAAAGAGAACTCAGAAATCAGCAAGAAAGCAGAATGCACTGTACAATTTGTTTTGAAATTAAAAATGTCAAGGTGTATTTCAAAATGCGTATTCAGACTTTTACAAACATATAAACACTACCTTAGTTATTCAAAATTGTGGGGTTTTCTTTGTATGATATACTTAATTTAGTAGACAAGTCATTAAAGAACCTGTTCA
The DNA here is from genome assembly GCF_040182565.1 of Anser cygnoides. Classification (NCBI taxonomy): domain Eukaryota; kingdom Metazoa; phylum Chordata; class Aves; order Anseriformes; family Anatidae; genus Anser; species Anser cygnoides. Next base: position 88,280,880 of record NC_089874.1, read on the forward strand.
AACTTTATAGCCTTAAAGTCATCTGAAAACCAAGACTGCATCCTACTTTACATGTTATCTACAAAACCTTTCTAACATATCACCATGAAAACAGCTCAGAATGGCTCTCATACCGCAGCAGGCACAATATCGTGGAGATACAAAAACTTGCCTTCTTCACCTTACGCTATTTCACTTGACAGCAGTTCCCAGCTGGTGTGCATAGAACACCGAGGGAGGGGTGAAGGACACTGCACTCCTCCAGGCACTAGAGATAATTGGCTTCCTCCAGGACAAGACACTGCCACGCGTCTGTGCAAGGCAACACCATTGACTTGAACCAGTTGGGGGTAACAAGAACCAATCCATGTCTCATTGCTTGACTGCACAATATATTATCTGTATTTTTAAATTCTAGTGCAACACTCACCTGGGTCTACTTTTAATATTTGCCTCAGAAAGAGGAAACAAACTCAATGAACTTTCTCTCATCATTGCAGTAAAGTCACACAGAAAGTCAAGACAGGCAGCTCATGAGTCTTGCATGCCATTGCATTCAGCACAGGGGCAGAGTGATGGTAGCACTAAAGCGGGTAAGATCACTGCAAAGAAATTAAGTGGGGGTTTTCATTCAAGTGAGGAAGTTAAGGAGACTCACTCCATCTCACAGCCATTACTTACAGACAGTGAGTCTGAGAAACTGCCTCAGCATGGGGCAGCAGTAGAAGATGCTCCTCAGAGCATATGAATAAATGTTCTGATGTTCTCAGAGCACATGAATGAATTGACCAACAAGAAGTCATCAGCTCTAAAGTAACTGCAGTGAAAAGCTGCTGGTCCGAAACTTGAGGTGGGAAGCCTTATTCAAAACAGCCACAGAATTGTAGAACTGACAAATGGCAAGGATGTAATGCAAATCTTTGGAAAAGAACTGAGGTGACAGTGGGAACAATACAGCAAGATACTTTGGAAAAAGCTATGTTAAAGAAAAGAGCTATTTAGACATATTAGCTAAATCTGATATAATGGGGAAGAGTTGATACTGCCTCTGTAAACATGCCTCCAACTCTTCTGTTACAAAGACGCCAAGGGCATGTGAATTGCAGAATCACTGAATGGTTTGGGTTGGAATGGACTTTAAGGATCGCCCAATTCCAACCCCATTGCCATGGGCAGGGATGCCACCCACTAGACCAGGTTGCCCAGGGCCACAACCAACCTGGTCTTGAGGCAGCCTGTTCCAGTGCCTCTTCACCCTCTGAGTGAAGAATTTCTTCCTAACCTCTAATCTAAATCTCCCCTCTTTTAGTTTAAAACCATTCCGTCTTGTCCTATCATTATCTGCCCGAGTAAAAAGTTGCTCTTCCTCTTCTTAATAAGCTTAAAAAAGTACTGAAAGGATGCAATGAGGTCTCCCCAGAGCCTTCTATTCTTCAGGGTGAACATCCCCAGCTCCAGTGAATAGGAGTGAACTTTCAAATAAGTGTTCATTAAGTTCTTTCAGAAAAGACTTTTTAAAAGACTACATTACATGAGAAAAAAATAGTCCTTTCATGGAATAAAAGCTAGCTAAAAAACAGAACAGAGACTACAAATAAACAGTTTTCACAGAATAGGGAAGTTACCATAAACATCTGGGCAATAGAACAGCCAGCGAATTTCAGTGTTTATAAACCTAGTACAATAAATCATTGGAAAAACAAAATATTCACTCAACTCACAGAGTATATAAAGGTATACATAATATTAGGTACAGATGAGAAAAAAAAATTCACATGCTACATCAACATTGGTAATTCAAAATGGGTCATAAGAGAGACTTAATGCTCATCAGGGCTTAAATGTGAGCACACTCCTTATAGAGCCCAGCCTATGCCAATCTGCATTTTCCAGGCAATGCCTGAGCAGGGGTAGAGAGTTTGCATTCTCAATATATAGCCTGCGTGTTGCCAGACTGTTTCAGGAACTCTGATGGCATGCCTGCAGACTGGAATGTGTCATTCGATCTCTGTGCCAGGGAAGGGTCCCAACCTACACAGCAATGACCATGGGAAAAAAGCAGTTCTGCTTTCTCCAACTTCACTTCATGCTGCTCATGCCCATCCTATGCTGATTCTTTTGGAACAAGCATGGATGCAGCCACACCATAAAACCAGATCAGGAAACGGATCTGGCTGAAAACCAACCATTTTCCAGGGTTAATTTTTAAGCCAGATCATTTCCCTATTTTGGCCCACTGTACAGTTCTGCAGACAGCTGTGCCAGCACAAATGAGGAGATACAAAGATAAGAATGAGTAGCTGAGGGAAGGACTACGTCTTTCAGTAGGAATGTTGGTTATGCAGCTAAGAGTATTAGTTGAACCTGAGAGTTAAGTTTACTCATATAACGTGTAATGATACACCAGCTCTGCCTCCCTCCATCCCCATTCAGCCAGAGGCACGCTCCCTCTCCTACTTTTGGATCAGCACAGGCATCTGGCTGGCCAGAAGTGAGCAGGCTCACAGGGCTGGGCTTGCAAGCACTCATTTTTTGTTTAGATGAAATTTCTGGTAACTCACTCTGGAGGCAGAGGAGCACCGGTGCAAGGATAAGGGAAGTGGAAAGAACAGTTTTCATAAGTGGCTATTGTCTTCAGCATTGTTAAAATACGCAGATATTATGAAATGAGAAAGGCAAAGTTATTAACTGCAAGGTCAAAAACATATGATAGCAAACAGAGAAATGACTTGTATGTTACCCTCTGTGGAAGAAGGGTGCTGGGGTAGGAAAAGGCTCAATCAGAACTATAATGAGAGGAAGACTGCACTTGGCCGTAAAAACATCTCTACTAAATCCATGATTTTTGCTGTTCATGAGAGCTGGGAACATTATTTCCCAGGTTTCTTTGTCCTTGAGAACACAAGCTGCAACGTCAGAGACTGCTGTCATTTTGTGAAAAATGTTCTTTGACTCAACATTTCTGTTTGCCTAAGTAGATGCTGGTGAGTAACGTCGTACTGGGTTCCTCCAATTTCCATAAATACATTTGAGATGAGATGTCCAATATCTAGGGGAAAAGCATGCAGAATAAATGCCATTCATCATTTCTCCTGAAGGGGAGGTGCAAGAATGGGTAACTATTAATGTGGAAATGTAGCGTAAGATTTTGCCAACTGCTGTGCTCTTTTTTTGGCTAAGGGAATTTTACTTATTCCTTATGATGAATTTGTGAAGGTTGAAAGGTTGTCTAAAATCTAAGAGGCAACAGGAATAATAGAAAAAAAACCTATCCAAAAGCTTCCTATTTTTCTAATTTAACCAACTGATCTAGAAGATATCTAAAAGATGTTGCCTTTCCTTATAAACACTGGCCCTGTTAAACCTTTATACTATTGCAGGGACAACAGAACTGTAGATATTATTAGGACTTCAGAACAGATAGAAAGCTAGAGCTTCAGAACAGATAGAAAGCAACTTTCCATCACTGTCCAAATCAACAGTTTGTCCAGTGAATGCACTTCTTGCCCCTTTTTTAAATAATAATAAAAAAGCAAGCAAACAAACAAACAAAAAAAACAGTAGATTGAAAAGTAGGGTTGAGAAGAACTGAACAGTGGGCAGCTGAATGCCAGAGGTTATGGCCCGTGCCAGAAGCAGCAGAGAAACTGCTCGTCAGGAATTCCCTCCTCTAATCCTACTTCTTTTCACAGTAGGATTAGGACATGGATTTGGCAAAGATCCTGGCAAAGCAGGAGGAACAGGAAGGAAAATCTGGCTATTTGCTGGAAGGAGAGGCTTCCTCTGTCTGTTCTTATCTTCTTACCACCAGTCAGTGTCACTAGCAGTAACTTAAAATGGCAGATCTTAGGTCAGGTATGTATTTAAACTAGTTCATAATATTTTCTAGTTATCATTTAGACTTTGCTTGAGAATGTTTGAAAACACAGGTTTTTTTCCTCCTTTCTTTATAAGGGAGAATAAAGTAATTTAAAAATCAAAGGCAACAGACTGAAGAGCCATGAGCAAGCAGTATCATGATGAAGATCCTGAACCTACAGCTCTGAAAACAAAGATGTTTGACATTAGAGGCTCATTTCTCAATAGGCGTGACAGTCAGAGAACAACATGCCCACATTGCTGCAGCATGCGAAACAGAAACCTTCTTATTGATGTGACTCTGCCCATAAAGAAATGCTCTCTTTGCTTACTGAAGATGATGCTCCTTTTCTATTTTTTCTTGATGTTGCGCCCAACCCCTTTATTTGACACCTTGGCTGACAGGGACTCCCTGGTGCGATGAGTCATTTAGCCCTGTTTCCAACTCGAAGTAGCTGCGTTGCAGCCCTGCTCTCTGCTATTATCATCAAATGAGCCAATGCCAGTACGGTGCTGGTAGTCAGGTTGATGATGATTTTTATTGAAACTCAAGAATGTTCCCCTGCAGCAAAAACTGGAGAAGCTGCCAGAGAGGAATTTTTTATCTAGTAACCTGGAGGGCCAGCTTGGCAATTTAAATGACAGTCATTGTGTTCCGTGGAATTGTAATGTAAATGAGTGATTTAAGGACAGTATGACACAAGATCCTTCCCAAGGATCCTACCGCAGGCTATGGCTGTGCAGGCTGCTCTTGAGACCTCACATGGATTGCCTCTTTTATCTCAGAGCCATGTCTTGTGCGCTATCTCACTCCTGGCATGATGAGCTTCTAGCCGTGGATCACAGACAGGCCGGAGGACCCGGAAAGAGAACTGCCCTGACCCCTACTCTCAAATATAAGAGTATAAGACCACCCACACCATGTTGGCACTGGAAAAAGCACAACTAGGTAATGAAAAGAGGAGTTTCCTGTCAGTTAATAGTTTCAGTATAACTGTGGCCTCAGTATGTGGTACACTTCAGTGTGCATGCTACACTGTTTCTGTGTCTGCCTCAAACAGTAATAACTGTGAAGAAAATAGCTTGTAATTAAGCAACTAGGGAGACAGCAGATGGATGCAGACAGATGGGAGCACACTAGGAAGCTATGAGACAATATTGGTCAGCATGACAAGCAATAGTCACAGTGCACTATCAGTATAATGCCTACAGTCTCCACGACAGCTATTGTGGCGTTACTGGTGAGTTGTAGGGATATATTGGAAGACATTAAAGGAAATGATAGCATTTTAGATGCTTCTGACACTCCTTTGCAAGGGTGTAGGGCAAAAAGGAATAAAGGTGCTTGTCAGAAAACCTAAAAAATCCCCGAGAAGGTGGGAAGCTGCATGTGGAGGTGATATTGTGTCTACTGATGCAGATGAAAAGAACTGAGCATCTTACCTGTCTACCCAAAACCAGTAATGTGACGAAGAATATAAACAAAGAAACTGAGCCCATTGTCTTCAGATCTTTTAGTACTCCAGGCCTATAAAATAAAAACATAAGTAAAGCAAGCTGCTCAGAAGTTAAAATAAAATTACTTTAGCACAAGGATATTGAAAAGACTGCAATTTATGCCACTTTCTGGTATGGAAATTAGGAGCATTTAAATATGATATTCTTTATTACCTGATAAAATATTATTTTTATAATGAAACTTTAATTCTTCTACTACATTCTGTGCAAATGTGTCCACATTTTGAAGTCCAGTACTACGATAAGGATTTATTAAAAATAATATCCTTCTTTGCTAACAAGTGGAGAGCATTTGCTGCTTATTCTACACAAGCAGATTAAAAAGAGATTTTTTGTGTAATACAATACTTCCATAATGGAAAGTTTCACCTTGGATCCAAAGAACGTGAACAAATGAAAACTGAGGCAACTAACTTCCAAGATAACTTTTCAACTCAGAATTACAGAAGGCACAAGCTAGATCTTATACAGAGTTTATTAAAAATTCTGCTTTGGGAAAAGACATTAGAAGTAATGGGAAACAGTTTCCACTAGCACTCCGATACTGATGCCACTGAAAGAAGAACCTTGGTGAGAGATTTAGGAAGGAAAAACCAATAGACACACAAGCTTAACTGGCAAAATCAAGGCTGCCAGAAGCACATAAATGTAATCTGTCACGTGGTTCTCCATTCCGTCACACAGATATCTTTCCCACTAAAGCAATAGAAATGTAAAGACCTCTTTCTGTTTATTTAATCTTTACACTAAAACTCAAGGAAAACATATGCTTTTTGTTATTTCAGATCTCTTTCCATGGATGTCCTAAAGATCTGGCACAGTTAGAACAGAGGAAAAATGATAATGAAATTCTACGCTGAATATGCAGACTTTCTGTTGTGGCATACGCACTGTTTGCTTACATAAGAGAATGACCTCTTTGTTTTAAAGATAAGGTAGAAACTGCATGTGTCAAAAAAATCTTTTACACAGCAATAAATCTAATTAGAGTCATAATTTTGGTCATCCATAGTATAACCTATAACAAAGACTTCAGAAGCCTCACTGAAAATTTACCATATGAATTTACATGTGCAGCAAAAAAGCATACAAACTATAGGTTTACTATTTTTTTTTCAATAGCAAAGACTGTATTTCTAAAGTAATAAGACAATATATTAGTTCTGAAAAAGTTGATTTCCTTTAGCTTGCAGCAAATATGCTTTAAGAGCCTTAACAACATTCAAACCCTCATCTTCCTAATACCCTTTCCTACAAAGAAGCAAATTAATCCATACTGTACTTCCTATAGTATGTGATATATGCACCTTGCCCAGACTTGTTTATTTTATTCTAATGCTCTTGGGCAAAACATTAAATCATGTATTAACGGCAACACAATAATGATTTTAGATTGTGACTTGTACAATATATAGCCAAATACGTAGAAGAAAAATTGTTCTATAACATAAGAACTTCCATTGCTGATATCTCATTTACATTCATTTCCAAAGGACTGGAATCATCAACCTACCTTTTTAGAGGTGCCATTGCGTACATAAATTTGCTGTAGTCGTCCAGCATGGGCCCATGAGTGTGCAGAAGGATAACGTTGTAGCCCACCAATGCAATCAACATTATCACCATTTTCAACTCATAATTTATCCTCAGGAAAACGGAACAGGAAATGAGCCCTAATATGCAGCTGTATATAAAATACTGGCAAAGGAAAATCAAGTGGTAAATATTTAAAATTGGCTGTTGAGTAGGCAATCACACATAATGAAGTGCCTAGACTAGTTTAAAAAATATATTAACTTTAATATATTTATATTAATATTCATTATATTAATCTTATTAATTATTTATTATTATATTAATATTTAATATATTAATATAAAAGTTAATATATTAACTGACCACTTAAGCATGGTATCTATCACAAAAGATAATATAATGTAAATAATCATAGTACGTGGGACTACAGACGTGGTTTACAGACTGTCAATAACAATCAGAAACTGGTATTTCATAAAATAGACCCCCTTTCTCATTAGGCTCAAATTCACCCTAAACTCAGGAGAATCCAGATTATGCTCCTCATTTATGCTTACTAATTTTTGCTCTTTGTCACTTTTGATTTATTCATCTGTGTATCAGTAAGTGCCTGTGTGTGGGACACCACTGCTGGTGTGGAAGTCTCCTGCAAGAGGCTACTGCCAGCATAATGACAGATTTACTCCTGTGCCTCTGTATGGTTTTCACTCGTGCTTGAATACAGTAACTACCCACTATGTATTGCTGAGCATACGGGAAGATCAAAGTCAAAATGCTTGAAAATCTATAAACAATTTAATTGCCTATTTCTGCAGTATTTGTAAACTGTTGCAATACACACAGATGTTATGAACTTCACAGATACGCAATTTTACAAACTCTTGAAATATGATTAAGAAATGAAGAATATAGGGAGACTAACATGGCCTATGAATAATATATCTATTAAAAAATCTTTGTGTCAAATCCTCTTGATTTATGACTACTTAAGGATACATTCAATTGTTAAAAAAAGCCTTTTCTTTCCTACGTCATATTTATCGAAAAAAAATATGCATGGTTGAAGTTGCATTCCTGGAAAAAGAAGATTTTCTCTTGATAATCTCTGGAAATGGATTACAGCATCAAAATCAAGGCTAAAACAGAAATAATACAGTCCCACTAGAATCATTATCTTGGTCCTTAACATAGAGCACACCTTTGCCAAAGATTGTTCCTGAAAATTACAGTCCTGCATCTTGTAAGGAAATTATCTTTCCTTAAACTACAAGGCATTCTATTTCTAGATACGTTATTTTCAGACTACTGTTGATTTGTTGATGGCAGTACTTTTGACATAACCTGAATCACTGTATACTAATTTTGGAGGATCACTGAGAGTAATTTTCTCAGTGCCTATCAGACAGAATTGATCCTCCATATAAATCTTTGCTGTTACTATAATTTCCTTGCAGATATGCTTGAAGTAAGAAATAGAAAGAACTGTTCTTCAGAAACAAGAAAAATAAAATTTCTCCTATGGTTGTGTTCCACAGGAGGTCACACTATTTTTTCAGAATTTAGCATTTTATAAAAGTAATAGCATCCATTTTATATTCTATATGACAACCAACTTGTGAAACTACTTTGCCATTGAAAAAAAGCAAAAAAAAGGCAATCTCGAACAGTTTAACAAGGACCAAGAAATTTAGTATTCCAAGTGGAATAAAGTCCCTCTTAGTGTTCCATAGGAATACATAGACCAGACTGAAAATTTCAGTCAAGATTTCAGATGTGGGTAGACTGGATGATATAACAGTGGCACAGACATACGCCGACTCTGATATTGTGTATTGCAATGCAAGACTCGAGTAAGCACCAAACCCCATGCAATGCCACAGGCTAGGGGCAGAGTGGCTGGAAAGCTGTGCACAGGAAAAAGATCTGGGGGTATTGGTTAACACTCGCCTGAACATGAGCCGGCAGTGTGCCCAGATGGCCAAGAAGGCCAACGGCATCCTGGCTTGTATCAGGAATAGTGTAGCCAGCAGGACCAGGGAGGAGATTGCCCCCCTGTACTCTGCTCTGGTGAGGCCGCACCTCGAGTGCTGCGTTCAGTTTTGGGCCCCTCACTACAAGAAGGACATCGAGGCCCTGGAGCGTGTCCAGAGAAGGGCTACAAAGCTGGTGAAGGGCCTGGAACACAAGTCCTGTGAGGAGCGGCTGAGGGAGCTGGGGTTGTTTAGTCTGGAGAAGAAGAGGCTCAGGGGAGACCTTACTGCTCTCTACAGCTACCTGAAAGGAAGGTGTGGGGAGCTGGGGGCCAACCTCTTCTCACAAGTAACTAGTGATAGGACTAGAGGGAATGGCCTCGAGTTGTGCCAGGGGAGGTTCAGGTTTTCTGAGAAGTTATTTTAGGGTGTAGAGGAGGAAGAGAATAAATCAATTTGCTTCCAAATGAACTATATGCTAGCGGGGCTGAAATAATTCAAAAATCTGTTATTCACTAATTTTAGATTATGTCATCAATTGATCTGTCAGCTCCACTATTATAAATCACAGAATGTTTATCTACATGAGTAATGCTTACAGATAAGACAGATAAAAGGGGCTGATATCCAATTTAAGAAAACAAGCATTCAATATCTCATTCAGTAAAGTGAGAAGAATTTTATTTTCAGGTTTTTAGAAAACTTTCTAAGGATAAAAAGTAGTAACTCAGAAGGAGTTTGCAGCTTTTTCAAGCTAGAACTTAGTAGCTCTGCAATGCCTTAGGATGAAAATAATGTGCATTTGAGAGTTGTTTAATCAACAAAACAAGGGAAAAATAATTTAAAATACTTTTGCCAATCTAAACTTTTAATTATTATCAGAAATGACATTTTAAAATAATTGTTGTGCCGATTTATCAAAGACAAAGTTTCTGTGATGAAAGAATGCATTTTAATAGTTTCAAACTTATAAATCATTAATTGTTCTAAATGTGCTAGTCATAGGAAGAGCTGACAAGCATCTTAGTTAAAGATGAAAACAGGAAAAAGTCACACTAAGATTTTTTTTAAGATTGAATCTAAAAATAAATGCAATTCATGAAAAATGTATCATCCAGATGCTTGTTGGAGAACTTAATAATAACAAAGAAAACACTATCTTTCAAGTAAGATAAAAAGGGGACCCAAGAACTGGCTAATTAAACAAAACAAAACAAAACACAAATATGAATATGCATAGGAACAATTTATTTCTAAGTGCTTATGAGTAAGTCCATATATAGAGGCTGGGAGAAGGACTGCATCATCTCTTTGACAGCAAGGAAAACTTCATGTCAGGGCCAAGAGGGAACATAGGCATATCAGTACCAAGTTTAGTTTACTTAACTTGAAAATGAGAAATAGAAACTTGTGCTCTATTGTCACGTTATCAAAGAGATGCTGGAAGTTTACAAGTGCTACAGTTAGCTCATTTTTTTTTTCCAGAAGAGTTCTATACCTGATTAACATCTTGCTTTGGGGTGTGTCTAGGAGTGTTTATCTTGACACAGTTAATAGTTATTTCACGTAACCTGGTCTGGTGGGAGGTGTCCCTGCCCATAGCAGAGGGCTTGGAACTGGGTGATCTTTAAGGTCCCTTCCAACCCAAACCATTCTGTGATTCTGGGATTCTGTAACTATATGGAAACCAGCACACACCATCATGGTACTGGTGCCACCAGTTCTACATAGAGACAAAATAGCTTCCCTTCTCCTCTTGCTGCCTCATGCTTTTTCATCCAAAGCCTGCTGACCTATTTTGGCACAGTATGTAACTTGTTATGTTCAGTTGCAGGTCTTTTGTAATCCCTCTAAGAATTGTTACTTTGTAGGATACAGGTCCCATTTTTGTAGGAATGCCCTCCCTCCTCTTGCATGTGTCACCATGCTTTTGTTCACACTAAGACATCTTATTCAAATCAGTTCAGATCTTTTTACACAGTTTATGTAGTGGTATATGAGTGCTGTATTTCCTCCCACCCACCCTGCCTCTTAATCAAATATGCAATAACGACAGCAGTCTGCTGATCACAGATTTCAATTTTACCATCAGGTGAACAATGAAAATGGTGAGTATTTTCAGGCCTACCACTGTTGCTTGTGAAACACGTCTCCAGGCCAACCTTGTTCTCTCACTGACAGGCATTTGGACCTCGCTCAGTGCACAGTCTGTTTTACAGTCACTGCGTGTTCTCATGACATCTCACAACACCTTTTGGTTAGGATGACTGAGCTACAGTTCTTAACAGACTGTTTCCTGAATTTTAACCTGACATTCACTAAAACACCTGTTTTCAGAAGTACTAATCACCTCTACCTTCCCACTTCCTTTCAAGGCAGTTGCAGGTGGCTGAAAATAAAACAAGCTTTTGAAGCAGTCTTAAGAAGTGGTTGGCATTTAACTTCCAACAGATCCAGTGACATTCAATTTAGAATAATGGTTGTAAACAATCAAAGAAATCTAAAATGAACTTACCGGTAGGAAAAAACAGTTGTTTTGTATACACCACCGTGACTGATTAGTCAAATTAGGAAAAGTTGTATTTGATGAATTAAGAACTGGGGGAAAAGCTTTCACAGCATTATCCAGGAAAAACTAGAGAAAAACAACATGTAATCCATTAGCTTGTCAGCTGGTTAAGGTCAAAATAGAGAAGAGGAATGGAGAAGTGGAAAACACCTTGCCAGTAATTATTTAACTTTGGTATTTTGCTGCAAATTGAAATAGTAAAGGGAAAATGACATCACTTCGATTACGTGTTCCTGCATGCTTCAGACAAAAACAACTTTGTTAACCTCCACAAGACACATTTGAATAAAAGACAAAAAGCTCTTTGTTATGTTATCTTCATATATCAGAAGCTCACACATGAAAGAGACAATGATAAAATAAATTCAATATGAATAATTTTTGGTTTTACCTCAGCTGAACCTCCTATTTAAATATAGGAAGAAATAAATAAAGAATAAAAAGTCTTTACTAAAGTTGATTTACACAGGTGTAATCCTCATAATAATCATGACAACAAAATTGGTACAAGTCTTACTGAAACAGACGGGACAAACCAGTATCTCCTAAAGCATCAGATTCTGCAAGCTGATCTCACAAGTAACCACCATTATGCAGTACCCCTTGATGTACTCTTGAAGTGAGCTCTCAATGAGTTATATTTCTCTGACAACACTAATTTAACCGCTTTGAACCTCACCACATAAACCAATTCAAAGTTTAACATCTTCATTTTATTTATGACCAATTCCTACATCCTTGTTCTTGTACTAATCTCACCCTTTAGCTTCCAAATAGCTCCTTTATTTCAGCCTTCATTATGCTCAGTAATCTATGCTTTTCCAGTTTTTTCCAAGAAAACATGCTCTTCATTCCCCTGATCGTTCTGGTAGTCACCATCTGTACATACCTCTTTCAATTTAACCTTCTGGGTGACCAAAACTGCAAACACACTTCCCAGGTTTTGAGTACTGCAATAACACTAATACTAATTCTGCAGAAAATATGTTTTCATACATCCTAGAGAAACAAATTCCTTGCTTACTGCTATAAAAAATTGTAGATAAAAACATCTACATTGACAAAATCACAAAAAACTAACATCATCCTCAGCAAATATGAGGTAGTATTCCTCCACTCAAGTAAATTTCATTTATACTTACCATGATTTAAGAGTGGTCACATGGATAGTTATTGTGATTCAGTTGAGATGACACTAAATTCACATAACTAATCAAAATACTCAACCTACTGCATGTCCATTTGATGAGCCTACAACTTACATCAGAATTTCTTGTTCCTAGTCTGTCGGACCAACCATAACCTTGCACTCTGTACTACTGAATTTCATCCTAGTTCTTTTATCTCAACTCTTCAGCCGACTTCTTCCTTTCTAAAATCTCACACCTTCCTTCACAGACATTGCCTGCCACCTTAATCCTATCAGCAAATGTCACTGTCACTCTCATACACTGTATATGAAAATCCACACCCGGCTGACCATTGCAGAGCTTCACAGGTTGCCTCCCTCTCACCAGTTGTTCTCTGCATATAGCTGTTTTGTAATCCACCTCTGAATTCTTTCCCCATCCCCATCTTCTGCAGTTTACCTGCTGTACCAGAGGAAAACTGCTCAATTCACTCAGATTAATCCATTCTGCATCAAAATGGTTATTGATTTACTAACTAACACCAGATTGAGTCAGCCACAGCTCTGTATAGCCAAGTCTTGAAAACTTCCAAGGATACAGACTCCACAATCTCCCTTGGCAACATGTGCCAGCCCTGTACTACATGCGGTGACTTTTTTTTTGTTTTCAAAGACCATCCAACCTCCCAAGCCACCACCTGCAGTCAGCACTCCTTGATATGTTTTGTGGTGCTTATTGAGAAGAGTTGGAAACCTTTATCTCTGAAACACCCCTTCCACAGATGCAGGACCAGCTGTGCACCAGAGGAGGTAATCGATATGCCAGCTGTTATGAAGTCTTCTTTACAAGAAACTGGCACTCCCTCCGGAGTACCTTGCAGAATGGGCTCACCTTCAACTGTACAGTCACGCTTTCAGGTCATCTTCCTTCACTAGCATGCTTCTGTCTGTTTATGTGTAACTACACATAATTAACCAGTAGCGAACTATTCATTCAGGTACAGTATCAGTAATATAGCAGACAAAACACAAAAAATGTTAATAAACACCTACAAATTCTGAAATGTTCTTCTTTAACTAATCCCAAGGAGCTCTAACACATGGAGTTGTATGCACATCTACCCCTTCTCACAAGATGAGTGGGTTAAATGCACACTTGCTCTTATGGAAGCATGGGGCACTCTACATGCAAACCCCTCCTGTAGGGAGATGTGGGTGCTACAGCTTTACGTGTAGCTGCTCTCCACAATCTACTGATGTGCATGAGGGTGACAAAGTACCCCACAAGTTCATGAATACAGACATACCCGAGGTGTGGGTAAGAAGGGTGACTTCTAGCGGTGTCAAACCAGGTTTTGATTGCTGCTGTTTCCACTCCAAGAATTCTCACACTTCTCCTCTACTTGTGTTCAGCCTAATTCCTTCTTTAGTTCAAAATTCCTTCTGAAGCCCCGTGGTTACTGTTTAACCCAGCTGATGCTGGTCATCCTCTTTAACATGAACAGTTTTGGGCAAAGGTCCTACAGACTGCTCTAAGTATTTAAACCCTTTCCTCACCTCCAACTATTTACATAGACATCCTCATCTTAATAGGTGCCCTTACCCAGGTAACGTGCCAAGGGTGGACGATGAATCCTGCTAATAGTGCATATAACTTTTTTTGCAAACATGAAATAATTGCATTTAGTTTCAGAATCCTGTCCCAGGCATGCCCACAGAGCAAAAGATTACATATCATGAGGATCTGCAACATAATCATATTATATATACATAAATGTGTGTGCATATATATATAAATATATTGATTTCTATTAAGGCATTTTAATCTTGTTTTGAGCTTTGGTACAGGGCATTTCTGACCTATAAATGTATACACAGAATGCGATATAAAAGGTGGTGTATATATGAATACATAAATAAGCATAGAGAGGAATAAAAAGGATATGAAAGCATTGTCTTCTCCCATGAGCCAAACAACACTTATTTCTGAATGATGTGTTTGTACTTGTCTTTCTCGTCTCTCATCAGTTATCTACATCTGCTATCACGCTTTGGAGATATATATTGTTCTTCAACATAGTATTTTTTTGTAAGAGACAGCTCAGTCCTACTAAGCAGTCACACCTACTCAAATGACTCAAATGAAAGCAATATTTTTTATGAATACCAATGTTTGCCAGGGAACATCTGAGCACACTACCATTAAATTCTCATTTTAACTTCATATATTCTAGCAGCTTTTTCTTCTCTTGTGTTTGTATAATCTTCAATCTTCAGTTGTGAATTTTTTGTCTCACATGATGAAAATACCTGCTGTGCTGCTATGTCTTTCAATAGGAACCATGTGGTAAAAGATCCTCCCCTGATCACAGGATAAGCATGTTAGTGCATCTCTCTTGTTATCTGACCAGGAATCTACACAAGATTAACACATTCATCTTCTTACTAAAAATAAAGTCAACTTTTTCACCAAGGTACTTTAAACACTTCTGCATAATCCACAAGGCACCAGAACCAAGACTTCCCAACGAATGTAGTCTGATAACCTGTAAACATGGCCAAGTTGAATGGGTTGTATCTCACCTTACTAAGCAAGTGGACTTACTGATTTCCAGGTTAAGGCGCATAAAATAGCATCCTATTAAGAAGAAGGAAAGGTGGCAGAATTTAGTATTAAAGTGCACTAACCAAAACACACTCTAAATTAAACAATTATGGAATAAAAAGTAAGATGTGTAAACTTTTAAGAGTTACTACGTGAAGAGGTTAGCCCTGTGACAGGTGGACAGGAGGGAGAGAGGTGGGAAAGAGTCCTCCATTGACCTACTGAATCATATGGTGAAGAAGTTGCAAAATTAATTGATCTGAGTATCTACCACAGTTAGTCCAACTGTGGTCACAAACCTGCAGTTGCATATGTCATGCGGCATCCGTCTGTGAGGACAAATGCTACAATCAGTTTCTGTACAAATCAGAACTCTAAGAAATGTGGTTTTGCACACCAGCAAGAAACCACACAGAACAAAGGTAAGCTGTGCATGAAGGAGCTGCTCCAGGATCGGCAGTTCCAGAGCAGAGATGTGCTTAATCAACTGAAACACTTAAGCAGCAAAAAACCAAAGGTCTGAGACAGCACATCTAAATTTACAGCTTAAGTTTAATTTGACCCCATCACTATTTTATCTTCTTTATTAAAAAAAATTACACTGGAAATAGACATGTGAAAACTATAAAGAAAAGTATAAAAAGATCTTTGTCACTCTCCCTCTCTCTCCCCACTAAGTCCTTGCCTCATATGAATATTTTAAATTGAGCTCTATTTTAAATTAATTTTCTGCCATTACAGAAGAGCTATGCAATTTTCTCAACATACAATGGTCTACAGCTTTTATAATACTGTTGTAAAGAAAGTCCATGTCTATTCTCTTGTTCAGCAAAAGATATAGTGAGAAGAGTATACTTTTAAAGTATGGCAGAAGTGTTCATGCGTGGTATTACTGGTTGAACTAGAGGATTTGTGTTTCCCTTAAAACAAAAAAATGAAGCAATGATGCAGCATCATTCTTTTGTTTGAAGCTCTGAGGCAAACCTGCAGGACTTCTCTTGTTCATTTCTTCTTTTTCTGCCAACTCTACAAATATCCATGTGGCTTGAGAGAACTTTCTGCTCAAAACATGTATTGCCACTTCATTTGAAAATGACAGTTGGTCCAACAGCTGAGTCCCCAGGTCCCCACAGGAATGGCAAAAGAATAATGTGGAGAATCACAAATTCTGGTAGCATTTCTCTTCTTCATGAACTTATAAGCAGGAGCTTTAGGTGAGCCTGGAATGCTAATTACTTAATGAAGTTTTTCCATAATTTCATTTCATTTCATAAAAAGCTCATGTGTCAAGAAAAGAAGGCATACCTATTTTAAGTATCTGTGTATTCAGGTCCCAGCCTCCATATAGAGGCACTTGAAAGCAACTGCCTTCTTCAAAGGTCCCAGGAGCATTCCATAAGATAGGCAAGGAGCCTGCTGGGCCTTTACAGACTCAGATACCATCACGTGCGGTGTTTTCTCTTTATGTCAGTTCATCTGTGGAGCGAATGACTGTGTAACAGCATGCCTCTGTCTCTCCCTGCACAGTTGCAAGACACCAGAATTGCTGTATCTCTGCTAGTCCACTGTGCCTAGACTGATACTGATTTTTTAAAAGTTCTTAAATTCTTCCTATAACGTGGAATGGCTTTGTGGTGGAGCCCTGCATGTACCACTTAAATGACAACTCCAGCTGGGCATTACCTTTTCTCCCCACAGGCCAGGTCAAGCTCTAGGCCGTGTCCATTTATTCTTTAAAGAAATACATTAGGCACCCTCCAAAATAAGGTCTCCAATGTGTTAGGCACTGGAGGGACATGTAATCAGAATGCATCTGCCAGAAGACCTTGCTTATTTAAAATATAGCACTGAGCAAGATCAGCAACTGTATTAACAGAGTTAGCTACGCTAAAAGGAAGGTGTATTAACGAAACCAACTTTTTACTATGAGCATAGAAGCAAATTTGTTCAATTATCTGTCATTGTTAAAACACGGCCATGAGTAGAGGGAAAACAATATGCGGCCAATGCTTGCTCCTATGCTTACAGACATACATTAAACAATGGAGCAAAAATACTCAAACTGTCAATCTTGTATTTCTAAAGACCTTTTTTTTTTAAGACAAAATACTCCAGTAGTTCAAAATTTACTGGATGAAAGACAGAAAAGCAAGTAACATCCTGACTCTTCAATCTCGTAGTTAGGGGAAAGTATAGCCCTGAGATTCTGTTGCTGTGCCACGAATCATTCATACATTTGCTGCAGAAGTCACTGAAACAAAATGCTCTTCCATGGCTCTTTCAGCAAGCCACATCCAGATCACCCAAATGGCAGAGTGTGATGAGGCACAATCATTTGATGTATCGTCTACAGCCATGCATTCAGCTTCCACAAATCGACCCACTGAAGTCGCACAGTCCTGCTGTTGCTCTGCGATGTCTGGATTGTTCCCTGCAATATATTTCCTCATGTTCTCTCTAATGCAGGTCAACATTGCAAACAGAGTCGTCCTCACCCATTGATAACTGTTCTATTTTATATATGGCACCAAATCTAACGCTCAATGGAAGCAGCATTAGTCATCCTCTGCCTGTAGCTAAGAGGTACTCAATACTTCGTGTCACATTAGCTGTTTTTTAACTTCACTCCACTGATCATGACTATATACCCCCGTAAGACTACATTCGGATGTCTGCTAAAACAGCTCGTTTGAAATCAAATTGCACCCCCACTCTATTCTAATGTCTCTTGACCATAAAGATTAAGTTTTATTTGACATTTTGGTCTTAATTATGATTTATTAGGTGTGGGATGGTTAGACACTTTTTATCTCCATTAAATCTTAATGGCTACATTTTGCCTTTTCCTACTGAAAGAGTTCATGGAAATAAATGCAGTTAATGGACTCTGCTATTAAGTACATGTTGCTTGGAGATATAATAATGATACTTCAGAGTCTCTCCCACAATTTTCTATTAATATTAAGGAAATGCAAATTTCACAATCACATTTAAAGTCATTTTTGCTAGTCAAACTATTAAGGTTTAGTTTCAAGGTGGGAATTGTACTTAAAATTATCATCTCATGAATACCATGGAACATGATTATTTGTAATAGTGCAGTCATTACTGATAAGGCACAAAGACTTTAAAATACAGCATATTAAGTTTCACTGTAACATTCAGTCCACATAAAAATGGACTTGAACCAACAAAATTGAGAACGTTTTCCTAAAAATGATGTAGTGAACAACTGCTTTTTTGCTAACATATCTTTTACTAGTTGAAGGCCAAATTTTCAGTCAACTGTACACAATAGTAGAACTTCAGTCTAAGGAAAAAACAGTTGCTGACTATATCTTCTTTTACATTTTTTAACTTTTTTAAATTTTAAAATAACCATATGCTTGCATGACCTCTAACTCAAAATATAGTTTAGTACCAAGTAGGTTATTGAATTTCTTTGTATACATTTATTTAATTTAGTTCAAAATAGGAGAAACTGTCTAATCTGACCTCCATTTTACAAGCCACTCCATCTCTATGTTTCGTCCTGTAGCATTCCCAGTTAACATTTCCTTGTTTAAACTTTATCTTTCATAAAGGCATATAGTCTTGAGCTGAGGACAAGAAGCGATGGAGAATCAATATTTTTTCTGAACAAATTTCTCCCATTGCTAACTGTCTTCACTGTTGAAATTGAGCCTAATTTCTCATTTTCCAGTCACCGCTTGTGTCTTTCTCTATGAATCTTATATATAAAATTCAATTAGCTGAATTTTAAATTCCTAAACACAGAATTGTTTTTGAGTCTATCTCCTCTTCTTAAAAATGTATGAGAAAGAAAGAAAAATATCTCCTGAAAAGAAAACCAACAAAACCAAGATTAGGATTGCTTAATAGGAAAGAACTGAGATAAGGCTCTACCACAAATGCCAAGTGTCCACATTTAAAAGCCCACATTACATCATTACATCATTCTGACAGGTTTAGTACTTACTGTAACAAATGATTGACTAAGGGTCCCCTGAAATGTTACGGGAAAAAAAAAAAGTGTACGTATTATCAGTCTTGAAGTTCTTTATGAACTTCAAGTAACAAAAAGTACCAGGAACTCAAGGAAGTGCTAGAGTTGCAATTTCAAAATCACTGAAGTGCAAATCTCATTGACTTGAAATGTGGCTAATACCTATGCACTGATATTTGTAATGTTTGAAAACATTACCGAAATAAATATTACAGTTCCCATTTTGCAGATGTAAAACTGAGCTGGAACAATTTCCTGATTCTGTATGAATAGCATTAGGTTCAGCCCACAGGGCAAAACAAACAAAGTTTTCTGATCCCATATACTGCTCATGCCATTTAACAACACATACTTCAGAACAAACAAGGTCATTAAGATTCTAGCTCTATGCAGACTAATGGCAGATATACTTCAGATTTGTTATAGTTATAAAAGGATAATAGAATAACATGGATTTTCCCTATTATGAGAGAAAAGTAAAGCACAAGTAGAAAAAACTACAGTAGAGGTAATTTCTAACAAAATTTCAGTCCAGTACTTTTGAAGCTTTGATGTAGCTTTGATTTTTTTACTTTTTCAAATAAAAAGACAAACACATGAAATTCAATAATGTATATATATTATGATGATTTTGTGAACAGCATGAGGAGCATCACAAACCAGAATAAAACTTGGTTTCTTTTGCACGAATTCTTCCATGCATCCTGTGAGGAGATACTACATCCTTTGAGTGCTACTCTGTTTTTCTAAGCAATGGACAGATGAGCAAGGAAACTGAAACAATTCAAACCCAGGATTTAACTACCTTTTATTCCTTCTAAACTACATTTTTCTTTAATAAACTCAGCTCTTGTGCAGAAAGAGGTCCTCATTATATAGCATGTTTTCTGTTGCTCTGCTTTACATTTCTGTCTCTGGTAATTATTATCATCTAGGATATGGGACATAAATCTGAAATATTATCTAAGCAGATACTAAACAAACAAAAAAGATCTTGAAAAAAAAAAATACTCTTTTTTCACTTACCATGTTGAACACAGCCATAGTCAATATTATTGCAGTGGTTGTCAATGTAAGAGTGATCCGTGGCCAAGGACGGTTTGCAATTATTCCAGATGATTTCAGGATCCACAACAGTGAAGCTGATGCTTTCTTGCTACATTGCTAAGTGCAACGGGTTTAAAAAGAGAAAACAAATATAGCTTTAGTATATTTAATTACTATAAACAAGGGTAGAATTACAAAGGTTCAAGAATGTAGGCAGCATTAATCTTTCTAGTGGAAGATAGCAAACCCTGACAATCATCCACAAGCACACTCATGTTCACAGGTCGCATAGGATGGACTTCACCCAGTAATTCTTTCACTGAATACAAAAGTTTGTGCCGCAAACAGACAGTATTTTCAAAAGAATTCCCTCCCACTCCCCAGGCAGCTATCAAATGATGGAGACTTCTCATTCTTTCCTACTTTAACATCAGTGCTTCTAACAGCTAAAGGTAATCTTTGAAAAATTTACAGCATAGAATTGCAGAGATTACTTAGCTATGCTGAGAATTGCATTTATTGCCAAGGACTGCTTAACTGCTTGCCATATACCTGTACACTTTTGAACAGACTTCTGTAACTTCTGTACCAAAATTTCATGTAATAATTCTAAATTTCTTTGGTTTACAAGACTTTTGATCAATATTGCTCAAATTTGTTAATGTATTTTAAGCAATGAGGAATTAATTGAACTGATTTTATACATTTCTTTAAAAAGCTATTTTTTTCCTTCCGTTAAAAAAAAAAAAAAAAAGATTTTTATGTTCACTGGGCAAGTTTATTACTAAGAAAAGTTCTGGAGAAAAATAAAGTATTTCAGGTAACGATATATCATACAGCCAGTATGATTAGTCAATCGAGAGATTCCATTCTTCTAGCTGCTATTGCTCAAATTACAGATATTGCTGCATCTGACCTGAAGAAAAATGTGAATGCTGTTAGATTGCAACTCAAAAATGAAGTTGTAGATAGTTATTTCCACCTGTAAAACAGAAACACACCAAAAGAACTCGGTGAAACATTTCCTGATGGGCTGCTCAGTGCAGAGCCCTGAGTTCTGCAGGGGAAGTACCACTGTGTGTTTGGTACATCTGTGTGCCCACCCGGTTTGTTACGTAGTTGACAGGTCTCTGGAATAGCAGAGAGAGCAGCCTACATAGGTTAAGCCAGTGAAGCTAGTGAAAGGAAACTCTATGACAAAAACTTGGTTCACAATGAAAATTTTAAAATTTTGAGAAGAAATTTATTGGAAAAAAAGAAAAAAAATACTATTGATTTTGTGTATGAATTAACAGATTTGCTGAACTGTATTTCACAATTTGAGTGATCTAAATCCAGCCCATACAGCATACCACTGCTACGATTCAGTGCTGCAGAAAATTTAGGGAACAACTCCTGGTAGCAGAACTGGAATGGGGGGGTGATCGTTAAATTTAGGTTCCTAATAGCATTGTCAGATCTATGCAGGTTTGTTTTACTGATTCTGACCTCACATCAAACACTTTTTGTAAATATTATGTCTCATTTTCATATTTCATAAGAAAATGGAGAACAAGATGAAAGGAAGAAAGTAATTATTTCTAGAAAGCATATAAGAAGGGTAAAACATCATATCCCAGTAGCATTAGCTGCTCTGTTTATTCTAAGTGGAGCTGGCAGAATATGGTTCAGTGTTTATCATTTACGAACTAGAAATAATAGGTATTTGTAGTATGAAAGGTGACTAATGTATTACCTTTTCATCTGAACATGTTAAATCTGATATGACAGCTCAGCATGATAGTGACTAATAACTTATTTTGAATATTCAACTAATTAAAATGTATCCTGTGTTGTCTTTCCACACACAAAAACCTACTTCAGCATTTAATAAAATGAATGCCGTCTTTCTGAGTGAGAGCAAGGAATTGGTGCGAGAATTAACTGTGACAGCTGTGTCGTAGATGAAAGACAGTGTCGCAAGAGCTGTCACACTTCTCTTTCACATGCTAGCAGAGGTTAGAACATTTGACTGAAGACCTTTATTTACAGAAAGCCAGTGAATCATATTTTCTATAGTTCTATTATTATTCTTTTCATTCTGCATTCAAATACACCTGATTATTTTACTAACACTGATGTTGCAAAGAATGAAATCAAGAGAAACAAAAAGCCTCAGAATTCAGATTTATTTATTTTTTTCACAGAATTGTTTTCACTCAGACTTGGAAGAAGAGACCAAAGCTCAAATCCAAGGAACTGACTGACTGGTTAAGAGTGAATACACTGGTTAAGAGTGAATACACTAATCTAAAAATGGAGAGGGGTGATTTTTGACAGAGACACAAGCTTAGACTTTAAGTACTTTTTAAAGGTCCTACTGCTAATTAAAAGAACTAAAAGACTTTTAAAATGAATACTGTAACACCAGACTTTTGAACTCTGTGGTGGAACCTTTAAATCTAAGCCAGGCATTTAGAATCCTACAAAATATTATATACAACTCATTTAACTAAAGCTAGAATCCTGCACAAAGTGCTAACAGCAAACAATAAAGTCAGTTTTGTATTTTTAATTTCACCATACTTTGGAGTGTTTATTATCCTTCACAAAGGGTCACACTACAATGGCTGTGAGCTTCAATTCAACTATCACATTCAAAGGAAAGAACTGCACTGAGCCATATAAATATGCCTTTAGGGACTCAGAGTTCAGTGCTGGTACCTCCTGTGATATTTTTCTCATTCAGAAATGTATAGAGTCACTGTACTATATGCTATTTGAAGGTAAGACATTTTCAGTCTCTCCTGTCAAAGCTTTTTTACTTCATATGAAATATTTAAAGAGCCACTGGCTTTGGAGAAAGAACAAACCTGAACAACTTTTTAAATACAGTGCCCAGGGCACTGAGGTAGAGGAAGGAGTTCTGAATGGTACATTCTACTACCTGGAGTATTTGCTTATTAACCCATCCCTACACAGTTGAAAAGTAGAAATATCCTTTAGGACAGTGAGTGGAAACCCTGAAGTTCTTACAACAAGGCTCAGAAATGCTCTCCGTGGCTCCACAGCACTCGCATTCCTGGAGACACAGGGTACATCTACATTAGCGATTTAGGGTGCACAACTGCTTCTTCTTTGGTGTGGTGTCTTCCACTCATGAGCACTGATGGACACCATGGGTATGCCCAAAGCAGGTTCCCTCCTGGTGGAGCTTTGGGGTCATGGAGCACTGGAGGCAAGCACCAGGCTGTCAATGACAGCATCCCACTTTCAGCGTGGAACCAGGCCCTCCAGCATTTAGCTCTCTGTGCATGTACTACTCATACAAAGTACAGGTAACTGGTACAAACTTCAACGCGAATAAAGAGGCAGTGGGAATGTATGGTCCTTGAATCACATAATCCTGGAACCGTGAAGGATTGTAGCAAATCAAGTCCCATCCTTCCCTCTTAGCATCACACCAGGGGCCCATCTATCATCAAAAGGATGGGATGTAACTCAGTTCAATCTCTCCATTTTGCTGGCTAGGATATTTCCCAGAGAAGTCTGAACATAGTACCTTACTTAATGATGATGGATTTGCCATTGCAGTGCCTGTGCTAGAGATTCATCAAAATGACTTCTAGGTTTGGTGACTCTCTTTCACGGATTCTGCTGTAGCTGCCAAAGTGCCTCTCTGGGTTTTCCCTGCCTTCCCCCATCATAGTCTTTAATCTTAATTTACAAGCAAAGACTTAACTATTGAATAGTGGAACTGAAGGGCCTCGATCTTTCATTTCTATCTGCGTAAGAGAAACATTCACTTCAGAGGTAAGGTTCCAGGTTGAGAAAATAATTTCCAGGTAGTGCTTGGGCTGATATTCCTCTCCTTACAGACAGGAATAATCTTCTAAATATCTTGATTGTACACAGTCTCTCTGACTGTTAAGTACCAGGGCCAATTGCTTTAGAGTAAAATACAGATTGTGTATCACTCTTTATACAGGGGTGTGGTGTATCACAGAATCACAGAATCGTCTAGGTTGGAAGAGACCTCCAAGATCATCTAGTCCAACCTCAGCCCTAACACTAACAAGTCCTACACTAAACCATATCACTAAGGGCTACATCTAAACGTCTTTTAAAGACCTCCAGGGATGGTGACTCAACCACCTCCCTGGGCAGCCCATTCCAATGCCTAACAACCCTTTCAGTAAAGAAGTTCTTCCTAATATCCAACCTAAACCTCCCCTGGTGCAACTTTAGCCCATTCCCCCTCGTCCTGTCACCAGGCACTTGGGAGAACAGACCAACCCCCACCTCTCTACAGCCTCCTTTAAGGTACCTATAGAGAGCGATGAGGTCGCCCCTGAGCCTCCTCTTCTCCAGGCTAAACAACCCCAGCTACCTCAGCCGCTCCTCGTAAGACTTGTTCTCCAGACCCCTCACCAGCTTCGTTGCCCTTCTCTGGACTCTCTCGAGCACCTCCATGTCCTTCTTGTAGCGAGGAGCCCAAAACTGAACACAGTACTCGAGGTGTGGCCTCACCAGAGCCGAGTACAGGGGGACAATCACCTCCTTAGACCTGCTGGCCACACTGCTTCTTATGCAAGCCAGGACGCTGTTGGCCTTCTTGGCCACCTGAGCACACTGCTGGCTCATATTCAGCTGCCTATCAACCAGTACTCCCAGGTCCTTCTCTGCCAGGCAGCTTTCCAACCACTCATCTCCCAGCCTGTAGCGCTGCTTGGGGTTGTTAAGCCCCAGGTGCAGGACCCGGCACTTGGCCTTGTTGAACTTCATACAGTTGACCTCAGCCCATCGCTCCAGCCTATCCAGATTCTCCTGCAGAGCCTTCCTTCCCTCGTGCAGATCGACACATGCACCTAACTTGGTGTCATCTGCAAACTTACTGAGGGTGCACTCGATCCCCTCACCCAGGTCATCGATAAAGATATTAAAGAGGACCGGCCCCAGCACTGAGGCCTGGGGGACTCCACTAGTAACCGGCCTCCAACCGGATTTGACTCCATTCACCACAACTCTTTGGGCCCAGCCATCCAGCCAGTTTTTAACCCAACAAAGCGTACGCCAGTCCAAGCCACGAGCAGCCAGTTTCATGAGGAGAATATTGTGGGAAACGGTGTCAAAAGCCTTACTGAAGTCAAGGTAGACCACATCCACAGCCTTCCCCTCATCCACCAAGTGCGTCACTTGGTCATAGAAGGAGATCAGGTTCGTCAAGCAGGACCTGCCTTTCATAAACCCATGCTGACTGGGCCTGATCGCCTGCTTGCCCTGCAAGTGCCGCGTGATGACATTCAAGATAATCTGCTCCATGAGCTTCCCTGGCACTGAGGTCAAACTGACAGGCCTATAGTTCCCCGGGTCTACCCTCCGGCCCTTCTTGTAGATGGGGTCACATTTGCTAGCTGCCAGTCGACTGAGACCTCCCCTGATAGCCAGGACTTCCGATAAATAATGGAAAGCGGCTTGGCCAGCTCCTCCGCCAGTTCTCTCAGTACCCTCGGGTGGATCCCATCCGGCCCCATCGACTTGCGTACATCCAAGTGCTGTAGCAGGTCGCCAACCATTTCCTCATGGATAGCGAAGGCCACATCCTGCTCCCCATCCCCTTCCACCAGCTCAGGGTACCGGGTATCCAGAGAACAACCAGTCTTGCCGTTAAAGGCTGAGGCAAAGAAAGCATTGAGCACCTCAGCCTTTTCCTCATCTTTTGTAACTAAGTTTCCCCCCGCATCCAGTAAAGGATGGAGATTCTCCTTAGTCCTCCTTTTTGCGTTGATGTATTTGTAAAAACGTTTTTTGTTATCTTTAACGGCAGTAGCCAGATTGAGCTCCAGATGAGCTTTGGCCTTTCTAATTTTGTCCCTGCACAGCCTCGCAACATCCTTATAGTCCTCCTGAGTAGCCCCCCCTCTTTTCCAAAGATTATAAACCGTCCTTTTCCTCCTAAGCTCGAGCCACAACTCTCTGCTCAGCCAGATGTAATAATGCAGCTAATAAACAACATGCTCTCTTCTAGCAGGGACAGTGCTGCTCACATACTGGTTGCACTTTGTTAAATGCTCTTGTGACCTCAAATCAGATCATTTTTATTAATTGTGGAGCCAATTATTTTCTGATGTTTTATTGGCATTGTGTTATGCTAATTCAATGGTCCAATGGCATATTTAAGGGAGATTATAAACATGTTCAGATGTTCTCTCTTGTCAGCTGAAGTAGGTAAATAGTTTTGCAGGATATAAATGTATGTAACAAAAAATGTATGTACATACATATAAATGTATGTAACAAAAAGCCATTCCACATTAACAGAAAATAACTAGCAGAAAGATTTTGTGGTACCAATTAAGTGAATGCAAGTAATACAAACAATTTTTTGAGAAAGTACTTGAACCACTACACAAAGAGCATCTGCCTGAAACTAACTAGCTATTTGGCAGGGCTATATCAGCTACCACAGAGATCTTTGCCTTACTTCCTTTGTGCCTTTCTCCAATGGACTGAATTACATTTTCCAATACATCATTTAGGTAATGAGGTCTCTGCTTCCCTGCATTCACATCAGGAGGTAAAAAACATTAAACAGTTACTAGGTCTCATGCATTTTGCACTCACTCTTTGAACTCAATTTTTCTATACTTCAAGGAGAAGAGACACAGTACACTTGTGAGCTAAAGTACAGTCACTGTCCTCTATCTATAGAATTTGGAAAGGCAGCCTCTCATGGAAAATGGAAAGCAAACATTCAAAAATATTAAAAAAAAGAATATCCTACATTTTAACTATGAAAATATATGCCAAAAAGGGTCTTTAAGACTAAAGATACTAACAATCTTAAGATTTAACTTAACATTTAACTCTGAATATGGCGATTATCCCCCCCCCCCCAAAAAAAAAAAAGGAAAAAAAAAAGAAGATGCATAGGGACAAAGAAGTAATTACAATGTAAAAGGTACAAATCCATTTCACGTTTCAGGACTTATGCCAATTTTAGCTAGCATTTATGAAGTTTTAATGTGTATGGACAAACAGTTTCTGTGAGAATTCTCAGACCTTGCAGCACTCAGTCAGTTTGCCCAAGATCGATACTGGCTTGTATGTATGAAAGACATGACCTGCAGATCTGTAACCTTGTTATTTGTGCTACCACTGTACCACACTGTTTGATGGGAACATTTCTATTCTTATTTAATCACCGATATTATCACTCCATAACAGATTGAGCTGGACTGTGCTGCAGTGTTGCTGAACAGTAAAATCAACTAATAATAAACTCAAAGTGAAAGACCGAGCAAAAATCTCTTCTTATAATATTGTAATTAAATTCTGGAAGAATTTAATTTAAATAGTAATTTTAGCATTACAGGGTGGATTTTTTTTTTTCATTTACCTACGAAATTAAAATCAAACAGACGAGCTTGTTCAAAGTTGATTTTTGCATGCCTTACTCTGCAGTGATGACAGTCATTCACGACCCATAGAGACTGAGAGGGTGAAGTGTCAAAGTATTGAGACAAGTGTATAACGTAGTGACAGCCAGATGTCCCAACATGAACTCAGATTTTGCTGGTCTTGCCAGCACTACAGGTCCCACTCTACGAATCTTTCAACAGCCATAAAAATATTTGACTACTACTGCAAGTTCAAGAGACGCTGTGGATGCCCCATCCCTGGAGGTGTTCAAGACCAGGCTGGATGAGGCTTTGGGCAACCTGGTCTGGTGGGAGGTGTCCCTGCCTATGGCAGGGGAGTTGGAACTGGGTGATCTTTAAGGTCCCTTCCAACCCAAACCATTTTGTGATTCTAGAGTAGAGGAGTATGGAGTGAAGGTGAGGTTTTGGGAGGGGGGAGGAAAGGTGTGGCTTTATCATCTGTCATTGTTTCTTACTACTTTTTTTAAAAATTTATTTAGCAATAAATTAAACCCATTTTCCCCAAGTCAATACTGTTCTGTTGACAACAGTAATTGGTAAAATATCTCCCTACCTTATCTTGATACACAAGCTGTTTTATCCTATTTTCTCCCCCATCCCACTGAGGAGGTAGAATGAGCAAGCAGCTGGGTGGCTGCCTGACCCTTTGCTGGTGCTATCCCATCACAGTTCATTTGTTACAGTCACTCAGGACCAGAAAACTGTTTTTTTTTTTTGTGCATTTTAAAAAGAGATATATTTGGCAATTCTAAACTGTAATTATGTGCAGGTGTGTATACACAAAAACACATCTACATTTAGATTATGCTTTCTGGAAGGGAATCCAAAATGTACCCCTTAAGAAAAAGATATGTGAAAAACTCACACTGGAAAAAAAAAAAAAAGTCAGGATTAGGATGATAAAGCTTGATTTCTCTAAACACTGACAGTAGAATGCTGAAGCCCAGATATTTATACTTGTTGGCTTGACAATTTCATGCTTTTCCTTCTAGAAATAAGGCATTTACAATTGTGGGTCAGATACTGCAATGGAAATGGTACTGAAACATAACATAGGACGAGACTGAGGTTAAAGCTGCAAAACAATACTTGGATTTTGCTAGGAAAGAAGAGATCTCACAAAGAGGATAGGAAAGATAAACCTACTAACTTCTGTTAGTAGTTTCTGCCTCTCATCCATCACCTTACAGAGCTCTGTCCATGCTAGTGAAGGAAAGACAGTGCAGCAACTATGGTCATAGCTTACTTGCTGAAAGGCTTCTTAGCATAGCTTCTGCATTAGAGCAGCTGAACTCATAAAGACATAAATAGCTTCTCTTCAAGCTATTTAGGTTACAACATACCATCTTACAAGTCAACACGAATGCAGTAGGTCTCAATTTCTGAGAAGTATATGAGACATAAGGAAAAAAAGCATTGAAAGTAAGTGCTAGATATTATTCAAGTGACAGGAATCCTCAACTCTGAATTGGTAAATTTGCTTAGCCATCTATTTAATAGCAGAAAAAATATGTTTGCATTCCTCCTATGCTACATTAATTGATCAAATCTCCAGGAGAGTTTACATCTCAATACTCCATGATACCCGTTCACAGGCACTTTTTCATCCTATACAAAAAAGACTGGCTTTCCCATGAAGGATTTTTTTTTCCCCATTTCATTATTCAACAGCATTACTCTTGACTCCATCATTTTCCTGTTATGTCAATAACAAATAGTTTCATGTAATGTCATGCTTGATTGCTAACTTTTGCTATTAAGTAATAACAATACCTCTAGGACCTCACTCCAAGGATTTAAAAATGTTTAAAAATACTGATGCATTTATACCTCAGAATAATTCCTGAGCAGTGGCGCTATCCTTACCTTATAGGAAAGACAACTGAAATGCAGATTAATTACATTTAAAAAAAAAAAAAAACATATCTTGGTTAATTACAAGCCTCACAAGGGGAAGAGGAAGAAATTATAAAATCCTGCATCCTCTGTTTCTTGCTTCACCTGCCAGGCCACCTTTCTTTACTGTTTTACTACACAGTGACATAATTGTCTTTCCCATGTACTTGTTTTGCTTTTATATAAAAGTTCTTCCTCTCAGCTTTATTCATGGGAACTTGTGAAAAATGCAAAGATGGTGAAGAAGAACTGGGGATTAACTGCACCAGAGCCTGCATAGATAGCAGCAATGCATATCCCTTTAGTTACCTGGAGGGTGGAAAGCTGAATCTTTCATTTTACTGCCTCTGGTAACATAGATCACAATGACAGAACCAATGGCACAAGACTTTTGCTTTCCTCATTCCAGTGTTTGACAACCCTTACCATAAGAAAGTTTCCTCTTGTGTTCAGATGTGTTTTAATTTGTGCACATTGCCTCTTGCCCTGCCAGTGGACACTACCGCCATCAGGTATTTAGACAGATCACCTCCAAGATTGCTCTTCTCCGGGCTCAACAACCGTGTAACATTTCTAATTTAAGACTCGGTACATCAGTTTAGTATACTGCTATTTAACTGCAGTGAATAGATACAAAATAGATACAAAATAGAAACTGTATTTCATTTTGACTCATTTGTCTGAGGTTTGTGGAAATAATTCAGTGCTCTGTTTCAAAAGGTTAAAAAAATGGAAAAAAGCAGAAAGGTTTTCTGTTGTGATGTAGTAAGTCATTTACATGACACAGTAAGAATAGTTGCAAGTAAGAGATAAACTGACCTTAAAAAAAATAAGCAAACAGTGCGTAATTATGGAACACTTTATAAACAAGTACACAAATAGATTTATTCTCGATTATACGCCAAATCTTGAATTCTCAAACTGAGCATTTTAATATGCTCACTATATGGTTCACTAATAGGCATTAAAATAACACCTGTACCACTCAAGAAATAAATCAGTATTTCACTACAAAAATCCTATAAATCAGATTAAATCATTACTGTGAAATACTGTCTAAGCTCAGAAAGTACAATACTGCAATACTTTAAAATAAACAAATAATGCAGTCCCCAAAATTAAAGCATTTAAAAGACAGGTCAGCTCCTGCAAGCACAATAGCAAAAAAATTTAGAAAAGGAAACCAATCAAATGATAACGTAGACCTTCCAGAAGATTCAACATAATGGGGAGAAAAGATAATTACTGCACTGGCATTTTCTGTTTTTCAAATAAATGAGTACATTTTACAGTAAGCTAGCATGGACAAAACAATGTCCTTAGAGATGTGAGGGTGCAAGTCTTTCTCAATAAATTGGTATTCTATAAAGGCAGAGTGACTTGGGAAAATCTGGAGATGTCATTTAAAAGAAGCTATAAACTACTGGATTAGTTTTCCTTCAATACCTACCAAAAGCTGTCCAGCAAAGCAGATAAACAAAATGAAGGAAAGCAAGAGAAATGCAGCCCCAAATGAAATTCCAAGAATAGATGTTCTACAAGAAATAAGAAAACATGTATTAATTTCTTGGTTACACATTTGTAGCATGACCTTTCTTTGTTTATAATGCAGATAATGATACAAAAAAATACCATGCACAAGTTGCAATTTTCAAATACGAAAACCAAGGAAAAACAATTTCAATTCTTACTAGAATGACAGGCCTTTTTGCTGCCATTTTTGATCCCACACATATAAAAAAAGAGCTGTCAAAACACCAGTGAGTTTTGTTTTTATTTTTATTTTTTCCTCAAGGAATACTTGTTTTGGTTTTATCTCTAACTTTGCAAAATTATTATCATAGGTAGATACTAATTTTCATACAAATAATTTAAATGGCAGAGTGCATTAACAGCACCAAGGTTGTTTTTTATTTGTTTGCTTTTAAAAGGTTCTGTTTAAGAACCTTACTGCTGTATTTTTTGTTGTTGATTTCATAACAATAAGAGCCTGCTAGATTTATAAAATAATTTTGTCATGGTAGTGTACCTTTCCCTTAAAGGTAGGAAAAGCAATAGCAGGGAGCAATGATGTCCAGTTTTCAGTGTCTTGTAGCTAGAACCTATGGCATCTGTCTTATCTGTGATACTGCAGTCTCTCTGTCAGCAAGGTCCCTAATTTCATGAATGGGTAGGAATTCAACACCTCTGAAAACTCCATTTTGTATTAAATTTGACTGGCTGGCCAGTCAATTCTGAAGTATCAGAGGACAGGCAGCATGATAGGAAGGAAGACTAAACACCATGAAAAAAAGAAAAAAGAACAGATTTAAAATAATAATAATAATAATAAATCACAATCAAATAAACCAACTGAATAATCTACATGCTTCCTGAAATCATCCTTTCTCAGCATTCTAAATAATTCTTTTCTTATATACTATAAACAGAAAAGTCTAGCCAAAATAGCATCTAGCCAAAATAGTGCCAGGACTCAGTAAACAGAAAAAGGGATGCAGAAACAATCTGTGCATGCGTGCATGCTGCAGATGTGGCAATCTCTCTATATGAATACCACAGCAGAGCATAAGTGCTCCACCAGGAACTATATGAGAGCTACTTAGCATGGCTGCCTAGGGAAAGATGCAGTCGGACCTAATTACATTTAATGCATGCCAAGAGGAGATGAGAAGCTCTAGATCAACTGAGTTGTTCAAGAAAAAGAACCAGACATTGTCACGAAGCCCCTCACCTGAGTGTCTGCTTTCAGCTTTAACCACAGATTTGGCATTTTTGCAAAATTTAAAAATATCTCTCACCTACTTTTAGCCCCAGCAAATATCCTATTTTAGCAAACATTATTTTTGCTAGAAATATTGGCATGATGATTTTGAAATAAACTTTATATTCCTTGCTTTTTCCACAAATATAATACATTTTAAGTTAGCTCCCCTATAAACCTATGATTCAGAGTTAAAATATATTCTCAATAAAAGGATACATCTGTGTTCTTTAGAAATGACGTGAATTCAAATATATATATTTTAGAAACTATAATACTAAAAATTTAGGAGTAGAACTCCATGGATCAATTTCCTTGGATTATGTACAAATATTAGAAAAAAAATTGATCTGTTTTAACAACACTGTTATAGAAACTATTTTTGGAAAAAAAAAAAAAAAGAATAACTTCACAAACCAATTTGATGCTTTATTGCTGTCATTAAAAGCAATTTATGAGCTTCCCTGCCAATCCTACAGAGAACCTTTTATATGCTAAGTATTCACCAATTTTTGGGTTAATGTGAACAGCTGGTGAATAACAAACTGGCAGTTCACGACATATATTCACCTTGAAATTATGTTTCCTTGAAATTATTTGAAAATCATTATTGCTTTTGAATACATGTTCTCTGAGAATTTCTCATCAAGACTAAGACATTAAGTTGTACATCAACATACATAAAACTAGTTTCTTTCTACCCTTAGGAATTTAAAACCCAGCAAGCAACAGAAGAGGTGAAAGAAAATGAATACAGTTAACAGGCAGTCTTTTTTATATGTGCATAAAAAAGCACTCCTCATCATATCTGTCCTTCAGTAAGATGCAGGTAAATGTTCCTGCATTTCAAACTATTGCTATACTTTCTCTGATGCAAAGGATACTGGAAAGGAAGTTGCACACCTTAAGAAGTGATTCAGCCCAAGAATAGGCTTCTGAGCTAAGTTTGGAGTGCATCCTTGTAGAAGACATGAAGGTGTTACTGAGAGAAAGTCAAGAGCAAAGGAAATAAAATGAACACGTAAGCTTATGCAGAGTACTTAATCCTGGGCAACAGACAAGAACAAAAGTCTTTGCAGCTGTTTTAAATGGGTTGTCACTGGTTGATGTTAGCAGGGTGGCACAAGAAAAAGAATCACGTGGCAAGGTGAACCAGACTTAATTACTGGGACAAAGAAAAGGACTGAGGATAGGGAAAAGGAAAAACGGTGGCTTAGAATCCAGAGAGGTGAGTACAAGGAAAAAATAGTTGTATGCTTTTTGCTCCCCGCACCCCCTTCTTTTCTGGGAACAGCAGGACTTGTGTTTCAGTTGGGCTGAACTGAAAGAGTTCATGTTGCTCCTAGAAGGAGTGACATGGGATGAAGATGTTATAATGGGAAGCAAAACACTAAAAATTAAGTGCCCGCATAAATAAGCCTATATTCAGGAAGTGCACCAACATGCACTTACTTTTTCTCACTGGAAAATTACAAAAACAGTACAGGTTTTAACAGTAAACTAATCTTGCCTTTATTGCGCAGAGTCATCATATGAAATCACCAAATGCATTGCATTGACAGATGTAGGTGAACTACTTTGTCAGAAGAGTACTTGGGATCCCATAAGTCAGTTAATTTTTCACCTGCTTCTTCCTGTGCTCCAAGGAATGCCCTCCTTTCTGAAAGGGCTGTTCTCTACACCTTGCTGGAACCCTGATGGGACAAGCCTTGACAATAACCTACTGCAGGACAGAGTCTAAAATTGGGGAAATAACAGAAGACCTTCCAAGGCTTTAGATAGTTCCAAGTCTAAGTAATTCATTATCTTGCCATATTTTTCTGGTTTCATCAGTACAAATCTGTTTTGAATAATTAATTTTTATGAGGCAGTATGAGATTGGAAAAAAAATGTAATTACACATACTTATCTCTCTTATTGGTAACATTTTTATTGAAAAATAAAGATTCATTATGAAGATACTGAAAAATTGAGAAGAGAATGTATTCTTTCTACACTTCTGTAACTTTCAGGAAAATATGTGACCTATTCTACATGAACCTTAACAGGACAAAACAAATTTCCTTAGCTTCCCCTGAAATTAAAATTCATGTTTTCAACTGTTTGACCATAAATTCTCCTGCGGTGATAGAATCATAATGAAGCAATTACAAATGACAATTATACAAGACAGTAATGATTTCAGACTTTCTCGGTGTCTAAGAGTAGCCATTTCTTTTTTGATGTGGCTGATGCCATTGATGCATTCAATGACTATGCAGACTAACTGCACGGCAGTTTCTTTATTAATAAAAAATCATGTAAGTGAACTTCAGGGGGGTTTTGTTTGGTTGTTTTTGGTTTTGTTTTTTAATCAGATACAGCAGAAATAGCCAGTGGTGGTGTCTTTTTTTTTTCTTTTATAATGTCTCAAATTTTATACATCTGCCTTCAGATGAAGATTTTAAGTACCTCCTTTTCTCTCGAGAAATTCATTTGTGTCTGATTGGAAATGCCATATTAAGGCCTAACCATCTTCCAGGGCTAGAACAAAGTGACTGTTAGCTTGGCATGATTCAGGACAAAGGGACATAATTTCTTGAAAATAGCAACTTGGAAAGAACTTTAAATGTTGCCCCAAACAAAATCCCTACTCAGATAGCACAATAAGTATCTCCTAGTCAACAGAAATGCATTTTAATCAGTTTAGCAGTCTGAATTTCAAAAAACAATGAATTTCAAAAAACAACACTATCAATTTCATGCCAGTTGACTTTTTCTCTAAATAAAGAAGGTGGTATTCTTGTGAATTAACAGAGATAATTTCTGTCACCTGATAAGCAAAGGAGGCTAAAAAGCCACCAAAGGCCTGTTCTGAGGAAATGTAATGATCAAGATCTGCGGTCACTGTAACATCATAATAAAGACTCGTTACAACACTTTTTAACCCACGACACTGTTTACTTGCTTAAATTTACATTTACTGCTTTTTGTAAAGTTTTTTTATGAAAACTCCACATCAGTTTCTAGGCCCCAGGAAAAATAAAACATTAATAATTTCAGCCTTGCAATAAATGTCTCATGATCTTGGAGATATTACTTATGTATTTGCAACCTGCTGGATGTAACTCACTATAAAGTATCTCCAAATCAACTTTAAAGCAGCAGGTGGTGTACCTGCACAGAAATCAATAATATTACACTGCTGCAAAACCAGATTAATGGAATAGTGGATCGATAAAACCCAATGACAGATGCAGTTTTTCTCTCTGTCTTCATTAAATCACCATTTAAAAATTCTGAGAATTTTTAGAAGAAAAAGGCTGAACAGAACTTTAAACTAAACTATAATGTATGGTGGTTTTTTTTTTGTTTGTTTGCTTGTTTGCTTGGTTGTTTGCTTTTCTTCTCCTTCCTGGAAGGAAATTATGTTTGTAGCACTCGAGTCCATTTGATTTAAGTTACATTTGTGATAACTGTGCACAACATTTTTTTTCAATTGAAGAACCCCAAATTGCCACAAGAGTTGCTAACTGCCTAGCATTTGCTCCTGGTGTTAATATTGCTTCTTAATTACAAACGAGTAGATAGCCACATGAGTTCCTGGTTTACAGCTGTGCAATAATGCAGAAAAAAAGGTCTACATCTAATTTTTATAGGATTTTTAAAATAAATGTTGAAAGTTGGAAAAAACGCGAAAGTGTTATTTTTATTACACTATGGAATGCTTTCATAAGACAATAAATAAATACACACCAATAAGCAAATCAGGTAAAATTATAATACACTGAAGATAATTTACTTCCCAAAAATACTCTTATGTACACCAGTGATTTTGCTGCTTTTTTTTTTTTTAATTTGCAACACCCCCAGAGTTTTTCCGCAGAGTTGCAGACGCACGTATAATACCTTGCTTTTCTGAGTTCCATTTCTGTGTCTTTTAAATTAACCCACAGAGCCCTTAAAGCTGAACACCATTCATGCTGGTAATATCTAATTTTACACTCTCGCTTTTACAGTTTAATAAGCAGACCTATGAAGGGACCAAAATTAATTTACATTTTGGTAATGAAAATAATAAATCATATGTATATTTTGGCCTGATGTTAAAAAGATATCATGTAATATGCTTTTACAAGTTGGAGGACACTTTCCTTAGTCGAATATAGTTCCCAAGTGTTCACTAATTTCAAGTATCTGATACATTTTAATGAGCTACACAATTGGTTCAAGAGACTTAATAAGGATATAGTAAAATGAGCATCTAACTATATATATGAAATGTTATAAAGCTGAATTCATTTTCATGACTGAAATCAAAACCTAAAAACAGTCCTAAGTCATAATGTTGGAAGGCACTAGTTATATCCAAGTTTAATTTTTGTTGTATCACTAATGAAGAAGTTCCCCACATAAATTCCTGTACTAATCAAAATACAGTAAGAGTTTGTAAAATACGTTCACTGTGCAAAAGGACAAATGAAATTAGTCAACTTTAATTTCATATTTTGTGTTAACGATGCCTTAAGTCAGACTGAAGCATGTGCAGGATACTGCTGAACTCTCATGTCTCCGAGACATTAGAAACTAGTCGGGAAAACCTTTGCAAAGAAAATGCTATAGCATCTGAAGAGAAGTCTGTAAAACTTTATACATGTT
Organism: Anser cygnoides; assembly: GCF_040182565.1. Taxonomy (NCBI): domain Eukaryota; kingdom Metazoa; phylum Chordata; class Aves; order Anseriformes; family Anatidae; genus Anser; species Anser cygnoides. Next base: position 88,317,813 of record NC_089874.1, read on the forward strand.
ATTAAATAAGACTGCAGTATGAAAAGTCAATTTATAATGACCTAACAGTTCCTTCTGGCTTTGAATTCGCATGTAAGTACTACAACACAAGACTAATCAATCAACTGATGTTATAAAAACTACTCCCAAAAGCACTACATAGGAGAAAATACTAGGTCTGAAGAAATACTGTATCACAGAGAATATGCAGTGTTGGCTTTGGAAGTAATTGCTAAAAAACTAATATCAACTGCCCATTATGTAAACAATCAACAGCAAAATTCCATTTTAAGAAGTCTAATAATATCTTATTTATTGGAACTGTCTTCAATTTTTCTCAGACTTTCTAGAATATGCACAGATAGAAAGAACAGCTGATTTATATGTGCAAGTATAAAGTAGCTCACAATTTTTCCCATCATCTCATACAAATAAATTCTGATGGCAATAATTATTCCATCAATTGATTACATTTAGTTTGAAAAAGAGACATTTTACAAATAGTAATGCAGTTTGTATGCAGAATAGAGCAGTATCATCACAGTAATATGTTAAGCACAACTAATTAATCACAGCCCCAATTCTGCAATCCATTTCATCCCCCCTTTAAGTCCAATACTCACATTTATTTTATATATAGTTGTGGTCTCACAAACTTATAGTTTGTTTTACATTTTTTGCACATATGAATTTCATTACTCTCATGATCACACATTTTTAAATGCAAAGAGAAAAACTAAAATCAGCAAAGATTTGACACCAACATTTGGGCACCAAGCTATGACAGTGTTTAAAATTAGAAACAAGCATAACATTGAACATGGCCTAAAATCCTCAATTTTCTCTGTGCAACTTCATTTCCATGAATTGACCTCTGTCATCTGACAATTCAAAAATGTTTTACTTATATATATATGTATATAATATAATATATATTATATATATATTTACTTTAATAACCAAATAAACATAAGAATGAATACATGTTAAATACCACTTACTTTGGCAATACCAGAATCTGTACAACAAAAATGCAGAAGAATATGAGACAGGCACAAGTCACATAATACTTAAATGCAGGCAGAGTAGTTGCTCTATACTGGAAAAAGAATGAGTAAATGTTAAGAACACAATTTCCAAAGCAGATAAAACATCACCCAACTGAAACTCCAGTTTAAAGATGCACATACGCATAAGCTGATTTTAGCAACAGTAAATTTCATGTTGTTCAATGACTATCATATCCACTTACACAGGGGCAAGGATTACCATGCATAGTAGTGAATCCTCTTATCTCTTGAAGGACAGCTTAAATAGCCATGTGAAATGGTTTGGTCTTGCCCCTGCTCAGAACAGGATTATCTCAAATTCATCATAAAAAATTTCATTAAAAAATAAAAGTGAAAGCATTTTAATTTTTAAGAATGGCTGACCATGCTTACACAATTTCTCAGTCACTAATTCTCCAAATTGTTTTTCATTTATTAGTAAATATGAATGGGCTAAAGCAGTTGTAAGAAACTGCAACTGTCATTTATACAGGAAACTTCTGAGAACATGAAGCAACGAAGTGTAAACTGCTACAGATTTGTATAACATTTATTTTTCCAACAGCAGAGCTAGCAATCATACTGATACTTACTGAGGTTATGTTATTACTTCAATGAAAATATTTTACCTCTGTGTTAAAAGGGCTTATATGTCCACTGATACTAATAAACACTTGATATTATCGGGAGAGAGTCAGTTTAATCTGTTTTGTCATGACACCAAAAAAAAAAATTATTTATGAATCTCTAATTAGCCTGTCTGGAAACATAAGAATTAACCGATGAAATATTTATTAGAAGAGTTGAGTTGTTCTGTTATTTGACACAAATAAGTCTAAGATTTGAAACCTACAAAGTACTCAAAATGACCAAAGCACTGGGTCTAGTGAAGTTACTTACCCTACTGAAGTTTTTCCGAAGTCTAAGAGTTTAGGATTTGATTACTTAAAAAAAAAAAAAATACTTATCAAAGATTATTTTCACAAAGTGCTCAACACACAAACCTCATAAAAGAGAAAGTGCGCGAGCTGTGCTTTCTAACTGCAAGCATGCAGCTGTGTCTTTGTGCTTAGTGCCAAGTTCTGCCCTTCAAACTGGCACACTGAACTTTATATGAAGAAGTTCAGATTAGTCACCCAACAGCTCTTCTTCAGTTTTGAATTCTGTGAGAAATTAAAACGCTTGATGCTTGCAGCAAGCTTTGTTGTTCCTTCTATTGAGTATGTTTGTTATATCACGGTCTCTTCCAACAGTATTGGACCTTGAGTTGCTGCTAAAATCTCAAAAAATTCCAACACACTTGTAAACTCATTTCACACTTCTCCAGACATTTCCCAACAAAGTCAGGCAACTCACTCTTTAGGTTAAATAATTATTTTTCTTTATTACCTTGCTGTACTTTCAGGTCCTGCAGGGCCTGAAAAGTTGCTGTTTAAATCAAAATCAAGCTTCCTACTGAGTTCTTTAAAGTCAAGATTGGACTAGTGAGTCATTAAAGGAAGTGAAGAAAGATCTTAAAAAGCCATATCTGAAAAAGAACAATTAGTTCTGTGTCACACCATAGCATTCTACAGTCAAAAAGAATTTAGACTCCTACAGGGAGCATTTATACAGCCAAATAACTCAGCTCCCTGATTTTCTCCGAAGTCCTGATTCCCTCATTGTCTGAAGTGGTTTGCTCTTAAGTTCTACTTCAGAATTAATCAGTTAGTACTGTCCACATTGAAATCTGAATGCGCTCCCAGGCACATCTTTGATCCATTCAGTGCACTCTCTAAACACCGGGTGAGACCATACCAGGCCTTGCCTCTTCTCTCTTATGCCACCTCTACACAGCCTCAACAAGCCTAGAAAGTTTTATCACCGTAAGGCATTGCCAAGGTCATACAACACACGCCTTTGGCAGCCTGCCATAAGAACTCTATTCTGCTGAGCTGTGAGAACATGAAAATTATTTCAGATGCTTTGAACTGAAAGACACCTGCAAAAATGATTTATTTTGTCTTTGGAACATATGTAGGACCCAGAGGATGCTTGCACCTATGTTATGTAGTATAAATGCAGTATGGCAATGCTTCCCCTACCACGTTCTTATCAGGTTCACTCATTTATACAGCCAGATGTGGTCAAACTAACCTCTTCCCTGAGGGACACCATAACTGCTTAGCTATCTGCTGTCCTATGCTTATTGAGAAGGGGAAAAATGGAACTCGCTAGTCTTCCTGCTGAAGATGTGTCAGCATGTTGAAACACACTCAAGCTCCACAAGGCCATAAGACAACAAGAAGAAAAGGCCTGACTTCCTAGGCCAGGGGTCACAATAGTAACCTAAAATGGAGGAAACTTTCATTTTGACCATTACTTCAAGGACTGCAAACAGTACCATTTACCTCACCTGCACATACGTCTCAAACGTTTTATAAAACATATTAGTCATAAGAACGTTACGTTAACGTTAGTGTGTTGCATCCAGAACAGCTAGGCATTTTTCTTAAATAACATTTACAGTATTGTTTCCCTGAAATGACTGTGAGCATCAAGTGCATATGAAGAAAACTAATGATAAACTGAAATTATTGCAAGACGATCATTACCAGGGGTGGAGTCTTTGAGACATGGCAAAAGGAAAAAAATAGAAACGGTGGAGTTTGATAAATGACTTTTGAGTATGTAGGTAATGGAACATAAGAATTTTTTGCTCCAGTTGCACCACATCTGGATCACCAAACCTCCTCCCACCTCTATAGACTCTGAAAAATTCAAGAAATTCTAGTGAACTGCAGAACACTACCAAAATTGCCCTGCAACATGAAAGCAGTGTATAATATCATACTCAAAACATTTCTACTGCAAATGAGGTAGAATATTAATTGTAAGTTTTAAGCGTTTCTCGTTGCAGGGGAGGTGCTGTGGCCATGGCTTTGTATTACAAAAGCAAGGTATACAGGCCTCACTTAGGATCAGGCAAAGAAGGAATCCATTGTGAACTTGCAGCGAAAATAACTTACTTCTTTTTCCAGAGTCTTATTGTAGAAAAGAAGTGATATTCTTTGAATGTCTTCAGATTTAAGCCACTGCCTAGAAAAGAAAAGGAAATATAAAACATCATAACTGATACAAGAATGAAGTAGTCCTGCCTTTTTATATTACTGAAATGCAGTAAAACAAGAAAATAACTTTGAAGAAAGTAAGTTCTTTTGTCTTGCAACTTACATGGTGAATTGCACTGAGAATAGAAAAGGATACTACAAATCTCCACTCCATTTCAATTTCTATTGTTAATGTACATATTAAACAAAAGTTCAGATGAGCCATTTTTCTGTGTATCATTCCCAAAGACAATCAAGGGAGACATTTACATGATATAATTCTCACACTGACATTCCACTCATGTCCAAAATACCATATTACTACAATGCACAGAAGAGAACCTGAGATAAAAGGAAATCCTTCACAAATTACCTATAAAAAGGATATTGTTACAATATGGAAGAATGGTAGGCAAATTATACTCCTATTTGAAAATAAAAATTAAAAATCGTTATTAAAGAAAGGTGGAGTGATTTTGTCTTTGAGCTGTATTAGTCTATGGATTATGACCATGTACCCTAGAGGCAGATTTTGACCTTTTTACTGATTATAAGGACTTCTTCCCTGCTCAAAGATGAGAAATACAGAATAGAACAAGTACTTGCAGTGAAATGACAAACCTATTTTAAAAGGAGTGAATCTTGACAAAAGCTTGATATAACTTTTAGAAAATCAAATGTTCTAATATGAAAGTCCACATTTATTTTAATGGACACTTGAAAAGAAACAGAATATTAAAATTTCAAGACGTTACATTGCTTGAACCTCAAGGGGACTAGACAAACTTGAGAAAACTATATAAACACACTACTTCTGTGAACTTATAATATTTGAGCTTGAACACTAATAGCCGGGCTTGAGATTTTTTTGCAACCTTTCCAGGAATAACTTTAAACTAGACTCTAAGCTAGTACTGTAGCTAATGCCTTCTAAATAAAAGGGAATATCTCAATTGAGAGACTGCAATGCAAATAAATAGCAGCATTGAAACACAATGGAAAATATCCTAAATTAGAATCTCAGGAGAACAGGAGTGGAGAAAGTGGGGTGTAAGCTATTAGCTTATTGTGAATTCTAAAATATTTGTTTCCTTGCCTGGGAAACTCCTTCTGTTCCTATGCAATCAGTTTCAATATAAAAAGGTGAAAACATCTTCAGTACTAGATATGCTTAATTCAAAAATATATTTCCCAGTTTGATCTGAAATGGATCACATTTATGTCTGATTGTAGCTAGGATTCTGAGAAGAAACAGGTAGGACAGGCGGCTGTACATTTAGCAACATTTTGTTGGGGTCCAGCTGTAATCTTCTGCAGAAAAAAAATCAGCCAAATGTTTTTGGTAAACTATGAAAATTAATTGCAGGTCTTCTATTTATTTATAAAAATTGAACAAAAAGTAGCCCCTCCAAATTGTTAACTAATTTTGCTTTTTTTCTTAAGGTATCTGTTAGGCAGATTGATTTGCACATTACTAAAATGTTCTGTCTGCAGAGCTGCTCTGCTCGCAAAGGCCTAATCTGGTCTGTACATGTTTGATCACGTGAAGTCACTAATGCCATTTAGAGTAAATGCTGCCTCATATTCCCCATTATAAGCTCACATTTTCAGGAGCTTTTAGTCCTAAAAAGCTCAGTAGAACTATACTGGTTTTACCTCTACTAAAGCAGTTATAGGAATTTCCAGGAAGCTGTAGTAACTCCATATTTTAGCCCTGGAACTTCAATTTTTCATGTGGAAGGTGGCCCTGAGGTCATAGCTGTGTCCTGTAATGCTTCTGTGAAAAAAAGCCAATATTTGACCGTCTGACTTTTGAAAAATCTCAATTTCACAAACACTCAGCAGCTATTTCTCACTTCACTAGAAAAAGTTTTCAGGATCTTTCACTTTCAGCAAACATGTTCCACCTTTTCTCAATCTGTCTCGCAGCCAGACTTCAAATATGCCATTTCTAAAGGGACTGAGGGACTGCATGCTCAGTTTCCTTATCACCAGTACTCTCAGCTGTCTTTATAGAAGGCACCAGAAATGAAAGAAGAAAACCCATCTATCCATACTGACAAACTTTTGTCTATAGCAGAATCTCCAGAAACCATGAAGAAAGAAGAAGAAATATGACATCTACCACAGAAGGGTGAGCAAGACTCAGAGAAAAGGCTCTGTGGGATTAAAAGCAAATCAGTAGGCAAAGGAACAGCCAGAACTGAGGGAAAGCGGGAGAGCCAACAGAAGGATTCAGTAAGTACTGAGAGGTCTGAGATGAGGGACAGTGCAGTACAGACAAATGGAAGTGGAGAATAAGCATAGGAGACACAAAGCTTTTTGGCATAGAGACAAGGGCTGCAAAATTCTGCCTACTGCCTGACTCCCTGATGAGCATAAATGGTACCAAAGTATCTGCAAGGATGTGGGGATATGCCACCTGGGAAGCTAAACATCAAATTTGTTTTCAGACTCTTTTGCAGGTCAAGGATCAACAGAGACAGACGCCTGACTTTTACCCGTATCCACAGGGGCACCTGGTTAGGTCCTTCTCTGGCAGACAATGTGTGTGCAGATCACAGCAGCCATCGTGACTTAGAGAAAAAATAGAGAACGTGTCTCTTTAACAAAGTAATCTATTTATCAAATAGCAAAATAACTTTCATTCTTCTACCTTTAGGAATATATTTAGATTCCTGTCTCTCCACCACTCTTTCTGCAAAAATCTCCTAACTACGAAGGTGGCATAACTAGGGCTACTCAACCCTTCCTGTGCAGGACGTGCACTTCACAGCCAGGAACACCATGTTCAAGGTGCTGTGAAAAGAAACACTGGAGAAATGTGATGTTACACCCTTATGGCTAAGGCACTCAGCTGACAGAGAGAAGCTGAGTATATATATCTTCAGTACTAACCGTTTAACAACTGGGCAAGCAATGTCCAAAGACCCACATATTATGACCATTCACTTGTGACCAGTTACTTTTTCCAGAGGGCAAAGAACTATGATGGGGATGAAAGAGTCAGACCTTGCTGATAGCCCAGGATCAAAGCAACAATGGCTCTGTACTATGAATGTTTGTTTTAAAATTATTTTATGCATTTTCATAATTAAAAATAAAAAAGCATGATTAAAAGAATAGTAATTTTAATATCATATTTTATGTGCTATAATTTTTTTTCTTCTTTCAGCCATAGACCCATTTGCTATACAATCCAAACTTTACACCTAAAAACACATAAAAATACCAGTTGCCTCACAGATTTTCTTGACTGTTTGCTTTTTTGATTTACAAAACACAAAAGGTTTAGCTTTACAACCACTCCTTTAGTTTAGTTGATAATAGTATTTTCATTTTACAGCTGAGAAACAAGCACAAAAGAAGCAAAATTACAAAACAACAAAAAAGTGATTAGTTTCATGTCCCAGATATATGACGTTTTTTTCTTTTTTTTCTGAGTACTTAGCATTCACAAAGTTAAAATATTATTTAATTAACTTGCTGTTTGGGGAAATAAACACTTTTGATTTTATTTTTTTTTTTCATATACCCAATCAAATAATCTAGCTTAAGTGATTCATTCATCATATTAATAGAGAGGGAGGTAGATAATTCAATTTTGGAAGGTGGCATTCAGCCTCTTTGATCTGTAAGATCATTCTTTACCCATCTGCAGTTCCCCATGTAATTCACAAAAGAACTGAAACTTTTGCAGCAATTCATTTTATCACACAAACCTTTTTTATCCTTAAGTTTCTCTGAATTTTATGTACTAATTAGGTAAGATACAGATTCTCTGAGATAAAAGACTGTGATTATAACAGAATCACAGAAGTGTTGAGGTTGGAAGGGACCTCTGGAGGTCATCTGGTCCAACCCCCCTGCTCAAGCAGTGCCACCCTAGAGCAGGTTGCCCAGGGAATAACTATAGTTTATCTTAACGCATACATACAAGATATTTTACTTTTGACATCAGACCTTCATTTTAAAGCCCAGTTACCAGAGGAAGTGTACCCGAAGACACAGAAAAGCTGCCAAAAGTTGTACAGCTGTTTTAGGCAAGCATAGCATAATCAAAAGGCTTTGCCTATCAGATGACTTTCTCTCTTTCACTGTATTCTTTGTATGACCTATAACTATCAATACCCTTTTCTATAAATAATAACTGAAACATATTTTCCTAACACGAAGTATCTTTTACCAGGACTATCACATTAAAAAAAAAAAAAAAGACATATGAACATTTAATAATTAGGTGTATATTCAGCTAATTAGGATTCTGAGTAACAGAAATAGGGGTGAAACATGCATTCATCACAATTATTATCCACATTTTTGAAGAACAATTCCCTTATTTCATCAGACAAAGAAAAGAAACCTGACCATTTATTTTGGACTGTTACTGATTTTTCCCTCAGTCTTATCTATTTGTTAGCAAACATAGAACATCAATACCGCCTCCAGCACTTCCTAGGACACAGAAGCAATACATGCCATGTTGCCTCCCCCAACAATTTCAATATGCATCTAGCACTGTCTAAGAAATCAACCAAGCAGTTGAAGCAAAGAGATATTAAACTAAAAGTTTAGGGAAAGTTTCTAATTCTGAGGAGATGTTTCTGTGACAATTGTGAAGCATCAATTTTCACATCAATCTGATTCTTGAGCCAGCTACTTTTTGTGTCTTAATTTCACCGCTCTCAGATGAGATAATTCAGTAGAGTTACAGCTATGAGTGTACAGATATGTATAGTTACGGAGCCAAAAATCCCTTTGCAACGAAAATCAAGTCAAGACAAAACTCTGGTCACACCACAGTTCATAGGTAACGTGAATCCATTTAGCATAAAGTGTTACTGTACAGCCTATCTTCACAATCTGCAGAGCTTCCTATCCCAGTAGCAGTGCTGCCTTTACTGTTACAGACCACTGTGTGCGCATGGGAAGGCAGATTAGTAAAAACTACACTCTATTACAGATACATGTGAAGGAGACAACAGAGGATACAAACATACTTTTGAGCATTGATTCCATCAATGGCCTGAATCATCCTCTCATTCAGTTCCTCCTCAAACCTTCTTTTCTGTGATTTTGTTCTGAAATGAAAAATGTGGGAATTTACTTCGGAAAATCATTACATTGTTAATAAACATTAAATTTAAAGAATGGAATCATAACTGTGTAACAGTTCTGTTAAACAATGTTAGTTTCTATAGGCTTCAGACACACTGAGCCTCATAGCAAGCTCCTGACAAAAACAGCAGAAGCTATACTCTGTGTCCGTCCTCGTTCCTGTCCCGATTCCCCTCCATTTCTCTCCCCCCCACCCCCCAAAATAAAAATAAAAATCTAGAGAATAACTCTTAGGGAGCACTTTAAACAAAACAACAACAACAAAACTTATTTAAAAAAAAAAAAAACGTTCAGGATATTCTAGCTGAGGGGAAGTCCTCCATAGTGTTATGAATTCATGGAAAACAATAGGAATGTGCTCAAATTCATAAAATATTTCTTTCAGTTATTTTAAAATATCTTTGTCAGGCTTGTATGATGAGCAATAATGTGCTTGTGCATTGATGTGCATAATAAGCATTCTCTACAGAAAGCCTGCTAACCCTTCTTTTCTTGGAAATATTTTTAATAAGAAAAATGACCCCCAAATCTGAAATTAGTTTCAACCATATGCCATGTTCCTCTTTTTATAACTTATAACACAACTGCAATGAAAAAAAGGTCTTTTCTTTTCACTGGACTCAGCATGAACCCAGCAGAGGGTTTGTCTATGCTAACGTGTTACTGCAAACATCATCAGTTCTTCCAGCAGCTGTGTTCTGCTTAAAACCATAATATTTTAAATATTGCCAGATTATATTTCTATGCCTTGAAAACTTAAATCCAGTGTTTACTTAATAACAGTGTTTTATAAAAAGTAAACATTCAGATCTTAAATTTGACTCTTCACTTACCAAAATTTTCTTACCCTACAAATTGAAACCTGTTAAAGGTAGCACAGACTTTCTTCTACATCAAGCTTTTGGGTTATTTCCCAATAACCGATAACCTGTTGCAGGATTCACATTCATAGAGAAACCATACTAGTGTACTTTCAGTAACTTTAAAAAAACACAACTGATTTAATGTCTATTCAGTGCTACAGAATTTAGGTAAATAAGTGCTCACAACTTATCTTTCACATATGGAACAATCTGCCTGGAAGGAATAACCAGACAGATGAGGTTACATAATTTAATCATACTTAATTTTCTTGGCAGATCTCTAACAACATAAGAATATAATGTAATGGGGTAAGAGTTGACTGCCACAAATGGAAGCCTACAGTCAGGGTTTTGATATTCTAATAAAACACTGATATTCAAAGTGCTTATTGTCATTTCAGCTTTATCCTCTGGGAATGACTAACTAGCATTATCTAAAATCTTAGTTATACACCTCAGTATGGACAGAAGACTCCAGTAATTGTTTCTAGAAACTCCTTCCAACAACATGCTATCAAGACACATGGTAACATTTGTACCTTTTGGATCTATTTTGGAGTGAAATACACGTTTTACGACAAGGCTGACTCAAGTTCTTTTGAGATACTGTCCAAACATAAATGCTGGGTGTTAAAGCCAGAGACTGTGTTTATTAATATCATGCATATTCGGTCAAAATTTCTGGAATTTAGAAATATTTCATGTAATTGCATATCTCCCCAGTAACCTGTGTTTTGTCTAGGAGACATTTGCCAAGGAGAGAGATGTGGAACAGATAGACAGAATGACTTGTCTGCATAACCAAAGACAATAAAAATACCAACTTTTAATGGTTATCTCAAACTACTGTATGGTATTTGTGATGTTTCTTATAATTCTGAGGGAAAGACATTATCAGGTCATTAAAATAAAATTGAACCATTTCACATTCCTGACAGTGCTAGGCTTGTTTTTTAAACAGCAGTCATTCTTCATTTAGAGATTGTATTTTTAGCGAAAGAGATCAGTTCAGCCCTGTGTCCTTTATTCATTATCTTGCCCTAGTCATTTAAATAACAAAAAGGAAAATAAAAACTTAGACGTAATTTCCAAACATTTTGTGTAGCAGGAGCACTATAGGATGACCACAAAATACTTTTTAAATGTTTACTACTGCAAACACACTACCGACTTTAAAACAATCAAGTACAATGCAAATACAAAGCAATTAACAAAATTTACAAAATGTGCCTTTTAGTACATATCTTACATGTTGTAACACAAATTATTAGAAGCCCTTTCCAGCTTCTGTTTTCTTCCCCCATCTATGTCTCCTCTCTGACTTTTCCTGTACATAATTTTCTCCACACTGGAAGAGTAATTGTGTTGTTAGGAAAAATGAACAGTAGGCCACTGACACACTTATACTAATTCAGAATAATGCTATTTGTTAGCAAGAAGTGTATTCATAATTCTTAAGTAAAATATCTGCAAAACCCATTTCCATAGCCCTTCTATAGCTAAGAGACATGAGTGGAAAAAAATAGTTTGGATGAGAAATGGCCCTCTATCTTTGAACGTATGCCTTATACCTCTATGAATGCATATGGATATATATATATATATATATGTATATGGAAATTATATAAGTGATTTTTTAAAATGAATTTACCTTTCTCTGCAACGCTGAAAATGATACTGCCCCATGGGAACATCCTGGAAGAAAAAAAAAAAAAGTAGAAAATACCGATTAACCATACTATAAAACACTTTGACAACATAACTAATGCAAATTCACTTTAAAAATAGTGTTGAAAACAGGGTCAAGTAAGGACAAAAGTTTCCAATACAAAAAGTTCTGGCATTAGATTAAAACTCTCTAAAAGAAACATCTAGCCAAAGGTGAAGATGGAGTGATCTGGAAACAAACTGACCTATAGTAATAAACAATAAATTACTAATACAACCACCTGAATCCCAAAATGTTTTCCTTTACTAGAAAGTTACTGCTTCAAAGTCACCACTGTTGTAATATAGCCCAAACTCCTGCCAGCTTCAGCAAAAAAAAAACAGTGTTATGTGTTTTTGAACAAACAGACCTGAGTAGCCAAATACAGGCAATGGCCATTATTATTATTGATGAACAACAACAGCCATCACAACACCACATTTATTTTGTGATTAATAGTGATGGCTGAGTACTTTCAGTAATGAACATTTCACAATCCACATCGTGATGCACTGCATTTATTGAACAAGATGGGTTAGGTGGCTCAGTCCTATGTTCTCATATAAAATGGAAACAGAAGTTAAAGCCAATGTTGAAAATAATTAGAATTATCTTTACATTTGCACTTTTTAGAAGTAGAATATAATGCAACGTGCAAGCTACAGACTGACTGCATCATACTGACAGCAGTAAGATAGTGTTAACAAAATTAAAAAGAAACTTTTCCATTCAATGTAAGAGATGTAACATCACACTATAGCACTGTGAAACTCAGGCCATTAGCTATAGCTTATGATTGGTTAGTGCACCTTCAAAAGGTCAGTGTTACAGTGAGTACGCATTTAGTTTCCAGAGAAGTCTTCTTATAAAGTTTACTCCAGATACCACAGGTATATTCTAACTTCATAGTGTTTGCTCCAGGTTTGGCCATGTTCCAAACGTAGTATGTGGCTTAATAGCCATTAAATCTCAGGAAATGTCTCTGCATCAATGGCATCTCTTCCCAAAGGTGTTGTACTCTAGCTTTATGTTCAAAATGGATTTTCACAAGGTGACCAGCAGCCGCTCTATATACTGTGACTGGCACAAGCTTACAGGGCATAACTGTGTACTTTAGTAAGTATGCTTGATTCCTTGTGATTCAGAGATGCTCTAATAGCAAGTTATGGTTCCTTAGAGTCCAATCCAAAACTCACAAGCCAATGGAAAAACTCCCAGCAGCATTATAGGGCTTTTGCCCAGTACAAATGCACGAATCTTGCTCTATCAGAAATAACCAGGTATTTAGCAGTGAGCACCTTTTTACTTTCAAATATTGCTAAATTGTATGAAATGACATAAGTAGGCCCCTACTGTTGTGCTAATCTTGCCGTTTTCAGTGGTCATGCTGTCCCTGTGGTGCAAGTGTGCAAATGGCTTGGCTGCTCCCCAAGATTCCAGGTACCGGGTCATGCGGACAGAAGCTCTCATTTTGGCTCCATCAAGAGTATGTCGAGGTCTAATGTGGTGCTGAGGACTTCGCTTCTCTCCCTGGTTGACAGAGAAGAAAAGGTGATATCACACTTGGTGTTCATTACCTTTTAAAGCACTAATGCATCATCTGCTACCACTTAACCTGCACACTTTAGAACTTAAAAATGGAGACATTCTAAAAACCCGCAACTCTTAATTAGATTTCTGGGAAACATCAGAGACATTTCTGAAGAGTGGGAAAAATTTGCAATGAAAACTTTATATATTTGGAGGAATTAGTAATAGCTTTGATCAATATATTATAGTACTGAATTATTCAATGAAAGAGATTAGTGGTCCTGCTCAAAAATAACTACAATTGAGCACAAAGTAGAAGTACTACTAACCTTAGGATTGATTACAAAGTAAGTCTTAACATTGTGCTCTTTCAGATATGGGTCCCTCACATCACCATCCCCATCTTCCACTTTGTATGCTCCATTCAGATGTGCCAAGGTGACTGAAGTGATGTGAACGCGGCTGAAATTATATTTTAAAAGAATGACAGAATCACAAATACTGATCAAAAGTATAATTGGAACCTGATCAACTTTTTTTTTTTTTTTTACTAGCTTTTAGGTATTCTTTTGATGCATACCTTACTTCATTTACAATCTCTAATCTCATTTTCAGAAGTTCTAATGGGCATAAATCTATTCTGTCCACAAAAATACATCTTAAAGCACAGGAAATGCTGTGTTCAGATTTTTTTTTTTAAGACAGAAAGCACTAAGAATTATTTGAGGCTTCTTCATGAGGTTTGACGACCAAAGACATGGTACCTATACATTTCTCCACAGAACAAAAGTCCATGTGTACAAAGGCCTCTTACCCTGGGACTCCTCCAGCTTCCATGTGATTTGCCAGAGTGACATCATGCGACCACACGTCATACTGCCACTTCTGTAGCCCAATAACTCCGCAGAGGACGTTCCCAGAGTGCACTCCCACACGCATATTAATATCAACCCCAGTTGCATCTCTTACTTTCCTGTAGTTGAGGAGAAAACCTGTGTTAATAACAGGGCCTTTGTATTCTTTTATTTTACCAGTCAAATTTACAGTATCAATGGTGGTACCATTTATTTCTTTTTATATATTACCTTTAATATTATCTGTACTTACAAATATTTGTAAAAAACATTAATTACCAAGTCTGAAGTCCCTTTTACACGCATCTGAAATTATTTGGTAGGACTGACCTATGTTATGGACAAGTTCAGTCTTACAGTAGAACCTAGGGAATGTTTTTCTAAAGGCAGTTGGAGAGCTGGAACTACCGTTACAATAACTGCTATCTGAAGAGCCTGATATCTAGGGTAGGGACAGGCTTTCTCCCATCTTTCTTCTCTCATGTACCATCACTTTCATATGCCTGCTTGCAAATGGTTCTGCTTTGAGAAGAAGGATGAAAAATGCAGTACCTCAGGATACTACACAGGCAGTGGCTCATACAGTTTTGGGGAATATGTGCCCCATATTGACAGTGTCATGCAGGCTGTGGAAAACATGGGCTCAACAACCTTCTACATGCTTGGTGAGCACCCCACCCTATAAACTGTTAAGCAAAAGGTTAGAGGCCACCCTTGCTTTGAAATTTCCAGTGACTTGAGACAGAGCAAACGTATCTGTTCACCCCAATCCAAATCTCAGAAAAGACCTACACATAAGATGGGTATTAACCTTTCCAGAAGAGAGGTACTTCTGAGTCAAAGGTGGGTGACTAAAGTAAAACAAACAAACAAACAAAAAACCCCACATTTTCAGACATGTCATATGGGTACCTAGCTATGTATGTTCAGTTTTCTAATTAATTCATCTGTCTAGGGACTTACACAGTTCAAAGAAAAAGGAAGATCATATTTCCTTGTAACTTAACTAGATTTATTTATTTAAGACTCAACTCATGCTGACCAAATTATAGCCAATAATAAGGAACATGTACATATATGTATCTTGGGAGAATTCAGTGTATTGATGGAAGCAACAACGACAGAATAAGAAACCCAAATGGCTTCTGCATAGGGGTCAAGTTCATAGTTCTAGCAACATCTTCAGTTTCAATTATGACACTCATCAACTCTGTGCCTTCCAAATACAGAACTAAACTGGCCTATTTCTCTTCTATTTTGAAAGGGACAGGCTTAATTCGATATGGTAAATGCTACTTTGAAGCACTACTTCTCAAGCTCTTTTTCTGGAAAATGAAAATAACAGGAGCATGAAGTGTTCTGCTAAACTGTGTTTTGAAGGTATTAAAAAGAAAAGAGAGCACAAGTTTTTTTAATTTCCCTCAGTCTCTATCAAGTTTTATAGATATCTCTGCTCACTTTGCCATTTTACACTGCTCTCCTGTAGCTGACACGCTTGAAAGTGAAGTGCTTGTAAATGACCTTTGTAATCAGTCCACAAATGACAAACACAACTTGGAATGAAATATGATGAAATATAAGCTTAACACTCTTCATAAAAAGTGTTTTACAAAACTGGTCAAAGAGGAAGGGGAACATTTATCCTCTAGGAGTGCTTTTCCAAAGGCTGCCCTGCCATATCCAGCAGAGCAAGTCATAAAATGTTTACCATACGCTCTCAGGAGTTAAGGAGGGGAGCTTTCAAATTGGTACAACAACCTCATCCAATAGTTTATTTCACTTTCAACTCTCCAAAATTGAACTAATTTCACACTAAGAAATTGAAGACAGACTTTGAGAATCTGCAGCAGAGAAATGTCAATTAAAAAGCCTCCAGAAAGAGAAGGGGATGGAGTAAGGGCTGAAGGAAAAGAGCACATATATTCATGCGCAAAACATATTTTGCCTTGAGAGATAAGCTTTAGCTTTAAAGCACTCAATTTAGGTGGCCAGCTCTCAAATGCATCGTCGGCACCTATTGCTTGGTAAGGTGAGCACTGCACTGCAAGCAGGCTACTGACTATAAGAAACATTGACTGGGTTTGTTCCAAGATAGGACAGAGAAGTAAAGCAATTAATCAACAGTACCATTAACAAGTTTAAATGGAAACAATCAGTAGCCTAGCAAGGCTGAGTTCCTCAAAATGGAGCTACACGTCATTAGGAAACATGAATGAATAAAGTTTTTTACTTCATATCATTTGACTTGATATAACTCCTTTTTTTACCTCAGCCAGAGGTAAGAAAGTTCCTCAGAACTGGAACTGGAACTGCAACTATATTCAGGTGGTAAAATCTATACTGAACTGTTATCTAAACAGCAAACTGCTGTATTTCAGTAGCATGCAATAATGGTTTGGTTTGCACAGAATGATGGAATGTAATAGAAAGTTGTATTTGACAAAAAAGTTATTTTAGATGAGTAACTCCAAAATATATTGAGTGATACACTTCCAACAGCAAGAGTACTACTACTTCTAGTTTTAGAGGCCAGAGAAGTATTTCAGGAGACGATTCCACACAAACATGCAGCAATCACAACACAAAATATGTAGTGGATTAATAATCAGTATTTTTTATTCACCTGCAGGCTGCAACACTTGACATAATACTTTGAAAGTATTTCAAAACATGGGGTACTCATTCCTCACTTCTTACAGATATGTAAATAGGATTTGATATTTCCAGGCACCAGGCCCACACCCATTGTGAATTCTGACTACAGTAATAAAGTTAGATCAGAATGTGCTATACAACTAAAAGATAATTTTCTAGACTATAAACTTGTTCTTACCAAGGTGGACCTCAACATCCAGTATTAGCAATGAACATGGGTATTAACAACCTGGGCAGAACTTCATTTCAAAAATTATGAAGTCATGAATTGTGACAAACTGAAAGATTGTGAGCTCAAGCAAAGCCTTGCTTTGTGATGTGCAAAATTATACTTCTAGATCTTTGGGAAGGGCAATTTAGGGCTTGAGCGTTGTGTTGTTTTTCTTTTTGCCTCTAACCTTGCATTTTTTTTCTCCAAAGTAAAAAACAAAACAAAACAAAACAAAACAAAACAAAACAACAGGCTGACCAGAAACTCTGTGTGAATGCTTTTAGCTCACATCTATCATACAGCACCTAGATCTTTTGAAATGTAAACCAGAAAGCTCTCATTTTCACTGAAAGCCTGGGATAATAAAAGATGTGGTTAAAAACTAAAACAAACAAAAAACAAACAAACTGGGGCATCAGAACTTATGGACAGGCTCTCTTTTACCTACTGCTCCACCACTGAAGTGATGTCAACTTCGATTTCTGATTTGCTAGAGAAGCAATTAATTTAATTATAATAATGCTGTTCTTTACAGCTAAAAAAAAAAAAAAAAAGAGAGAGAGAGAGAAAGCATCCAGTGAAAACAACTGAGAGAACACCTCAATCTGTAGATTTAATGCTAGCCAAGTAGAAGTACTCAAAGTGCCATAAAAAATAGATTCCTTTGGACATAGTGTAAGGTACAACCATATCTAAATGAAGAAAAATAATTTTAGAAAATGCAGCAACCTGTTATCTTTTTCCTGTACTGTGGTACTTTTAACAAAACATTCCTAAAGAAAGGAGATCAAAATAATAGTTTAAACAAAATACCACACCTTTTCAGTGAATACCTAAAGGGAAAAGAACCAAATTTCCGTTAATAACATACCCAGTACAGTAATTCCTCTGGATCAAATCACAAGGCCAGACAACTGAAATGAACCAAGTCCTCTTGTGACTATAAATATCCACATATGAGGGTAGTACTTACGGATCTGAGGAATCATTTTTATATGTCTATTTAGTTAATCACTGAGACAATCTTGATCAATGCAACTTTACCATTTCATCATGAAGTACATACCATACATATACCTCACAAGTTTTAAAAACAAAGTCCAAATGTTTCAAAAAAACAAATTATAAGGTGACTACCAAATACCCAGACCTCCACGATATATATTTTTGCAAAGTGAAGGTCACCTAGATATACTGTAATTTTAATCAAAGGCAACCACTTTCCTACAGAAAAGATATTTTTGTCAGTAATGATACCTGTTACAAGCAACCATTTACAATATTTTAAATCCCAAAAGATAAGAGATTCAGGTATGAATTATAGACAGTGAATGATCTGACTTTAGAAAACAAAACAAAACAAAAACACAGAGGAGTAAGATTTTTTATTGTCCTTTCCTATTTTTTTTTTCTAAATAAGAAAACAGAATCAAACCCTTGCTTAACAAATAATCTATAATATATGTATCTGAAGTTTCTGAATTGGTAGGTTTAGGACCCTTCAGTATGATGTGCAGTCATCCAAATAAGGTGTAAGTACCTTCATGCTGAAATATGTCCAGCTTCAGTGGCAGAACTCATCAAAGGCAAGTAGCTTACATGAGAATTATTTCTACGCTGCACTGAGAGTTCAGATAGCAGTCCAGTGAGGAGAGATGAAGGGAAGTAAAGCTGTCCTTTTGCATGACTTCTTTGAAGTCCCATCATCTTCAAAACTGCTACAGTTCCCTAAAATCTGTTCCCAATCTACTCCTCAGTAAAAAGCTAGAGGATTCCTCAAGTATGTCTTAAGCTGTATCCTCAGATGACTTACAGAGCTGACCCATCAGCTATAACCATTTTTCTTTTTCTACTTTCACAATCACACCAAGCCTCCTGTAATTACTTGAATTACTTGAAATACGTTGCAACTGCTATTTCAAAAGCAATCACATTATCATTCTCACATACCTTGTTCTGTTTTATGCTTCGAAGACAGAACAAGCACAATGATTATGGGAAAGAAATAAGGGACAAATATAGGAATCCACAAACCCAAAATGTTATTGAAAAGCAAGGAATTCTAAATGGTGCCTTAATGCCCAACTGAAAGAACTTTTACAGAAATTCTTTGCCTAAAAGAATTAATTACAGAAAAGTTGAAACTAAATCTAAACCTAGGTCTAATACGCACATCTTATTGCTTATGTAACAAAATGGAAGGTAGGCCTCTCAACCCAAGGTTTGGCAAGCTGTTAGACATCCTCAGTATGCGTGTTCAGTATCACTCTGCAGGCTAAGGGCTTGAGGCATTTTAGCAACATTTCCTCTGTGGAAGAGCAACCAACCACTCCTGACCATCACAATTCGAAACTCAGTAGAAACCAGGAGCTCTGGCCTCTCACAGAGCCATTTGGCTAACAGGTGGGTGGCAGTATCATAACTTTACAAAAAGCAGAGCTTCCCTAGTAAGTGATGTCTATTGGTATATTTACCACCTCGTTATCACAGAATCACAGAACACATCACAGAATCACAGAATGGCTTGGGTTGGAAGGGACCTTAGAGATCATCTAACTCCAACCTCCCTGCCGTAGGCAGGGATGCCACCCACTAGATGAGGCTGGCCAAGGCCCCAGAGACCTCCAGAGATTGTCCAGTCCAACTCCCACTTAAAACAGGGCTACTTAGAGCATGTTGCTCAGGGCTGTACCAACTGGGTTTCACTTATTTTTCCAAGGAAGAAGACTCAACAACGTCTCCAGGAAACCTGTGCCAGTGGTCAGCCGCCTGCACAATGAAGAAGAGTTTCCAGATATTCAGAGGAAGCCTCCTATGCTTCAGTTTGTGCCCACTGGCACTCGTCCTGGTACTGGGTGCCACTGAAAAGAGCCTGGCTCCATTTCCTTCATATACTCTCTCTTCAGGTATTTACCTACATTGATACGTTCCTCCTGAGCCTTCTCTTTCTTCTCCAGTCTGAACAGTCCAAGCTCTCTCAGCCTGTTCTCATATGAGTGATGCTCCAGCCCCTTAATCATCTTTGTGGTGTAGTGACAGGATAGCCTGGCATAACCCAGCACCTTAAATCATTTCTTTTTTGAGGCTGAGCCAGACCTTGTAATGAAATGCACCAACTACAGCTGGTCTGAATGTTTCAAACAGCAGCACAGCTACAAGTAGAAAAGAGACAGAATTTATCTTGTTGAATATTGTTCATTTAATAAAACCTCAACACTTACTTAATAGCTTCACACATGTCCAATCCCATTTTCACACAATTCTTGGCATGATTTTGAAGAGATATAGGTAGTCCAGAAACACAGTAATAGCAGTCACCTAGGATTTTAATTCTCATACATTCATTTTCCTAGAGGAAAAAGCAAAGTCAGATGATCACTTTCAGCTTGAATTACATAAAGTGAGGGTTACTGTTAAAAGGACTGACTTAAGTGATATTTTCAAAATCATTCTGCTTAAGCCTGTTTTGGCAGAGAAAGACTTGGCGTTGCTAAAAAAGAAGCACTGCCAGATAGTTCTGTAAGGGATGATTCCTCCATCTGTTATGGCACTTAATGGACAAAAACAGAAAGTAAGTTCACTCCAAAATCTTTATCACACCTTGGTTTAAAGAACTAAGGTGAAATACCATGTATTCAATCTAAATAAACAGTCTTCTTATTTGACATACATAGTCAAAAGATCTAGCATTCAACGTTTACATCTCTGAAGACATATTATGAAGTACTTCCTGAAACTATCAATAAAAATCTTATTTTTATCTTTTACACTCTAAGACAACATAAAAAATATTATTTTTTTAAAGCAATGCCAGACAACAGTTTTTGAATTAATAAAAATCACAGAAAATTGTTGTCTGCCTTAGCACAGCAAACAAACACAGGATAAAGTTTGATGTAAAGTTTATATTTGAATCTTTTATTGAGTAATCAAGAGGCTGTGGTCAGTAATTAAAATTAATTTGATCAACACTGCCTCCGTTGTTGTCCCGTCTCTTATATGGTTTTCCAGAGAAACAGTTCTGGAATGTTTCTGAGTTTCTTAATCCTTACTGTTGTCAAAAAGCTATTGAGATTCATTCCATTAAGATTTATAAGAACTTATCCATAAGAGCTGTTTATATTGGTCCTATCAGAGAGAGCTATCGTGGCTTTCACAGATTGCTTCACTGGCAGAAACACACTGTCACTAGAGCCAGATTTTTTCTTCATGTGGTTCAAGACTAATCTTCCTGCCAAAGCCTAAGAAATGCTTCTTCCTGAAGGAAGAATTCCCAAGATGAACAAGCATTTCAAGGTGATGTAGGTATTTAAATTAACAGTAGCAGACCAGTAAAAACCCACCTTTGCAATCTGATCAAACTTGCCAAACAGCTCATTGAGCATGTGCACCAATTCCCCAGGCGAGCAGTCACTGGCCAGGCGAGTGAATCCCACAATATCAGCATACAAGATGCTACAACAGAAACGAAGAGAAACTTCATCTTAGTGTCCTTCCCCAGAACTTGGATATGTGATTCAACAGCAAAACCTGAATGTAGGCATTCAGGATTTGGCATTACCATGCCCACAGTCAAAATGGCCACTGCTACATGTGGAGCAATAAATACACCTGTATTTATAGGTAAACCTACATTTACCTTTATAGGCATTGTAGGTTATATATATTTTCCTTTATAGCTACTACCTTCATAGGCACACCTATATTTGTAGGTATTTATAGGTGCTCTATACATATGTGTTATGTTGTATTCAAAAAATAGAAGCCTTTTTCCTACTCACAAATTGATGGAATAATAATGGAAATTATTTCAATAAACTTATTTGTTATCAGAAATTGTTTAACAACTTTTTGTCACTGTAGATTTTTTTTTTGATCAAGATTTATCAATCAATAATTTGCATCATGAAAGTCTTTGTTCAGTTGTTACTCAGACAATTAAATTAAAACTCAATTGTTAAGATAATTCCAACCATATACCATGTTTCTATCCACCAAGAAAAATTAACCAATTCATAAAATTAGACTAAGGTAAAAGTGTTTGTGCTTACAACTGAAGATGAACTTCCTCTAATGTCCTGCAATACTTAATTTAAATATATAGTAGCTTCTACTGACATTACTTAAAATCTGACAAATTGCTCGTTAAGAAAACTACAAATTCATAATAATATAACTAAGAAATTACAATTTCTACTATTATACACAAAAGCAAAAACAATCTAAACAACATTGTTCTAAACAAACCCCTTCGTATTACCACCTTTGTTGCTATTCTGGAACATGGAGTTGTCAGCATTTGATCAAATTAATATATGTTGGATACTGAGCATTAAGTTGTTGAAAAACATACTAAAACACTTATGTTTGTAATTCCACTCATTACTTTCATTGGTTTGTTTTTGTTTTTTGATATCGTTCATAAGTTTCATTACGGTACAATACCTTACATTGGTGTGCCTTTTGACATACAAGTTGTGGAAGTTGTTTGTGTTTTCCAGCTGGCCTGCCTTGGGACCTTGCAACCTCTGAATGATCTCTGCTTTCATTTCCATGGCAATGTGAGCAGGCAGTAAAGAAAGTAGAAGACGCTCCTAAAATTTAAAATGATATGTCCATAATTTCTTCAAGGAGAATAAAATCAGCATGATAGCAATATTGTGCAAGGCATACTTTGTGAAGATGCTACAACAGTTTGATGAGGCTTGCAATCACGCATTTGCCTGGTACGGACTCCAAAATTAATCAGTTCCTTGAAGAACTTGACTGATATTCACACATTTCCAAGTATTATCTAAGTAATATTTTTTCAGATGTATTTTAAATGCTTACACGTAGTTTTAGCAGGTTAAAGACTGAAAAGGAAAAGATAAACTCAGAACACAGAAAATGTTGGTCTTTTGCAGAATTCATTATTTTAATACATATTCTGCCCTTACTTTAATTTGGCATTTGCCAAACCGAAGTTTTCAGAAAACATTCTAAAACAACAAGGAAATTGGCTACATGCAAAAACAAAACAAAATCCATTTTTCCGTATCTTTTCTTGGTATTATACTTACGGTCTTCTCCTTGAGAAACTCCATTACCTCGGTACATTTTAATTTTGCCCATATTACCTGTGACAGCTTTTCATTGATTACCTACTTAACTGGTAAATAGAACTAACGAGAATAGCTAGAACTCTGAAAAAAAAAAAAATACCTTCTACATTGATCATACCTCACCTCAAAACTGAACTTTCCATGGAAATTTCCTATTTTCTGGTAGAGCAGTGGGGAGAATCTAAGTCTGGTTAAGCGTGAAAAACAGACCCTGAACCAATGTGGAAGGAGAAGTCAGCTCTGAAAGCCCATGACAGATTCAGAGAGAGAAACAGCTGTACCAGAAAAGATGACAACCTCTAAAATTTGTGATTTCTGCGTTATTCACAGTGATGCATTCTCTTTGGTTCATGATATGTAGTTTTGCATTGTTTGCAGTCCTATTCATGAGAGTACCAGCAGTGTAACCACTAGTGCAAAGCTCTGCCTGGGATAATTAATCCTATTCAGATCTAATGGTCTTGAGCAGATCATGGCATTAACAGTGCTGTAAACTCTCTGATACGTACAGCTTGCTTGGCTATCTATCTCATTAACAAGTAATGAAGACTCGCTGTTCCCCAAAGCATTTGTGTACCTCTGAGCACAGCATTAGCATGCAGAAGACCTCTGAATCCGGTCCTGCATACACTGTGTAAAAAACCCTCCTATTTCAATGAATCAAGACAGAATCTTGCTTTGTTGTTAAGTAGTATTGAACCAATCCCCCCCCTCTTTTTTTTTTTTTTTAACTTTGTTGAAATCTAGAAGTAATCCTGATTCACGTGTGTATGGGCTGCTCTTTATTTTGCATACTAAATCATGTCACAAAAACTGTAAGACGAGTCATAAAGTCTGACTAAATGAATGAAGAATGAAATAAAAGGCATACTGTTTTCCTACTGCTATGATCTCAGATTGACACGTTGTAACTAGGAAGAATATCTACAATTGACTTTTTATCAAAATGTTAATGTTCACTTATTTCTTGAACTGAAAGATTTATTTATTATGGTTAGGCAGTTAGGCAGGTACACATCCAAGAGGTCAATGTATTTTCATTTTTAATATAGCCTGGTGGAGTTTTTTTTTTTACTAGCTTATAAAGAATGCCTCCAAAACTAATCATTTTTTTCCCCATAATGAAAGCCTACTCTTGCAAGTTGCTGTTTATCAAACAGAAAGCGACTGTGCATTTTGTGACTTATGGTACAGGTCAGCACTTGTTAATAAGTATCACTAAACAGGTAACAAAGAGGTGATCTGTCCTAGCTCCAATTTTACTTCACTGTGCTCTGTGCACTGTTGTGATCTGGCCAGTAAATGCAGACTAGATCACTACCTTCCCATGACTCTTATGATTCCAGAAACACGGTGAGGCAGACACTCCAAGTCCAGGTTACTCCTAATGCCTTGAAAACCTCAGAGAGGCAGGAAAAAAGTCAAAGAGAAGAGCAACAAAAGTTTTTTAAGAAAGCTATAGAAAAAGGTTTTGTAGGAAGCAGAGTAAAGCCAACTATGAGCTGAAGAAACCTCCTCAAGAACGTCTTCCACTGAAATCTTACCGACATGACCTTATAGCTAGTACATGTGATTCACGCATGCAAGGCTATGCCCCCACTATCAGTGTTCTCTAGGGCTATGTTTTCCCCTCACCACTCAAATCACTTGTAGCCGAGACCTTTAAGTCCTATCGTTAAAAGACCAAGAGCACAATGGATACAGAATTTAGTATTTTAATACCTGTCATCATCGTAGGGTTAAGCACTACATTCTTCTCTGGACATATCCACCTGGCTGTCTCTAGATGGCTAGCAACTAGTCAAGCTCGCTAGATTCTTTAACTGAGGATTTTCAGTGGTATCTGTCAAGCTGAGTCCCAAATTCTCATGTGCAAGTTGACTTCCTTGTCAGAATTTTACCTGACTTGCACAGATGATTTCGCCAGTCATTCCCAGCTACATATCACTTGCCGAAAGCCTGGTAAACTTTAGGTGCTTGTTTAGCTTGAATTGGCATGTCTGTTAAAGCTCATAGAGCTGCATCAACTTTTATAAGGTAGCATTTGCAGCATTTTGCACAATGGAGGTTGTGCTGCTGTTACGCTATAAACAAGCAAAATACCCTCAAATACTTGGAATGGAACATTTTCTTCAGTGCTTATTTCTCAAAGTAATCTCTTCTTGACCCAGGGCAATAGTGCATTATTTGCTTGTTCCTGTTTGTTATGTAAACTACTAATTCTGATTCACTCATTTGTACAAGACTGCATGGCTAATATCAACTCTCCTTTTCACCTATGGATATGTAACTTTTAAGAATTTGCAGTTTTAAAGGTCAAAAAGAAAACAGTCCTCCATCTACTTGGATCTCTTGAATAATATAGACACCAAAAATGTCATCATGGAGAAAAAGAGTTGTTCTGATAGGGTTCACTACATTAAAATCAGTTTAGCACCTTACTCTCAGTGGAGAGGAACCAACCTTTAAGCAGTTCACAGAATCTAATACTACATTCCTGCAGGGGGCAATTCTCTCTCTCTTTCTCTGTTGTCTATGGAGGGAACCACAGGTACAAATTTTGGTCCTACTGGAAGAAACGTTCATCTTTGCTGTTGACCCTTTGATTTTGAAGAAGGCTGCAGAAAAACTATGTATATGTAGATCAACGAAGTGAAATAGGGACATTTTTGTCCCTGTAGCCCCATACAAGGGTATTTTTTGTACCAGAGTGTCATTTAGGACACTGAATACAGAATTTTACTTTTCAGGTTTTGTTTTCAGATTGCTGTGGCATACATCTAACCATGTATTTAGCAAACTTGACAAACCAGGTCAATAAGTCAGCAGTGAAAGCTCTAGAAGCAATCAGCCTATATGACACTTCAGCTTCACAATGAAGTTTACAAGTAAACAAGGATAAATTATTTTTTTTCAGCTGCCTTTGAAAGGTATCAAGAAATAATCTATTAAAAAAAAGGAATCACGCGATTCATGATCACACAGTGATGAATCAGCCATCTGGCTCACAAAGCCAGAGATCAACAGGGTACTTGTTTGGCAAATTATGGTACTGTTTTCCAATTCCCGTGTATATTCTCTTAAATACACCTGCTAGGATAAACAGCTGTAACTTGGTTTTGATTAAAGCTGATTTGACTCCTAACTGGGAAGAAGAGATCATTTTTAACAACCAGGTGATATTATCCCCTTAAATTTACTCGGTTAGTAACCTCCACCACCATTATTACCCTTGCACTGAGACTAATAAATTGAGTTTTATTCATACAAAACAAGGAAGGGTATATAATCTTGATTACAGAGGCATTAACAGATGTAGAATTTATCAATTCCTTAGCTGTCTGTTCTACTGCTTGAAAATGTGTTCTATATTTCTTATTTCTAAATCTTGGTCCTGTTACACCTTTCTTAGCTCAAGATTAAAGTGCACACCATTTTTCTTGTAAAGAATTTAAACACTGATCAGATAACTCTATTTCCTTTTTCATCAGGCATACAAACTTAGTTTCATAAATCTCCTGCCACTACATACTTTCTACAGTCTCTTCTCTATACCCTATACAACCTTCAAACATTTCTGAAAGCTGATTTGACACAAGTCTTGACGTTACATTCCAGTACACAGACATTCATGCACATACTCTCTTGCCCTATTCCCCTCAATATGTCCACGACTTACACTGCACAGCTCTCCACTGTAACACTGCTAGAGTTCCCTGCCTGCTATGGCTGCAAAATATTTTTCAAAATTGCAGCTTTCCAAATTTCTAGCTAAGACACATATTCATCGTTTTTAGAATGATGACTTTCCAGACGCAGGACAAAGGTGCATCTTGACTTGATGAATACAGTTTCTGAAGTATTCCATATTACTGTATTTTCTATCAAACCAATATTTGACTTTTCTACAAAATGACTGTGATTGCTTTTATATACCTCCTAGATCATTAATAAAAAATACATATTAAAGGACAAGAACTGGTTCTTGCAGAACACTACGCACATGCCCACCCATTGAACATTTCCATTGACAATTTACAGTTACACCATTCAAAATCCATTAGACAGGGCTCTTTTAACGGGGAGCAGTTTCAGCATTTTTTAACCAAGATGTCCAGTGTCATTACATCAAAAATCTTGCCGAAATGTACTACTTCTGGGAAGTTATTTAAACCTAACCTGTTCCCCATTAAAAACTGAAAAACACTGTTATGTAACTTGACTTTCTGCAAACTCGAGTACCTCCTTCTATTTATTTACAAATACAGAATCATCGTAGCAGAATCCTGAATTTCAAATTGATTGTTTTTAATCTTCCTACCTAGCTGCAGTCCATTCCTTTGGTTAGGATAGTGTGGTGGTGTTCTGTGGTGTTTTTTTTTTTTTTTCCCTTGGAATACTTTTAAAACTGGTCCTGGCCTTGACAAAAACAGGCAAGGATTTTTCCCTACATATCATAGCATTCATAATATTGAACTTTTTTTTTTTTTTTTTTACGTATCTAATTGCTGCTTTTCCTGTCACTCATGGCTAGTATAGACTTTAAGCCAAAGCTGACATCTTTTCTGATTACAGAATTATGAACTCTAATCTATTAATTAACACACTCCTAAAGGGCTCCCCATTGCTAATAACGTTCATCTATGCATTTTTTTCTTCCTGTGGAAAAGTTTTTCTCAAATCCCCAAACATTGTATTGTAAGACTTTCTTCATGATCCTCTAGGTGAAATTTCAAGGCTAGAGACACCACGAACTAGAAAATTAAAACCAGAAAATTAAAACACATAAGCTGAACGAGAGCACCGTCCCCTTGCTCCTCTCTACTTCACCAGCCAAGGAAAGCAAGGTCCAACACAGCTGTTTCTTTGCAGAGGACGCCCAGCAGGTGCCTGGGAGCAGAAGGCCTTAGCCACTCTAGCAAGAAGGGAGCCAGGAGCGAAGGGTGCCATCAGGACCAGACCCTGGCTAGGGGACCATCCCCATGTCCAGGCGAACATGTCAGGCCGAGGTGGCAGCCGAGGGCCCAGATCACCAGGCCAGTCCATGGTGACAAGACATGGCCATGAGGGAGCCAGGAATGGGTCGGGGCCAGTGTGAGGCCCAGGAAGAGCAGCCAGCCACCTCCTGACAAGCCCACAGCAGCAGGGACGAGGCCACCCCAGCAAGTCAGCCACAGGCCAGGGTCTGGAAGAAGGGGCTCATGGCCATACACAGACAAGGTGATGGTGCAGCCTGGGAGCTTCTCCCTGGGGCCACCATCAGGAAGGGGCTACCCTCCCTGCACTGACCCTGCACCAGCCCTGGCTTTTGTTAGGAATGGACGTATTGATTTTCACACTAAATATGCACAATTCTGCATGCTCAACATGCCCAGGTCATTTGCTGCTGAATAGCTCTATGTCTGTGTAGTTAACATCCAGCTGGTCACCTTCATCTTCAAATACCCCTGAAGCTATCTGAAAACACTGCTTTCCGCAACAGTTTCAGTGGATGGGTCTGAAACCTCATTTAAATGCAGAGGCTCACCACATATTTGGCAAAGACAAATTCCTTCAAGGAACTTATGGGATGCTTAATGTTTATGCATAAATTACCATTTGCATATGAACGCTCTCTATGACTAATTTTTCAGATGAGGCTCGCTGTACCTTCAGAATACAAGCATATGTGCTGCTTGTTCCAAGTCAGCAAACAGCAAAACAATAGAGTAAAAACAGAACATAAGGACGTACATAGCCACAGCTGCTTAATAAATCGACACGATTTCAAGGTTTGTTTCAGCCTGATCCTGTTAAGTCTTGCTTTAAGGTTTTTATATCTCAAGACCATTGCTGAATGTCCAGAGGGAGCATTCTTCAAATAATGTGTTTGATGAGATTAACATAGTCATTACTATGTCAGTCTTTAATAATGGTAAAGTATTAGGAATCTGGCATAAGCATAGTGCAGCACACACAGTGTCTTACTTGAATTCACAGTCACGTTTCAGAAAGAAATGCCGTATCTTATACACAATTTCTGTGCAATCCAAGAGGCAAAAAGCCATTGAAAACTCAGAGCAATAGTTACTTTGATTTCTTTGTCAAAGGTATATATATATATATATCTATATGTATATATGTGTGTGTATATATATATGTATATACATACATACCTTTTCACTGTTAAAATACACTCCAAAACTAACTACTACCTAACACTAAGTTAGTAAATAGGTGTTTATACTAAAGTATGCTCAGCTGTCAACTGCAACTGCGTTTAGAGCCTGAATCAATGCCAAAAAGAGAAGCAAAATGCCTTCTACAGGCACTAGGCCAACCCCTTGATGACCAAGGAATTTTATTCCTTATTTTCATTGTATTCAGTTCTTTCCTCATCAAGTCACTTTCTTAATTTAGGAAGCACACATACTAAATATATATAGTTTTGCTTTCTTAACCTAGTAGGCAAAGGTGATAGTCAAGGAATAGGGTGCACCAGATGTTGCACAGGTATATAATTACAAGAAACTTCCACAGTACCTGAGGCTGGCATGTTCACATGGGGAAGTTACAAGCATACACACTGACAGTGGGACAAGCTGAAGTAGCAGCTTAAGATGAATTTGTTACTCCATGAAGTTTATTAGCCCTGGCATGTCTGTAAGTTTTCAGCTAGAGAGTTCAAATGCTGTGGTGAAAATGTCTTTATAAATGGTTGTCAACAACGTATTAATACCAAATATTAGACACCCACATTCTCTTTCTTTGCCTTTTCAAATATAATAGCAACAGTTGAAGTGTTCAAGCTATACTTCAGTTCTCCCTCCCCTCCACCTTTTAGACAACAAAGCCTTTTAACTCCAAATAAAACTCAATTAACATTTTGATGAGAACAGCTTTATTTTATTTTTAGTTAGAAATTAAAAAAAAAAAAAAAGTATGAAGGTGTCTATGCAGCCATTTCCCCACAGACAGAGGTCTCCTGTTCAGCTGCCCAGTTTAAAGTCAAACGTTGTTGTTGAAAGCATCAAATCGAAAGCAAAAGTATTTCTACAGAACAACCTTCCACTTAAGTAGCAGGATCATGTTTGAAGTACACCAACAACATAGCTCCTCCACACTCTATTAGGTAGCATGAAACAGGTTGTTTTCACCTTGGACTTTGTAGTCCCAAAGCTGGGACTTCTGATGCTAACGTTTTAGCAGCCTGCTTGCAGAATACCAATTAAGCATGGAAGAATGAATTTCCTTCTGTATTTCACTGGTAATTATCCAATATTTTACCAGATGCCATACGGGCCCCAGACATTTGTGTGATCAAACATAAGTTACCACACAGAAGGATCAAAAACAAGCATCAGTCACCCAACCATGCCTGCTGTGGGCTCATAAACACTTCAAAATGGGTCAGATGAGCAGTCAGAAGTAGGGCCAGATAGCAATGAAAACGAATCAAAAAATCTCAAGTCTTTTCATTGGATTAATCAGGAGCAGAGGTAGATGACAATCAGTTTGGCCCATACAATGGCTTACTTTAAATGCAGGGAAAAGTTAATTCAAGCAAAAATTAATTCAAAAAAAAGTTATTTCATTCAAATACAAATGAAAAGGAAGCCTACATTAAAATCTGTCTGTCCTACTTCTTGTGAAACAGTGATGATAAATTTTACTGATGTAAGCTGTATCTTTTAACACCTTTTTACTGAGCAGCACAGTAAGCGTCACTGTTCATTCAAGGCTCACTTCCTAGCCTTGAGGAACAAAAAGCTGACTCACCCTAAGACGAAACCATAGAAGAGGCAGATCTCCAGAGGCTATACTCTGCTACTGCATTTATAAAGCAGACCTTCTGTTTCCTTACAATGATCTAAATAAAAGGTAACAGTACTGATTTGCATTATATCTTTAAGTTGGGAATAAAAGTTTCTGTTTTGTTTATTCACATCATTTATATCCTGTAGAAATCTCTCAGCAGCTCTTAAAAAATTGTACTTACTACTTACTAAACAAATAAAGTTTTAAATGAAAAACTATGTTCCCACTGGAAAATAAACACACACACAAAATCTCTTAATTTTGATGAACCTTACAAGGAAAAAAAAAATAGCAACTTACAGTACAGCAGATATACAAAAAGCTATTCGTAAACATATATTACGAGGCCTAACTTCTCAAATCAGAATTTAAGTTCTGTAAATAATAGCAAGGGTTAAAGCTTTCAGAATTACCTTCATTTTATTTTCTAAAGCTCCTAAGTAACATTTACAATGTTACTGCATGCACAGTTCCCAAAGGGTTTTATACAGTAGTTTTCAGAGGTGTTTTAGGCATTTAAAGATGCAGAGAGAAGCTTTGGGCTTAATCCACAGAAAGACTGAGGTGGTAAATGCCTAACTTTCAAGTGCTTTGTCACCAAGAGAAAGTAGATCCCAAGAAGTCAGACACTAGGACTGTGTGCAATGCACAGAGAAAATCTGAATCCTAAAAAACAGACTGAAAAATTAGAGCTCAGAGGGGAGGACACACAGGCAGGAAATGAGCAGAAAGGAGCATTGCCTACAGTTCTGTACTGAAAACCACCAGAGGCTTAGCTCTGCGACACGAGGAGGCACCTTTATTTGCTTGGGAACTTGTTGTGGGTAAAACAGACAGGGAATTTTAATTGAATTAATTTATTGCAAACAAAAACAAACCTTCCATCACTGATTCAGGTTTTTGGAGAAAGAAAAAAAAAACCACAAAACATACAAAATAAACACCAAGACAAATACACAAATATCTATCCTCCCTGCTTCCCAGTCCCAATTTTCCTTATTCCTGTGACAAGGTGACAGGTGATATAGGAAATCAAGGTTGTATCTGGGATGTTTTTTTTCTGCCACTCCGTGCTTAATCACTTCTGCTGTTCTTTGCTTAATGGATTCTGCTACCCTTGCCCTCAGTGTCCCCCCTCTGGTGTGTGCTGTCCTTTGGGACAAGCAGGGTGTAGGTACTCCTTTTAATGCAAAGGGCCCCCCATGCCTAAGAGCTCATCCCCAGTCTCCGCCAGCTGCTTGTTTCTTTCTGTGTTTGGGCAGGGGGACTGAGTGTCTCTGGCTGGATAATGTTTCAGCATGCAATGGCTAAGTTTTTCCACACACAGTCTTTTTTTCCACAGCTGCTTTCATGTTCCCCGTGGCAGCTGGATCCAGCTTTGACTGTCACACAGCAACTTCTGACACCCACCCCCCCAACACCACTGCATCCCCACTACTTGCCGCTGCCAACAGGAGCTCATTAGAGTTTCACAGCTACCAATGCTGCAGAAAACAGGTCATCAGATGTAGAAATTTTCACGTTTTATCTGAAGATCCAGGGGTTAGACAACATGCTCTGTGAGTGACCCTGTGTTCAAACAGTCCTCTGCCAAAAGAGACCTCTCTTCTAACCCAAAGGGAGAACACTCGTCTGTGAGCAGATTTTCTCTCTCTGCAGTGCTCAGGTGAATTCCCTACTATCCTGGTTCTAGTTAGAACAGAGTTAATTTTCCTCCTTGTAGCTGGTAGGGTGCTATGTTTTGGATTAGGATGAGAAGAGCGCTGATAACATGCTGATGTTTTAATTGTTGCAGAGCAGTGCTTACACCAGGCCAAGGACTTTTCGGCTTCTCGCTCTGTCCTGCCAGCGAGCAGGCTGGGGGTGCAGCAGGAGCTGGGAGGGGACAGACCCAGGACAGCTGACCCAAACTGGCCAAAGGGGTATTCCATACCATCTGGCGTCATGCTAAACAATATATAGGGGTGGCTGGCCGGGGTGGGGGGCCGGCTGCTCGGGGATAGGCTGGGCATCGGTCAGCGGGTGGTGAGCAACTGCATTGTGTATCACTTGTTCTGTACACATTACTAGTAGTAGTACTATTATCATTATTATTATTATTATTATTATTTTCCTGTCTTAATAAACTGTCTTTAACTCAACCCACAGGCTTCACTTTCCCGTTTCTCTCCCCCATCCCAGAGAGGAAGGGGGGAGGGTGAACGAATGGCTGTGTGGTGCTTAGCTGCCGGTTGGGTTAAACCACAACACCTAGACCCCAGGCTCTGGCACAAGGGCCACTGCGTTCCCTGCTTCTCTTTCATGGAAGGCACAACCCAGCTGAGATGTCCCCTGTGTGTCCTTCGACACAGGGAAAGTCGGGCCCCATCCTGTTATTCTGTGGGACCAGGCCCAGGATCATGGAAAGCTAAAAGCTTCACATACTGAGGAATTTCAAACGGGTCTAATTCTTCCCAGTTGCAGGTTGTTACTGTTCCTTCAAAACCCTGGCTTACACATGGATGCCAGATTTTGTGTGTTTGAGAATAGGAATTAAATATTGAATAGTTCAGTTAGAAGAGACCTTCAAAGATCTAGTACAACTGCAATACACACACACATGCTGTAAAAACAAATACCAAAGCTGCAGCTGGTTGAGTTGAGCAGCATTATTTCTAATGATGAATATGCTATTGATGAATTAAATCTATGCTATAATCAATGCACTTAAATAACTTCCAGTCTTTTGAGAAATCTGGAAATGGTTTGTGAATTCTTTATAGAATCCCTTTCTGATAACTTCCAGCATACACCATCAATATACTCCTTCCCTTTACTTAAAGTGATCAATTTTGAAAAGTTTAAACATGGTTTAATACATCTATCCACCAGAAAAACATGTTGACAAGGAGGATTTTGTACTGCTCAAACTGATAAAATGAAAGGAAAACAGAAGATAATTTTGAAGACATCGTTTTCCAATTATATGTAATACTTGTCAAAATTTTACCATGTAATTCACAGGATTGTAATTTATTATTTACCACTGAAACTTCAGCAATACAGGCACATGCTGACTATTTAGCATAGAAGAACCATAATTCCTGGAATGGGAGGCAGAATTGAAAATGTAAATCTTCAGCATAACAAGATGTTTATTGTCATATTTGGCTCCTGTTCCCGTAATCTTAGTGATTTTTTTTTTAACCGATACTTCTGTATGTTTTCAGCCTCTTGTAGAGAGAACTGATATAAAATATATTCTTTGATTTGTATTAACACACTATTGTTAGTTTATTTACACGCTGTTGTTATTAATAAGCCTAAGGGACTCAATTTCCTCTTCAGTTGTGCTTTAGTGCACATGCAGTGCCACTGACTTCTGAAGAGTATATTTATCAACCAGGCATGAAGGTTACTGGAGGATTTCCTAGAGACTTAGAATGGACTTGCTGAGGTTGTTTCAATGCTGGAAACTGCTGGAAGCTGTTGAACTAGAAGGGCTTTCTAGAGGAAGACTGTAGAAAACTGCCCTGCAAGGACTCAATGAGAAATTTATTTTCAAGTCTTGGTGTTTCCTCTGTTTCGCCAGCAATTCTGAATTTTCCTTGGTTGAAGAATTAACTTATTTTAAACAAGTTAACTGTGCTGTAATTAAAACCCAATTTTATTTTTTATTTTTATTTTTTTTTGAGACCAGCAATTCCACTCTAAGGCCTGTATGAGTCATGCTCCATCATATCAAGGGTGTTTTAAAATTTGAATAAACTCTAAGCAATCCAAGCAAGGTTAAGCTTTTACAGCTACAAAAGTCCTGCAAGGACTGCAGTCCACGCAATAAGCAAGTTCTATAAATTACTTGGGGGCAAAAGGTTGTTTCATGTTTGGAAAAAAAGAAGCTTTCATTGCAAAAGCTCATCTCTTAGTTCATAACAACTGCTATTCAGGGAATGACACTGCAGCTGCATAAGGCATTTCTTATTCAACACTTTACAGATAGAGGTCTGCATCTTATCTGGCTGGTGTGAGATCAGTTCCTCTGATATTCTCCTCTATCTTTTTCCTTGTGAAGTCTCCAAGGAAGCCTGGAGCTCTGGATTTTGTGCTGAAAGAGGCTCCAGTCTGAAATTGTGTGCTGAAACAGAAGAGTGTTTGACTGCAGCTGGTCCATCCTTCTTCGGTGAACCCACAGCTCTTCCAGCAGGGCAACACTGCTTACATTCAGCACAGTAACAGCCATCCAGACCCGTCACCTCATATCCTACAGGATGGCTTCTTCAAAGCCTGTTTTTCTCTCAAACTAAAAGAAAGGTGACATTTTGATAACATCTTCCAATGCTAGTTTCAACTAACTATCCTCATCTGTAACTTCACATTTGCATTCACGTGTTTGTTACTGCTACCTAACAGCAGTTACCTTCCCTTCAAGCGGCACAGCAATCCGATAACATATGGAATACACTATTTTCATGTTTCTACTTTCAATGCAGAAGAAGGGAGTAAACAGGAATAAAATATAGCCACAAGGAACTGGAAGACTAGCAACAAATCATGTTTCTTCAGCGTTATGTAGGAGGTTTACTTACGCTAGACAGAAAGGAAAAATGGCAGTGCCTGCGGGCCAAATTTAAAATACCTAAGTTAAGTAAATCTGATGCTTTTTTTTTTTAATGGTCAACGAGGAAGTATGAAATGCCCCCAATAGTTAGGGCCCAAACTGCATTGCATTTGGGGCCCAAACAATACTGCAAGATGTAGTAGTAAATACGGTTATTTTCAAGCAATAGCCAAAAACATTTTTTATGAAGAAGCAAGGAAAATGCCTGCTGTTGAATATACAGTTACAATTGGCCCTACCCTCAATATCCATGTTATTTCACAAACAAATTTATCTGGCTACTATAAAGCAAGAAACAAAGCAGCGTTCCTGCACTTCATGAATTCAAGAAAAATTATTCTTCCTTCAGTATTCTTTTCATCTTCTAGAAATGTGCATAAGCTACCATCTGCAAAGTTACATACTCAGGATTTATTTTATACACAAATTGAAATCAAAACAAATCAAATGTATTTCTAGATTTATCTGCAGTAGCATAAAGCTCACTGTAAAAGCTGACAGACCTCCATACTGTAGCGTACTATGCAACACTAAAGCACTTCTGTGACTAACCCTCTACACACTGGGGGTACATGCTCCGACAACAAATTTTTGTGACTAAGACCTGTGCATATTTTATAGTTAAGTAACTTTCACTCAAATCTTTACTTTTTGACAAATGCAGAAAGCTACTTCTTAAAAAATAATCTGAGCATAGAAGAAAATTAAAGGGACAGAGAGATTTTTGTAAATATATATATTTTTAAAATTTCTCAGAGAGGAGCACTAAGGAAGTTGAAACACTTGATCATACAAAGACATTTGTCCTGTCCCCTGCTTACTTTCCTCAGGATCCTTTTGTAAGGGATCTTAACTTCCAGAAGTCTAGGCAGCCAATAGCAAGTCCATCACGCTCACCCACAGGATCACTGAAACCTTCAGAGAATTCTTATTTTTTCTCTACAAAAGCTGTCTTGACACTACTTCTACTTATCACCCTCACCTGAATATGCATTAATTTTATATTCTACTTCCACCCACAAGCCCAAAACAGAAATGGGGTTCCTAAGTCTGTAGTCCCCTGATCCCCCATGGAGCTCTGCCCACAACTGTTGGTGAGGGAGATACTGCACGCAACACGTAGCGGTAGCAGCAGCATTTCAGCTGTTTCAATCCTACATTTCTTTATATCTCTCAGATGAATACATGGATATGAGGATTTATTACTGCTTATTTTATTTATTCTATTTATTCCTTGACCTCTTCTTCTCACACTTCACCTTGAGATAAATCCTGTAATGAGTCTTCCATAAACACGG
Organism: Anser cygnoides; assembly: GCF_040182565.1. Classification (NCBI taxonomy): domain Eukaryota; kingdom Metazoa; phylum Chordata; class Aves; order Anseriformes; family Anatidae; genus Anser; species Anser cygnoides. The sequence goes on from NC_089874.1 coordinate 88,354,665, forward strand.
GACACTTTTCTTTCACAATGAATGCAGAAGCATAAAAAAAGTATTTATTATGCTTACTACAGGGAATCATATGGCATAGTTCCAGAACACAAGCTTAGTCTGAAAAAGATGAATCCGTTCATTCCTGCACAGTTAAAACCACGCTTTCTGCTTCTTTCTAGTCATTGCTTCTAAACTTACAGGAACATTTCTCCTTTCAATGCTAATTTACTTTTCCAAAGATATAAAAAATATATATATTTTAATTTTTCAAATTACTCAATGTCCCTTTTCATTTAAGGAAAAATTCAAATGTTCTTGCAGTTATTTTAAATGACTATTACCAATTTGCATTCATAAAAACAAGGTATTAAACATTAAGAATGGATTCCACTGAATGCCTTTCTTTCCTTTTTTTCCCCTGTGATTGATAACAACCAGTTAGCCTAGAATCAACCAAAAATACTTTACTTTCAAAGGTGGAGTGAAAGTAGCTTTCTTATGTTTGATTATTCACATTTAAATTCCAAGAAGATGAGGTGGGCAAGCTACACAACACAGCCTAGTCCCTTAGGACTTTTACTATTCATTTTTACATGCACTTACATTCTGTATCTATAGCCACAGAAATTCACTCAACACGACTTACAAGAGTGCATAACTTAAGGCTGTTTAAGGCATGACCAGAGATACCTTCCTGAACTAATGCCTAGCTTTGGAATTTTATAGACTACAAATATTAAGTACTGCATACCAACTTGCAAGTTCAAATGGCATAGATTTGACAATATGCCTTAAATCAGTATTTTTCAAACTTCTTAAAGCCGAAACTAACATCATGAAATCAAAATTAAATCAAAAGGCAAACTAAATCTCTCATGGAGTGGTAAACAACCCTGCATCCATGTTAACTCAGAAGCAGCTGTCACTGTACTCACTCAGCAGCTGATGTCGGACTGTTTCCAATGCCACATTAACCTCACAAAATAAAAGCCTTTTCAGAGGGCAGCCGAGATATTTGTTTAAATACATAGGCTTTTCAGACTAAGAGACTGAGTCATTTATCAAGGTTAGGCTAAGCACCTGACCAACTCAAACACATACTTCCACGGAATGAAAACCTTGCATCATATTCTACCAGTAATTTTATTTTCCTTGCTTCTTTTAAAAAATGTATTTTATTACCTACCCATACTAACAGGCTGAAATGCCAGCATCATTTATGATAAACCACTGTACTGAAGAACTTGAAGTGATGAGCATTCCACAAATAATAAAGTCAATTCGTCAACAATAGCTAGATTTTTCAAAGTTACACTACTCACTGATTCTTCTTCTCAAGCAAGACATAAGTGTCTCATTGCAAGTAAATGAACAGTTGTGATATTTTAGGAGAAAGTGTTTAATATATGAAAGAAAGTTTCACATGCTATGGCTGGAAAGGGAGGCAGGCAGCTAGTCACTTAAAAGAAGACAGAGGTAAGTAGACCCCGTGCTTATGCTCAAGACAAGTGCAAGAATTCTCTCTTTGAATCCAGGAGCTATGGGGCTCCTCTCTAACTGCAAGAAATGCAAGATGCTAGACAATGACAGTGACTAGCAATGACAGAAGAGCTCCCACAAGTTGAAGAGTATTTCTACTACCAAATTATTTGAAGAGGAGATATGAAGACAAGGAAGCCTCAACAGCTAAGAGGAGGATGTAGAAATGAGTACCATTAGCTCTTTGAGAGAACTCTGGTCAAGTACTTTCAAAGACCAAATGGTTGGCCCTTTCTACACACAAAGGTATGTTAACATGTTTATACAACTGCAAAATACCACTGACTAAACTAGCAGATCAATTCACCATTAACTTGAAGCTTTCTGAAACAGGGTTTAAGAGACCCCGTATAACACTGCCAGGATCAGAGTCAACTTTAGGCATCTGTTGACACCTGGAGAGGATGAAAACCCTTTGGTGCTATTAAGACTTTGATTTTAACAGCATTGTCAGTGAAAAGGACCACATTTCAATGCAGTTTTGGGGATTGAAAGGACATTGAATCTCTTTCAAAAAAACTTTGAGTATGCTTTAAGTAGTGGCACATATTGGGGCTGCTCCTTCAGCTCCCTCCAGCCTCCAGCTATTACAAGCCCACCCTGTCTTTCAAGGCTCTCTACAGCCCACAGTTTAGTTGTCTAGTTATCCTGCCTCATTGGTAAGGTCCCAGAGGGACTGAAGCCCTTAGACATTTCCATAGTGTTGGATTTTTCACTTTGTCTCTGAGACTCCGATCACTTAGTTTATTCCTACTAGTATGAAGAGCAATGCTTTTTTTTTTTTTTTTTTTTCTGGAAATCGCTATAAATCACCACTATGACTAGCAGAGGCTTATCACATGGCTTCTCCATTTGTGCCATAAGCTGGAAAAGTCATTCTCTTCCTCAAAACGGATGGCTGCTCAATTTTCCTACACATATTCAAAACCACATTTTTTTTTATTTTTACCTAAGTTTCAACAAACATCAAGCTGACTTGATTCTTTTCAAGTCTACCTCTGACAATAAATCATGAATTTTGCAGATCCTGTATCCAATTGCATTTTAAGGCACCCCCAAAATCCGCTGTTCTACTGAGATGTCAGAGTTCTCTGAGCTTCATCTGCTGCATACGTGTGTTCTCATTCCAGATGCATTAAACACATTCATTAAACTATGGTGCTGCCACTTCCTTTTCTCTTAGGTGCATCTTCATTCACGGTATTCACACTTGTCAACCAATCCACCTTCAGCCAGTCATATCTTTAAAATGTTAATTTATGCTATGCAACAGCATGCTAATATCTTTGATGGGCTGGATAATAAATTTAACTGAATGAAGAAAATTAGGGAGAAACTGTGGTACAATGATTTATGTAAGTTATAGCATATCTATTTATAGCATTGCACAGCCTTGTAATGATAGTCTGTTGGCATCACTGAGAATCCTTGTACAGAGCTCAGACAAAAACATTGACAACAACAATAATATTTAATTGCATTTTACATGCAAAAATTAATGGGAATTCAGCTAATAGTAATATGTACTGATTTTAAGTTCTATTTATAGCATTGCACAGCTTTGTAATGATAGTCTGTTAGCATCACTGACAATCTTTGCACAGAGCTTGGACAAAAACGTTAACAACAATAATATTTAATTGCATTTTATATGCAAAAATTAATGAGACAGGACTTCAGCTAATGGCAATATGCTATTCATATGCTACTGATTCTAAATTGGGTTATGACATATCATTTGTTCCTCAAACTCATTGAAGATGCATGCATTAAATTACAACAACTCTGGAAAATACATATGGGGAAGAAAAATTAGCTATACACAAAAATTGGCTTTACATAAAATGAACAAAATGGAGAGGAAGTCTGTCACAGAACACCCAAAAGATAAGCAAGCAACTCTCATTAGAAAGGAAGACATTAATGGAACGACACTAGACTGCAGTCTTTCACATAAAAAAAATAATAAATATATAATGTATAAGAGGTAAAACAAAAGCTTGTGGTTTTGCTGATATTATCTTGTTAGAACAATAAAAAAATAGGCATCCTTGGACATATCTGCAGAGTATTTGTATGTCACAATAACAGTCACACTAACATTTCCATCTTCTATTTTATAACTACGATCACAAGCTGAACATACTTGTTTTCCCTATGATACCAGAAAACAAATGTTCAGTCTTAACATACGGTGACTATGTAAGGAGGAGTTTTAAAACAACCTGGAAGAGTTATCTTAAAAGGAAGGAAGACTAGCAGTCCAATTTTTGTTTGTAAACATAGAGAGAAATTGAGCTATTATTAAATATTCCATTTTTCACAGACAGACTTAGTCCAGCAGCCTCTAAATTGCAAAATCACAGATGAGGAGTTAGTCATCTGGACTAAACCTATTTGCTGTAATTGTGTTTTTAGAGTGTTGTCAGCGTGGATTGCATTACAGCTGCACATAATCCCTGTGAGCACTAGACTTTTTTTTTTTTTTTAATTAATTAAAAAAAGAAATGTAGCCCCATTTGTTGCAGCATATCAGCCCTGGGCAGCCCAAGGTTTCCCTTCGATGCTGTAAAGGGCACTGTTAAAGGTACCTGTGACAGACTGACTCATCCCCAAAAGCCATAAAGCAAAGGGAATGTAACAAAGCCAAATTATACTCCTATTTCCCCCCTCTCATCTCACACTCAAAATATTGCAGTACCCCATATAGCATGGAGTTGGGATGGAAGGCAGGTATTGGGATCTACTCCGACATTCTAAAGGATCTCATTTATAATTTCTGCATTTCTCAAGGATCACATTTCCTATTGGATAAAGGCAGTCTTCCAAAACTGGCATTCTTTCCAAACACAGAAAATAGACAAGAGCTTTAAAGTCATTAAAAGGCATGCGAAAAAGTTCTAGAGAAGAAACTTGCTCTGAGGCATGGAAACAAAAGATTTTAACATGCAGAGCATAAAGAAAGCCAAAAAACTAGATGAAGTTGTGTCATTCCTACCAACACCTACAAGAGATCAGAGAGATGAAAAATGATTGATTCTGAGGTACGAATCGGAGAAGGTCACATTAATTAATATCACAGAATAACAGGCTTTAAAAAAAGGAACAATTCTCAGGACCAATTTTTCTGATGATACAAAGTTATTCCTTGCAATCAGAAGACCAGTGGACTGTGAACAGCTGCAGAGAGGTCTCAGAAGATGGAGGCCAGCACACACAGCCTGCCCACCAGCTGTCTCCAAGAGCTCCTGCCCAGCTTTCTCTAGTGTTCTCAGCCACTACATTCCCCACCTCTCTTTGGTGAGAACTACGCTTGTATTGGGCATAGGTGGCAGGGTTTTGGTGGCTGGGGAGCTGCAGTGTTGGCCCCTGTGGGAAGAGGTCATCAGCTCTGCAACAGACCCATTGCACGACACAGCTGAGACCATCAAAGCTGGTGGCATCTCTGGGAAAACATATAAAAGAAAACGCTGGCAGAAAATGCCAGGGAGTCAGAGGAGGAGCAGCTCCATGGTGGGGCACACGTTCATGGCTGCCCGAGGAGCACCCACGCTGGAGTAGGTGGATACTCCTGAAGGCCCATGGAGAGCCCAAGCTGGAGCAGAGGAAATTTGCAGAGGAAGGAGCAGCAGCTTCTGGCCACCCCACTGTACTCCCATGCTGCAGGACTTAAGAAGTTGACCCTGGGAAAGGAGGGAGCAAAGGCGTTGCTTTAATGTCTAGCTTTTCTGCTTCTCACTACCCCAAGCTATGTTAGTTGGCAACAAATTAATTTTCCCCACATTGAGTTGTGGGGAAAGGACGTGAAACTATTGGAGAGTGTCCAGAGGAGGGCCACAAATATGGTGAAGGGCCTAGAGGGGAAGACACATGAGGAGCAGCTGAGGTCACTTGGCCTGTTCAGCCTGGAAAAGAGGAGGCTGAGGGGAGACCTCATCGCGGTCTACAGCTTCCTCACGAGGGGCAGTGGAGGGGCAGGGGCTGATCTGTTCTCTTTAGTGACCAGGGATAGGACCCGTTGGAATGGTGTCAAGCTGTGACAGGGGAGGTTCAGGCTGGATATCAGGAAGAGGTTCTTCACTGAGAGGGTGGTCACACAATGGAACAGGCTCCCCAAGGACGTAGTCACTGCATCAAGCCTGTCAGAGTTTAAGAAGTGTTTGGACTGTGCACTTAGTCACATGGTCTGAATTTTTGGGTAGACCTGTGCGGTGCCAGGAGTTGGGCTCGATGATCCTTATGGGTCCCTTCCAACTCAGGATATTCTAAGAGTCTGTTTTGCCCAAGACAGTAACTGGTAAACTATCTCCTTGTCTTCATCTTGACCCATGACTGGGTCTTGCTACAGAGACTTAGTTGTGCCTTACTGCTTGAGCAGTCATTTGATGATTTGTAATGGTCGAATTTGAAAAAGCCAATGGTGGCAGCAGCAAGGAAGAAGAAACTTTAAAAGAGTCTAAAGCCTAAAAGTCTAAAGTGGCTATATACCTTTTTGAGAGGCATCAAATAAAAGTACATAGGCAATGACTAAAACAAACAAAAGGAAATGATTTTTCACACCATATGCAGTTGAGCTGAAAAAGCACACCACGGAACTTGTGAACATCAGAAATTTACACTGTCTCAAAAAATAGACTAGGCAAATTCATACATGGAAAATTCATCGAGCACTTAAATGCAACATCATCAATTCTGGTTCATAAAGTAACTGAACCACCGATTTCCTTGTTCTCTGATTATTGGAAAAGTACCACCATATGTATACGAGTGCATTTTCCATTTCATAGGCATAAGCTACTGTCTAGCAATAAAATATTGGGCTAGATGGTCATTTCCCTTGTGTCAGAGTACCTGTACTTATACTCTTTATTCCTAACATTCTCTATTTATTTATTTTTTAACAACTTTTCTTTCTGGGGCTGTTTAGCATCTTTTAAATAAATATTATAATTGTCCTCTAAGACTCACACGTAGTAGCTTAAATTGTCTCCATGTCTCCTTCCTACCTCCTCAGTTTTCGGTTTGTCTCCTAAATGCTGTTTTCGTTCAGTTTCCTGACTTTAGCATAGTTCCCTTTTTTAAGGTTAATATTGCTGCTTTTTTTTTTTTTCATTCTCTTTTAACCCTGCAGGGATGCTCACATACAATGCTCAAGACTAAATGAAGGTTTACTGCCCCGATGAGCTTTCTCTGATTAGAATAAAGAACTAAGAAGGAACTTGGTTTGAGAACCTGACCCTCGTAAAATCTTATGTTTGCACTCCTTTTCATGTTGTATCAGAACACGTAACAGACTGTGCTTCACAGTGACACTTCCCCAGCCCACAGGAATGCAACGGAAGCCTCCTGCTAGCGTTGTGTTTGCCTAGGAAAAAATACTCTCATCTCCCTGAGCAATTCCTCATCCTCAATGAGATTAACTGGGACTTGACTTTAGCATTCATATTTTAGTGTTTTCAAAAAAGTTTATCCTACTTTGCACTATCTAGAGTGTAGTAGCATGGAAATTGATTTTCATTTTTGAGGTTTTTACTACATAGCTATGAATGGCTATATAAAAAATGGCAGGTGAATGAAGTTTGGATAGGACTAGTGTATCAGATACAACAATTTACAAGCAATAATCTGAGTAATCATACAAAAGGAATACAGCAGGAGGAGTGAACTGATACATTCTCAAAGAGTAAACCAGTCCTGGCTTTGATAGGGTAGAATGTCTCATTGAAAGATTGCACGTTAAAAAAGAAAAAAAGTATTTTAGAAGAAGAAATACTTGAAAAAAGCAGAAAATACCCTGCTTTCAAGGGACTGAAAGAGGTATGGAAGATGATACCAATTTATTGGCACACAGAGACATGAAAGAAGGAAATGGAATGATATTTAAGAATATAAAATGCATTTTGAGGGCCTTTTACCAAGAATATCCAAAGACTACAGATGCCTCAAATGTCAGTGACAGAGGAAAAGGAATGCTTTGTGAAATTATTTACAGAATGGCTTTGAGTATTCAAAGTGATGAATCTGTGAAAAGTCAGCTGCAACTCTTGGCTCTGTCAGATTTCATTACTTCATTAGAGGAAAAGAAAATCCAAAGCAATGGATATAAATATCAGTGTGCAAGAAAGGCAATGATTAGTTCATTAAAATACACAGCAGCCACAAATACATGTTAGCTGGTAGTAGACATTTCCTATACACTCAAAAGAAAAAGACTACTGAAGAACATACAGAGACAGAAGCAGTTGCAAGTAAGGCCCGATCCAGAGTCAGAGGGAGGCAGGACAAGTTACAAAAGGGCCAAGACAACATACTTCCCAGCAACTCCAGGGTACGAGATTTCAGGGATCTTGCCAACCTCCCAGTAATCAGCTAAGGGGTGTCAGCCTTGCAGCCATTTTTTTCTTGGACCCTACACAGACAGCTAGCTTGTACTAAAATCATTTAAAACAGGAAAGCATTTTAATTTGTAATACTCCGAAGTGCCACGTGTGATTTTCTCACTTTTGGAGTAAGAAGAGTTACAATACTGCAGATTTCTACTAGATTTTGGTTGCAAGGAGTGAGTAGAAAGAACTTGTCTTTGAATGAAGATCTTCTGCATCTCGATTAAGTGTAAGCTGGTTTATGTAGCTACATTCAAGTATGAAAAATGGGGTGGTGACAGATCGATTAAACAGGGAAGTCTGCTCCAGTCTAGCACTGGCAGAGAACAGAACGGATTTAATCACTGATTCTATCTGACCTCCAGGAGTTTGATTTTTAAACAAACATTCAGAATTGCAAAGGTTAAAGAGCAGTATCACACCGTATTTCAAGGTCCTCTGAAATGCCAACTTGAACTTAACAAGAAACAATGCTGCCAAAGTGTTTTAACATTACAGAAAACTATCTGAACCAACTGGTGAAAGCACAAAAACAAAATATCAGAGATCTAAAAAACATGGCCTACAAGCCACAATGGAAGAAACTGTGCTTGTTTGCTCTATCAAAAAGGTACCTGAGGGGAGAGGGGGCGATAATCTTCAGGTGCTCAGAAGGCTGTGAAGAGGAAGGGAGTGGACCTCATTCACATCCCCTGTCAGTTACGTTCAGTCCCAGGCTGTATTATGGGAAGATTAATTAAAGATATCATCAAAGATGAGACTGACAGCAACACATCACCTAGGGAGGGTGCAGAATCTCCAGATTTTGAAGAACTGGTTAGGTAGGTATCTGTTGGGAATGATTTAAGTATGCTTGATCCTGCCACCTAGCAAGGAGAAGGATTAAACACCTCTTCACGTTTGAGATTTCTTTTTCTGCACTTTACAAAAACGTTCTGAAGTTGGAATGAAACCTTCAACTAAGTTATATTTTGAAAACAGACATAATAGGTTGTATTCCACTATTCTGCTTCTGTTCATGGAAATCAAGCATTTCATTATAAGCAAATCCCTCTTTTTAAAGGGAACGAATTAAGTTCACAAATTGGTTTCAGTAAATATGTAAGAACTGAATGTAAAAGTGGTAAATCCTTAAAACTACGCATTCTAGTTTTCTCTCTCCTTTTTCCCCTCTTGCTTTATGTTTTTGAATTTCTATCATCAGAAAACACATTAGAACAGGAGGAGGCTGGAAAGAATTTATCAGTGGCTTTGGTACGACTTTAGAAGAAAAGTGTCAGATTTCAGTGAAATAAGGGAATACATGGAGTGGAAGTTCAGGGAGGGTGTTTACTTTCACCACTACAGCATTTTTAAAAAGTTAAGCCAATTTTTATCACAATGTAAAATTTTCTTTCAGCTATGATCATATACAAAGCTTCTTTTCAAACAGAGCTACATCAAGAGCTAAAGCAGCTGCAATTTTTGAGTTTGCTTCCTTTATTACTGCATCTGCTCCCAACCAGATTATTTTTTTCTAATAAAAGTACATTTGTTGATGATAAGGACAACTGTTCACATGATAATTTAGATTTATATAAACACACAATGTAGTGTTGCTACTCAACATTCTGGTTTAAAAAATAGTATAGTAGCACAGATTGAATGGGTTACAATCCAACAAACTGATAGATTTCAAAATACAGTTTACAGTGCATATTTACGTGAATATTTTGCGTAGCATGTCTGAAACATAACTGGTTTCCATAAAGACATTTTATAGTCTGGAAGAATAAACAAACTTACTGTTACTAACAGGAAAGTACACGTCTCAATGTCCTTACTCTTGGAGTGGTTTTTCAGGTATGTAGAGGCTCAAGCACCTGAGGTTGGACAGGCACCTTTTAGCCCTAGCAGTAACAATTTTGACCTGCCCGTATCACCTGCCCTTCCCTACCATATAAATTGATTTCTCTCAACCTGAAAGACTTAAAGGAACAAAATATGACAAAACATAAAATGTGGTTCTGAGAATCAGGAGGGCACACAGGCCATGAACATCCTTCAGGGAAACAATTCCTAGACAAACTACATACTCGTAGTCTCTCATTTGAGTAAGCATCCACGTGTACATCACATGCAGGATTCTATGCAACGCCTCAAATATCAAAGGGCTGCCAGAAGAGGAGTCTGGTGACTTAAGGGAAAAGACTGTCATAATCCTAACACTGTCTGAGTACAAACTGCTAAATCCAGTAACCTTTCTAATAGGATGGAAAGGGTTTTTCTCTGTAAAGGAAAACTCAACAAATCCTTCTGAGAAATTATGCTGCATATAAGAAAACAAAGACATTTCCATACCCACTATGCACCAAAGATGAATGCCATCTATGAAATAAAACACTAAAAGAATGGGACACTGGGAAAACCCTTGGTTGCATACAGTGTCTGACCCTGCCCTGTAAAACCTAGTATAAATGGTGCTGGTTATGCTGATTTCCACCTCTTCTACACTAGTAGTTCAATCATCATGAAAAGTACAGCTTGTTGCATGAGGAGGTTGAGGAAGAAACAAGAAGCTATTGCTGAAATGATTTCCTATTACACTAATCGAAATCACATTTAGATTCCACACAAATATCAGATTTCTATCCAGTGGAAAAACCCAAATGAATCTGCTAAGAAAACATCCTGCAGACAGATGAAAGAAATCTAAAATCCATCAGTTTGGCAAGTACAATCCCAAAATAGCAAGCAAAGTTTTCCTAAGTAGATAGAGAACTGATATTCTTAATTCTTGGATACTTTGGAATCAAATGCAGAGTGACTTCCTCAAGAACTACAGGAGAGCCAAAACAAATATGTTGTCACCCATAAAAACTTTATGGACTCTTGTTCTTCCAGCTGTGAGGATCATCTTCAATGATAGCATTTAAAACCCAAGGATCGTCAGGTTCCAGATGATGATATTCAGAGTTCCTGAGATGCAGAGTTCCCTCCAATTCCTTCATGTGGGGATGTGGCCCAAGAGCACGTTTCACAACAGTGTGCAGAAACAGACGAAGAAAGTCCTGAAATCATTTGCCTTATCTATACCAGGACAATTAAAGTTATCTTGACTTACCTTGTGTCTTGTCTTACCTTGGGATGAGGGAACGAGTGAAAGAGCAAACATCACACAGTACATCAGGATTCAAAAGATTCATGAAAATGATCCTGAAAATCACCTTTGGAGTATGGGAGATGATACCTACTAGTGGTTAAACATGAGCCTGCTTCTCTTGCCCTTCATCTCCCAGCAGTAGCTGGAGGCAACGTCATTTTGGCATTCACACCAACTTTTCACAACGTGAATGTCAAATGAGACAACACAGGAGCAAAGTAAAGGTAGCTCCAAAAAATGTACCCAGATCTATATGAGAAGATTGCTTTGGAGCAAAACATAGTCAGGAGATCAACAATATTATCCTATGGACACATGGTGGCCACTGTTTGACAGGTATTAAGGTATTTTCAAGTCTCCGTATACGTCTTTGGCTTTCCTTGAATGACCTGTACCCTCACGAAGTTCAGGTAGAGGTGCCAAAGCTAGAAAAGAGACAGATTGACAGCTAGAAGTTGTCAATCAGGAGCGAACAGTCATGGAGAAACACCCTGCCAGTGACTTTCACAGGAAATAGAGCCCTTGCCTGAGATCCACAAAATATTTTTGAGAATGTTTGTTTCTTCTGTCTAGGAGAGGGGATTAGATAAAAGATCCAAGTCAAAGCACAATTCATTTGAAGATGAGCTGATGGAGCACCATACAAGAAACGTTAGTTTCCCTAATTGCAAGGGCAGGCTGTTTTGTAAGGGAATGGAAGTTGGGGGGGCAAGAGCCAGAGCAAGGAAGGCAAGCCTCAAGACCTCACCAACAAAGAACTAGGAAGTCTTGTCAGTAAGTCAGGGTGAAGATCATCTCTGGAGATGGTAAGCAGGGTAAGCCACAGTCCGATGATCTCTAGCCAAGTACATTGTGGCATGCATGCCTGAACAGAAGCCCTAAAGTCAAGTCTGTGGGTCAGGGACCGAATCAACAAGGCAGGTGGCACAGGTGTGACTGCACTGCAGCTGCAGTGTAGGTCAGGTCCCCACCTGGCTGAGGCTCCACCAAGGGTGAGCATCAGCAGAAAAGCAAGAAAGGAGGGAGACCCTGCTACAGCTTCTTACATCTTTCTTCCTAAGCATTATTAGCAATCTTGCCTTGCAAGCGACCAGCTCAACTCCTAGAGCATTGTGGAACGGGCTTCTAAAGTTGACATCTGCTTCTCGGAATGGGCCTTTTGTTTCACGTACTTGGAAATAATGTATTTTCAAAGGGGTGTTTCCTACAGTCTGAAGCCCTCTGCATTCAGGGAGAAGATTAAAAAAGGGTCGGGAGAGAAGAGGAAGAGAATACCATAGGATGGGAAAGTTGATTGACTGACAATGTGGAAATGGTAAGAAGTAACATCTAACTAGGCCGCTGACAAGGAAATGAATTTCTGAAAAATATTCCAACTTAGCCAGACTGGGGAGAAGACCTTAGGACAGTTAACACTCCTTACCTTGTATGATGTGTTCACAAAACAGCAGGGAGGAGGAGTACAGTGGTACATGGCTCTAAAATGTTCCCAGCTTAACTTGTTTAGCACATGTCCACTGCCAATATGAGCATTTGTATGGACAGTCAAATGAAAAATAAAAATTATTTAGAAGTGACCTAAAGAATAACCTGATTATTAACAATGCTAGAAAAAATACATAAGTATCTGTGAGCAGCAATACACGGAGTATTTAAAATACCCAAAGGATACTAATTCAGAATCAAAGCACCTATTTACTATATGGAGGCCACTGGAAGCAATAATTCTGGGAAGAATATTGGGTTCATGATATTTAACCCAATAAACAGAATCTGCCAGCATGCTGCTGCTGCTAACAAGGCCAATGTGACCCACAGACTTGTAAAAAGACTTATTTCTTGGATCTTTACCTCTTCATCGGATATTCACTGAGAACGTTATTGGTAACAGTGTGTTCAGATATGCTTGCTATAAAAATGATATAAGGAAACATGAATGAGTTCAATAAAAAGGCAAAAGAATAATCAGATGCCTGGAACTTCCTATTAGAGCTTAGTGTTCTCTATTTGTAATATTATGAGAACGTCTGTGACACAACTGAGATGTTCAGTAGGTGAAAAAAAGATTGGAAGGGGCCTCTTGGTTAACAGAATCTGTGTATGGTTACTAAAGGTACAATATCCTGTAATCCCTATTTGTAGGGCAGATTTTATTTAATGTAGAGAGCTGAAGAATGACATAACAAGGAAGGCAAGGACAAAGGGATCCAGCTGAAGTTAAACAACTTGTAGCTGGAAATGAAATGTCAATTTAAAAAATGAGGCAATTAATTATGGGAATAATTAACAATTGAAAACTTTGGACTCACTGTCAAAAGATATTCTGTTTTTCAAAAAGAACTACATTTTAGCTATTAATTTTAGTTTTCATGATGTGGCTGACAAAATTGCAGGTGGCATGACAAAAATTAACATTTGCCTGCCAGCTGTATATTTCATCAGGATTATCGGAATATCTATGAAAATGTGGCAATTAGTATCTGCTTAAACTACAGATTTTCCTTTAAAACAAAACAAAGCAGCATGACTCATTGGTTTATCTGAGGATGTTAGATGTTATAAATTACTGCAGATCTACCCACTGAAAGAAGCTGCTGAAATCTCATCTACTTCACTGCAAAACAGTAAGGGACCTTTTCTCTCTATGAAGTCCCGAGGTAGGAAAAAAAGCATTACATGCAGGAACTGCAGTGTCTCTGTTGAGCTGTGCAATAGATACTTGTCCAAGATGTTTTCTAAGCCCTTCACTTCAAAATGGTGGACATTATGAGGGTCTTCTTATGGATAACTAGGCCTCCAGGATTCTCTCTCGCCAGGGCAGAAGCCCTTAAGCAATTTTTGAAACACTGAAGATTATGAAAGAATAACTCCAGGTCTTAAAACGAGATGCAGGTTGCTAATGTAGTACATCAATTTGCAGGCAAAAAAAAAAACCAAGTATCTTTTCTGCCTCAAAAAAGCCCTGGTCAGCAAGGCATATATATGAAGCCTGCATACTTTCTATCACTACCTTTGCTACTCTCTTTTGATCTACAAGTCATGGTCATGACACAAAAGTAAAGCACCGTAACTGACTCGGATAATAAAAGCCTGTAGTGCCTTATTTGTCAGCCTGTGCTGTACAAAAGATGTTCCACAGTCACTTTTTGAGACTCACAAGTCATAGGGAGCAGGAAATCTTTTTTCCAGTAACTGTTATATTTATTGACTAGCCTACTGTCTGAGACCCTTTTTTCAAAAATCATAGCAGTCTGTTTAGCACTAAGAAAGCATGAATTTAACCAACAAGTAGCATGAGCTGCAATGAAATAAGAGGGAAAAAAAAAGGCAATTGATGCCCCACAAACTGAAAGCTTACTAATAAATGTATTGAAATGTTTGCAGCAGTAAAGAAGAGGGAGCAAGAATTGTAATCCAGTGGATGGAGGGGGATGGGAAGCACATCTGGGAAATATTATAATTCTGTGCTATATGCAAAGCTATGCAAAATAAATGCATTAACTTTAATGCCTTCTAGGTGCCTCTCATAGCACTACCATCTTCTTTGCCATAAATGACAGATACTTGTTTGGTAATGCTTGTTATTACCAGATACAGAACATACTAAACTTAAGCACCTCACCCTAGAAGAAAATATAAAATTGTGTTCTTATTTCCATTTTCCTTGTTGAATGACAAAAGGCAGAATGAACCAGGCTATACTGAGATGTCTCCAACTATAATTGAAGTGAATGAACAGTATAGTCACTATTAAAGCAGAGTAAATGTCAGGGATACATTTACAATGCACGTAATGATGCTGTTAACTGAATTAGGCTATTTAAAGAAGTGGAAAAATCTTTGGGGTAATCCAGCAGCTACTGCACAGTCACTACGAATGATGGTTAAAGTTTCACTTGTTCTACTACCACTACCAGGAGAACCCTAATTATTCTCTATCCATTCCATGCACTTAAATACACTTTTTTTCCCCAGAAATATTCAAAAATTAAATGTATGTTCCAGAGATTGGAAAGAACATTGTTCCACTGTAGTCACCAATATCCTGACAAAGCAATCCCTAACAATGTTTAGAAAACACAAGACTTTCCTGTAAAGAGCTGAAAAACAGGTTGTCTAGCTCTGATGAACTGGGCTTTGTAAATAAATCTCTAGTAAGAAAATGGTGGTCAATAGGGACAAGCCCAAAATATCATTCTGGATACACCTCATTATCAGAATTTGTCCAGCTCGGACCAGTAACAACTCCTTAGAAAAACCAAACACCCTATTTCAAAGACCTTTGTTAATGTCTAAAGCCAAAAATAATCTTGAACCACTGACACTGATAAAACAGAATTAAAAGAATAATTGTCTTTCCAAAATGATTAAACTGTGAGGCTGTTATATATGCGTCCATTTCTCTGACAGACCTAATAAAGCAAAGATGCATGTGACAGTGATTTTTGAATGAAATAATTTAAAAATGATCTTCCACATCAAATTACAGTTACAGAATATAGAAGCATACAATAGAAAGTATTAATACTTACAATAACTTAAGTTATTGTCCCTATTACCACTTCTACTAAATCAAGCTTCCTGCTTTGTTGTACATTGTTGTACAATGCTAATGTTAACTTTCATGTGATATTTTACCTCTTTCACACGTTACACTAAACCATAATCACCATTATAATGTCCATGAAACACATTATAGGGGTCATAAACAGAAATAACGGTACTAAACAGCTACTGTAGGATGAGAAGGATAACTGCGATGGAAAAGGCAGAAAGGTATCACAAATATTATATAGTCATTTTATTTAGTCATTGTATAGTCATTATTTTCAACCATAGGCAACTGATATACCCTATAAAAGTATGTTATTAGCCATATGAAATTTATCAGTGAAATGTGCTTTCTAAAACATAACATAGCTCAAAACAAACTAAGACAGATGGACCCATCAAAACTCAGTGCCCAAAGCAGGCTCATAAATTCATATTTTGGACCTTGAACAAGTGACCCACTTTTTGCCCATCTGCATTGAACATATCTGTATCTAAAGATTTTATGCACAACACCATTAAGTTTAAACCAACCAATGCATATATTAATTTAAATTTACCAATGTGTACTGATTTACTATTTAAAAATACTGATCATGTGAAATGACTTAGCATGAAAACAGTAAAGAAACATTTCTGAAATGCAGAATCAAAAGAAGTACTTTCAAGTCTCCAGTTGAAAACCAGGAACCTATTCAAATATTTTTTTTTAAATGAAGTTTTGGATTTTCTGTTGAAATATTGAACCTCTGAGGAAAATTAATTGCAGACTCAAAAATAATTAGAAAACATTCTTCTAATCATAATACCATCATGCTTATTTAATCCATTTCAATTCTCAATAATACTTCTTCAGAGACTGGGAAATAAAAACTTAATGAAGTAGTAATGGGTATGGATATGCCCTATGTAATTTTCAAATCACTTCACTTTTGACAACAAATATACACTTCTTGCAAAATCACTACTATTCTCATCAACAAGTTGGAATAAAAATGGCTACATATTTCTTGTGTTACTCTTCAGTAAGCAAGAGTCAGAAACCTGGAAGAATTTTGTTAATACCCAATAGGATTTCTTATACAGACACCATTCATTTGCCTTTATAGGATATGATGCAAGAAGACACTTATCTTTTCATTTGTCTCTATTTGAAATCACAGCATTCATGCGTTTTTCAGCATTCAGAAAGACATTAAAGAAAACTACAGGCTCACAGAAGGAGCAGGTTGGAAGGGACCTCAGGACCATTGTCCAATACCTTGACCCAAACAGATCTAAGTTCAATAATAGATGAAGTGCTCAAGGCCTCTGTAGGCCAGAAAATACACTTTTTACCACAACATTAGAAGCTCTTTCTTCACACACCATATTTAAGACTTCTCTGAGCTTTCCTTGGCCTGATTTTAGCGGAAGGAGCCATGGCCTGGTGGGCAGAGGCGTGCTGCCTGCCCGGTGCCAGCTTTGCTCCAGAAGGGCACGAGGCAGGGTCTGGCACCCCCGCACAGCTTTATGCTCAAGTAACACCAGTATCATTCACCTCAGGACCCCGAGGGGCACGCAAAGTGTCACACTCAAAATCTTGTTTATGGGCAACTGGGAAACGGTTTGTGTGTGTAACTATCTATCAATCCATCCTGAGGCCTTGCAAGCGCAGTACAAATCACATGGCCTGACACTAGCAGTGGCAATCCCCCATTGCTGGGCAGCATGTCTACACAAGGCTGAGGACAACAGCAGAGAAAAAGGGAAGATATTAGAAGGTTTTCTTCGTAACAGTTTTAATTGTTTACACTTTTCCGAGTTAATTAGATAATTTGGACTGTGACTGTTACTATTATTGTAACTGAAATACTGCTAATAATTGTATTTTCACTAGATTGTTAAGACTTTAATTAGACTAGAATATATGCTGAGCTCTGTATTCGCAGTGCGCTCCCTTTTGCCCACAGTAGTTGAGGCCTAACAATTGGTGCAGATGAGTTTTGAAGTTTCTCCTAGCACGCCCAGAGAAGCTGTGGATGCTCCACCCCTGGAGGTGTTCAAGGCCAGGCTGGATGGGGCTTTGGGCAACCTGGTCTGGTGGGAGGTGTCCCTGCCCATGGCAGGGGGTTGGAACTGGGTGATCTTTAAGGCCCCTTCCAACCAAACCATTCTCTAAAAGAAAGAAAGCCAGGAAGCCCTCAGAAAAACTGTGCTATGTTCCTGAAAATATTAATAGGCTACATTTTAAAAATACATTAATTGAACATACAAGAATCCACATTTTATAATATTCACTCCAAATAAAATATTTCAAATGTTTCTGTTCTTCACTAATGGCCTCAAGTATCAGAAATGCATGAGGTCTTTCTGTTTTGGACTCATTTTAAAGCAATTTTGAAGTATTGTAGTGCTTGTAATGAATGGTTCACCATGTTTCAGTGAAAAAATTAAAATGCCATTCAATGATTTAAAATCTCATTCATTTTCATCTGCTACCTGAGTGTTGTTTCCAAAACCATCATTATACTGCCTCCTTTTTAAAGATAACATTTTAGAGAACCCACTGAACACCAACACCTTACAAAGATCTCTCCGCTCTGTTGTAAGAACTTCTTAGACTATTCCTATGCCTTGTAATACAAAGCACCAGAAGAAAGAGAGAAGAGCAATTATGTTAACTACTTGTCAGCATCAAGATCCTGTACTCAGTGTTAGTGAGTCATTACCCCTACAAACTGTCAGCCAGGCTGTACCAGTGAGACAAATA
The DNA here is from genome assembly GCF_040182565.1 of Anser cygnoides. Taxonomy (NCBI): domain Eukaryota; kingdom Metazoa; phylum Chordata; class Aves; order Anseriformes; family Anatidae; genus Anser; species Anser cygnoides. The sequence goes on from NC_089874.1 coordinate 88,373,014, forward strand.
ATGTTATGAGAGGCTATTTTAAATATGTATCTTGAAATAAGGTTGCAAATCTACAGAGGTCAGAATAGTTTCACAATTCGTTTTATGTACACTGAAAAGTTAGAAAAGCTGCGTGAGAAACACCAAAGCAGGCATCCAAAATAACGCCTTTTGCCACAGGAGTTTGAAACTGATTTTCACAACACTAATGGGATTTAAAAAAAAAAAAAACACAGACAATAAATAAATAAATAAATAAATAAACAGTTCATAAAAGTCATGGCTCATAATACACAAACATCTAAACATATACACTTGTAGGCAAGCACATATTATACAGGGCAAACCCAAACCAAGCCTAAGTATTACATCTATGCAATAAATCATATGAAATTGTGAAAGCCTTGAGCACATTCATAGGCCTGAACAGCCTCACCTGGGCCTCCAGCCACCACCTCTGCCCATGGGCCTAGAAGCCCCATTTCAGCTCAGCCCTGGGTCTTCAGCCCTGCCTGAGTTATGCTGTAGGACCTGGCTGTGGACCCGTCATATCTTGGTCCTTGGTTGACGTCCCAGCTTCACCTCAGACCTGCCTAGCAATTGCTGGATCTGACCCTGACCTTCCTTCTTGGCCTCAGATCTCATCACCACAAACTTTCTTGATGTTCTGGACTCTCACTTGACCCTTGCAGCCAGTACTAGTTTTGGCCAGCCCACCTTGTACTGTGGGACAGGGCTCGTGAGACCCCAACCCTTCTCGGAGATGTCATCACCTTTGGGAGTAGCCAGGCTTTGCTCTGCCTTCACAGAAACACACAGCAGTATAGATACAATACTTCTAACTTGTATCTGGGTATATATACACACACCTCTGTTTCACCAGATATTAACATGTGTTAGTCTCCCTTGAAAACACTGAATTCAGTGTTTCTCTTGAGTTCTTTAGAATAATTGTTGAGTGGTAATTCAATATAAATATCTACTAATATAAAATTGGTGTTCACAGAAAGGTTATTCAAAGACAAAGAAAACAATTGAAAAGTAACAGCCAACTACATCTGGATGGCTCTATTCTAAAACAAATTAGGAGGAAATTAATGGAGTAATTTGGAATATGAATTGTACCTCTTACATAAACAATCACAAAAGACATGATGTCCATGAGTGCAAATTTGATCTAGAGCCCTAAGCATTTAGAAGCACATTCTACGCTCTGCACTTGTGTAAAAGTAGCTTGTGATGCTTCTCACTGAATTATTATTTTGTGTGTGTGAAAAAGATATCGTTTCAAGGGTAAGACTACAACCTTTCACAGGCTAATAAAGGTTTTGATCAAACCCAGTGTTTTTTAATATGCACCTGCTCCTTGTGTTTCAATGTATCTCTATCCTCTATAAATAGTCATCAGTATTATTGACTTGCTACCTGAATACTAACAATGGGGATGATCATCTTAGCAAACAAACAGTATTAAAAGACAGACTGAAGCACATCCACTTCTGGACTAAAGCTTGCAGACACAGAAGTACATCACTCTGGAGAAGAGTTCTTCTCAAATTAATCCTCATTTACCTTTTCACATTTAAATATCTGGCATTTGTAAGTGTTATGACAAGATATGCATCCTCTTGTCTTTTTAGCTGCAAAAACTGTGACATGGGTTAAGATGCATGTTATAGGGTTGAGAGGATAAAGGCTGAAGAAATCTACGTAAGAAGATCAGATGATCCAGTTATCAGAGGTCAGAAAAATCATTAATATTCATTGCATACTTTGCTTACTTCAGTTTAATGAGTCATTGATCCATCTGTTATTAACAACAAAAATGTCCAAATGCAGACCTGCAATGCACTGAAGTGTGTACATGCCTTAATTAATTTGATATATTTATCAGTGGGCTCTATTCTCTGACCCTTAACAGTTCATAGAAGTTTCAGTCTGGTGACCTTGAGAGCAAAATATACCTATCTTCTTTACTACTTGATGAACTAATTTGTATTTCAAATTCTCTTAAATGAAACACCTATCTGTCAGGATGATAGGCACAGTAAAGAAGTTGCAAAGAGACAAAGAACTATATAAAGCAATCAGAGAAACCTTTTATTCAGCTGCTACAATAAATGACAGATAGTCTCATTATGCAATTCCCCTAGCTCTTCTTAACATACCTGACCCCTAGAACTATATCACATGATTCATCAGTATTGTAGTTTCAAATACTTTTCAAGAACAGTGCAGTAATATCTTCTGGCAATGATTTTACAGTACCAGCCTGGGGCATGAAGAACTGATGATTCCCAAAGCATACAAGTACATCACACAGCTCATCCAATAAGGACAACAACAAGAAACAAAAACTATCTATATAGCATTTCCACTTTCCTTATAAAAAAATATTTTCATAAAACAAATAGAAGAAGAAAGAAGAATAGAAGAAAATATGCACATGATGACACAAATAATCATAATGCCATCTTATATTCAGATGGAAATTGTGCAAAACCCCATACAAAAGATTTTGTGTGTTTCATCAAATCACTTTCAGTAATTCAATAAGTGTTCCTGCACTGACAAACATGATCATACAGTGACAAATAGGGAGGTGATAGCGTGAAAACATCAAAACAGACCCAAACATGAGTGTGACTTTACCTGTTGCCGCTTCTCAAATTCCAGCTTGATACGGGATTTGATGCAGTTGCATGTGTCCTGATACGTCTGCTGCAGTGCCAGTTCCATGAGGTGTTTGTGGTATGCTCCTGCCAAGTTTCCACAGATGAAAATGATTACATTTGCCAATATCTAGGGGGTTAAAAAAAATGTGTCAAGAAACTTATTTAAATTAGAAGATTACAGTCCTAACCTGCAATGAAAGATTGCTGCAGCAATTACATATTTTGCTTTCGTTTGACCCCTAGCCAAGGTTCACCTTTCAAAAAGCCTTCACAATCAGTGGAAAAGCCCCCACAACTATTCTGTTTTCATTTAGGATGAAATAAGAACAATCATGAACAAAATTTGTCTATTCTATGAGGTATACACTTACCAAAAAATAAATTCAGCTCATGTTCTACATCCACCGTTGAGTATTATTTAGGTGGGAGCATGATCTACTGCTGTAAAATGATAGCTACAGCTCCTAGAAACAACACCAGAAGCCACATGATTGCCAACTTCTTCTGGAAAGATATTTTCTTTTACAGTGACATACGATTAAAGGGTAAAAAGACACTAATGTCAACATCCAGACTTGCATTTTATCTCACCCTGACCCACAACCACCTGTCAGTCAGCTATAAACATCAGCATTGCTGAGGCTGAGCAACATTTACATTGCAAGAGGTAACATCTCTCCTCTAGAATACGCTTTTAGCTACTGTCAAAACACCGCATTTGCCTAAAACACAAAGCTAAACCTATAAAATTTACTTTCAGGCTTACAGCATCAGATGCTCGATGTGTACAACAGTACATGAACGCGAGAAATAAGTTTGCTTAAAATCAGGATAAAAATAGTTTAAATGTAACATTTCTTCTGAATTGGGTGCAAAAGAGATGACTACAGAAAAGCTTTTGAACTCAAAACAGTTTTATATTTCATTTTAAATCATCACTGCTTGATTCTGCTTTGATGTCAGTAATGTCATGGTGCTCTCAGCAGACATGGATTAGTGAACAAAGAACTTGTAAGAGATTACAGCAGAAGGGTAGTGTGTACAAACTGACAGTCACAGCTGGTTTTTGAAATGAAATTGTTAAACGAGAACAAATGCCTGAAAATAAAGATCACTGGGCACAGAAAATTCTCAGATATGCAGTGGAAAGTTTTTTGCCACAAAGTGTAAACTGATGTTAATCAAAATCAATAATCAATGCTGTCATGAATTGTCACAGAACCAGAGAATGGTTTAGGTTGGCAGGGACCTCTGGAGGTCATCCGGTCCAATTCCCCCCCTCCCCGCTCAAGCAGGCCCACCTAGGGCAGGTTTCCCAGGACTGTGCCCAGCTGACTTTTGAAGATCTCCAAGAGGAAGACTCCACGACCTCTCTGGGCAACCTGTGCCAGTGCTCAGCCATCTGCATAGCAAAAAAACATTTCCAGATGTTCAGAGGGAGCCTCTTATATTTCAGCTTGTGCCCACTGGCTCTTGTCCTGGCAGTAGGTGCCACTGAAAAGAGCCTGGCTCCATCTCCTTTATATATTCTCTCTTCAGGTATTTACCCACACTGATATTTTGCCCCAAGCCTTCTCTTCTCCAGGCTGAACCATCCCAGCTCTCTCAGCCTCTCCTTATAGAAGAGTTAGTTGCTCCAGTCCTTTCACCATCTTGGTAGCCCTCCACTGGGCTCTTCCAGTACATCTAGCTCTCTCTGGGGGGGTATCACTGGACAGAATACTCCAGGTGCAGCCTTACAAATCTCTACGTACAGACAGCTCTTCAAAAGCTGCACATGAACTTGCTAAATGTACCGTCCAGATTCATAAAGTTATTGACTACTGCAAAACATAAGGAATACAACCAACCAAAATTAAAAAATATACCGAGATAGCTAGATGGAGGAGTAAATTATAAGTATCATCTTCACAGCCATAGAAAAACAGATTACAGTTTTATGACTGAACCAGCTGAAGTGAGAAAATAGATGGAAACAAGAGACTGACAGGCAAGGAAGCTAATTAACCAGGCTTTTCAGATTCTCAATGGGGTAATTCAGCCCACATGAAACTCTGTGCTGGCTTCCAGCACCTGAATTAGGCTGCTCAAAGCCTATTGCCATACTTAGTGTAGATGTAACATGTAAGAACGTAAGTGAATATGTAGATTGAAATTGTGTTCAAAATATCGTTAATTCCTGTGGCTAGCGTGGAGTTCATTCAGAAATGTGTCACTAAGCTACTGACTTAAAAAATTTTCCAGGAAAAGGATGAAATGGTTTCTAACTCAGACCAACAGCTGTTTTATCTGTGCTGCTTCAGTAAGTATTTCTGCTTTTGTCAGTAAGTAATTGAATGAAACACAATTGGCTAATGGAAAATACAAATACTTCTGCGTTTCTCTTCTCCTAAATCTTGATTTATTTTTTCCTGAACAGCAGTCCAGTTTCAACACATAGGGTGGAGATGAGCACCATCCAGGGTTTGCTGTAAATTCTCATATGCATTCTCCTGGAAAGAACAAATTCAAATTTTTTCAGACCAAGGGAAACTTAACCAAGCTTGCCACTTCCTAATCTAGTGTTCTAATCAGCATGCAATTGTATAAAAATTCCTCCTGTCCTTCTGTCAGGCACCTGCTCTGAGAAGACTCCATGCTGTGCATCATTTCATTCATTAGAATGAAATTCTGAGTCAGAGTAGGCTTCTGCCTTGTCATTTCTCCAGGCTATAACCCTACAAGTCCATTTCTTTTCCTCTATTTCCCTCCCCACCCAGCAGATCCGTTTCAGAGAATAAATGAAGATGAAGATGATGTGACTTTTCTGGTGGGAAGCGCTCTTCATTTTGCTATGAAAGCTCTTACCAACTGTGCAGAAAAAGCTGTAATCAAAAGCCGTATAACAGAAGCGAGGGATACCTTAATAGCCTATGTAACATGGTTTGGGCTCTGGCCCCTGTCAAGTTGGACAAGAGTGAGACTAGACCAAAAAAGGTATAACCAGCAATGGTAACTGACCAGCATAAAAAGCATAGGATGACCTTAAAGACAGTACTGCATGAACCTAGCTAAACTCCCTTACAAACAATGTATGGAGGGAAAACACAAACAGTAATATTGATAAACTCTAGAAACCTCCCACTCAATTTTCCAGTTAGAAACACTGAGTCATACAGCAGTTCTCTATACAGGCAGTGGAGAAGCAAGTACATCTCCTTGGCCACCTGGATCCCTTTACATATATAAATTAACTGTACACTGTGGCAAGGTTTTCTGTTTAATCAATACCTAAATTCAATGTCTACAAAATGTGATCTAAATACGAATAAAAAATTAATGCAAGGAACACCAAGGGACCACTGAGAAGCATCTCTAAGTACTCCAAGTACTAGCTGGTACCTCTAGTCACTCAAGGACACCTGATCGGCCATGCCTGATCTCTCCCTTCTTTTGATCTACAGAACACTGTGTGTACTTCCAGGCAATACAGCATTTTCTGAATTGTATTTTTACATTCAGGCAGATGCGTTTTTTTAGTACCAGTGAAGATAAAATGGTCTGATGTCTAGTACTTAACTAACAAAATAGATTATATTTAAAAGCAAATGAAGACAAAGTTAAGTAGCTATGACTAATTTCTCAAGAGAGTTGTAAAGTTAACTGAGTTGCTCAGAAAAAGCAGTCTGTTGTATAGATTGCACTTTAATAATGCAGTTTCCTAGTTCAGTTAATGAAAGCTGCCTACAAATGTATGTGTATACAACAAAGTACTATGCTACATATGAATAAAGGAGTTATAATATAGGGTGATTCTGAACTGAAAGACAAATCAGTTGAATAACTTAGTAACTGTATTCAAGTAAGAAAAATAAAATCAATGCTCTCTACAGAGTTCACCTAACTGGAAAGCCACCAGTTTATTTTATAGGATTTTATTTTTTTTTTTGAGATACTCTTCGGATTCTTACTGCAGTTGTTGGATGAGCAGAATTTTCACCAAAGAAAAAGAAAACAACTTTTGAAGTCTGAGCCCAGTTTTCTTCTAAATAAGAAAGCTCAGGAAATGGAAGGTGAGGGGTGGACAAGGAAGGCTATAATTTATAATGTCTGCATAGACATTAATGGGAATAAAAAAGAAAATCTTGTATCACTGCCAAGGTGCAATTTCTCTGGCTCTGCAAAGATGAATAGTCTCCCTTCCCATTGGACCTTTCTTTTGATGGTCTGTGGTGTGACTAGCCAAGCTAGGAAACAATTCTATATTTCTTTGGAATCTTTAAGGTTTTAGATTCAGGGAAAATTCAGCTAGAAAGAACAACACTGTACAGTTAATACAGTTAAAAGAAAGTGAAAAACAGCATTTTAAATAGGATATGCTCAGCCATAGCGTAAATTATTAATTCACATGGCCACCATATACTATACCTAATACTATTATTTTAGTAATGTATTAGAAGGCTCTCCAGCTATCGCATACAGCACTCTTGCCCAGGGAACTCTGTGTAGTCATATTTCATGTTTCCACACCTACAAATGTAGGAAGTTGGAGTTCCAACATTTTAATACATTTAATTTCCAGCAATAGGATAGCTGCATGATAGCTAATTTGACAGATGATCAAAATGCAAAGAGATGGTTTGCCCATACAGCAACTGCCCTTTCAAAAACCAGCAGTTTGGGGAGTAGAAAAATAAATGGAGTCTGAATTTCTACAGGTTCCTTTTACCCCTTTATTTCCTTATTTATGAAATAATTCCAACTCCTCATGCAGGCCAGTGGCTGTTATAACTGGCCTAGAACTAGTGATCAGGTGCTGCCTGGTCAGGCTTGGTAACAACTGCCATATTCCTGCCTTGGTCTTAGCAAGAGCTCCAATTCAGGCAAGGGCTCTGTCATGACAAAGGTCACATTTTTCATAAAAGAATATAGTGTTCTTTCAGATTTCTGTTTCTGCTTCAGAGCTGATGATGGAAGTTTATGAATTAAAGTTATTTGGGTGCAGAACTAGACAGATTGAAGAGCAGACAGAACATGGGCAATTGCATACATTTCCTTAGGAAGCAAAAGCAAAAATTAATTCTTAGATGACTGACGTATTTAGTACTCTGAAAGGTAAAAAGATATTCAAATCCTCATGAAAAACACAGTAAGAACATACTACAGATGAACGAAAGAAACAGAAAGCTCAAGTACCCTCAGATACTTTATACTAAGCAGAACCTCAAATATTTTTCATAAAAATCTGTAAGTAGAAAAGTTGTAATTTTACAAGAAGCATCCCAATTACAAAAAAAAATAAGATTTCATTGAAACAATGGAGAATCAACACAAAAAATAGTTTGAATTTTTTATTTCAGGTATCAGCAAATGTTCCATATTTTTCAGTGCTACAGTAAATTTAGTAAAGAGTCCCTTTGTGGATGGGAATGACATTGTACAAAACATGAAGTTATGAACTTGTGGTTATATGGCACTTTCTTCTAATTTGTACGTATAGGTCTTTTAGGTTTTGCTATCAGAGCATTGTGGGCATCAGCAAGATATTCCTTTTCTTATTAAGATTTCTTATTGCTGCAGGCTGTTTTGGGGAATGGATGGATTTATTTTATTCAGCTCTGAACTTATATCTGAGCCTATCTATATGCCAGTGTGGATGAAAACAGATCATAAACTGCAAATTCCTGAATCAAAACAAAAAAAATAGACTAGAAACAAGAGTCAGAGTTACGGTCCCTTTAGAACACTTCTGTGTAATGCACAATCAATATCATGAACTGATTAATGCCTTCATGTTTTTAATATATATATTTTTTTTTTGCCAGAAGGGAGCTCATTCTCTTCACTCAGGAGGAAACAGCCAACCACTGCACTCCTTTCTGCCTGCAGGAAGAAGAGTTAGAGTTATTTTATATTTCCATGTGTATCAGGGATCATTTTATTTCTCTACTACTAAAACTGTTTGAACACATTTGAATATGCAGTTAATTGGAACAGAATGGAACAAATCTACAAACTTTCTCAGATGTACATTTAGGTAAAATTAAAAGTAACTTCAGGTTTGGCTTGAGTTTTGGAACCAGAACCTGTAAACAACTGATACTTTCATCCAAATTAAAATCTCAATGTTATCCCAGAAACTGAGAGTCACACTTCTCATTTTTGAGATACCCTCAACCTTATCTAAGTAATTAACCTTCCTCACACTAAAAAAAAAAAACTCTATAAAAAGGACTAAAATGTGTAATATATTTACTTATGGGACTAGTCTGCTGCCAAGTTAATTCTGTAACAGTAGATTTCTCCTCCCATTTCCTCAGCACGAGTATTGCTAGGATATTTCTCCTGTACTTTCTACAAGCCTTCGTGAAATTTCTTCTATAATACCTACCAGACTTCATAAAATGTATTCATGAAACAGAAATCATCTCTAAACATATTTCAATGTCATTTTTCATATTTTGGCAAGTTTTGCTGAAATGACTCGATAGGTTCAAAAGCTACCAGAAGAAGGATGGAATAACAGGTAGTGAACTGAAAATCATCAAGCCTCGTTTATGTAACAACTTAGGCTAAAAATAAAGTAGAAAAATTAGTGAGGATTCCTTCTTTAAGTCTTAATGCTGCTTTTTACACCACACAATTGGTAGGTGTTTCACCATTTGGAATGACCAACAAAATTAACCTAGGAGAGCACTAGGTATCTTTCCTCTTTAAAGAGGAGGGTTAAACCCTCCTAGAATTGCATGCTTGCTTCCGTCTTCTAAATACTCAAAATCCAGAGAGTTTTCCAATGGGAGGCACTCCACCACCACTCATCTTCCAACATTCATTTAACGTTCAATCCAAAGCCCCAAAGTAACATGCTTATTGTCAGCTTGAAAATACTTAATAGATATATCTGAACAACTACCAGTAGGAAACTCAAACCCAAATTAAAAAAAAGATCCACCTCACAACCAAACCCATTATAATTTTATATGGTTAAGAACATCTAAAAATAAACTGTAGCAGAGAAGCTGGAAGTCCATTAAAATTTTCTCTACGTATGTAAGAAATAATTAGTCTCTCACCACAACTACAGACTAGTATCAGATAGATAATTAAGAACTGAAGTATAAAAGGAATAGAATTAGTTCAAGTAAGTATATAGTATTAAGTGAAAAAAAGAAATTAGAATTACACAGAAATCATCTCACAGCAGAAGAAAATGAAAGAAGTTTTAAAATGAGGAAATGATTTCATTCACTGCATTAGCTTCTGTATTACTCATACTCTGGAGAAATATTGCGAGTAAGTCAACTGCCTCGGAGAGTTTGTGGTAGGACCAGACAGTGCTCAGGCTGGAACATGATGCCGATCAAGGTGGTAATAAAAACCACCCAACTGTCACAGACGTTTTTAAGGAAATGCATTACAGTTATAGACATATCTGTAAGATGAATCTGGGAGTCTAAATGTCTCCCAGAAGTAATACTTTGTTGAACATAATCAAATCATTTTTACGCTGTCAACATTTGATAGCATGTTTCAATAGTTTGACGTGAAATAGCAAGAGTATCATATGCTGCCTCTCAAACAAGGCCTTTCCTCCACAGGTCTTTTTCCAACTCTCAAGGAAAATCAATGACCTTGCAGCCATGACAGGAAAAGCTGAATATAATTAACCAGGTGCAGAGCTGCCAACCATCTTGCTCTTCATCATGTTTTGGGGGTATAGATGTATGACAGGGTAGCTAAGCAATGTGGTATCCAACAAGGACTGTACGCTCTCCTCTCGTCCTACAGGAGAGACTATCCCTCTTTCCTCATGTGATCCCTAGGCAGTCTGCCCAGATCCTACAGCAGAGCGGGTCCCCAGGCAAAGAGGAAATTACAGGCTGCACAGAACAGTAATACATGAACTGCAGAAAAAAATACACAAAAGGGAGAGTAGGTGGCAAATAACGAAGTTTCACGTACTGCATTTTAGACTAGACATGCCTGCTATTATTGTTAACAACAAACAAACAAATTAAATACTCCAGATTATCTCCCATCTAGCCTGTTTATGGTAGTTACAGGAACTTCAATCATATCATGGGAAATGTTTCCATAACTGAGGAAATTTAAATCACATTTGAATAAAGATGTTTTGGAAACAAATTAACTGCGTGTCTTTTAGCTTGCCTATGCTGTGCTCATTTGCTAGTTTTGTGTTTTTTATTTTTATTTTTTTTTGAAGAACTACTGCAGTAGGGGACTACTGAAATAGTCTGTAACATTACCTGACACATGGTGAATCCAACTTTAATTAAGGTCAGCATGACCTAGGTCACAGCAAACATCTCCAAGCTTTAATTCTGACAGGAAAAATCAGCTCACAAATTAGAATCAGGTATCATCTATGTTAAGAGAAACAAATCAATCTGGATTTTAAAGGAAGGCTATAACTGTGTCAAAGGAGATACAGCAAGGCTCTTTAGAAGCTCCATGACATAAGAGTAGACACAATTTTTCCCCCCTTTTTGTGCTGCTTCAAAGTTTGTCAAAAGCAATCAACATCAACACTTACTTCATGGAAGGAGGGGGAGCCAGCAACCTATATAAGAATTGTCAGGTTAGGAACATAATATTGATCTAAACAACACTTGCAAGCTGCTGCCCAAGATTATTTCATAATCTTTTTCACCTGGCTATCAATCATTTTTATGTAGCTTTGTATTCAAAGCTCCAACAGCCTCTTCATGTGATGGTCTTCAGACCAAAAGGCCTACTCAACACCATTGCCTACAGTATTCTTGTCCCACTCTAAAAGCACTAGCTCCTGAAACCTCACAACTCATTGCAAGATAAATGGAAAATTGATTTTCAAGATGCCTAGATGCCTAACTCACATGGAGATCAAAGCACCCAATATAATCTTCCAAAATGGCTTTTAGGCCCACAGATACCTTTGAAAATTTGGTCCTAGATCATTTCAATTGAAACAGCCTATTTACACCTCAGTCACATCTGGCAACTACCAGCTCAGGAGACTTTTGTTCTGACTCCTCTCACCCTTTTTCCTTCTGCCAATTATTTTCTCTCCTTGAGTTTTTATGCATGAAACAGTTCCAACCACCTGGAGCCTAAGCCTTGCTTTTGAATAAGTCAGTAAAACTTCTCTCCAAATTAAGTCTACTGAGGCACAGCTACCATGGCAGAAAAGCCCCATCCTCCAAAGGTTTTGTAAGACCCACCGCTGGTTGGTCTGCTTATCCACCAAATCCTGTGACTAAGTCAGCTTGTGTCACTAAAACTGAGAGCAAGATAGGCTTTCACAGGTGTCTTCTGTGGGATCTGCTTGACCAGGTGATTGTCACAGTTCCTTCTAGCTTTTTAATCTGTACATTAACCTCTATTTCTGCCTGATCAGCACACTTAGGACCCTAAGGCACTTTCTGGTCCTAAACAAGTTATAATGATTTCCAGGCTCATACTGATGGTACAGTGCACCTCCTGTTCCAGGTGAAAAGTAATTAAGTTTCCCACAGTGCAGAAGGAGACAAACAAAAACTGCAATAACGAAACCTATTAAGTTACATTGATTTTTAGAAATCCTTAAGACAGCAGGATGACTTTTATGAACCATATAAAAAATTAAAAAAAATACACAGTATTCAATACATCTGTTAAGAGTATAGAAGAATATGACAAAATATAAAGCTTTCTTTACCTCTTCCAGGTATGAGCTCATACAAAAATAGCATGTTACAAACATTATATATCAGGTTTAAGGTCAAACTGTATGAAGATGAATATTAAAATCAGCATTTTATCCATAAAGAGATGTAAGAAATGGAGGTACTGAGACAACGATGACACTTCAAAAATGACACTTCACATAAATCAATATGACTTCAAGAGAGAAAGCCAGAGATACAGGTCATCTCCTCTGAATCCCAAAGCACTGTACCTTGGCACTGATGAACTCATATCACTTCTCTTTTGTTAGAAAACAAAGTTGAAAACAGTTATGCAACTGAATACAGCTTTGGCTTTTTTTTTTTTAATCCAGCTCAACAAGCTCCTTAAAAAAACTAAAGAGCTTCCGCTGAATGTCTTTTAATTTCATTCTGTATAGCACTACAAGAAAAGGGAAAAACAAGGCAAACCAAAACAATGAAACAGGCAAAGCTGGCTGCCACAATAGAATATTAATCATATTTGCTGTTCTCTTTTCAAAAGCTTACTAGAGCATAGTTATGTAAATGTTGGAGTGCAAGAGAATTACTAACTTCTGAAGGATTAATTAAAAATATCTGGGGTTTTTAAAAAGAATTTTTTTTCAAGTGTATTAGGGTTTAGCACTGTCCCTCACCTGAGCAGCTCCCTCCCCCCCAAATAAAAGGCAATACAAGAAAACTGAGTATCAATACCCTCAATCTATGCAGGAGGTATATACACCATTTGCATGTCTAAGACTATCTTGTCCTTCCAGATAATCAGGCTTTCAGAAGGAATTCTGCATTCCCCATGTGATCTGTTTTAACTTCAGTCTGATACTCTATTGCCTAACTCATAGAAAAGTGCAGCCTTTAATGAAGAAACCTATTGTGAGGACAGAAAACTTACATACTTGCATTCAGACTTCTAGAGAAGTCCCATGGTAGAGATGTCCTTGATTCTATTTGGACTCACTGATCTAAAATGGGTGATACTTGAACATAACTTAGAAACCTAACCAGAAGACCCTCCTAGCCACAGCAGAAACACAGCAGTATAGTATGGAAGTATTATCCTCAAAATACTGTCCAGAGCCTTTGATTTGCTACTTAAATTACATGTTTAGGAACAGGGAAAAATACAAGCATTTATCTATACAATATATACAATTTTACATGTACACATACAAGTACTGCCAAGACCTTACCTAACAAAAAAAAAAATCATCACAGCTAAAATGTTGATATTCCTCAGAATATACCATGATCTTTACTTGAAAAAGATTGTGAACAATCTGGTGCCCATAATATGAACATATCTGCAAGTCTGAGTTCAAGAAAGCGTGAGGTTCAAGCCATACAGTTTTACTTTGATCCCTGTTTTCACTGCTTAAGGGAAGGCTCTAATTTGAAGTGTAGCAGCCCTTTGAAATGCTGCCCATTGTTCCTAGTCTTTTGTGAACTGAATTTGTCAGGATGAGGCAAAACATACATAACGCATTCTGAAAATTTTCTCATCAGTAGCTACGCAATTACCATGCCTTCTTTTGCCATCCAGTTAACAAGCCAGTAATTGCATTATCAATCAGATGTGGTGTCTTTTTTTTTCCTTCATCCCCATTTATATTTCTTTTGAGCAGATTTTTTTTTTTTTTACTAAGAAATACATTTGTCTTAGGATAATCAGGAATATTAAATTATTTCTCCTAGTCTAGAAAGGAGACTTTACCTGCCAGTAAGTATGGATTTTGATTTCTCACATCTCAGAGGTACAGAAAGATATATATGTAGAAATCATAGAACCGTCCAGGTTAGAAAAGACATTCATGATCACAAAGTCCAACGATCAACCTGACCTACCAAGTCCTATCACTAAACCATGTCCTTTAGTGTCATGTCCACATGTCTCTAAAACATCTCTACCATTTCCCCAGACAGCCTGTTCAAATGCTTGACCACCCTCTCTGTGAAGACACTTTTCCCAGCGTCCAATCTAAACCTCTCCTGGCACGACCTGAAACTGTTTCCTTGTGTCCTATCACTTGCTACCTGAGAAAAGAGACCAACACACACACCTCTCTGAAACCTCCTTTCAGGTAGTTGTAGAGAGCAGTGTTGTCTCCCCCTCAATCTCCTCTTCTCTGAAGCTAAGAAGCCAATTCCCTCAGCCACTCCTCATACATCTTATTTTCTAGTCCCTTCACCAGCTTTGTTGCTCTTCTCTGCAAGTGCTTGAGCAACTCAATGTGCTTGTAGTGAGGGGCCCAAAACCAAACACAAAATTCTGGTCTCATCGGTGCCACATACAAGGGGACCATCACCTCCCTAGTCCTGCTGGCACAGTTTGATGCAGGCCAGGATGGCACTGGCCTTCTTGGCCACCCAGGCACACTGCTGGCTCATGTTCAGCTGGCTGTTGACCAGAACCCTCAGGTTTTATTCTGGGCAGCTATCCAGCCACTCTCCTGAAAGCCTATACCACTGCATCGGGTTGTTATAATGCAAGTATAGGACCCAGCACTTAGCCTTGTTTAAGGTCATGAAATTGGACTAGGCCCATTCATCTAGCCTATCCAGATCCCTCTGCAGAACCTTCCTAACTACAAACAGATCAAGTCTCACCTAACTTGGTATTGTCTGCAAACTTACTGAATACATTCGATCCCCTTATCCAGTTCGTTGATAGAAATGTGAAACAAAACTGGCCCTAGTCCTGAGCCCTGGAGAACGCCACTGGTGATGGACCATCAAAAGAACTGAATTTCGTTTACTGTGACTCTGAATCTGGCCATCCAGCCAGCTCTTCACGCAGCAGACCATAGACCTGCCCAAGCCATAAGCAGCCAGTTTCTCCAGGAAAATATTGTGAGAAACTTAAGTGCTTCACTAAAATCCTGGTAGACAGCATCACCAACCTTTCCCTTATCTACCAAACTGTTAATCTTATCATAGAAGGGGATCAGGTTAGGCAGGCAGGACCTGCCCTTCATAAATCCACACTGGCTGCATCTGATCACTTGATTGCCCTGTATGTGCCATGTGATGACATTCAAGATTATCTGCTCTATTATCTTCCTTGGTACCAAGGTCAGACTGACAGGTCTGTAATTCCCTGGATTCTCCTTCCTGCCCTTCTTGTAGATTGGAGTCACATTCCAGTCAACTGGGACTGCCCCACTTAGTCAGGAAAATAAAGGATTCGCCTTTGCAACTCTTAAACTGGCATTGTTCAAATTAAAATCAAATCACAAAAAAAAAAAAAAAAAAAGACACCACACACAAAAAATAAGCAACAGCCCTGTGGACACAACCCCAACCGTTCAGGTTTCAGCATAATACAGTATAATCAGTCACTCTTCTCTCCACTACTGTTGATGGAAACAGGCCTCAGCATTTTAAGTTCTGGCATGAAAAGCAAATATATTTACCTTCCTTCACTTAAATTGATGTAAAACAGTTATTTCAAGCCTCCTTCACATACTACAGAAAAATGTGTATTTTGTTAATTGAAACACTAGCTCTTCACCTCAAAATTGCATTGGTCTTTCTCAGGGCAGACTTTTCATTTCCTTGCTAGTAACACTTCAGGTAATTTCCACTTGTTTTGAGGATCAGACTCAACACCTCCCCCGCCCTCACTCAGGGTCATCAGAATTTACAGTGACCTACTTCCTTACTAAATAAGCACGCCATGAAGCATTAATGGATTTTCTATCTTACAGACTCTGCTTTCATATCATGTAAAGGAAAACTCCTTTCAGAGCAGAGAAAGGCAACAAAGATCAAAGGTATAGAATGACTTCCAAATGAGACTTCCAAAAGATCACTAAGTTAGTCCTTCAGCCAGGGAAAGAGATGACAGGGAGGCATGACAACAGAGTATGAAGTTACAGATGGCCTGCAGAGGGTGAACTGAGTCCAACTGTTCAGGCTGTTGCAGTATAAATGTTTGGGATAGTCGAATGAAGCATACAGATGAAAGGTCGGAAGCACAGCAAAAGATAGTCCTTATAATGCAGTTAAGCTGCTGAACTCTTGCCACAAGAAGCTTTAGGCAAGATGTAGCATACTGAAGGATAACAAAAAAAATCCCTAAACTTATTTAAAAAAAAAAAAAGAGTCCCGCCAGATCTGAAATAGAAGTGAGAAACAGGCATAGAAAAATCAAAAATAAGTGAAAATGGATTACAAACCATTGTGGGAGTAAAACAGAAAAAGTGGGAGAAAACTTTCAGCTGTTTACAAGGAAAACAAATTCAGAAGGCTAAAATAAAGTCATAGACTTCTGACTTTTACTAGTTTATAGCCAAGAGAAACTTCGATTCAAAGGGTGCCACTTTCAGAGCTGCCAACATGAAGGCCAGCAATCACAGTTTTTAAGAAGGGAAGATTTACTTTCCATAGCACAAAAGAAGCCAACTTAACTGCAAGCACCTCACGTCCACTTGAACTGTGAAAGAGCATTGCAGATATGCAGAACCATCACCCTGAAGTATTTAAGTGTGCAGATACGCAATCATGGATTTTCCGATTTTCCAACTCTCGCTTTATTTCTTAGCTCCTCAACTCCCTAAAACACCCTATTATGCCTCATATCAAATCATTCAAATTGTTCCTAACATTAATGACAGTCTGGACACTGCTATCATCCTAATACTGTTGCCACAGACTAAGTAATAGGCGATACCAATTTTAAAATGAGAATGAAAGGAACTCTGTCAGTCATATTAAGGATGCGAACAGCATTCGTTATTGTAGATCCCTTTTCAGAAGCTTTATTAGTTCAATCTGAGCCTCTGTATAAAGAGGATTATAATGACCTCTCTGCATTGACTCTAACACTTTGGGCTCACCTCTGCTCTTTATCCTTATATTTCTTTCAATGCTCAGGAAGAGGAAAAAGAGGTACACAACCACCTGCATGGATGTTCATTGCCTCTTGAGGAACAAACATTTCTGCTCTGGCAGTATACATGAAGAAAGCCTTTCCTTCTGACACACAGCCCCTCCTCTGTGCACTCCCACAAGGACTACCTGTGGCATTCCTTAGCTGTCAGGAAACATGTCAGTCTAGTAATTATAGAGCAGCATTTTCACGCTTATCCTAGTTCTTTTCAACTCTGATACTATCATGGTTGCCTAGAACTCTGTCACTCTGCTGAGGAAAGGGGTGTTGCTAAGTAGGATTTTTACTTTCAGTCTAACTCAACAGAAGACTAAAGTTTGTTGACAAAGCCCAGGACTGTCGACACAAGTAAGTCCAGTGAGAATTCAGAACATGTTTACAAAAGAATGAGCAGAGACTGCTGTCTGTTCTCCCACTGTCCCAGCAAAGCCATCCCTGCTCATGAGCAACCTGATGATTTGACTCAGGAATATTTTTAGCTGATGCAGCTCAATGGAAGCTGAAATGATGTAGCAGAGAGAAAACTGGATAGCGATGAAGAGGACGTGTGTAGCATGAACAAGAGATTATGAAGTGACACAGTCAATACCAATAACAGTAGAAAAGAAATCATCTCTGCCCTCAGAGGTCACCAGTGCAGCAGCAATAAACTGAACCAGGGTGAGCAAGTTAACCAAAAACCCAAGGAAAACATTCAATGTCTGAACTGCTGGCTAACCGAATAGAAGGTGTCTTCACTGAAGACTAAGCAAGGAAGGAAGCAAAAGTTTAGAGCAAACAGTGCAGGCAACAGAGTAACATTATGAAGCAAGCCTTAGAATCTATCCATAAATTTTTCAGAACTCCACTTTCCTTCCTTATTAGCCTTTACGGTTTTTGTCACCATTTTTGCAAGACAGTTTTCATCTGTTTCTTCTCATCCCTCTTTTCCTTTTTATTTACTTTTTTTTTTTTTTGCATTATGACAATTACTACACTTTTAAGATTTTCAAAGAGTTTCCTATGCTTATTTTACTAAAAAGAAGAAAAAAGTCAAACAGAAGTCCGAAAGTTTGTAACCAACTTGAGTGGATTCGATGCTATGAAGTCAATTAAACATGACAAGTGAGTAGACCTAAAGAGCATGGTAGCACAGAGGAACTCCAATGAAATGCCACCACTTCATGATGCAGTTACGCCCAGAGGACACAATCACTACAGCAACAGCCCCTTCTAGCATCACACTGAAAATAAATCATCTCCTTCCTCTGTTCCTGTCCCCTGGCCTGCACAAGTTGTCTGGAGCAGGTGGGCAACCTGGGAGCATTTCTTGTTGTCACTATGGGCTATTCCTTTAACAAACCAAATTTTAATGATGATTCTTTCTACAGGCCAAACAGTGTATGAGCATTCAAAGTGTCTCTCTCTGAAGGAGTACATGCGTTTCTGGCAGCTAAACACCACACAGCTGTTCGCTCACCCTCCCCCCTCCCTCTCTGGGATGGGGGAGAGAAACGGGAAAGTGAAGCCGGTGAGTTGAGATAAAGACAGTTTATTAAGACAGGAATATAATAATAACAATAATAATAATAATAACAGTGATAATGATAATAGTATTAATAATAATAATGTGCAAGAAAACAAGTGATGCACAATGCAATTGCTCACCACCCGCTGACCGATGCCCAGCCTATCCCCGAGCAGCCGGCCCCCCCCCCGGCCAGCCACCCCTATATATTGTTTAGCATGACATCAGATGGTATGGAATACCCCTTTGGCCAGTTTGGGTCAGCTGTCCTGGGTCTGTCCCCTCCCAGCTCCTGCTGCACCCCCAGCCTGCTCGCTGGCAGGACAGAGCGAGAAGCTGAAAAGTCCTTGGCCTGGTGTAAGCACTGCTCTGCAACAATTAAAACATCAGCATGTTATCAGCGCTCTTCTCATCCTAATCGTATGCAAAGGCCAGTCAGCATCCAGAAGCCATCTGTAGAACCCCAGAAGACCTCTGGCCTTAGTCTCACCACCTACTTACTAGAGCAAACAGGATTTCTGCATACCTCATACATTTGAGTTGTGAGGCTCTCTCACGCAACAAAGCATAGCAAATAATTCTGGTAAATATGACTATCAAAGCCTGCAGTGGTGAGGATGAATAAATGTTGCTGGGATAGAGCCTTTGCTGAACTAAGACCATAAGGAGCAAACCAGTATTCAAAACAAAGAAGATTAACCAAAGGTGGATCTTAAACAATTTTTAAGTAAACACAGCCCCCTTTTTATTTCTTCTAAGCAGGACTTCCAAAAGACAACAGCATTTCTATGTTAAGAAATCCTAATCTCATGTTTTGCAATTTTACCTACTCACTTACATGGGATTATTTCCTCCAGCTTAAAAATGGTCAGATGAACTTTTAAATTCTTTTTTTTTTTTTGGCTTCTAAAGCAGCAGATATTAGCAACAACTATAGAAAGAACAGGAGCAAGAATGACACCCAACTTATCTTTTGCATGCATGAAAGCCTTCCTACTTAAAGGATCAGCAGAACCAATTGTTCTTGCTTAACAATCAAGGAGAAAATTTTCTCCAGGTCAGATTGGTTAGGATGTGCGAGGGTGCCTGCCTCCTTCTGCAGCACTGAGAATAAGCATCAGTTGGGATCACTTAGGGTGATTTAGTTCAGGTTTTTCTTGCCTTGGTGAGGCTGTAATTACTAGTCAGTAATTACTGGCCACCTTTCAGTCTGTCTTAGCTCTGTGCATCTATAAGTGCTTTAATCTTCTGAAGACCCACACTGTTTTGATGTCAATAATTCTAATTTTCTCTTAAAATAGCATAGAGGGTTGTGGATTAGCTGTGCTATTATATATCCAATATCCAAAGATACTGGAGTTGGCCTAAGGTTTAGACATAGCTCTGCAAACTCAGCTCTGTTTCCAGGGACAAACTGGACTCAAAAGCAGCATAATTGCTTTCTTGCAGTCTGAATTCTTA
Organism: Anser cygnoides; assembly: GCF_040182565.1. Taxonomy (NCBI): domain Eukaryota; kingdom Metazoa; phylum Chordata; class Aves; order Anseriformes; family Anatidae; genus Anser; species Anser cygnoides. Next base: position 88,393,207 of record NC_089874.1, read on the forward strand.
TGGAAAGCTTATGGACTTGGTGCAGAGCCCGCTTATTTAATTCAAGCCTGTGTTCTTGGGGTTTCAGAGCTGATGGACTGCTATTCACCTGTGAGAAAATACTTCCTCAAAGCGATAGAGAAACCAAAATCCAAGATTAAAACTGCAAATACATTCATGAACATAGCTATGTCTGATAAACCACAGGTTATGATGTTTCTGTACAGCTGGTATCGAGGTACAAACATAGAACAAAAGCAGTAACTGTGAAGAAGTCAAACATCAGCTATAACTAATGCTGTCCCACCCAGAAACTGATAGAGCTAACAGAGTCCACGTGGCTGACTCTTGCAGAAAACATGTAGGATAAAGTCTTTAGTATACTGAAAACCTGTCTAAAGTGACAGCAGAGACGTATGATTTAACATACATAAGTAGTGAGAAGCTATTACTGGGACAGACGTGATTCACTGAACTCAGATCCATACAGAACAAACACTGATGTCGTTCCTTGAGTGTGCAGTAACAGGAGTAACCTGAGGAGGGAAAGAACGTGCTCTGTAAGAAACAGTGGAAAACTCCCTGGGAAGAAGCAAGAAGTACTTTAGGGTTGCAAATTATGCCCTCCAGCTGTATCTCTACTGGTAGACAAAACAAGGCTGGAACACGGTTTTGGGCACCATTCTGAGTGCGACCATCACTGCTGTATGGCTGTCACCTTGTTCACTAGCACAGTTTTCATCTGGGCCAACCAACATTTTCCCAGAACCATGACATCTTAGGGGAAAGAACGTATCAGGAATTATTTGGAGAAAATTGAGACCTGGCCACCATTTCGGGAAGGATGAAGGGGTGGAAGTTCTGGCATGTAAACATGGGCCAGGCTTGTTTTATTGGAGCATGAAGTTGTTCCACTACTTGTTTCCACAGTGCCTACCTACAACATTGGCACTTGGAGGCTGTAGTTAATTAAAAGCCAGGTAGCTCCGTAGCCAGAGCTTTACTGCAACAGACTGAGGACCAATATATCATAAAAGTAGGGTGAGGGAAGTGGGTTCTATGCAAGGATTTGCATAAGTGGGGATTTGCAGGAATGCATAGGAGGGCAAGTTGTTGGAAGGTGACTGGAAGGAGGGATCCTCCTGCCTAACCAGCAGAGGAGAATCAGGGGGCTGCAGGGGATCAGAGGAAAAATAAGAAGACCACATCCTGTTCCAGGAATCTCCAAACAGATGGAGGACTAAACCATACAACTTCAGGAAGTCAGTCATCTGGGGAGAGCGGCATGTCAGCTGAATTCTGATTCACCACACTCACAACAAAAGGTGTTTGTGCTCCTGATCCCTCTTACTTTATTTTGCACTAGAACTGGCTGACATCGAAGAGAAATGTATCCACATCTTGACAGTGAAAGGCATTTTTCTACTACTGAATTCTTGAAACTGATGTGTAGGGATAGATAACAACCCTAATACAGTGAGGAGGCATCATGTCTAGAGTGAGTATCTCAGAATTTTATGCTTCAGCTGCAGTAAGAAGTAATTCACATTAAATTGGACACAGAATACCAAGCCATAAAGGCAAAAAAGATAAACAATGTCTGTGAACATGGAAAGAAAACAGCAAACCTAACTTAATTAAAGGAATTAAAGATTCTTTACTCTAGAAAAACTATCTGGAAGGACACTATGACAAAATTATGAATGCGTAGTATTACCTTTTCACTGGTTAAAGTTATTTACTTTAATGTCATCCTTAAAAGGATACAGCATACAACTCCCTTGCAAAAGGTGTTCAGTATGGTGAGAATTTAGCTGCTGCAATAGCACTGTAATGCAAGAAAGGCAGGTACAGCTGGTACAGCATGCTGCTTTCTGTTCCAGATTAGAAGTACTGGAATTTCCAATCGTCTATTACACTGGCTTACGTTTATGGAGCTATAACAGCCTCAGAAGTGAGTATTCTAACACAGACATTTTATAACTTAGTTAAGATACTAAAAGACTGTGGGCTTCTTGATTGAAGAAATTTATATACTGGAAAATTAAAACTGCTTTTTATTGTAACTTGTAAAATTGTAACTTTTAGGACAAGAAATGTGAGCTATAGTAGTATATGAGTGATAAATAAAAATACAGATGAAATTTATTGCTGACACAAATACTAACTTAAATGAAGTGGACACAAAAGGCAATCTGACCCTTCCAGTAAAGCTTAAGAATCAATGCCAACTGCAGATATTTCCATGATTTCAAAAAAGGTAGGCAAGTATTATCTTCAGTGCTTTGATGATTTCCTACACATCTCACCAAAACTATTTTCTATGCATTTCTAACATGCTGATTTGGGACTGCAGGTACAAGCTGCTTTTGAAAAACCACATGGCCTTCTTTGCATATGGTCTCACTTCACTATGGCATTGCATATCTCAGCCTGTTTTTACTTTTCTTTCACGTTAAGTATCGCAGGTCTCCTCTTTACATCCTTTCGGAAGATGTTCACATTCTCCTTGTTAATGCTTGAACACTATGAAAGGAAATTGCACATTCTCCTACATATCTATACTCTCCTAGGCAAGTGGGCTCTTCATAAGCATATCTATTTAAGCATAGAATCAAGGGCAAAGAAACATGTGCAATCATAAAAACATGCCTACTGTATCGTGCTATACAAGGCACAGCATCCATCTCTGGAACTGTTTTGCAGCTGCTGCACAACTTGGTGAGCCAGACCGCTGCTGGGGTGGGGAAAGTGAAGGGAGAAGTTGGGGGGGGGAGGGGAGGACGGGACACGACAGCAGTAGCTGCTGCTACAAGAAGTACAGCCTCCCTCCTTCAGTAGCAGTCGCTGCCCTCTGCCTCTTCTGCAGTGATAACTGCAACTCCGTTTGTGTATCTGCAGGTGAAAGCAAGAGTTAACCTGCATTACCTTCACGAACAGCCATTCCCCAGCTCCTTCAACAAATAGCATTCCAGGCTGAACTGTACTTTAGGATAAATTCAACCCACAGCTTTTAGCCATTCAGATTACTAACATTCCTATGTGCTTTAAGCTTTCACTGTGTAGCTTTACAGCCACAGAGGTTATGTAATAATGCATGTACTTAAAGACACTGCCTTTCTTTCCATCCTTTTCTTCTAAACATTTTTTTTTCTTTTATCTACATAACAACAGCATAAACCAACTTCAATTCTGTTTCTGAGCCTTCTGGTTATGTAACATTTTCTTCTTTTTTAGCCAGTCAATAATGATGCTTTGTATTTGCATTTTGCTGGCATTCCACTCATAATGTTACATAAAACATTTGTTCTAAATATCATCACCTATTAAATACGCTTGGTTAACAAATGAGTTTAAATTGGTGCTCTAAAGAAAACAGATAGGCCTATGTGATGCACGTTGATCAGAACATCTAGATGTATATTACAGATGCCATATTAGTTTCCTATATTTGAAAATTTAGTCTACCGTCTGATACTGTCTAGTATTTTTTTTCTAGGAGCTGATAAGACAGAAAAGCATTAGAAGTGCTATTAACTCTGAATAGATCGATGTAAATATTTGTAATTTAGATAAAGAATGGTTCTTTTAGAGTTTCACGTAAGTATGAATTGCAAAACACCTGTTAAGCATCAGCTCATGAATCTTGCTAGAAATAATCACGTAATTATTGACAGGTTAAGCGACAGAAAGCTCCACACAGGCAGAGGAGCACAGACTGACAGCCTGCATAACCCCCCCTCACTGCTAGGACCATCCCAGGAGCCAGCAGCCCATCTCCACAAACCCAGAGGAGCACAGAGGCAGGTGGGAGCCCAAATGAAGGACTCAGTGGAAGGGATGCCCTGCCCAGGCCCCGCTCCCTAAGGGGGGGACCCACCTTGTACGTGCATGTCTGTGTATTCTCACTAGTGGGACCTCCACCCTGTCCAGCCAGAGAGGGGAGCAAGATGAGGCTGCTGGTGCTGTCTGGGTTTGTGTCTGCCTTCCGCAGTCCGCCTCCCCACAGCAATCGTGGTTTGCAGGACAGGAGACGCAGGGGCACCCTGTCAGAGGTAGTGAGTTGTTGCAAAAGGTCCAGCAGTGCATAATTTAAATACGATACCACGTGATGAGAGGACACCAAATCTGATGCTGCATTCAGGGCACAGGAGGTCTGAACAATTACAGGCCTGTCAGCCCCACCTCAGTGGTATGCGAGACTTCTGAACAATTTTTGAAGGAAAAATCATGAAAAACATGAAAGTTTATACTTCATCCAGGATAAACTGCAGCAGAGTTTTGCACAATCCAGTTCATATCAGACCAACCAGTTTCCCTTGAAAGGGCACGTGACTATTCCAGACAGATGACACCCAGCAGGTCTTATTTTTTAAAATTCAGAAGAAATCTGACAGTGGAAAACCACTGGTAAAGCCAAAAAAAACAGAAAAGAGACAGAAGATACAAAACACAAGCCAGAAGGATCACACTGCTGGTGGGTTTCTGGGCCAGGATTACATAAGCCACCGCAGTCTCTCAGTACTGGCAGAGGCAGCTACACCGGTGGGGTTAGTTCAAGAGGGGGCACCTCCTAAAAGCTCTCTGAGGCTTGAAACATTTCATGAGCCAAGCACCAGGACCCTAACAGCACACTGCTGAGTAGCCGAACCTGCCACAAAAATCAATTCCCATGTCCTATTCAAGAGGAAAAATGGTAGAAAAAAAGGAAATCTGGCCTTATTAAAAAAAAAAAAAAAAAATTCTTATTCACTACAAACCTTGAAAAAAATATCCTGAAACCTTGTGAATCAGAAGTCAAACAGAAAACATCCTTTGGAGTTCTAGTTGGCATACACATACCAGCAGACCATATAAGACTATGGTAGTAGGTTCATCTTTAGTTGTCCATAGCACAGAAGATACAATCCATGTCATAATAGGTCACCTCAGCCCAGATGATGGTAAATGCACATGACATTGTGTATGTGGCCTTGGAATTTCCCAGTTCAAATGTTCTTGAAATTAACAAAATTTTCATTCAGCATTTGTTTTTGTCCACCAGGATAGAATATTATCTTAGAGTTTATCCACGCTAAGAGAAAGGAGCTGACAGCAGAAGCAAAAATCAAACAATAGTTATATAAAAATTATTACAATTTGTTTCTTTTTGCTGTATGCATTCTTGAACAGTGTCCAAAACAATTTGTATATATACATATGTCCATATGCATGCTGTTACAGATTTGTGCCTTTAGTAGGGACCACTTCTACAATGCTGCCAGGAGGTGCCAAAAATTCAAAAAAGTAAGGAACGCTTGTTTAAAGAAAAACACTTGAGTGACAGTTTGTAGCAATTTAGCCAAGGTTTGGAAAATATTAAGGCATAGCTAGTGAAAAAAGATTACAAGAGCGACAACTCTGTTTGCTGAGAGAGTAAAAACAACTTTTTTTTTAAAAGACTAAAATAAAAAACATCACACCCCTCATATATAACATAGGGAAAAAGAAAAGTGGAACCTTCTAGTACATTTAAGGATATTGGTTAGCTTATTTTTAACAAATTGAAATGACCTCTATTGATAGTATCAGCCCATTACGAGATCAGAACAGCTGAGCAGCTAATAAAGAAGGAAACCCACAAGTATTTGATTAGAATCTGCTCTGGTTTAGGAAGAAACAGGTTATGTGTTTATAACGAGGGATGGCCGTGAAATACTTCTCATTCCAGCAGTAACTGGAAGGGATGTTAAGTTGCTGAAGTCTTCTGAGCCAAATGCCTTAACGGCACAACTGGAGGTGTGTTCTCCTGCAGTGGTCCTAACCACGAGGGTGCCAGCAGCAAGCAGAAACCCCACGTTACAGCTTCCCTGCATAGTAGTAGGATGTTCATGTGGAAAGAGGGGGCAGAGTCCTGGCCTAGATTAGTCCTGGGCTAGGATTAAAATTGTAAATAGAAAAAAAACATACACAGTTGGTTTTTTTTTGTAAGTTTAGGCTGGAACACAGAACTCTTTTTTCTTCCTCCCTGTCACAGATCCCATTGCTGTGCATTCAGCTCTGGAGAGGCTAGCTGGGTATTTTATGGCAGAACCCATGTCTCTGTGCTGAGCACCGCAGCACACTAATCTCTTTGTGGACTGAGTCCCCGATTAGCATTTGGCACCACTGCAGCTTCTCCTGGCGTGTTCCTCTAAGGCTAACATCCACGTGGCAAGGAAGATGCTGGCGAAGCACAAGAAAGGACTCAGAGAAGAGCTGTGAAAGTGATGAAAGGCTGAGCTAGTATAAAAGCAGGCAACCCATTTATTTTACTAACAAAAAGGTTATGAGGCGAATTCAGGGTAGTTTAGAAATATTCTCATGGGAGAAAAAGAAATTGGGTACTACTGGGTCTGCCCATTCTAACCGATGAAGGCTAGATGAAAAGGCTAAAACAAGTTCCTACCAGTAAAGAGGAACATGATTTTAACACCAGCAGTCAACAACCATGGACAAAGTCAAGGCTTGTGGAAGATCTCCATCATGGCCAATTTTTACACCAAGGATGATCCTTCCTCCCCAAAAGACATGCATAGGCCAAGCAGAAACCAGCTCATGCAAGCAGCAGAGACTATTGACAAATTATTTACCTCAGCAGGAGCCTTTTACCCCAATACTTCTGACTGCTACCAGCATTGGATAATCAAAAGCATGCTAAGCCCTTCAGCTATACTGAAGCCAATTTTGGCTGTAAAACTTTACAGTGGCAAACCCAGCAAGATAGGGTCTGCCTAAGCTCAACATAAGCACATACTTCTGAACATCAATTTTTCTCTGCTGACAGAGTGAAGGTATGCTTAACTTTCAAAATGCTATGGGATACCAACCAGAGTCACTGCAAGATGCTGAAAAATCGGAGGGGGCCGGGCAGAGGGCTACGAAATGGATTAGAAGGCAGGAGAAGTTTCTATACAAAGAAAGACTCAAAGAACTGAGTTTGTTCAGCCAAGAGAACAGAAAGCTCCAAGGAAATTAATCAGTCTTCCAATATGAAGAAAGTAGTTATAAAGGGGATGCATGCACTCTCTACAGAAGGATATATGCCATATATACATGATATATATGCTATAATATCAGTTGTTTACCCACCAGCAGATTTGTTATAACACTTTCTGCTTCTTAAATGTGTGCGACTAGTTTCCTACCTGTGGGAAAAAACAAAACAAAACAAAACAAAAAATCCTGCCAGAAAGAAAATGCACAATTCATGGCTAACAGCATTATGGATTTTTCTTCTGCTTTCCTGAGATGAACCACTGGCCCTGAAATCATAATAATATATTTTTGTCAAATCTGAATGTAGCTCCCAAACCATGGATTTACTCAAGTTAACTCTGAATGAGTTTTTTAAGCTTTAAAAACTCAGTCTACTGCTATTTCCTCGTCTTCGGGCTTTAGTGACTGAGCTCTGTGAAAGAACTTCATTTCAGGCCTCACAAAATTCTTCCCCCCCCCCCCCCCCCCCCAAAAAAAAAGATTCAACAGCATGACCCTTTTAAATAACCATACCCCATTTCTGTTGTTTAGAAATTACACACACTTATCCTATACCAACTTGAGGTGTATCATTGGCAAACATGTTATTTCCCTTTTTAATATAATCAGTATCACTAATGCAATCCTTTATTTGTGGTCCAGATTTCAAACACAAAGAACGCAAAACAAACATTTTTCTGCTTACACTCCAAAGTATAAACAACAGTAATCTAAAAAAGTCCAGAGGGCACAATGAGCTGTGGTGCAGCACTATGTCCCTTCCACACATCCGTGAGAACGCGGTGTGCTCAGTACCTTCAGTAACTGCCAAACTATTCAGAACATTTCAATACGATTTGCAAAGAGGGAATAGAAAATTAATAACATTCTGGAAATTAAATATTCCTAACAAATTTACAAACCAGTCAAAGACTTCCACTCTTTCCAAATGAAACTGGAAGTTGCAGAAGGGATAAAAGACATTAATTGTACAACAGAGCCCATAATTTACTTCTTTTGATTCCAGAGGCATACTGTGTCTAAAAAGTAACATCTTCTGAAAGTCCTGTTTCAGTTGTACCAAATTTTAATGGGCTAGAAAGATAGGCAGGAAAAATAAAGAAATGTTGCCAAGAGCAACTCCAAACCAAAACATTTTAGGGAAGAAGTTGCCAACTTATTAATACATTAATACATAAGTCTTACGAGGAGCGGCTGAGGGAGCTGGGGTTGTTCAGCCTGGAGAAGAGGAGGCTCAGGGGAGACCTCATCACTCTCTATAGGTACATTAAAGGAGGCTGTAGAGAGGTGGGGGTTGGTCTATTCTCCCACGTGCCTGGTGACAGGACGAGGGGGAATGGGCTAAAGTTGCGTCACGGGAGGTTTAGGTTGGATATTAGGAAAAACTTCTTTACTGAAAGGGTTGTTAGGCATTGGAACGGGCTGCCCAGGGAAGTGGTTGAGTCGCCATCCCTGGAGGTCTTTAAGAGACGTTTGGATGTAGAGCTTAGTGATATGGTTTAGTGGGGACTTGTTAGTGTTAGGTCAGAGGTTGGACTCGGTGATCTTGGAGGTTTCTTCCAACCTAGATGATTCTGTGTGATTCTGTGACATTTCTATGCCCTAAACAAAGCCCATAGGTCAACATGAAATAACATCCTCCTTGATTTATTCCACTACAATTACCAATAACACATTACTGAATTATTAAAATACTATATTGACTGCAGATGACCATGGTTCTTGCTTAAAATACAACACAATTCAGCAGCCTCAGCCACAAGCACCCAACTAACCCAAATCAGGAGAAGAAAAGCAAAACCACATATCTCACCATTTGAAAATTTCTACAGAAAACTACATCTTAGAACATCTATTGTTTTTCAGACTTCAGTTTCAATACTCCAGATAACACAGGTCTGCAGCTATGTCTGGAAATAAAATGCATTTCCCTGAATAACTTACAAAGCACAACTTTTGTAAAATCACTGCAGTTTTGAAGTCATGCTCTGAGACACAGTGTTTTTCAAATAAGGCTGAAGTAACTTGAATGGTTTTCTTGTTCTACTGATATGTTTATAAAAATGCATTTACTTCGAAGCTTCAGTACCATTTTGATACAAAAGTTAAAAGAATTCCATTTCCCTAAAATGACACAAAGATAGAAAAGAGCACGTATATGCTTTTCAAAATGAAATCTATTTTTTTCCTTAAAATAGAGATTTCTAACAATGACAGCTAGGGTCACCACAGTACCACAATAAAAACTGTTGTACTTCACTGTTTGAAAGTTCTTCTGCAGAACAGGGAGGGAAAAAAACAACTACTATTAAGATTTTTTTTAAAAAAATATTTGTCTGTGGCATGTCCTGTAGTACAAGTATCAGAGTTTAGTTACAAGCCAAAACCCAACTGCAAACACCGGTGCATTCTCTAAATGCCATGGCGTCTGCAGCCAGCCTGTCCTCTTCAATCAGTGGGCCCAGCCAGGATGAGGCTGTAAAATTCCTATAAAAGGCTGAGAATTACAAAAGGAGGACAAGTCCTACATCAGACTTCAAGAGGACAATCTCTTTCCAACAAATCTGTAACCCAGCTGACCACAGGGTACTCAAAGCATTTTTGATGCTCAGTGCATTTTTGAGTAAAAGATAACACTGCTACCTGGAAAAATCCTTTGTCTTAGAAGTTGGTCTTTGATGAGGTGAGGAGAGCAGCAAGGTGTGAGCACATACACATAGAGCATATATGCATAGCTGAGTGGCAATGCACCTTCTAGAAAATGGTTGCGTCACATAATTTTTTGATCAATGTTAATTTTAACACTGATAAGCACTGTATGGCTATAGATTCTATCACTTAAGGTGGGTTTCATCAAGACATTACATTACTGACACCCCCGTGATTAGAAAACGACTAACTGTGAATTAAGTCTGTGGCAATTCAGAGACATAAATTTATACGGCCAAGCCCCAGTTGAGAAACTTGTGGTCTCATTTACCAGGGTATTCAGCGTGCAACTAATCACTAATTCCACAAAGCACCTACCTGCCAAACCAAGTGTTCCTTTACAACAGCTGTACCCGATAGACAGACGCTCAGCACAATCGTATGAGACGCAGAGGTCAAGACGCTGGCAACTATAGCGTCTCTCATGTTGAAGGGCAGCATGGTATACACCACAAAAATAATGAACAAGAAAAATGATACCTGTGCAAGACACAAAGACAAAAAAGAAGCATGTCAAATTCACTCCTGAATAATATTTAAAAAGTAGCAATTCATTTTGAACTGTCATCAGCATAAAGTTATGTGTTTTTTTTTTCTTATAGGAAAGTTACTGTTAACCATTGCAGAAAATTGATTTAGGAAGAATTAATTTAAGAAAGTATTGGAAAAATTGCATTATATTTAATTTAAGAAGTGCAGTTTCAAGATACCACTTCATGGTTCAAGAACTTCACAGTTCTCCAATGTATTTAACATTTCAAATTTAACTTTAAATTTATCTTTTCAAAGTTTCATTTTATTAACCACCCTGTTTACTCTTAGTGTAGGTCTCCTGAGACTAGTGGTTTCTGATTGTAAGCTGCCTTACAGAACAATTAATTTGCCAAATCACTCCACTCCAGGGTCTAAGGAATTGCAATGCAGAGAGATTTCATTCATCTTGATGCACTAAAAATTTACAATTTCATAAAGTGTTAGATTATAAAAAAAGCCAAAATTGAGACAAGCATTTTGGTTTAACAAGATTATACTTCATGTGTATCTACACGATGTGTGTCAAATTCAATAAAAACATGACATTTATTTGGACATGAAAAATAACTTCAGACAATCATAGCCCATAAGCAGAATTTACGGTTAGATTCTTAGAAGAAGATGCTGGTATCCACACTAACTGTATGGAACAAACTCTCCAAATGCACAACCCAAATCAGGAAACAGTATTCCTTCGTTACACATACAAAAGATTATGTATTGTATGGTATGTATACATTCCAAGGTTGACCACATATTGAGAAAGCATAGGTGGATTTGGGAGACAGATTTTGCATGCCGTAGTAGACAGTTTTGGAAATGTGTCAGCCAGATAATCAGCTGATAGCACAAGGAAACAGAAACATTTGACATCTCTTCAGTTTCAGTCCTCCTTAAAGCTTTAACTGTGATCAGATACTAATGAAACTAACAGCAAAGAAAAGAGCCTAAAAACTTGGTCTGGGTAAGAAGAGGATTATGTAAGTATGATTTTTTCAAATTATCCTGGCCTGGTAAAAATCAGCTGGGATACTGAGAGAGCTAACTGATAATCTGAAAACTTGGGAAAGATGCAGAAAGTTCTGGCAGGCTGGAAGAAGGAAGCACAGAATATGCCTTTGAAAGGCTGGGAAAAAGAAAAGGTAAGGAGTTAACAACTGGTCAGTTTAGCTTCAATTCCTGGAGCAGTAACAGACTAAATAATAAAACAATTCATAAGCACGAGTACTGAAATTTAAAACAAAACATAACACAAACATAAGTAACAGCAAATGTGATTTTGCTGAAAAAAAATCATGTTAAAAGCAATCTCATTTTCTTCTATGTCACAAAAACAGGCATCAAGGTAGGGGAAGAGGCTGAATGAGTTAGGTGGTAAGAATGGAAGTGAAAGGTCCTGTGATATAGACATAACATGGCTGGATACCAGAGACAAAATACCTTACAGGCACATAAGACCAGCTGCCTCAGACATGTTTCCTGTTAAAAAAAAAAAAATGGTTTGAAGAAGAATCCTAGTCCTGGGAGATGGATTAGGATTTCAAATGCCTTCAAGTCCCAGGGACTTTTCATGGAAACAAGGTTTCATTGTTTCCAAGTTTAGCTTTCTAATGGACTTGGGGGCAGAAGTCATTTACATATTTGTGAGAACTTTGTGATTAGAAAATAAAAAATTATCCTTCTCTAACTGGATTGTTTCCAAAAAGCAGGGCTTGCATATTTTATGTACTTGAATATGGCTTGGCTGTATTGCCAGACTAAACAATCCATCTGACTTGTGAGGTATATGCTAGGTACGAACTAAAACTCTTTAGTGGATTTAAGGTATAATATGATGCTGTTGTTTTTCAATTTCAACATAAAACAGACTGCTAAGCACAGGAAAATATTTTGGTATATTGCAATATTTCTAGTGGTATTCAGCTCGGTACCTAGAATAACACTGCATCAGCCACACATTTGTAATACTGCTACTAACAACTACCCTTTCTGTAAGGTACTCCACTACTTTCTTTGGTTAAAATAAATGGAGAATTTTAACCTTCCACAAATATGAATAGGGAGACTTTTCAGAAGTTTCAACCCCACTTGACACTACGCATTCAGACCTCAAATTCTCAGTTACTCAACATCGAACAGGCTTAGCTGGACTGGAACCAGGCTAAAGAACTCTTGACAACAAATTGATCTGTCAATTCTTATATTTGCATATAGATAAACACCAGATGCTTAATGTGCATCAGAAGGCAGCCAGTGCACAACCTTGAAATTAGGGTATGAAAATGCTGCGGCAGAGCAGAAGAGGTACCTGCCATCTTTGGCTTGCTAAGACACTCTGAAATACACATGGGAATGGCTCTTGTTGATAGTTCTTGACTCTTGGTGACCCCTTTTCTCTATTTCCAGTAATGGTCTAATGACCCAAGGAGTTGAGAGCTCCATTTATCACAAAGGTTCCTTTTGATTTCACTGTGGCTCAAAAATATTCTCCCTGGGTACCCTGAAATATAATGCTTCTACCCTTCATCTTTAGAGCAGACATAAGTAGTACGTAAAGCTTGGGAACACTCCACGTATTTCTAAAGTCCACGTATTTCAGGTATTTCAGTTTGATGCTATAGGATGTGATACTCAAAGGCTTCAATGTAGGGTGGTTCTTCAGGTAGAAAGAGGCAGGCTTTCTGGACTGAGTCATAGTCTGCAGAATGCACAGAAGCCTTTGACTTTTTTCATGATCTTTTTGCAAAAATTTTCAGAAAAATTGCTGTTACAAACATTAAAACACAGCAATGCCAAGCTCTGAAGGACCTGACTATTCCACTGCAAGAGTTAGAACAGAGTAGAGTAGAGTGGAGTAGAGTGGAGTAGAGTGTAGAGTAGAGTAGAATAGAATAGAATAGAACAGAACAGAACAGAACAGAACAGAACAGAACTAACAGAACAGAATAGGATTCAGTTGGAAGGGACCTTCAAAGATCAAGTCCAACTGCCTGACTACTTCACGGCCGACCAAAAGTTAAAGCCCAGTTGCCAAAGTGTGTCACTGCACATGTGCATTTGGTGTGCACATCCATCAGTAAAAAGAGTATTAATTTACAGTGCACTGTTTTTGACGCTGTTAAAAGCAGGCTGTTCCAACAAAGCGTGCCATAACCACAAAGCCTGCCGCTGTTCTGAAACTGTGTTGGAAGCAATCGTTGATGTGAGTCATCACTACCACTGCCTAGTCGAAACATGCCTTTTGTCCTGATCTGAACTTGGACTGCTTTAGGAATTGGCTTCTCAGACTTTTCTGAAGAGCTTGTCATTTTCTACACCTTGGAGATGAGTGATCCTTGAGTGAACCTTGGGCATTGGGCATACACATCAAGGCACATAATATTCCCTCTTGGTTAACACTGGTGTAACATCTTACAGAGAAGCAGGTGGCTATCCTGCTTTGAGTGAGGGATATCCAGGACTTTTGCCCATCATTCTTGACTGTTAGATTTTATCCAGATTTTATCTGAATCATACTGATGACTGTGACTTTGGAGAACTGGTATGAAGTAGATAATACTTGGTGGTTCACAGACATGACTGTTGGAAAAGTCACTGTTTTGGACTGTGATACCACATACTGCAGAGGATTTGGAGCCTGTGGAACCAGCCTGTTCTCAGAAACCCTGTCTCCCTGCTGTTGTCAGTTTCTTTTCTGAGTGGTGTAGCCTTAGCTCTGAGGGGTATCTGGAGCAGAAAGTTTAACATTTTTCACACTTTAAACTGTCCTTCCTTGCAAATATGATACCTCAGGGGATGTTGCCTTTCTTACTGAGAAGTGTATAACAAAGATATTAATCATTCATTTTATACAAATTATGTTCCAACAATGACTCACAATTTCCCCAGCTAGTCAGCCCTTATCAGACTGTGTTAAAGAGTTAATCATAACTGGCTTGGCGTATGCAAAAATCACTCAATGTTATTCTGACCAGAATTTCCCCTTGGGGAGTATGACATCTTGACACTGAAGCAGGCATGTAAATCTAAATGTGCTGTTTCAGTATGAACCTAGAGGAAAGCACTGCTCTGGACACACAGCAGTAGTGACACAACAGTTTATGAAATACCTGTAGTTCTTCAGGACAGCTTCTTACACACAAGTGTAATGACAGCAAAACTCTTGGGAAAATAGAGGTCGCTTTTGAATGTAAATCCAAGGAAGATCCTGTTCCCATAATTAAACAGTTAGACTACACATATTCACATTAAGTGGGCCAACCCATTATATGATTGCTTTCAAAGGTTTTTCAATATCATCTTCCTCCTTAATTGTTTAAAGGGAGTATTAATAGGTAATTAAAGATTTTTTCCCTTGGAAAGAAAGACACTTGGATTATGGCTACTGATTGCAAAGGTTGTCTATGTACATCATAGCGCAAAAGAAGATACACTAGTTTTTTTTTTCTAAAAAATAACAGTTTTATGGTATAATTGGCAGGACCTACTAATCTTACAAAATTTTTACAAATGCTGTATTCATGATTTAATACAATGCATGTATTAAGGTGTCAGAAAGGTATTTATACAAGCTATAAACTGTATATTAAAGCTGTAGGCAGAGTAACTGATGCAAATACATAAAGGTCTTTGCCACTCTACGTGTTCTGAATTCCAGAAGTCAAACCTGCTGACTCAGACTTTTAAAAGCCAGGCAATGTGCAAAGAACTAAATATGCTCCCCATATAAAACAAAAATTTCATTGAGTGCTAAAATCAACTTCTGTTCTGAACCGCCTTTGAAAAGTCTTAAATTATGAAAGTGTAGAATAAGGAAAAGGTGGTCCTGTTGTTCATCAAATCCTGCAATAATGGGACAAAAGGGCATTGAGCAAAACTAGAAGAAGATTGACTTAAAACAGATGAAAAGAAAGTACATCTTTATGTAGCAGATTGTGAACTTTTTGAACTTACCATCACAGGAGGTCATCATGTACCAGCAGGTTCAAAAAGAGATTAAACAAATTCCCGGACGACTTGTCCATAAACCAATAATAAAAAGACCGGGCAGGGATGTACCCTCTGACATTTCTAGAACCACTTGGGATGCTGGGGAAGTACAGAGGGAACAGACCACAGGAAGTGATCCAGTTTTGTGCTGTCTTTTAATAGCAGCTCCTCTGGCCATTCTTACAGACAGAATATGGTGGTAGATGGACCATGACTCTGACCCTGCAGGAAATTCCCTATGTCCTTATGCTTAGACTTTACTGCACTTTATTTAAGAGAGAGAGAGAGAGAGAGAATAAAAAGAAGCACTTATGACATAGTACCTTCCCTGGCTTTAAAATAAAGCAGGGTAATTCAGAACAAGAACTGAAAGTCCAACCAGACTATGAACGGAAAGCATTGTAGAATGATTTGCTAGTTAGAAGGGAGTTGTGAGAGGAAAGTTCAATTTTCAGCAACGCCAGGATATAATACACAAGAAGCTAAGTTCTAGTCTATACAAAAACAATGTTTTTTCAGTGTCTGTTACATCATAAATCTCAAGAATAAAAAACAAGAAGGAAAGATTTTGCTGTGATTTACTTAACAAAATTATGTCCACAATAAACTCTTACTACAGTCACTTTTACCAAACATGAATTTTTATTTCCTAATGATTATCATAGTAGGTAGTAAACAACCCTGTAAATCATCCCTTGTTCTTGATCACGGGGAGCTTTCAAGCTAATAATCCCTTTCTTTTGTGTGGAAGTCTGGGTTTAAATGGCATCAGGAAACAAATATTCATTACAGCCTCTGCCAAAAAATTAACCACAACCATTAGCAAAATAGGATAGAATAAAAACAAGTTTACTGCAGGAAAGTGGATACTTTAAATTAAAATGACTGCACAATAAGGATCCTACAAATGTGCTGCTAAAGTCACAGATTAATATGACAAGATGAAAGATTCCAGAAAAGGAAAGAAACTTCACATTTGAAATAATCAAAAGATAATCTGATTGCCTACGGTCTGCTGTTTGATTGCTTTCTGTGCCTCAAAATCTTTTCTTTCATTGAATGGGATCAGCAAAAGGGACACAGGATCTGGAAGGAGTGACCCAGGGACAATTAGTGGTGACCCAATGATCCATAACAATTTTTGGTCCTTCCTGATACAAAAAGAAGGGACTGAGCTACCATTATGTCCACCAGCCTTGAGATTATCCCTGTGCACACAACCAGGAAAGGAAGACTTTGGTTCAATCTATAACTCACTTTTATCATTCTCTTCCTCATTTTATTTCTCCTCTTTCTGCTGCATCTCACTGGCCTTGTTTCAAGCATAGTAGAGTCTAATTAGTCAAGAAGACAGATTTATCCTGTTACAACACTGACAGGTTCCTGCAAGGAGAAAGGCAACTTCACAAAACACTATGTAGTCCACCAACAGCATGTGTTTGCAGTGATTTGAGTTTCTACCTGGACCAAAAGCAATAAACTATGCCATTGTTTTTTCAGTGATGAGACTAGTGAAAAGCACCAGAGAGAGAGAATACATCCTTCCTCTCTGCAATGCTTCCCTTTTTTGTTTTGCCCATACATATTAAGGGCAGAAACCTACAACAGCATTATCTTGTGATTACCACAACTAACATTTTCTGTAAAGGGACAGTTGATACAGTCTTTAATGTTACCTAAATAATTTTTCAGAAAATGTCTTTTTCCTACAGCCAGTAGGAAAGAGATTTGAAGATGTAGTTAAAACCAAAATCCTGTCTTCCCAACCCACAAAAAAATTAAAAACAGACCTTTTTAACTCTGGCTAAGCCCATGCGGCATCCCCATCAGAAGAATCACAGACCCATAGACGGGTTTGTGTTGGAAGGGACCTTAAAGATCATCCAGTTCCAACCCCCTGCCATGAAATGCTACAGAACAGCACAGAATTCTAAAGTAATCTATAATTAATGCATTTTTTAAAGTGGAAAATCAGAAGAGATCCAAATGATTATATAGTATATGCAAACAGACTGAAGTCCAAAGCAATAAAAAATAATTTCATTCGGACTATTAGGGAGCTAATTTTATAACACTTAGGCACCTGTACCTCAAATTTAAAAGGAGTCTGATGAGAACATAAATGAGGTAGGGAAGTGAAAGGTCCTATTAAATACATCTTCTAAACCAGGATTCCATTACTGCAATAAACTACGGTGGTCCATCAGGATAAGAAACATTTATATGTCTCCAAATCTGAAACCTATTTTCTTAAGCATTCACAATTGCCCGTTTTCGAGACAACCTCCCCGATTAGACTGCCTTTTGGACTTTCTGTTTTCCTAAAGAATGTGTACAGAGGTTGCCTGCTTACAATACCAGCACCAAAAATACCTGCCAGTGTTATTAGTTCCATAATAAATTAATTCGCAATAGTATTTTATTCTCGGCACAACCGTGTAGTTCCTTGCTCTATACAAGTTCATACCAAAACTAGAGTTTTAAATTATTGTGCCTCTGCCCATCAATTAATTGAAATGCTTAAAGTTACAAAGCAAATTTTCACTGTAGTGTCCGTAACATTGTTATTCAATTATCATTTTTCCCTATGTTCCCATTCCAGTCCTGTTCTTCTGACAAAAATTTATGTTTCTAAGTTATGTTTCTAGATTTGGTTAACTCTAACAAAACCTATGTGAGGTCCAAAAATTGGCAGCTACCAAAAACTGGTAGAAAACCATTTAGCAAAAAATACAGTAAATTCTGAAGGCTGGACAATGCCAGACAAATTCAAAGTGAGAAACTATAGGTACACATTAAAAACTAAGGAAACTAACCCTGGGAGCAGCATAAACAGTGCTGCAGCAGAATTCCCATCATTGGGAATTCAAGAATTTTTCTAAAATGCTTCAAAGCTTCTATTGCAGCTATTAGAGTTGCACTAGAAATTAATGCAAGCAAGTCTAAGTTGCACTAAGGGTCAAACAAAATTACCACGTATAGTGCCTGAATAAAAACTAGAAAAAAATGTATGCATTCGAAATACAGTATCAAAGAAATTAGGAAGGCTGAGAAGAGCGAATAAAATGAATAAAAAATATACAAACAATTCTATTAAATAGCATTTCTGAAGTAAAAATTAGAATATATTCTGTGGAAGTGGGGAGAAGAGAGAGCTATAGAATCTGGGAGTGTTTCTCAGTACAGGTACTCCAGCGGAACAACGCTTACAAGAGCACTTGAGCTATCACTTCATCTGTGAGCACAGCACCACATCAGGAAGTGGCTCTAAGAGGGAGCCTTCATCCTACAGCTGAGTAAGAGCTCGGCAGAACTGTCATCCCAGGTGCCTGTTAAAATTCATCCTTGCCACAGCCAGAACAACAGGATGAATGTGCTCACTTGAGATCATTCCCCAGCCTTCCTTACAGTCATGTTTTCCCAAATGCCTACATATTAGGATTTTGATCCCCTCTGCAGAAAGAGCTAGGGATCTCAGTGGATGCACTCACTGATGTGGGCAATGCTCCAGGTTTTGGAGGGACTCCCCTACTTCTCCCAGCCCTCCACCAACATAACGGCAGGCCTGCAACACTCTCGAGCCCTCATGCCAGAACCCTCTATACAAAAGGTGCCTTTATATCAAAGATCAAAGACTCCAGATGGTTAGACAGTGCTCTTCTTGTGCAAGAACTGCCTAATAACACATTTAAGATATTGCAGAATCACAGAATCAGAGGTTGGAAGGGACCTCTGGAGGTCATCAAGTCCAATTCCCCTTCTCAAGCAAGGCCACCTAGAGCAAGTTGTCCAGGACTGTGTCCAGTCTCTCCAAGGAGGAAGACTCCACAACCTCTCTGGACAACCTGTGCCAGTGCTTGACCATCACTCCTCCAGTAAAAAAGTATTTTCCAGCATTCAGATGGAATTGTGTGTTTTAATTTG
The DNA here is from genome assembly GCF_040182565.1 of Anser cygnoides. NCBI lineage: Eukaryota > Metazoa > Chordata > Aves > Anseriformes > Anatidae > Anser > Anser cygnoides. Next base: position 88,412,359 of record NC_089874.1, read on the forward strand.
TGCCCGTCACATCTTGCCCTGTCAGTGGGCACTACTGAGGACAGCGAGACTCCCTTTATATCACCATCAGGTATTTAGACACGCTGATAACATCTCCCCTGAGTTTTCTCTTCCCCAAGCTGAACGTTCCCAGCTCTCTCACCCTCTGCTCATACGAAAGATGCTCCAGATGCTTAACTGTTTTCGTGGCTCTTCACTGGACTCGCTCCAAGTAAGTTCATATTTTTCTTGTACCAGGACAGGACACAACCCTCGAGATTTGGCCTAACCGGTGCTGAGTAGTAGGGAAGGATCACCTCCCTCAAACTGCTGGCAATGTTCTTCCTAATGTAGCCCAGGAAATGACCATGGTCAGGGCCAGCAATGACCATCCAACCTGCTAAGGAGGTCTGAGCCCTGTGCCGTTGCCATACTGACCCCCAGGAATTTCACAGCCATCAAAGCAGCCTTGACAGCACACTGAGCAGCCCCGGAAGCCCTCTGTGCTTGTGCTTAGCAGCGAACCCACCAAGATCAATGCTTGAAAGTGAAGAAGTGAAAACAGGGTCATGGTGAGCAGCAAAATGTGCAGCAGCTCAGCAAGCAAGTGCAGCACTGCATGCTGAGGTGCACAAGATGTTTCAGAGTGAAACGTGCCCCCTAACCTCCCAGGGAAGAAGGGCAAGTCTCTTCCTGATCTTATCTACTATCAGGCAGGAGCATGCCGATGAGAACGAAGAGCACTCACTCCCTCTAGAGAGCAGGAGTCCTCCTTTGCTTAAGCCACACAAGGGACCACCGGGTGTTCAGCGATGGGCAGCACCCCCAGTGAGCTGACATTGTCTGCGGTGGTTGTCTTAATGGGGGGAAAGAGCCAGAAGAGTGAAAAAGGGGCACGCCTGGAGTACATCTGTTAGAAAAAATAGAATAGTAAGGAACCTGAACAAACGAAGTTTGGATTTCCTTTGTGCAAGTCAGCAGTGCACAGATCAATAGCATTCTTTAACAGCTCAAGACAGAAACTGCTGCGAAGGAAAGACATGGCAAATGGAAATGGCTGAGCAGTATGACCCCACTTACATAAACCTGATAACTAGCTGTTTGTTTTTTTTGCAGACTATGCTTTTTCCCTAAGCATATATTTTTGGGCAAACCACTGAAGAAACACAAGAAAGTGCCAAGCAAAAGAACTGCTCAATGACTGCCATGAAATACTGTGACAGTGTACAGAATCGCAATAGCATAATGTTAAAAGAAAGGAAGGAAACAGATTTCTTCTTTAGGAGAGCTGCCAAAATAGGACATAACACCTCCTCGGAAAATTTTGTTAATCGTAGAAACAAAAGACCTAGAAGTGTGTGATGTCAGAAAATCTACCAGAGCAAACACTTCCAGAGCCTCCATAATACTATTTTTCCTTTGCTCTCACTCAGTTGCTCTCATGCTGTTATGCCTACAGTCCTGCACATGCAAATCCAGGGTAGCTCTGGTGGGTTCTTATGGGAAAGGATTACCACTAGCATATCACCTCTTTTTCCCCCCTTTTCTTTCTCTTTGGCTGTGTTTTTTGGTGAACATTAGGGAACCCAATAATATGCATGCAGAGAGCTTAACAGCCAAGCACCATGCAGCACCTGCCCTTGATATAAGCATGGTCCAGTCATCACTAACAGCATCATATGGAGGAATAACCAGCCAGGAGTTTGAGCAGGTCCTAAAGAAAACCATATAGTCTCTATGGGACAATTATTACAGGGAGAACCACCTGCTGCACTAAAGACGACACATAGGACAGGATGCTTCTCCTGATGCTTCTCCTCCCAGCTGAGTGCTGGGGAGAGTTTGTCCTTTTCTTTTTCTCTTCCTCTGCTATTTTATTTCTGTTTCTCCCCCAAACCAGAAAACTTTCACTGCTACAGCCAATGCACAGCATCAGCTACAGACCCTGACCGTAAATCTTCGTGCATGTGAACTTGCTGCAACAGCCTGTATGCAATGCTGTCTTTCCCCACAACTTCTGAAAACCACCAAGTGATTTCCATCTGGAGAAAGTGGTCAGGTTTCCAAAGCCATGAGACTACAATTTTTACATGAACCCTGGGAAGCAACGGTGCTAGCAACCTGGATGCTTCTTCCTGATGAAGAAAACTACTGCTGTTGTGAAAGAGGCAATCCGGGCTTCCTTTCCCCCTTTACTCCAGACAAGCTGGGCAAGGCAAAAGACAGAGCTGAGAAATAAATAATTCAATATTAATGTATGAATGGACATGTACCAAACCTAGTAAAAGCAAACACAGAACAACAAAACAAAACAATCTCTTTTCTGTTTTTGACACACAAAATCACGTGCATTTTATTTCAAACACTGCCACATACACAACAGAAAAGGAAAAGGTACACAGGCATTTGTTTCCCACTTTTCCTTCTGCTCCATTTTTGAAACAGCCTCTTTTAAGAACATTGATCTCTACTAGGCTCACAGATACAGATCAGAGCAGTTCGTTCTTTGATAGGAATTTAATTGCAATTGCAATAAAAATCAAATCAAAGATACAGATAAAAAAATTCATGGTAACTTATAGAAATGGGACCTGTTTTGTTAACATATATAAGCCTTCATTTGAGAAGAAGGTTTGTCAGAGTTTTGACCCTTTATTACAAAAAGACTGAAAGATGAAAGAAGATTAAACTGGAGAAAAGTTACACGGAAATTATATTAAGGCTCATATTTAACCTGACAGTCAAACAGATTCACCACTAGCACACTCATTCTAAGTATTAACTAATATTACTTTAATATAGCAGCCATATTTAAAATTGATTTATACAAAATTTAAAGCAATTTTGCAACAGACAGCACAGTTGGAGAATATCTTTGGGCTGGATGATCTAAACTACTGTAATAATACTGATTTTAAATACAGATTCCTTCAAATTCTAAATATTGTAATTATTTTTATAAATTATTAATCGATTTAATGAATAATGTAGGCCCTGACACTAACTGACTGGTGGTCTGATTTCATGTGTAACTCTTGACTGTGGCTATCTTCTATTTGCAAAGAGATTCATTATGTAGCTGTAGGATTATTTAAATATGGTAGACTAAATTAATCCCAGCAGGATGAATATAGAGAAAAAAATATTCTGATCCCTTTTAACAAGTATGGAGTTTCACATATCGCAGTGTTGCAAATGTTAAAATTAGTCAACAACTAATTTACATATTATTTTACATAAGGTTCTGGACATCACTTGTTGAAAGGATTGTGGTATTTTTTTTCACACCTTTCTTTTCACTCCTTTCACACCACAAAGTTTTGTGCGCAAAAGTTTTCAGCAGAACAATTTGTATGGAAGTTTGGATTTCCCAGAGGGAACAGCAACACTCTCGACATTCCAGAAATCTGGTCAGAATTTTTCTGTAAAGTTCCCCAGAATCAGAACAGTACCTTTTCCCACTGAAATGTGTCTATGCAGTATACCGTGTACATCACAGGAAAAATTATCTGAATTAAACAATAAAATGCTTGGCATGACAGTTTGTTTCTCCACTTAATAGAATCACAGAGTACTTTAGGTTGGAAGGGACCTCTGGAGGTCATCCAATCCAGCCTCCTGGCTGGTTTCAAAGATAGATAAACTTCATATAATGAGCACAGATCCTGAATTAAGGTATTGTTTACCAAAACTGCATGTATTCTTACACAGTGAAAGAGATAATTAAAAGAAAACCTTTAAACAGGGAAATATAACAGTAAAAAGTTGACCTTTCCTTTTTTTCTTACAGTAAGAAATAACATATCATCAATCATGATGGTCAATTTTGCAGGTGAACAAAACAAGGTAATTTCTCCAGAGAGGAATACTTTCCATCTCTTTTTTTACGTACTCAATCCCAAATCACTATCAAACCCAGTCCCCCAAGCCCAGTCAAGTACCTGATCTTAGTAGGTACATGACTGTAAGAAAATAATTGTCAAAATTAGAACTGTCAAAAAATATTAAAAAAGAAATGGTCACATTTCACCTAAATTATGTAACAGTCTCACAAACCAATGGAACTGTAATTTTTTTTCCATGAAAAAATAGCTGGAAAACACAGGCAAAAATTTCCACATATTGTTGGGGTGAAATGATGAAAAAGACAATCCAGCAGATGCATGAAATATAAATGAGCCCCCTTCAGTTATGACAACAGTACAGGTTGCAGTAGTGCTCCTTTCTTTTTCTTTTGATGTTGAATGATTTGTATGCACAGTTAAAAAAAAAAAAAAAAAAAGGAAGCAGCCATACAGATTAACAGTTCTGACTAAATGATGCTTCCTAATAAATATTTGTGGATCTTACTTAGACATCAAAGGCAACCACGCATGGCTTGTAGACAAATAATACAACCATAAGATGATATTATCAATATATTTCTGAGGAGACCAGTCAACTACAAACAAGCACCTATGCTAAATCCAAAGGGACTGATGGCTTAATTTAGTGTTAATAAATGAAAAAAAAAAAATTATGGTGTGCACTTCAGAAACAGGCCCCTGCTGAGGTGAAGTTGGGCTTCACAGCACCTCCATAATAACCTAAGTGAAAATAAAACTATTCTTCCAGTCAATTCAAAGGCCCAAACATTTAAATAATCTAAAGAAATAAATTACGATTTAAGCTAAACATAGGTCCTGCATCCTGCACTTATTTCGCATGTGACCCACCCACCCAGAGGACTAATGCACTACCGACCCCACAAAGCTATGCCAATACATGTTGTTATACAAACTAAGCCACCTCATCCCTTCTCTCTGAACGGATTCAGCTTTCTCGACCAGTGTTACTAAAGAATCTCATAACACCTAGCGCAAGGGAATCTTCAGCTTGGAGGAAATGTTTCCTGTATTTTCCTTTGAGTTTTCTTGGATGGAAAAGATGGAAATACTTGGGAGCAACACAATCTACTTTTGTTTCTATCCGTTAACGTGCCAATTGTCCCCCACTACTGCAGTCAGTCAGAGCAAGGTGACCGCTTCTCACTGTGTCTAATCTAAGCCACTAGGCCACAGGTGTTAATTCCAATTAAATGGCTGGATAAAGTAAGGTAGACAAGCTGCAGCTGTAACATACAATATCAGATTCAAGGAATGAGCAGACTACAAATGCAGCACGAACACTGTCCTGACTGATGAAGAGGAGTGCTTCGCCTCACAGTAGGCTGATGAAGAGGAGTGCTTCACCTCACAGTAGGCTGGCAATTTGCAGGTTAATAATTTTACGCACCACAGGGCCTTTCAGCAGGCCAGAGAGAGGAAAGACACTATCCCTACCAGTAGGTAGCAACTGCTTTATCCATGCAAGGATGGAGACAAGGATGATGATGTGAATCCGAACACAACTGTAGGCCAGGCTAAGTATAAAGGAAACATATGTGTCCAGATCAAATTTCTGATCCATGAATTAAAATGTTTTGTTTGCGTAAGAAGACTTTTCCTATGCATAAGAACATGACGCCCAGCCACAGGATTAGATGAATCCCACAAACAACCAGACATTGTAAGAGAAGCTTTGGAGTTGATCTAAGGGTACTTAAATGTAAGTTTAATTTTCCTTTATTTGTTGTATCACATCTCAAAACACTTGCATCTATCTTCCTATTTTGTAAATAAATCACATATTTTACAATTATTCTGGATATTTTACAATTAAGATGGATTATTACAATTAAGCAGGTGATTGGTAGATAAATGGCAAATACCATCTCTTCCAAAGCAATAATCCTTAAAAATGAGATATGAATCACACCATCACATTGCTCAGTACAGACTCCAGGGGATGCACGTACCAAGCTAGACCAGCTGCCTGGAAACTGGTAGAGCATGGTTTTCTAAGAAAGAAACGTCTTCTCATGAAAACCAAATGACTTTTGAACCACAAACCAATGACTTTTGAAATGAGCAGTGGCTTTACCTCCAAGAGTCTTCCAACAATTCTGAAGCAACTACAAAGAAGCTTCAGTTTATTTAATTTATTTGTAATTCACATTTGTTTTTTCCACTCATTCAAAGGATGTCAGTGAAAGCAATATAGCTGCATGAAAATGCCGAATAGCTGACATAGAACAGCTAGTTCTACTGCACATGATATCCCAACCAGTAGACAGGTTATCTCCAAACTTTATAGATGCTACTACTTTAAAGTGCAACATAGCTATACCAGAAACATTTAGCAGCTGCTAAGCACTGACTTGTCATAGGCTAGATAAATATAATTATCCTGGCTTGAAATAAACCCATGTATACCAGTACACCATCATAGCACCTGAAAGAGCTATGTGAGTACTTACTAATAAGGGAACACAGAGAGAAAATCAGGTATCATAAGACATCATCGTTCCCGTAGCCATACTTTTAAACATTCATAAAAGCACTTCTAGACTCCTATTACCACATCTAATTATAAACGTCTTACAGACACTGTAATTATTTCCCCGATATGACATGAGAAATCTGAAACAGATCTCCACAGCTCTGAGCTGCAATTTTCTACACTTTTAAGGTAATAATGGACAAATCTCATTATTATTCTGCCTCCAGTCCACTTCTACATTCCTTTTTTCCTAAAGGAATAGTTTAGTGAAAGCCTTAGCTACAAATGGAAAGAAGTATGTATTACAGATGACAGGATTAAAACATAAAACCAGAATACTATAAAAGTGGTGCTTTCAGTGGTACCTCTTGCAGGCATTGCTTTTCTTAAAAACAGCTCTCACAAGAGACAGTTAACTACGTTTGCAAGGCTGACAATATTAGTCATCGCTGTACTGAAACTGAATAAAAAGATAATTTATGTATCCTCTCATCTATTTCTAGGTGAAATTAACATTATTCCAATTATAATTTTCTTTTTACCAGAGAGATTACAATATTTATTCTCAGACATTTTTGGTTTATATAAAAGTCATGTAAATGCTTCTTTTCTAGATCAGGGCATTTTCATTTACATCTCTATACCAGAGAAAATGTTCTCTATTATACTTCAACACACAAATTCTTACAGTAAGGAAAACCCTCCTGGTACCAAAGTCTCACAGTACAATGTCTGTTATTATTCCTAGGATGTCTGGAAGGATTTTCCCCCAGATTTCTTCTTGGGCATCTAAATGAATCCTAAAGGATTAAATTTGCTGATTCCTTTCAGTTCTATTAATGTTACTGGAACGTGCCAGCTTTCCCTTGTTGTCATGCAAAATTATAGAAATGGTGTACTTTTTTCAGAGTCACTTCCTTCCTCTTGTTAAGCGTTATCAATATTAGAGAGGGCTTGCTTCTGTAAACATACAAAAACTATGCCTTCCTGAGCCAGTGTATCTCTAACAAATATAGAAAAAAATAGAGTAAAGTAACTTGACTCTTATCACAGCACACATCCCACGGAAAGGGGAAAAAAAGGCACTGTTCCTCTGCTGCTGCCACACTCTGACAGATGTTTTCATACTACATAATGGGAAAGAAAACTTCAGTTTAATCCAGGTGGGATTAAATAGGACTAACTAGGAAGTATTGCAAAGGCAAGAGTTCAAAGTCCTCTTCCATCCTCACACATGAAAAGCAAAATCTCTCATGCCCTTTGAAACTTTTTAGTGAAGCTGTTTTACAAGCTTCACTTACCTCATAATGATTGTCGGCCATTTTAGGCGCTCTACATACCACTGTTAGTGAAATAATAATGCTTGTTATTCCATAATTTTAATTCACACAAGCAGCAGAACAGAAAAGCTTGATGGGGATGGAAAAAGCCCAAGCTTAACTCTGTTTTCACTTACGTGATTACACTAAATTGGTATCAGGGGAGTCATTTTTTATATAAAGTGGTATGAGGCTAGTATCAAGCTTGATAAATTAGGAATGGATTTGTATACAGACAATCGAAATAAAATTTCCATGTTTTTTCATTTTTATATTTTATTGACTTTACATACTTTAGTCTGCTCATTTAACTCATTTCAGTAGCTGAGCAATAGTTAAAAAAGTTCTTGGACAAATGATAAGTACGGTGACACTGAAGCTGGGAAAGGCACAACCTCTCCAAACTACCAAATGCAAATAAGCAGAGGTCAAAACATTTAAGTTAAAATATTGTCAGACGGCAGAGAATAAAAAGTAGAAGTGAAGCAATTTATATGTTTAAAATGAATGAGAATTCACAGTATGCATTAGCTAGAGCATGATTTTATCAATAGTGATTTTCTTTTGTAACCTCAAGTGTTATTTTTTCCTTAAATCCACTTATCTTTGTTGCATATTTTTTTTCTGTAGGGTCACAGACTCATTCACATACTTGGGATTAGACACTGGTGTAAATGAACCAGAACAGCAGTTTCTGCAGACCCAATCATTTTGAGTACACTTTATCTTCTCCCTTCCCTTGTCACACTGTTTCAGTTTGGAAACACTTATTGATCCGAACATTCAGATTTCACCTAACCAAAAGAATCATCAACGAGACTGAGGAGCATCAATACCCTTTCTAATGTGAAGCCTGAAAAGCAGCCCACGGAGCTGCGAAGGCTTTCAGTGCTCCGGCTTGACCTTGGCAAACTCTGCGTTATTCAGGAAAATAATAACATTAAATGATTTCATCCAACTTGCAGTACCCCACATGCTTTGCAGAAAAATATCTTAAAGGCATCTGACGGAGCTCTGCCTGTGTGATCACAAGTGTGAGTTTTAAACAGAGAAGATCTGATAGGCTTTATAGATCTTTTGCAGCTACCCAAACTGGGTTATCTGCACCTAATGTCAGTTTCAAGATCCAATATATTTCATCTTGCTAGGGCTAAAAGCAGGTTTTGAGTGGTAATCAAAAACCAGGAGTCTCCCTCTTCAAATGGTACTAAATAACTATTTTTAGCCTACGTATGTTATTCCATACAGGCAGAAAATGTCTTTGCATTTTCAATGTAGGAATAAGAAGGAATATGATCTTCACTGTAAAAACACTGCTTTCTATTCCCAAGTGCCTACTAACGTCACCAAAAAAAAAAAAAAAAAAAACAACCTTTAAAAAAACAACTAAACCCAAACTTCTTCCCTTCAAAAAAATATCTAGACTAAACATAATGTTGACTTTGGAAATACCAGTATAAACTGGTATCTACCAACAGACATGCTACTGCTACTTACTTTAGGAGGAAAACACCTAGATATAACAGAGGCAAACCAGACTCTAAGCCTTCAGAGCAGCCAGATATCCCTCTTTCTGGGTGCTGTCCTTCCTTCACGATGGCATCATGTCTTTCTTTTTTCCACTCACTGTTTGATTTGGGTTTGGGAGGCATCTTTTGATTTCGATTTACTGGCAGCAGCACAGAAGTGAATACTAGAAACAGTTAACTGCCTTAAAAGCAAAGGGAAAACACACAGACTCAAGTCAGGAAGGTGAAATAATTTGTAGAAAAGGGCAGAAGGAAGCTGATAACCAGGAAATAGCTGTAATGTTACTAGACTATCTCACAGCAAATGTAAAGAGAAATGTGCTTGCTTTTAATAGCAGCATGCAGGACCTGAGCTATCTACATTTATAAGCCCTTCTTTTAAACCTTCAGTTGCAGGCAAAAGTGTCTTGGGGTGTCCCTGGCCCAGGTGGGTGGCCCACAGATGTAGTCCCTTTGAAAAGGTGCCCGTTTGGGATGGAGCGAGAACCTCCTTCCAGGAGGACACCTCCAGCCAGGTGCCTCATTGCAGCCTCTCCCTCTCTGGAAAAGATGAGTCTTCTGCTGTCATTTAGACATAATTGTTCTCACTTATAAACAACTACATGTGCGAATACATATTTACAAGAGTCTACAGCTTGAACTAAGAAAGGTAAAAGTTCTCGACTGCTTTCCCACACAAACCTATCAGAATCATGCAGCTGACAACACTAGGCAGACTTACCACGCAAAACATGTCTGTACTTAAAAATATGCTGCAACATAGACACCTGTGAATGCATTAGTGAAGTGGAAAAGGAATCTAGACAGGACAAAAAGCCTTCTCCTAAGGCCAGAAAATTAAAACAAAGAGTGAGAACAGCTTAACTATGAAGTAAGAAAAGCATACTAAATATCACTACATATTCAAAGTGCTGCTTAATTAAAAATAAATAAAAAACAGCATTTTGGAGCATTCTATCTTTGCACTTTTCAGTGAGTTGTATTGCAGAAAAGCGCACAAATGAACGAGCTCTGTGCAAGCGGAAGTCTGCATCCAATCTGAGCTCCACCGAGGGTGCTGGGCTCCTCGCCTGTTTGGTTCTCATTCATAATAAAAAGCTCCTCCTGCTGGAATGTGTGAGCCACTCTGTCTCCCAGACGAGTAATTCCACATCTGAAACCCCGTAATACAGTTTTTACAAAGAAATAAATGCAACTAGTGCATAAATGATAAGAAAAGATGCTTGCTAAGCCAAGCAAACCGTAACTAAGTATATATTCCACAGTGGCAAAGCCGCGGTTCTTGCTCGTTTGGCTCAACAATTATGTCGAGTGCCCACTAATGCTGTAGAAACAAACTTTAAAAAATAAAGTTTGACTTTTCATGGTGAAATACTCCATCAAGGTGACCTTGTTTGTCCAGAAACTGAAATTAACCACTAAAACAAACAAGAGTCAGACCGACTCTCATGTTTTCTTTTTGATTCTAATAAACACGGAAATGAAAGCCCAAATAAAAATTATACTGTTTACAAAACTATGTTTGATTATATTAATAATAGTTTGATTACAGTAAGTTTAAATATATTAATAATAACCTACAGAAATACTTTAACACTTTTTGTTTGTTTGCTTTTAAATGGCATTATTTCTTTAAAGGCATCCCTTGGAGAAATAAAAATCTGCTGTTTTAAGCACTTCTCTTAGACAACAAAGTAGATCCACTGACCTTAGAAATAAAACACTTCACACCTCCTGATGCGTCATTAATTCCATTCTCTGAGGAGGTTAGGGAAAAATAATAATTAATGTCCTGCCAGAAAATGGTCTCAGATTTAAGGCCATTTCCTTAGCTACCAACTGATGAGTTAGTTTTTTGCCTTTTATTAACTGGTAAACCAGCAGTCACTATTTTTAATGAGGACAGTAAACAGCTTTTTGATATAAACTGACAACTTTTAAACTGGACACATACCTCTACTTAATAATGGTTCGTGTTATTCTCTTGAAATGTTAGCCTAATTTGGCAAACAAAAGCCCCCAAATATCAATTCTGCTTTTAATGAAAGGATTCTTACTTTCATTTTCCTCTGAAATCTAATTTTTTACAAGACCTTTCAAACTACCAAGGATTTTCACTTTCATCAGTGAATTTTCACTTCATGCTCTAGCCCTTGAAATCTTGGACAGAAATTTGCTTTTCTCTCTGAAGAATTAATGCACAGCAGTAATGTTGGGAAGGCAGCTGCAGTTCTCCAAGACCAGTGACACTGCCCTTCAGAATGCTTTCCCTTAGACCTTCCTCAGTCCTTTTCCCATCTTTTTCTTTCTTTATTTTCAGATATGCGCAACAAGGGTAAACGAAGACACTTCTTTCAGAAAGCCATGTTATTTGGCACGATTAAAAGTACTTCCAGAGAAATGCCACATCACAGCATGATTAGTGACCAGCTGCACAAAATACGGGTTATTTCCTATTTTTATTAAAAATGTTTCACAGCAATTTACTCCTTCAAAAGCTGATTTAAGACAGGTGTTAAAATGCCCTTGGCCTCAGATCTGCTGTTTTTAATGCTTAACCAAATCCTACCATCTTTTCCTCCTCTTTGTCTTTCTCTAAGAGCACATTTGGCAGTTGTTCTCAGACAAAAAGCAGAACTGTGGCAACAAGGCACCGCAGCAGCACTTCCAGCCTATTTGGTCTTATCTCTGACATACTTTCCTGTTCAAAAAACCTGCCAAGCCTAAATACTACAGAAGCATTGTTGAAAGCTAGTGTTAGAATTGTTCAGAAAAAAAAAAAAAAAAAAAAAAAAAAGAGCCTCTCCATATAAACGGGAAGACTTGATGTCCAGAGAGAAAAAGAGCCTTGGAGAGAGAGAACAGAGGAGCAGACAGGAGGAGGGGAGCAGAAGGGTCCTGAGGGTCACCATCCTGCCTTCTTGAATGCGACCATCGTCGTCCCTCAGGAGAAATCAGGGCAGCAGCTCCCCAAATGCAACAAGCTCAGCAGTTTATTTACATTTCAGCAGCAGTGCAACACTCTCCTCTCTAAGCCTTCAGTTCTGCTCCCCAGCATGGCCCCACGCTAATGTATGTAAGAAAGCTCGCGGACAGCCCCCCAGAGATGGCCTTTTCGGGGAAATCCTCCTGTGAGAGCAGTACAAATTTTACAGTGCCTCTGTGCTGTGAAAACACATCGATCACTGGAGAGAAAAGGATCCTCTGGAAGACCTGGTTCCTTTCCTTATTTACCCTAGCTCAGTGAATGCTTGCATTATTGAAACGAGAACAGCTGCCTGCTGCCACCGATGTGCGGGAAGAATCTGGTTGTGTGAGGCTGGTGACGTGGTCTCTAAGCAAAAATATTAAAGTATTGCAGTAGCCCTTCCATGAAGTATGCTTCCAGGTACTATTCCAGTACAAACGCTCTTCTGTAACAGCAATTTTAACTCATGAGGCACGTGTTAATGAAATGTTACTGTAATTTGCATCAAAAAATAGTGCTAATGTAATCCAAAATTCTATTGATGCTTCATTTTCAGACTGCTGTCTTTCATGAATGCCTTCTGAGAATAAGGAGTGAAGATGCAGCCTTCAGAGCTATTCATTCTGCCAGCAAGTTCCCCGTTCATCTCTGCCAAGAACAAATCTGTTCTGATGCAAACACTCCTCTTGCTTCCACTCCTGAGACGTCTTACATACAACTTACAGCAATCACGAAAAATTGTGTTCATTTATTTCTGAAGTAAGGACATAAAACTAACTATTGTAGAGTCCAGCTAAATGTGTTGCTTGCCAACAGCTTCTTTTTTATTTTTTTTTTCTCCCTTGCTTTATGTTCTGTAGTTTTTTTAAGGAAGGTTGGAAAAGGAAGAAAAATTCAGTGGCATATTGTGGCTGCTAGTTCATCCAACTAAATACCTTGTGTGGCAGTACAATTGTACTAGTATGCTTAGTAAGTCTGACCTTTGAATAGAGAATGAAATTTGATTTAGAATTAAAAATGATACCAGTTTTGGGGGACTTGGGTGGGTTGTTTAGGTTTCGTTTGTTTTTTTCTCATCAACAGACCGAGTTCTTTTTGGACATCCCGGTTACTTCCCATACTGTCCTTTCCTGAGCATGTTACTGAACTGTACTTGCATCTTCAGGCCCAGCAATTATTGAATTTAAATATAAGGTAAAATATCTACTTCAAAATCAGTCATATTTGTTCACATAGATCTTCCCGGTGCCAAAGATGATCTCTATCACTGCACTGCTGTACTGCTTTCCAAGAAAAGAAAGCAAGGAAGGAAGGAAGGAAGGAAGGAAGGAAGGAAGAGAAAGAAAGAGAGAGAGAGAGAGAAAGAAAAGAAAGAAAAAGAAAAAGAAAGAAAGAAAGAAAGAAAGAAAGAAAGAAAGAAAGAAAGAAAGAAAGAAAGAAAGAAAGAAAGAAAGAAAGAAAAAGAAAGAAAAAGAAAGAAAGAGAAAGAAAGAAAAAGAAAGGAAGGAAGGAAGGAAGGAAGGAAGAAAAGAAAGAAAGAAAGAAAGAAAGAAAGAAAGAAAGAAAGAAAGAAAGAAAGAAAGAAAGAAAGAGAAAGAAAGAAAAGAAAGAAAGGAGAAAAACAAAAAAAAGGAAGAAAACAAAAGAAAAAAATTTAAAAAATCATCAGATTGGCTTTGCTTCAGACCAAAAAAAAAGACTACTTTTCCCCTGATTTCTGGTTTACTCACATGCAGATTATACCGTATGTTGTGCTAGCTCTTTTGTCTGCAAATGCCAGGGCCAGAAATACATTCTTTTAAGTAAAAGCTCGGATTCTCTGATGCTAGAGTCTGTGGCTGTTCTACTGAGAATCCTAAAACACAAGAATTAAAAATAGTTACATTCTCTACTCTTCCTAAATTTGCCTTTTATTTCCTTTTTATTTTTACCATAAAAAAAAAAAAAACACTTTTTTTCAGCTCATCTTTCACCTTTCTTGCCATCAGTCTGAATGTTCCAAGCCATGCAATTTTTTTCCCCCTAATCTCACATTCTGCCGAAAACCAGCGCTCTCTTCTACTGATGGAAATCAATAGCTCCTACCTCAGGAAGTGACTTCTGAGTTTACAACACAAACCCCGAAGACAAGGGGCTCAGGCAGCCCGTTTGGAAAGCCAGCCACAGGGCACACACAACGCAGGCAGGTTGACAGTGGCTGCGCTGGGTGCACGAGGTGTGAAGATAAGCCCATAGCCCCTGTGAGGGTGCCCTGCAGCTCCCTCCTTCTCCGCAAGTGTGGATTTCCTTCCAAAGGAAAGGGCGATGCGGAAAGAATGGTGTGCACACAGGTCTTGTCCAAACACCCTTCAGCCGAGATTCAGACTTGGGTATCAGGTCTACAAGGCATACCACAGCAGAAACCAGATACCTGTAAAATCTGGCTTGCTGTCTCTGTCTTTCTCTCTTTCTCCGAGGCCTTCTTGATTAAAAACAGCAGCAGAAAACATTTCAGAAACCGTTAGGCAATATTGCATTGTCCAGTCATTTGCAAAAAAATAGAGAGAGTAACCTCAGATGAGCTTTGAACAATCTGACCTAGGTAACACTTCTCGGCTATACGCTCAACCTACGGTCAGAATGAATCTCTGACTTCTCGGAGACGAGACTAAAGAGTTTACAAAATGATCCGAACACAGGAGGACCCAGGAGGCCACGCAGGAGGAGAGCTTGAGCAAACATAGAGGGAGAGAGCTGATGGCCGGCCTCTGAGGAAGATGATCAAACACATATCCACCTGCTGCCAGCTGTGCTGCATCAGCTGCCCAGGAACAACTTCGCAGCAGCGGTCTACAGAGATGCACAAAACAGGGAAAAAAGCTTTTCAACCACCAACAACCACAATGGAATAAGCTTTAGAAACAGGTATCTCTACCCATTCAGGACACAGAAAAGATTATTCGGGAGAAAAAATGACAGCCAAAATTTCAAAAAACATTGATGTGGTGATACTACACGGACACGTAAGATGCACTGAACACTTAAGCGATGGTGATTTTTCACCTAGTAATTAGAGTTGTAAAGAACAAGGAGTATTACAAGGCACATTATTTTTGAGTTCCCTGCAGACTATACAGAAAATATCACATCAGCTTGCCTAGGCTTAATCATATGAAACCTCCTACTTAAATTCTCATCAGCAGTAGGAGCATCAGTTAAGAACCAATCCTCCCCTCACATATGCAAGACAACTGTCCATTGAAAGTACCAATTTATTCCACCCAAATCTGGAAAAAAAAATCCACATCCACAAAAAAACTGTAAGAACTCTACTTCCAAAATAATTCCAGCAATGAGAACCGTAAGATCGATACGGTGCTGACACATGCTGCACTTCTGCTTCCCTTCCATTAGCAACATCAGTTTTGATTACATTTCTCATAGGACTGATGCCATGCAGCACTTACTTTTCAACACTGACAAAAATAGGCAACAGAAATCTGTCAGGTAAGTGTTCTGTTAAGCTTTTAAAAAAATAAAAGCGTAATTCTTTGCCTGATGCACATTTATACAATACATTTATACAATTGGGCAAACAAAGGATTGTTTTCTGTTAAGTAACCCATACCATCTTGAGAAGCTTTCATCAATAGAAGGATCAAGGGACCCTTGATCAATAGAAGGATCAAGGAGCAGGTTTTCTGTTATCACTTATGATAGCCTAAAAAGGATTCAATAAACTGTTAATTTATATACATAATTTCAAGAGGATATTCTTTATAGAAGCCATATCTTGCAAGATAATAATTGCTTTGAGATGAGAAGCCTCATTTACAGGTTTTCCTAGAAGAACAGGAAGATTCAGCGCCTTGCAGAAGTTTCCCAGACATCTTTACAGTATGGTCAACTTCTTTATAGGGCTGGTTTGTTTCACAAGGTCATTACTCACCTACAGGCAATAGCACAGACCAAGAGCATTCACAACTGTGAAAAATCCCCTGGCAACTTCAGGAGCAGTTTACATATGTGAAAACAACATTGAAATCTTTTTTTTTTTAAAAAAAAAAAAAAGCACTGTTCAGCCTAATTTTTGTTTTTGAGAGGAGCTATGCACAAGTCTTTTTTTTACACTTTATATGGGCATTGAAAAGCTCTGCTGCTTACTCATAAGCTTGAACAAGCTGAGAAAATGGTAGTGTTTGTCCAGAAGAAAAGCGTGTGCACAATATTTCTGCAAATACTGAGAGCATGAGAGTTCTGGTGAAAATCAGCAATTAACAGTCACTCAGGTAGAAATAAAGTTATGTGACTGTTTTATTTATAATGGGTTCTCTAATAGTTTTCTCATCACTCCTGGTTGTTATTCTTCTCCCTCAGAGTCCTCTAGATTTAAATCAATATATACTAGCAATAGAGTCAGTCTTATCCAGGAACATACTGAGCACTAACACAGTTTTCTTTGTTTATTTTGCTGTCTGGAGTGCAGCTGCCCATGGTGAATGAAAAGATGCCTGTCTCTCATAAATGGTTGCTGTTAGTGTAACTTCTTTCATTGACCCTGTTTTCATGACTAATGGCTTTCATTTCTACTATAGCATCTTTCAGTAAGGTATTCACTCAATAAAGCTACAGCACTGTACCAGTCCAAGCACACTTGGTGTTTGGCCTTCAATACTTACGAAACATGAATTTAAATACAAGGTAAAATATCTACTTCAAAATCAGTCGTATTTTACACTGGCATTTTGTTACAGAGGAATTCACTCCTTGGTGGTTTGGGGTTTGGAGGAGGGGGAGGCTCCCGTCTTAGGAGAGATTTAGTTGCTCAGTTTTACAAAAGAGCATACATAAATTCATGCAAAGCAACAACCCATACTACTTCTCTAAACAATTCAAGTTTCTGAATGCACAAAATCCTTTTGGAAGTGCCTGGGAACAGCTCTATTTTAAGGCTGGCATTCTGAAAGTGGCTTCAAATGATACATGCAATCCTGTTCTCCTCTAAAAGCTGATGTTTAAAATCAGTCAGAAATTTCAGACAGAATAATTGTTTAGCCTTCAGACTTCTTGGCACAGTCTTTGCAGGTTTTGCTTGGTTTCTCTTTGCACTTTTTAAGATGAAATATGGCTCTCAAAGAAAGCATTCCTTGGCAGTCCTGTTTTCCATTGCTGACCAGTATCTGCAATAAAATGCCACCTGTCTTGCTAAAATTGGGGTCCCAAATGTATTATTTATAACAAAGTGTATGTGCTGCTCACACAGACGATCTGGGCTATCCTAGGGGATAGCCATAGAGGACAAACTTAGAATCACTAAAAGAAGAAACCAAGCACACCTGGTCCTCATTCAATGTCTTATTTTCTGCCTGCTTTTCCCTAAAAAGAAGACATATTTGCATTCATCTGCTAGCATCTCACGGCTCATTTGGGCTGATCTATGTATGACCTAGGACTTCAATTCTATGATGTTAGCACTCAGCTTTTACTTAAAAACCGTCAAACAAAAATGTCTCTCTGCCGTGAGAGGCTTCCAACAGATAAAGGGCAATTGCAAGGCTTCGGCTTCTGACTTTGCTTCAAGCAACAGTGGTTATGATAAGGACAGCCAGGCATTTATTCCCACCTCTGAAGAGGAAAAGGCAGAACAGATCTTCCCACCAAAGCACAGACAGAAGCCTGGAAATTTTAAAGACACATGGTATTAGTCAGAGGATATCTTTGACTCTTTTTGACAACTCTTAAGATTCATGTATCTAGAAACCACCTAGACATTATTTGTCTATCTAGATATTTAGATATTTTGAATCTGAAAACTTGCAGTTGCTCCTGACAGGGGCTGTAAGGAATTGGGACAAGAAGATAGGAGGATTTTACAATAATGCATCATGCTAGTGGTGGTAGAGGAAGCAGCAATCACAACTGGGGAATATGGGAAAACCAACATCCTACGTGCTTTAAATGATAGATGCAGGGCTTATGGGCACACAGTGGAAAATTCTGTGTTATACAGAGTTCAGCTACCTGGTGTTTCAGGTAGCTTGTTATTTTAGAATTACTGAAAGCTCTGATTGGCTCATTTTTCCTTTTCCTACTTTAAAACAATTTTTTAAAACGTAGGTGGCATATAATTTATTTTTTTCAGAAGCACAGAAGAAAGGCCAGGAGCATTCTCCTAAAGAAAATGTGGCTAGGAAACAAAAATATGAGTGTTTGCTCTTAATTCTTCATCCTTTAAACTCTCAGCAAATTGAGATCAAGGGCTCCCGAACAGCAGACAACACATAAACACTCTCAAATAGGTACAGGTTCCTGGAGCTGCTGCTGCTTTTGCCAGATGAAGCATTCAGGCAGGAGTGCTTTAAAAACCCTGATTGAGAGCTTTCGATATGTTGTTCTGTAAGCTACAAACATACACCCAAAATTGGCCTCTGGAACATCTGCTGCTTTCCTCCTGCATTGGACACTATCAGTTCTGCCGCAATTCAGCCGGCCTTACGCAAGGCAGCACAAAGCACTTCATCATTATAGCAAGGCTTTCTATTAAGTATCAGTTCTTTCACGAGTAAATTAAACGAACCAAACACAACCGAAAGACATGCAAAATATTATTGTAGTCTCCATTACACTGATTTAACAGTAGTGTAACTATTAGGATGTTTTCGGATTGATTCTTGACGTGTTATTTTGCTGATCATTCCGGGATTGGATTTAGATTTTGTTCAGTGATGAGAATGAGAATTCAGAAGTACTCAAAAGAACATTTAGAATTGCTATAACGGGGAATAGTGGGTGGAGGAAGATCTGAATATGTGCTTGCTTCATCCCATTTATCCTGCAGTGCTGGTGTATCTCTTTGAAGTGATGGTATGGGGGAAGAAACTGCATTACCCAAATACCATTTACATAATCAGTTTTTCCACATTTGAAGAAGACATTTCTCTTTGTGGTGCTTTAATTTGTTCCTTGTAATCATATACCTGTGACAATAAATGTAAAATAAATGTTAATTTCCTCCATCCTCTCTGCTTAAAAAAAAAAAAAGAAAGAAAGAAAAAAAAAAAAAAGGTTACCTCCACAAAGAAAGCATTATTTTTACAGCACTGACTAGAAGACTGTATATTGACTGGCAACTCATTATTTTGCTTCTAACTGAATCCCTTCCTTATCCTTGGGAGGAAAAAAATCTGTAACTACCATTTACAGTCCTGAACCTCCAATCAAGTACAGACAGATATATCTATATATATATATAAATCATCTATCTATGATGGACTCGATGATCCTTATGGGTCCCTTCCAGTTTGAATATTCTGATTCTATAGTTCTAAATTCTGGGGACAAGAAGATAGAAAGTTATGTGCATATTCATTTAGACTTTTGATATAACTGAAAACAGGCGGCATATCTACATGAAGATTATGCCCACAAAGTAAGCTTGAAGTTAAGCCTCTCATGCATCTGACAGGAGCAATGGCCCAGGTTTGTGCTGCACATCTTTATATGTTACTCCACACGTGGTAACTTGTGTGTTTGTTATCACCACTGTCCAGCGTCATGTGAAGGCAATCAAACAAACATGTCCAGTGTCCTCATACTGCTTAATGGATTGGAATCCTTGCGCTCATACTGGAAGTATTTGTTTGTGTCATTTTTTTATGGTGCTAATGTCCTAGCTTGGATCCAGCAAGGGAAACCTTCACTTCAACAAAACCAGATTAGAATTTATGGATTTATAAATTCTTATGGATTTATATATTTATGGATTGCTACATATATTAATGTGAGCACTTTAGAGCACTTCACCAGCTCTCTGTAGCCCAATTCTCTCTACCAGCAGTGAGAATTGATCAGTTCTGGTAACACTTAAAGAGAGACAGAGAACACAGCTCCAGAAACGTGTGTTCTTCTCCCAGCGTAATAAATTTAGCCTGAGCATCTGCTATTTAAGGTTTCCTCTGATTCAGCAAAAGGTACCCAATTCCTTGGTCCAGATAACAATTCAAGTATCACTAAGGATAAAACATACTCTTCCTTTTCTCATTATATTGATGGCACAGAAGCTCATTAAGAATGCCCTGTGACCTAAAACATACGTATGGATTACAGCTGCCCTTTGAATAACCAGCTGTGCATGCAGGCATCTCTGACACAGACACATAGGCTCATACAGCAGGAAGAGCTGCCAAAGCCTCCTTCAGGCCAGCGGACAAACAGCAGCAACACGGGTCATACAACACTTTCAGGTCCATCAGTACTTCCTCGGTTCCAGCAGCACCCCACAGTTGCTCCTTCCTCTTGGTTCTGTACACCCCTTGCTACCTTTGCATTTGTCTAGGCTCAGCACACTGTGTGCTCTCCCAAACCAGTGCTTGGCAGTAATGTTCTCTCCACAACATCGCCTTGATCCACTCCAAAGTGGTCCTGGTAGGTTTTACGCCTCTTCTGACTGCAATGAAGTAGGAAGTTACTGAAACACCGCTGTGACAAGTGATGGAATTTATTTCACAAGGGCTCCCTGAAAAGCCTGAGAGGTACACATTCATAATGGCTGTTACTGCACAGATATGATCCAATGAGCTATTTTCAGTACTTCCACCAAAATCACAGCAGCTGTTACAAGTAGCTGAAATGATTCTCCCACCAGTAAAAGATTATTAACATAGACAAAATGGTAGTTTTTAGCCAGAAAAGCTACATTTTATACAAAAAAGGCCAAATTCCACATTGCCTCAGAAAGTATGCTATCCCAGGGGCGGAGGAAGATATTTTATTAAACTTTTTTTTCTGCAAGTAGCAAGTTGATTCTTTCCACATCAAAACTCTGAGGTGGGAAGCTGAGACACTAAACACAGAACTCAGGAGTTCTTGGCATCTGAGACTGAGGCTTGTACATGCACCTTACTTTTTTTAAAGGACAGAAGTTAAAATTAACTTTGCAATACAGCACACTATTTGGCCAAATATGTTATGTCTTGGAAATTCAGAGTAACCTAAGCCTAAGAACTATCACTATTGATAGGTGTAATAACCTGTCATTTTTCTGTTCACCCAAAAGCAATCTATTGAAGGCTCATCACAATTCCAAATGAAGTTGGTAACAGTTGGTATCTGTATCTCATTTGAAATGTAAATGAGTCATTTTTGTCTTTTGGGGGACTTGGATAGAAGAGACTGCTCTTCAGTCTTGTGGTTAAAAATAACTTCCCACTTGTCACACACAATATCCCTTTAATGATCCCTGCTTAGTATTGCTTTCATGATGACCTATTAAACAAATGGGGACTCAATGCATCCTCCATAGTTTAAAGAAAGTCAAAAATTTAAAACAAAAATAAACATGTGTAGCAGAAGACCAGGTATTCCATTACATCTAAAAATATCATACTAGGATTGAGGAAATTTCAAAAATAGTAATAATAAGAAGAAGACAAAATAGGGGTGTGAGATGCAGCACAGAAGGGCTTCACATGACTGCCATTCCTGAATGTTTGGAAGAGATTCTGCTCCGGGCAAAATCTCCTCAGCTTCAGACTCTGCCGAATACTGGACCTATTCCAGTTGGTTTCTCAGCTGCTCTCCCTTCCCTGAGAGGAAGCTGAGCAGCCAGTACCCCTTCAGTGCATAGAGATCATATGTCACCTTTGCCTGTCTTCATGTAAATATCATCTGATAATCATGATAAAATGCTTGCTCAGGCACAACAGATTAATGATTGCAACACATTCACTCCCTACTGAGCTCTTCTCCGGTAGTTTGTCACCATTAAAACTAGGTAAATGTCAAAGCGGGCAACAGCAATACATCATCTGGGAATTTCTAACTGTAGTAATCAAATTACAATCTTTATAGCATTGTTTCATCACTGCATGAGGTTTAAATTGTTGTGAAGAAGAACTGAAGAACAATCCTACAGGAGGCTTCATTGTAGCTGTTAAGCCAGTTTTCTGGACTGGGGGAGGAACAAAGCCTTACACAACTAGAAGTGATAGACACACTGGATGGCAGATGCTATTCTGGGACAGATTCCACTCTGGTTACGTAGGTGGAAAGAATCCCTGTCCCACAACACACTTGCCCCATTTGTGGGGTCCTGCACACCGAGGCACGTAGAAACAGTCAGTCACTTCGTGTGTAATGATGCCTAAGGTTACGTCTACACTACAAAATGCAATGCTGTGCAAAAATATCTTCACTGACTCAAGTACCAGAGGCTGCATCAGTGTGCTAAGTACAATGCTATAATGGGGTTAATTTACTGTGCTGACAAGGTCCACTGCCAGTGATTACTAAACCTTCTGAACCAGACAGGGCTGCCAACCGTAAAATTACTAGGCAGCAAGGTGGGGAAGAAGCTCTCACAAATCAGTGCTGGTTTTCTACCTCAGCTTCAGCAGGGCTTTTGACACTGTCTCTCACAGCATCCTCATAAGGTAAGCTCAGGAGGTGTGGGGTAGATGCATGGCCAGTAAGGTGAATTGAGAACTGGATGGATGGAAGAGCTCAGAAGGTTGTGATCAGCAGTGCTGTCTAGTTGGAGGCCTGTAGCTGGCGGTGGCCCCCAGGGGTCAGTACTGGGTCCAGTCTTTTTCAGCTTACTCATCAACAACCTCTCAAGAGTGTGCACCCTCAGCAGGTATGCCAATGACAAAAGCTGGGAGGAGTGGCTGATACCCCAGAAGGCTGCTGCTATTCAGAGACACCTGGACAGGCTGGAGAACTGGGTGGAGAGGCACCTTGTAAGTTCAACAAAGGCAAGTGCAGGGTCCTGCACCTAGGGAGGAATAACCCCATGCTCCAATAGAGGTTGGGGGCTGACGAGATGGAGACCAGCTCTGAGGAGAAGGACGAGCAGTCCTGGAGGACAGAAAGTCAACCATGAGCCAGCAATGTGCCCCCACTCATTGCCAAGAAGGCCAATGGTATCTTGGAGTGCATTAGGAAGAGTGTTGCCAGCAGGTCGAAGGTTATTCTCCCCCTCTACTCAGCCCTGGTGAGGCCACATCTGCAGTACCGAGTCCAGTTTTGGGCTTCCCAGGAAAAGAGAGACATGGAGCTCCTTGAGAAAGCCTAGCAGAGGGCTATGAAGATGATTAGGTGACTGGAGCATCTCCCTGATGAGGAAAGGCTGAGAAAGCTGGGCCTGTTAAGCATGAAGAAGGAATGGGAACACAGTGAAACAAGGGACGTTCCATCTGAATATGAGGAAAAACTTGTTTACTGTGAGGGGGACAGAGCACTGGAAGAGGTTGCCCAGAAAGGTTGTGGAGTCTCCTTCCCTGGAATACTCAAAACCCACCTGGACATGGTCCTGGGCTAGGTGCAGTAGGCGACCCTGCTTGAGTAGGGAGGGGTGCACTAGGAGGTGTCTTAGGCAGGCAGGAGCTTCCCCCTGGAAATGTGCCTGAAGGCTCCCAGTCAGGAGCTACTAGTGATTCTTCCAACCAGACAGGAGACCTCTTCCTCTGAACAAGGAAGCAGAGAAGCCACGAAAACATTGAGAAGGTTTCTCCTTAACTCTAAAGAAGAGAGCAAGGGTGAACCTCAGACTGACCCCCACCACCCCTCCACCTCCAGGCCCCCAGGACCTTGGCAGCCCTCCCACAGACTGCCCGTGTTGTGGCGGCACAGCAGCGCAGAGACCAGGCTCTCTCCTGCCCCATCGCTTGGGGCACAAGCGATGGCACCTCTTCACGCTGTGGGGACAGGGGTAGGTGCAGGAGATGGCCCCTGAGAAGGGCTCCCGCAGCACTCAATCGTCAGCAGAGCTTTTATTGACTGCTGGGAGACCTGGTGCCGCCTGGCCATGCCTCCCTTGCCCATCTGCAGGATGTCTGGGTGCTTTGCCCCCTCCCAGCTGCTGTCAGCATGGGGGGCTGCACCACTTGCAGGGAGCCCGGTCGGTGGCAGGGGGGCAGTGGAGGCCCTGCCCCTCCGGAAACACTGCTGCCACCATCTTGTGGCACAGGGAGCCCAGGCACAGGATGAGGAGGGGGCTGGAGGCCAGGGCACAGGAGGGGAGCTGGAGGGCAGGCCCTGGGCCCAAGGGGCAGCCTGTCTCTCTGGCAGTCAAAATGGCCAGGGAGAGCCAACCCCAGGAAGGGGGCCCTCTGCCCCCCGACCCTCCTCCTCCTTCCTCGTGAGGGCGTCTTTCAGGCCACAGACACCTCTCCCAACACAGCCACATTTGGCCATGCGTTGGCCACCATCACAGAGGCTTCCTGATGTCACAGTGGCATCTGCCCCCCCTATTGTTCCGGGCCCTATAAAATGCCCCTGCGCAGGGCCCGCCACTCGCTGAGCTTCCAGGCCCTCTGACGACAGCCATCATGGATGGGAGGAAGAGGACCTGGAGCAGAGGCTGCCCACCCTTGCGTGGGTCCGGAGAGGATTCGTTCCTCAACGCAAAGAGCAGGAGGCCACTGCCTATTGTGAGGAAGTGGAAGAGGTCCGGCGCCCGTGGAAAAAGAGCAGTGCCCTGCACTGCAACTAATGCTGTGGAGCCCATGGAGGTGGATCCACCTCCTGATGAAGAACCAATGGAGGTGGATCCACCTCCAGATGAGCCAATGGAGGTCGATGTGCCAGGGCTCCCCGCCATCAAGACCCATCGGCGGCATCGCAGGAGCACACGACCAGCTCCATATGCACGGCCCGGCCTCCGTGCCTCAAAATAGCACAGCCATCCTGCTGGCTCGCCTGCAGGGTGGCCTTTTTCCTGTCCCCCATCCTCCATCCCCCACCCCCACCTCGTCCAGAGGTGTCATCTCTTCTGCACGGAGTCCCGAGGAGTGGGCACGAGGGGACTTGGCTTCCTCTGGGATGCTGCACCAGGGCGGCAGAAGGAACCCCTCAGAGAGCCACAGTGGACCTTGGGACCTGGAGCCCGGCGATGTCTCCGTCTGAGGACAAGAAGGCTGCCCCATGGCTGTTTGAAGAGGAAGCCGCACCTTCCGTGGCAATGCACAAAGAAGAGCAGCGGATCAGTCAAAGCTGTTAGGGAGATGGCTGCTCCTCTGAATAAGCAGAAGACTTCTGCCGGGAAGGTCTGCGAGGACGAAGTGCTGGAGTGCAGCATTAAGGTTCATTCAGGATGCTTCATTGAGTAGTTTTTTGCAAGACTGGGCAATAAATAGCAATAATAAAAATAATAACAAAAAAAAAAAAAAAACGGAAAACCACTTTCCTCTCTTATTTGGTGGCACTTTAGCAACTGCATCTGCACTCCTGCATCCCCTTCTGGTCTCCCCAGTATGGGAAAGATACTGCATAATGACTTCTGATCTGCTCTATGAATGATTTAAGCATCAACAGAAATTAAATACTTCAGCCATTAAGGCTTTTTTATTATTATTATTTCTTTGTCTTTACTCCCCACAGTTTTTTAAATATTGCTATCTACTAGTAGAAACATTCTCATTTTAAAAAGAACATGACAGATATAAATTAGCATATGCTGAAAATTGCCTAAATATTTCAGGTATGTACTATCCCACAAGTTTAAATGAAAATTAGCGAGATGGTAATTTGAAAATCAGAATGAATCACTTGACACCTTCTGAAGTGATAAACAGGTTTAATTGTATCATGAATAAACCTGCCATGCCCCACTGCTTTTCCTGCCCTCAAGAGCCCTGTCCAAAATGATTTTACAAGTAATACCCATTTGAGACATTTAAATCATACCAGAGCAGAGCTTACGGTTATGCTTCTTTGAAGATCCAGCTGTTAAAGCAGGCATGGGTATTTTAAAAAAAGGCTGCTAATCTGCCAGCAAGCAGTAGAATACCATGTCACAGTGGGGTGAGAAACCACAAGAAACTAGAGTAGCATTGATGCTTGAGCTGACAAAACTGCAGCAAAAACTGAGAATGGGACTCCTAAGATATCAGGGACAGAGAGAGGGTCCAGGAGAATCAGGGAACCTTGACCATGGGGTTTCTGGCTAGGAGAAATTAAAAAGGAAGAATGGAAGGAAAAGGAGGAATTACCTGGAGAAGTTTGGGGATAATTTAGGAGATTCCTTGGAACAAAAGGGGCTGGGTATAGGAGCTGGGGTATGTTGGAGGAGTGAGAGACTACATTTCAAGGAACAGGGGTGAGAATCCAGGGGTGGAGGATATTTCTGGATCACAAGGACTTGGGGTTCCATGGGGCAGCTCAGCAGCTCTGCACACCAGTGCTACTGTGATTTCTAACCCCCATCCCCCCCCCCCATGGCATGGTAATCCATACATTGCAACAAGTCAGCCCGATGCATGGCTTTGATTTGGAGGTAGGGGAGGATGCCCAGGACTGTCACCTCCACAAAGGCTTTCCTAGCACTGCCTCTTCCTTAGCTCTTCGCTTCAGTTGTGCAAAATGTATAGCCCTAAATAATAACGTTCCATCCAATTAATTCAACACTAAAAATAATCCAGTATCTCTAGTCAGAAAAACAATGACAAAAGGAAAAAACAGTTTGAGAACTGAAAAATGGGATTTTCAAGTAGTAATTTACTTAACAATAAGAAGAAACCTAACTAGAGCAATATTTAAATTGCATAGATACTGCTATGAGTCTTTTACTGTGAAACTGCAGTTTAGATGACAAATTCTTTTGGAGGATCTCAAGGTTAAGGCTGATTAGGAGGAATGAGGGGTTGGAACATCAGTTTCATACAAGTGTGGGGAGATCACTTAGCTACTCTATGGTTCACTAATGCTGATGATACTTTGCCCGTCAATGGAGAAAAAGTTGATGAAAAGGTAACCACTAAAAAACTAAAACCATTCCATTGGGTTTGTAAACATTGTGTATTTTATTTTTATTACAAATATGACAGATGAAATATACAGTACTGCTGACCTTCTATACCTCAAAAATACTCCAGAAAAAGAAAAATGGTGAGCTTTTTACAGCTCCTGTAGTATTTTTTCACACTTGTTTACCATCCCATCTATTCATTGCCACTGAGTACACAAATAACAGGAGTTGAAAGTCTACTTCCTGCACACGCAAAATGCACACTGCCCTTTGCCTAATCAACTGGGGATTTTATTTACCATCGGGTTACACTAACTTATGCTTAAATGAGGATTATATTTCTTTTACAGTTTTAACTCAACCTCTCTTATTTCTTCACCTTTCTCTTCAGTGCATCTTTTGCCATGCTTGTGCCCAGCAACTCCAACATTTCTCCAGCATCCTGGTGCTCAGCCCACGGATGCCGAATGGCAGCCATTTGCCAATGGGCACAGGCTTCACCTGATGGAAACAAGGGGAGGCAGAAGCCCAGACACAGCAGTGGTGGGCTTGTCTTCAGCCTTCAGCCCTCTTGCACTGTAACAGTGACTGCAGCCATAAAGGGATACATCTTCATTGGCAATCTCCTTCTGCTTTGTTAAGACAGGTTGGAACACAAAAAAAACCTGAAAACTGAAACCTGACATTTTATTTTAAAATCCCATTTTATTTATAAATCCATACCACATGTGGATGGTCAGCATGGTAAATAATGAAGAATACAAGCCCTAAAACAATACCAAGGCAAAGCTGTTTTGTTCTGCAATCTGTGCTTGTTACTGCTAGTCAAATAATGAATCACAGAAACAATGTGCAATTGGATCTGCAAAGATTTTCTATCTGTAGCAGACTTCAGTGGCCACTACATGTCCCTGCAATACTGTAAAATGCAGTTTGCAGAATGCTCACATGGCTTCAGAAAAGTAGTGCTTTCTGAAACTCGATTAAAAGTAAATAAGGAGAAGTGAAAAGAAAGGGAATTAAGAGGTATTAAAGTAGAGATTCTTTTTCTAGCCCCTCTGGTGAAAGATATCCTATAACCATCTGCCTACATCAGAAATGAGTATGAAACGTTACTATTGTGCTCATCTAGAGCAAATTAGGTGGTAGTATGGAAATAAATACAAGCTTTTTAATGAAATATACAAATTAACGCTATGTGGACAACATATTTTTTTCCCTTGTCAAAAATCTGGGTGATCTGGTAGACCTGGCAGTTTGTCCCCACTGGACCTGAAAAAGCCCCCAAATCATATTTGATATTCACAAATAATTTTGTAGATGCTAAGCAAATTCAGGATATTGCAAGAAGAAGAAAAAGAAAAAGCATCCATATGTATCTAAGTAAAACTGTAATCTCATCTGTCTGAAAGAGATTTAAAACGCCATATTATACTTGTTTATACATGTGTGTACGTAATGTGTACACACCGACAGGAACTGTCGTTAGATAACATATGCAGTCATAACGGGTAATCAGAGCATGAGGAAAAAAGAAAAAAAAAAGACTTACTCAAATCTCTGTTTCATTTAATTGCGAAAAAGCATTCGGGTTTTTTTTAGATCTTTATGGAAAACAGGATTGCAGGCACATATATGTTTCATAAGATTTGTTTAAACAATCACCTTCATAATATGAGAGACTGTTTAATCAATTTCCTTCATTGCTGTAAATTATTTGAAAAGTAATTTTATGATCAAGACAACATAATGTTGGTCCCATTGCAGGGGAGGTGGAACTAGATGATTTTTCAGGTCCTCTCCAACCCAAACCATTCTATGATTCTATGATAATAACGATAAACTAATACAAGACTGTCATATAAGTAAAATCCTATTACTTTAGGATCAATTCTATCCCAAATTAACAAAACAAGGAAAATACTAAGAATCTGGAAGAAATAAAGCATACTATTACTCATATAACTATCAAAAAGGAAAAAAATCCATATAGGGTGGGTTTGTGTTTTTTTTTTCTTCTTTTGGTAGAACTGGACGTGTGGTCAGGGGAAATTTGACAGAACTCTAACAGAGCCCTCAGATATTTGAACTTGTACCACTCTCATCACTAGTGACACCTAGAAATATTGGTAGCTAGTATCTACATAAACTCATCCATAATGAAGAAGACAAACTATATTGTTATGAAGACTACAGCTGGCTGCAAGACAAAAAAATACAGAGTGGTGAAAAATTATGAAGTGTTACATTGAAGAAAGACTGTCTTCATTAATAAGTGGGAGAGAAGACAGCTGTCACGTTAAATATGAGAAGAGGATGCAAAATTAGGAGTAAATGTATAAAAGCAACTGCAGAAACAGGAATACAAAGGAATTGTGTGATAGGCAAAACAAGCAGAAAACAGTCAATGGACGTTCATACTGAAAATGTACAAACTGATAGATTACAGAAACAACCTCAAACTGAGTTATTACAACCAGGAAGAAATCTAGAAAGCACTACTGTGGAAAGAGACTATGCAGATTACAAAATGCAAATTACTTTGGAATACCACATGGAGACATGAGTCAGGGAGATTGTAGTTACTGTCTAAGCCATCACTCCACCTGCAATCTTGAATATGATCCTTGTAAAACAAAGATATTTGCAAATCATTCAAAGGTTACAGAAAGCAGAACATTTAAGAGGAGATTCAGGTTTGCATATTTAAGCAAGAATAGTGCCTTGAAAACAAAGCATGCAGAAAAATACCTTGAAAATAAGGTATATAAAACTAATTACGAATACAGAATTTATGTATATATATATATATATATCTTACTTAGGTCAAAACAGTATGTACAAGAAGCAAATAAGAAAAATGCAATTTGTACTGCAACATGATCAATACGCAGTCAAGTATTAAACTGCCCAAATTAACTCTTCAAGAACAATATGCCCTATCCCTGGAAGTGTTCAAGGCCAGGCTGGATGCGGCATTGGGCAACCTGGTCTGGTGGGAGGTGTCCCTGCCCATGGCAGGGGATTGGAACTTGGTGATCTTTAAGGTCCCTTCCGACCCAAACCATTCCATAATTCCATGATTCTAGGAACATAATCCAAGAGCATAAGATATTGAACAAAAGTTACACTTCTGACAAATGTGTAATTTTACAGCAGATTATTTTAAGCTGTAAAATAAATAGAAACGTGTAGTAATAACATAAATTTGTGTTTTTCCTAACTGGCACAACAGTGTATGCTCCACTGCAAGAAAATGTGATGCTTTTTATGCCTTGTGAATGCATGTATGTGAAGGGCAGAGGGTGTTTTTTCCCTGATAGACCTAAAAGGTTTTTCTCCCATTATCACAGATACGGGGCTGTGTGCAATTGTTTTGGCTTCTTGGTTGCTCAGCATGAAACTTCTTTCATTTCATGGTGTTGGGTTTTTTTTTGTTTTGTTAGTTTTGTTTTGTTTCAATCTTTGCACACCAGTAACGCCTAGCCTGAGCTTTGGCTTACAATACTTACTGTTCACTGTCCTCACCCTGCTTCTTAGAACTCAAGTTCTGTTCATTTTTGCAGAACAAAGCTTTTAAAATCCTGTGACCATGATGTAAAAGGCTAAGGTTTTCTACAATAAGGAAGGTGGGAGATGTGTCCTTCTCCCGTTTGGATCTCCCAAGCGGTTACTGGTTCTCTTTACAAAGACCGCTCCATTTGAAACCTGACAAAATCCTTTTGCCTTCCCTGTTCTCAGCCATATCAATGGGTAAATCAGTCCCATACATTACCTAAAGAGAGAGCAAAATCATAAAAGATAAATACTTCTGGGATGGTCCCTCAGCAACACTGTTTTCTGAGAACTGACTGTTATCTTGGTCCATTATTTTTCTCCTTCCTGTTTTTCTGGACAGCTTACTGCTGAATTAAGCCAATATAAACATAAAAGCTAGGTCCCAATAACCAAGCAACATACAGTGATTAGTACACAAAAGAAATTTATTCGTCACATAGTAAAACAAAACAAAACAAAAAACTCTAAATGAACATGAATAACTTCTTGAAAGAACACCTGTCTTCTAGTTCTCAATGAATTTACATTTTATAATTTATCTATCATTTACCTAATTTAAATTTTAGCTAGATTATACATAATTCTTTAAAAATGAAATTAAATACAATTGAAATAATGCAATAGCAGATTTTTATGAATATATTTACTTGTATATATAAGATACTTATAAAATTTTATTCAGATTTTATAAATTAAGTTATTCATATGGATACATAAAACATATAGAAACATATAGAAACATGAGATGTAAACATGTATCTCCTACAACTCACACTGAGAGACCCTTACTATATCAAAAATATTTCTACCTCATCTCCTGCTTTCATAAAATTCTACAGAGTGTTTAGAGGGTTTAGCCACACTGAAGAATTGGTTGTAAATGCTACCAGAAAACTTAAGATGCCCTCTGTGCTACAAAACCTTTCTGACATCTATCAGAATTAAGTACTGAAGACACAAAATTGACTTCAGTTCTAAGATCAAGGTTTTTTTTTTAATTTTAGGGTTATTAACTGGAAATAGATCACTACACTAGGAATATTTGTTACTAATTAATGTATGACATATATTTCTCATACATATTTTATTTCCATTTCATTCCTGAACCTACCCATCCTTATTCACAGAGTTACTGGGATAGTGTCCGAAAAGTATGCTTAGCATCTTACTAGTCAACAGATTTGTAACAGCAAGCCAAACCATCTTCAAGTATTTGTTAATTTATTGTAAGCAATGTTTTCTACTACTTGGCTTGCACTATAGATTTATATTTTTTTCAGATTTGTAAATTTGCAAGTGAAACTGAAACTGACTGAAATGTATCTCACAAACAGCGTATTAAAAACTGCAAGCACAAAGGGAGAAATTCTGCTACATGCCTCCTAACCTAATGCAGAAGTAATCCTCTGACAATCCAGATTTGCTTGTTTACCACCATAGTTGTACCAAAAACTTCAAAAAAATAAAATAAGCAGAAACAGGGAACACCATCAAACGAGTAAACTGAGATCTTATGCAGCTTATAAGAAACATTTTCACACCATCCATTTTATTTTTGTTCTGTAACATCTTGCAACCTTAATTATTACAGCATTAGAAAATTGCAAACAAACAAGTTTGAGACAAATTGTGAAAAATGACTAAAGGTTATTATCTGTGATGATGCACCCCTTCACTACCTATTGCACAAAAATAAAAGTGTACAGCAGCATATCCATGGCCAGGTACAGGGATGAGAACTGCCATGTCAGGCAGGTAATCAAAGTAAAATTGCTGACCAAAAGACTCACGCAGTGTCATGCCAAAACCTCCCCTCCTAGAAGTCACACAAATTGCCACATTTCTAAGTGGAAAACAATTTCAATGAAAGGAAAAGGCTTGTATAGCTGCTCTAAATTATACTTAGCTAACAAATTCTGTATAGTTTCTTTAACAGTTCTCCTGTAGCTCCATCATGCAAGTAATTGTTAACTACTGTGTAGTATAAAATTATTAAAATGTTTATTTCCTAATGTCAAATCAATTATTAAGCACATAAGAAGCCTTATGAATGGCTTGAATTATTAATTTCTATTTGTCATTTGGTCTCGACTTCAGCAACATCAGAACAATGCAATGATACTTGAAATTTGAATTGCTTGGTTTCAGTACTCTCGGAAACATTAACAGATTTATTGATAAGTGTTCTTTCCCATCACAGAGGAAAAAGCTTGCCACATTCAATTTTGCATATTTATCTGAGACATATGTTTTTATTGTACTTCTATGGAGCTACGTTAATGCTTTCCTTAGCAAAATTGAATCACATGACTTGCACAGTAAACATCACAATGCACATAAGCTATGTAATAATCTTGATGAAATCTGCAATCAGTTCAGCCTTTGTACTTAATTTTATGATTTGAGATGGAAAAATCACTAAAGGAAATGGAGTAAAGAAAAATAAACTAGCAGAAAACTAAGGTTTCATAAGGTTCTTCTGATAAAGGTGTAGGAAACATTCAGTCTCTTCTGGTTCATATTACATCAAACCTCTCTCATAAGACTTACAACAATTGCCTGAAGAGATCAGAAATATAGCTAGATTATTATACCCTGAAATTATATTTTTTAAGACTACTGCTCCAGAAGAACTCTGGAAGGATAAAAGACATTTAAATAATAAAAAACCATGAACTTTTATAACTCAGAAAATCCATCTCTTTAGTTTTGGTATACATTTCAGGTACAAAGTAAATCTTCATTTAGACTAGTTCGCTAGTCCCCAGGATGTAAGTAATGTATAGGACTAGGGGACTAAAACAATGCTCCTGGATCACTGGTCTATTTCCCTGCTACTGAATACACAGAATGACTCTTAAAAAAAGGATAGCATTCCACCGTAAAACCAATTAATTAGTTTAATGCTTATTATCCTGTCTGGAAAGCCACTCCACAAACTCAGTGCTCTAGTGGCTAAGGGATTTATTCCAATTTTGAGCTTAAATTTCATTTCTGGCTGCTTGATGTGTGTGTGTGTGTGTGCTTGTGTGTAAACAGACCTTCAGTACCTTCTTCTCCAGCCTGGTGTTTACAACCAGAGATTATCTGTAGATGGCAGTCACACCACTCTCAGCGTTCTTCTCTTCTGCTCCTCTATACCCAAATCAAATTCTCTCACAAAACAGGCTCTCTCCTTTGTCCTGGTGATATCACTTGCTTCATTTGTTGCAGTTTCAGTTTATCTTTTCGCATGCAGGTGACCAGAAATATACATAGTGATCCAGGAGAGGTTTCATCAGTGCCTTATCTGGACATTTTGCCATCGTAACTGAGTCTTTTATGGACGCATACCATAATGACTAAATGACCAACTAATGCACCTCCTCTTGATGCTGCTTGTCCCTGCTCATTTTCTGCTGATGATCTCTTGGCCTATAGCTGAAATTTCTGCTGTTAGTTCCCAAATGCAGACACCTAGCACTTTGTATTATTAAATTTCATCTAGTTGCTATTACTTCAGTCCTCAAGGTCATGCTGTTCTTCCCCTGTAACATCCTGATCCTCTGCGGTCTTAGGACTCTTAGCTGTGCCATCAACAACCTTCATTACAGCAGTGACATTCTGTTGCCCCACCACTGCCAAAAGCACTAATAAAGGCAATCATTCCCCAGAGAGCTCCCCAAGAAATTGAACCAGCAATATTCCTCGTGTCTGATGCTCTCTGAAGTCGCCCCAGCTGCCATCTCCGTTCGCCTATATTTACAGTTACTTTGATAACTCCCATCTCCTCTAGCTTTCCTTCTGGTTTACCATTTGGCACTAAAACAGATTTTATTTTTTTTATAAAACTGCTTTCCCTACTTAAAAAAGAAATCAGTTCTCTTTCCTCGAACATGCTGCCATCACATACCAAAGGTTAACAATGGCATATTAGTTATGCTAACAGGGTTTTTCAAAGGCTCCACACACGATTTTACTATATTAATCTACCATATTACTGATTTTAATGACAAGCTGGCAGGTCTTTAGTAGCTCAGTTTTTTCCTGTCTTATATACAGATATAGCCATACCAGACTTGACAAACACATTAAAATGTCTTGCTATTAAGCCTGTGCCTTCATATGTCTATATATATAAAAAAAAAAAGAAAAAGAATATTATATTAATATAAAAATAATCTGTTCTTCTCCTTCCTCTGATATCACTGCAGATAGGACTTGTAACTTGTGGATTCTGTGTTTCTTCCTTTTCTATCACACCTATTCCTAAAGCACAATTATTTTCACCTTTTCAAACAAACTACCTGGTTTTCCTTATGTCCTTTTTCAGGTGACTATTAAACCATGATCCTGCAAGATATAGTTCCTCACTCAGGATGGTCTGATTACCCTTGAGCTTGAAAAAGTGGCAAGCCTCCTCCTACTCCAGATCTTGAGCCCTCTGCATAGTTCACTATAACTCATCCATGATTTCCTGAGCTGCAGGAACTTCATTGGCACCCATCCTGTTCTCCTTCTCAAACATCTAACTGTTTTGGCACTGCTTAACTGCACATTTTATTAGTAATTTACAGCAGGGCCAACTTCAGGTAATGAAGGTCCCAAGCAAGGTGTGGAAATGAGGCCCTAAGTAATTCAGTGCAAAAAAATGTTCTTTCTTTTCCATGAACACATCCAGCTTGCCACAGACACAGCTGTCTTGTGCAACTGGGAGTTCAGACCTGCCAAAGGCACACACACACCTCTCCGGTTCTGCACCATTCACTTTGCTCACCTCTAAACGCAACTCTACATCTTCACTCAGAGGCACAGGCCCCACATTGCCTCAGGAGCCCTCAAGCAGGCAGTGGCCCCACTGATATCCTCAGATGCCAAGAGAATATCAAAGAAAATGAGAATAATAATCATAGAATCATAGAATCATTAAGGTTGGAAAAGACCTCCAAGATCATCTAGTCCAACCGTCCCCCTTCCACCAATGTCACCCACTAAACCATGTCCCTAAGCACCAGGTCCAACCCTTCATTGAACACCCCCAGGGACGGTGACTCCACCACTTCCCTGGGCAACCCGTTCCAATGCCTGACCACTTTTTCTGAGAAGAAATGTGTCCTAATTTCCAACCTAAACATTCCCAGGCACAACTTGTGGCCATTCTCTCTAGTCCTATCACTGGTTATCTGTGAGAAGAGGCCGACCCCCAGCTCCCCACACCTTCCTTTCAGGTAGCTGTAGAGAGCGATGAGGTCTCCCCTGAGCCTCCTCTTCTCCAGACTAAACAACCCCAGTTCCCTCAGCTGCTCCTCACAGGACTTGTGCTCCAGGCCCTTCACCAGCTTCGTAGCCCTGCTCTGGACACGCTCCATGGCCTCAACGCCCTTCTTGTAGTGAGGGGCCCAAAACTGAACACAGTACCAACAGTGAAAATTTGGCCTGCACTTTGTACATCAGTGGAGTTCCGAGGCCTGAAATCAACCACTCCACAACAACACCTCCTCCATAACAACACTCCTAACAACAACTCCGATGAGGAGAGGCTAAGGACACTTGGCTTGTCTAGCTTGGAGAAAAGAAGGCCAAGAGGTGACCTCACTGCTCTCTACAGCTTCCTGAGGAGGGGAAGTGGAGAAGGAGGCGTCGGTCTCTTCTCCCTGGTCACCAATGACAGGAGGAGCAGGAACACCACAAAGCTGCACGAGGGGAGGGTCAGACTAGACATGAGGAAAAATTTCTTTACCATGAGGGTGTTCAAACACTGGAACAGGCTTCCTAGCGAGGTGGTTGATCACAGAATGGCTCAGGTTGGAAGGGACCTTAAAGATCATCTAGTTCCAACCCCCATGCTTGTCATTGTTGATGCCCCGTGCCTGTCCATGTACCAGAGGCATTTGGACAGTGACCTCAGTAATATGCTTTAACTTTTGGTTAGCCGTGAAGTAGTCAGGAAGTTGGACTACATGTTCTTTGAAGGTCCCATCCATCTGAAGTAAACCTATCCTATCCTATCCTATCCTATCCTATCCTATCCTATCCTATCCTATCCTATCCTATCCTATCCTATTCTATTCTATTCTAAACACACTAAAACAAAACAAAGAAGCCCTCTAGGTTCAGCTTAAAAAGTAGCGTTTAGAATAAAATAGCCAAACATATATTCTAAACACATCACTCCATGGATAATTTTTTTTTGGAAATCAGAAGTGTCAAATCCTGCTTGAAGTAATTTCTTTGCTGTAACTGAATATAGACATGGAGGAACACATCTGGTGCCTGGGCTGTGCATTTATAACTAAATAGAGTTGAATACCAAAATCCAGCAATGATAGAATTCATTAGACTAGCATAATGCTGTATAATTACCCTCTTTTTTTTTTACCATCCACTGTATGCCTTAAGAGCTCTTCTTACCCTTTGATATCAATGAGCTATGACATATTTACACACACCCTGTATAAAAGGCTGAGGAAGTATTACACATGTCAAAGGATGACACAGAAAGGCAACTGTTGTACAATAACTATACTGTCAGTGAGACAAGAGGAAAGTAATTTAAATTCATCCTCTGGCATGTAACTTTACAGATAGGTACTGGATTTACATTTTGTTAGAAAGCAGAATCTTTGAAGTCCTAACACAACAAGATCACCCTTCTCCATCAGCACTGGTTCCTCAGCTTGCCTGCTGTGCAATATTGGCTTTCCACCAAACACACCATCTACTGACGGTGGCACAGACCTTTCTAAACATCTTCCTGGGGTCTTTCTTCATTGAAACCATCCCCACACATTATCACTCACATCTTAGATTTGGAAAGACCTGCCAGGAGGCAATAACTCTCTCACAGCCATTACGTGACTTCCTTTGCTCTGCTTCTTTCCTACCAACTCCAGCTAGGTGCCCTGTGACTCCTGCCAGACCTCCTAGAGACAGCCCAGCCTCCCTCCATTGGGCTGTAATTCAGTCTCGTGTGTTTAGACTCTATCAAAATGCCCAAGTTCCCTGGGCCACCAGGATAAACCGGAGGCTCCACTGCCAAGTCTGGCAGTCTCAGACTGACAGCAGTGAGAGAGGGCAGCCACACTTTATAATGACAGTTTGTCAAGTACCAAGGGCATTTGCCACCATTGCCCTAATTTCTCCATGTAAAGCCACCCACTGCCTAGGTGGTACTCTCTCCATCTCTCTCTCGCTGTGCTTGCTTCTCTTCACCATCCATAAAGAGGAGTGAGAGAGCTTGGTGCTAATTGAGGAGTTAAGTTAGTTGGTAAGGTTGATAATGCAAACATCCTGCAAATTGTCTCCGCTCATGGATGGGTTCATGATTACTCCCATGCAGCTGAGTGCCAGCTACAGCCTTTGGATCAGGCTCAGCAGGCAATTAAGGAGCCAGTACAGGGCTTGCAGACAGGCCCCAGGGATGAAGCAAGAGTCTGCAGCCGCCTGCTACCCCCCTCAAAATGCGGCCAGATCCACACCTGATAATGGCTTTCTCTCCAAAGCTGTAGCTGCAGCTGAACAAGAGACAAGGAAATGCAGACAGATAAAAGCGGTCTGCAGGGACAACAAAAGCAAGCTGAAACCAATTATGATTTGCACTTATTTCATACCAGCCCACAGGACTCTTAACGCAAAACAATGGTGCTGACCGGCCGCCTCATTTTCAGTCCTCCATTGTTCATGAAAGTTATTTGAGCTATGTGCCTGCAGGCACAGGGGGAACTGCTCTGCATTAAATATATATTGAGTTCATAACTAGAATAGTCTCTCCAAAGTTGTATTTTCATTATAAATAAAAGCAGCAAAAGTTCACACCTGAGGTACCTTCAACAACAGAGAAAATTGGCATTTACCACTTAAAAACAGCCAAAAGGAACATTAAAATCATCAAGCCAAAAAAAACAAAGGATACAGGGTTGTCTTTTGAGTTAGGGGAGGAGGTTGTGCACAAATGAGAAAACAACACATTCTTTCTATAAACTATGGTATGCAGGAAATTTATCTTTCGGCAGTTACTAGTTTAAGAATATGGAATATGGAATTAAGAAATTCCATATTTTTAACAAGCTCAGGATTCAGAAGACATGAAAGATATGATGAAAAGAGTATTTTTAAACTCTGCTAGGCCAGAACAAAAGTTAGGCTGTAGTTTGAAGAAAATGAAAGTAAACCACCTGTTTAGTAAAAAATTGTACATGAACTGGTTCTTTTTATTATTATTTTGATCATTTTCCAATTAGTTATTTGACAAGGATATATTTGAAACAGAACTAATTTAAATTTTACTTCATATTTCTTTTCTTTCATAAAAAGCGTAAAGAAACAAGAAAAAGACTCTAATAAATCAAGAAAAATGTGTTTTAAATTCACAAAATGTAAAACTTTAAGAAAGAATCTGTCAGTAATCCCCAAGGAAGGAAGATTTGCTTTCATATATAATTATAGGGGAGAACATTGATTACTGACCTACATAGTCCTGATTCAGAGCAATCAAAACACCAACATTACAGGAATACACAGCGGTATTGTACTACTGGCTGTTTTTTTTTTTTCATCAAACTGGGTATTAGCCTGCTGTGTAAGATGTCAAACTCCCAGAAAGATTTCCATATTTCTGTAGGTTACTCTTAACTGACAGTAGGTAAAAGAATGCCTACAGAAGCAAACACCAAGACAGCACTGCTATTCGAAGGATGAAAATTTATTCTGGGGCAGCAAACCGTCCCAGTGCAGGGAGCCCTGAGACATCTGTCTTCTAGAAGTGGTCAAGGGCAACCCTGCCCCAGCACCTCTCCTGGCAGAGGATGAGCACATGGCACAGCCCAGCTAAGCCACGTATGGACAGCGGGGTCTGGGAGTACGGACAGTGCTGTCTGGAAGAGCCCTGCCTGCCCCCAGCACAGCGCAAGGCAAAGACAGGGGCTGCTGTGGGCAGATCAACCAACACTGCTCGCTCCCAGAGGTCCTCTTTCCAAGCGACTCTTGCATGCCAACCAAGGAACAGACTGAAACATCCGACCACTTGTGTCGTGGCAACCTGCTCGAGGACGATGCCTCTCCCAAGAGCTCTGCAGCCCTTCCTGCTGCAGATGGCCAGCCAGGTCACTCCGGTGCTATGGGAATGCCTCTATTTCCCTAAGAAAGAAGCAGGGCAGGACAAACCACCTTGACTGCCTAAACACAACACCAAGACTGCAACTGCAGAATCCATTTTAGATCTCTTTCATGCCACATGCTTTCGAAAATCATTATCATCTCTCTCAAATAACAAAATGAAACTCTGTAGAATTTGCAATGAAAAGATAACATGGCTAATTAAATATATGCATCTAAGCTTGAAAGCTTGAAATATTCTAGCATGACATCCCACATCTGGAGATAAAAATAAATAAAACAACAAAGTAAGACCATGTGAAGTACCTAGACTTGATATCACATAGATACAGGCACACCCATGGTGAAATCTGCATCTAGAGAAAAATATTGCACGTTCTAATTTTCTTTTAATCACATTCAAGCGTGGCCTGGTTTGGTAGTTCCAAATACTTAAAAAAAAAAAAAAAAAAAAACCAGATTCACAGATAATTAATCCCTGAAACTTCCAAGAAAAAGAAAATATAGAATCACTCACAGAGGTAAGGGCTCCTTAACTAATATTAACAACATACATCAGCAATTTAAATCATTTGAATCAAGGACTTCATAGGAACTAGTTGCATACTTAAAGTTCAGTATTTACATAAGTCTCTGCAAGATCCAAATAACAAGTAAGAGAAATTGTTTCAGGTTTATCTTAAAGACCTAGAAGGCATCCCAGATAGCACACTGCAATTTAAAGGTTATACCAAACTGATGCTCAACACAGAATTTTCAGAGGACACATTTATATTATACTATAGTTTTCTTATATATATTATAGTTTTCTTCCACCCTATAAAGAGTTTTACAGTGAGTATTTCAGGAGCATTTCCATGTAGAGGGGAAAGGAAAAGGATAGAGCAGAATACAGAAGAATCTATCAGGAACAGCTCTGGATATTACACACCATTTATTAATATTTCAAAACTGCTGCTATTAAGAGACAACTATACCTTTTCTTTGTCTTCTTTAATTTTTTTTTAAATGTTAAGGGTAATTCACTGTTTCTGTACTCATGTATTTCTCTAGATAGGAAGCTCCCAATCCTTTTTCCTCATGCGTTGCAAGAGAACATCTTGAAGACTGCTAAATTGAGAGCAGTAACACCTTAAGCTGAAGATGGTCTTGAATAAAACTAGCACTTCCGACATGTTAATCGGTCACTAGAATCAAACGTTCATTATACAAGGAAGTTGGTGACTGAAATCAAATGTTCATTATCCCAAGAAGCTTAAATTGTAAATGTAAAATCCTCCATACCTTAAGCATACACATCTTTTTATCATTTATAAAACAGATGCTGGAAGTCTTAGCATGCAAACACTTGGTCACAAAAACATTTTATTAGATGTCCCACAAAAAATTAATGTTGATACTTTTGCATAGAACGGCTCTTGGAAATCTAGCCAGTGGAAGTAAAAGTAATAATTACAACAGTCTTACCTGGTCCCAGGGACAGATGATTCCTCCGAAACACATAAAGAGATATCCCATGGCAACCAGACATACCCAGACCACCAGCGAAAATATACGGAGCAGCTTCTTGAAGACAGGTTCTACGCACACAAGGATAAATATAGCAAAAAAAATTGCTAGGGCTGTTGGAACAGTTATTAAAAATGCCACGTGGTCTTCAATTTCCTGGAAACAAAGGAAAATAAAAGGGAGTTAAAAACTGATGTACTTAAAGGTCAGACAAGGACAAGATACTCTTAACTGACTGCACACAGATCTCAGAAAGACATGATAATATGAATCAAATATCAAGTGATATGAATCAAAATAGGATTTCTTTCACTGTAAGAAGCTCTGATTTGAAGTACTAACTTCATAAACAACTATTAACCACCCTACTACTTCTTTTGCTGAATTAAGAAATATAGTAGTTGAAGCAGATTAAGAAAACTAACTCACACGACAGTAATGTGCTAGGCCTGAAGGACTAAGCGAATTAAAATCTGCAGAAGCAGGGTAGGCTCTCTGCTCCAGATTTCAAAAGATTTCTGTGGTCATTGTGGTTTGCAGGTGAAATTCCAGCATCTCCATTGAAGAATGCAGCTGTCAAAATGCTTCCCAAATCGACACTGCGTCCCTAAGTCCACAACAGCCTTATTTTTCTGACAGTGATATCTACCAGGCACTATACATCTTGCTTCTGTTTGAAGCATTCATCTGTAAGGATGTGCTCTAGACTACATATGCACATTTTTCCTAGCAACTGCTTACTTTGAAATGTGTAAGCAACACACAGAGCAAGGACTAGAACCTAACTGGAAATGAGATTCAGAATAAACAAGAACTGAATTTATTTACAGAACCCACATAGTTACTACACTAATATTTTTAAATCATCTAGCGATAGACGCATTAACAAAGAATACATATTTATTTTTATATTACTATATTTGTTCAAAGGTATCCCTGGCTGAAGTAAAACAGCACTGTATCAAAGTTTGGTTGTACAATCTTCATTGGTTCAGGCAGCTGTTAGGAATTCTAACAGCAACTAGTGGAAGAAGAAAAAAAGATTGCAAAAGCAGACCCCAAATGACACTATTGTAACAGTAAAACCCTCCACAAATTCACACCACATGCAGAAAGGCTTTGTACCCACTTCTCATGCTGGTGAGATGTTTGGGACGATCTGAAGTACCCGTTTGCTGGTTTTTAAGACATCTAAGCACAAAGAAGCAGCATTTCCTTTCCCCTAGTTTTGTAGTTGCTTTCTTAGTGCCTGATACATTTTACTTATTGGTGATTTGCTTAAAGTTTTACTTAAAATATTTTTTATTTTTTTTCTTTCTTATTTGTGTACAAGAGGTAGAGCAAAACAAACAAACAAACAAAACAGTGTTTCAGCATTT
This sequence comes from Anser cygnoides, assembly GCF_040182565.1. Taxonomy (NCBI): domain Eukaryota; kingdom Metazoa; phylum Chordata; class Aves; order Anseriformes; family Anatidae; genus Anser; species Anser cygnoides. The sequence goes on from NC_089874.1 coordinate 88,454,775, forward strand.
ATTTATTTTTCTTTCATACCTCAGTAAAAGACAAGTTACACAACCTGCTGTCTATAGGGAGACACATGTGCTGCAGGAATCTTTCACCTCCTTCTCCTCAAACTCCTGGGCTTGTGCCTGTGAGTGCACATGTGCTGAGCACTTCCACGCTTGCTCACTGCCTCCGGCGTGTGTGCCCACTCCAAAGGAGCGCACCCACACCTTCACCTAGCAGAGCTTCAGAAGCCACGGACCCAGGCAAGCATGTAACCGAACGTCAACCCACAGACTCTGGACTTTGGCAGGCCAGCAGAGGCGCTGACTGACTTTCTGCCAAGCTCATTAGCTGCTACGCCATGCGGCTTGCACCATTAGCCATCAGCCATACGGCTCCAAGACCAGGGCGACCAGTGCCCTGGCTGCTGGAAGACCAGGGAAACGCCGCTATCAAAGCCTACGCCTGATCGGGCAGGCTGCAGGTTATCTCTCCTGTACCGTGCCTCATGTATCACCAAAAAGTCGAAGAGAAAGCCCGGCAGCACTTTTTAGAGCTAACACTTTCTCACCTTTCAAACAACATGTTTAAGCTAACTTTCCTTTTTCTGTTTTTGACGGCAAGAACTAAGCTGCAGCAGCAGTTTCCCATAACCCACATTTTTCTTCTGCTTTCCACGCTCTGAAACCAGCCCTTGCAGTCACTTCAGAGAGCTGACAGAAGGCAGCTCATCTTTCAGTTGTCTTTATTCTTTCTTCCCTTTTAAATTTACAAAGTCACACATTTAACCAAGTATCACTGCAACTGATCAGGGTATAAGCAAAAGAATCAAGAAACTGTAAGTCATGATGCTAACTCTGAAATGCAAGCACTAAAATCTTCCAGATATTAAATGCACATATTAAGCACTCAGATGGTCTCACTGAAAACAAACTCATGAGCTTAACGCTAGGCACAGAGCTAAGTGTTTGCATGAGCACAGAGCTGCATGAAGTAAGGTGGATGTCATCCTGCATAGTAACAGACAAAATATCCAACCTAACTAGTAATAACAAGAGCTGCTGATTTATGTTGCTAAAGTCTGTGGGTTTTGTTCATCCCCATCTCTGAAGTTTGTTTCCGTAATTGTCATGGCAATGATTTAGTAATGTCACAACCAGTGTCAGCCCAGATTACATCAAAAGCATTTAACTTAAACCTTTGACTTCTGAACTTCCAGGTGGGATTGCAAAACTCCTGTGACACAGTCAGAGAAATCTGACCCTTCACCTGTGGCAGGTCAGCACTGCATTCCTTGTATTGTCCATCACACAGTCAGGGTTGCAGCCCTGAAGAGGAATCCACAAGCTCCTGAAGGAAGCCACGATTAAGAAAAAACAATCATTTTAATGAGGATAATTTGATATTCCATTGATAAAAATCATGCTACAAATATATATGGCATGAATAGCCATATGCGCTTAGACAATATTCTTCTCTATTTATGTAATATATGTATATACGTTGCTTTCTAGGATGATCTTGCTTTGTAACAAGCAAACAATATTTAGATTTCAGTTTAGAGCATATGTACACACATACAGTTAAATATTTATATATATGTGCTAACATTAGATCAATCTATCAAAATGTTTGCTCCAAATTAACAGCTAATCAGTCAAAAAAATATTTTTTTAAGAGTACACTGACCTCAACACTTAACTGGGCCAGACATTTTGATCACTAAATGAAAACTTTTTTTCTAGTTTCTCCCCTTCTTATGTTGCCTACTGCAAAATTTTGCAGTTTTGTTTTGGTTTAAAAATATGCTGAAAAAAGAACAGATCGTAGTGTTTAAGTTCCTCATCACATGTAAATGAAAGAGATCACCCGACTTCAGTGGCTCTTCACCTAACTGAGCTGACTACAAAACCACCAGCTTCTGCTAGCCCTAGGTGCTTACATTTTACCATACACTGTGTATCTAAAGTAAAACATAAATTTAAAGACAGGATAGAGTATACTTTAGGTAAAGAAAATATGTATGAGAAAACAATTGTTATTACAACCTTAATCCTTTCCAAAAAGCCTTGATATATGTTAGGTTTAGGTCAACAGAGGCAGACTGTGTGACGCAGGATTTTATTTTGGAAATAACTTCTAATAATATTTTTCTATTACTCCAGAGAAGCTAAATATTCATGAAATTGTACCTTCAAGAGCAGGACATTTAAAGCATGTAACTTCCAGATCAATATTTGCAATCATCACTGTGTTTAGCATGTTACAAGGTGAAGTCAGGTGCAAAGACAAATCCTGAAGGTTAAATGTTTCATTTGCCTAACCATTTCCCAAGGACAGGAAAAAAAAAAAAAAACCACTTTCCTTTTTTTTTTTCATTTCTAGTCTCAGAAATTAAAATACACCAGAGGTAATGGAATTAAAGTATCAGCATGACACTTATGAACATAATGGCTAAACCTATGATACATGGATCTTGCCTGACAGCTCTATCTTCCTCAGTGTTTGCTATCTTGCTGTCTTTTAATTACTGAAGAAATTAAAAAGTCTACCCTTAGAAATTTTTCCAACCCCCATAAATTCATAAGAAGCATGTAACAATCTTGTTATCACCACTAAAATCTGAAGAATCACTTTCATTCATCTTTCCAAAAAACACCACCTTCTCTCATCCTCCATCCTTCTCCTTCTTTTTCCAGATAATGGTATGCCTTCTGTTCAATTTTAAACAGCAGAGCTGCTGTAGAGCAATTCACTGTTTTATATAAGCCACACGACTTGATAAAGTACTCTGTAAAAATGAACAAACAAGCATTTAAAACACCAATTTCAGCATAAAATCTTCTCCCATGGTCTCTCTCATTCTTTTGATACTTTCTCCTTTATTCTTTTCATGTAATGGAATTTGACAGCAGTCTACATACAGCAGGCACCTGCTGGGATATGAAATACCACATACTTGGTCGGAATTAACTCAAACCATTTTCTGTATTAAATCATTACTAAAATCACTTTTTGCTGAGATCAGTGAAACATTTTCTAAATGCAAAAAAAGAGCAATGTTCTTCAAACACTAAAACTATCTGAGATTTCATGCAAATTGTCAAAAGTGCTGAGTTAAAAAAAAATAAAAGAAAAAAACAAAGTAGGCCTCAAAGATTATCTCACTGACCTCTTTACCAAAATAGAATACCTTCCTTTAAGCAGAGTGACTGAAAGAATCTGTTTAGTTACCTTTGTAGCAAAAATTGGCCATTTTTCCTGTAAAGCCTTTTCCAGGACTTGAGAGAAAGAGAGCTACAACGATTTTCAGAGGACATGTCATCACCCTTCTCTTCATAGAAACAGACAGCATTTCAGTTCTCAAGAAATAGTTCCCTACAAAGCTAAAATCTGCAGAACTCTTCTGGCTACTTGTGACTCTTATCCCATGTTTTTATATGTTAGTGAACTTGCTTATGGCTGACTGCACTGGATGCCATCTGCTAGAGAGCTGGAAAAATCTCCTTTTTTTCTGGGAGGTGTTGCTCTCTGCTCCTGGCCAAAGAGCTGTACTACCTCATTTATAACTTCATCAGTGAGGACAACTGAAAAGGTTTGGCTGGCCATCTCAGACTTTTTTTTCCATCAATTTCATCACCATCCTCCCTTCAGAAATGGCAGTGTCTTTAAGGCCAGATGCCATTTCCACGACCACATGGTATTTTCTGGATCCACAGCTCAGAAAAACTCCTCTGCCTTTCGTGCCTACCATTTATCTTTCAGAGCACAGCACTTTGCTTGTGCTTCTTGCTTAGCTGCCTGGTTAGAAGCTTTCTCATGTGCTTTTTTTTATTATTATTCTATTAATCTCTCATTGAGCTCTGTGCAGCATGTTCATGAACAGTAGCAGCAAATTAATTGAACTGTACTTTTTAATCAAACTGTCCTGAAGCTCGTGTTGGCAAAGCTCTTGATTTTCACTACGGCCCTATGTAACTGCATGCCTGAGACTTTTCCCTCTGGTTCAGCGTTCCCTGTTGTGCTTGCTAGATCAATGGTAACAGCATCAGACCGAACATCCAGTTGCTGCATGGAGTCTGTTGTCTTGAGAAACTCACTTCTCTATTAATGATTCTGACGTGCAGCCTACACTTGCTGTTAGCACACGGGGATATTTGACTGCTCGCTTGTCAGCAGCTGGGCTGGCAGTCCGCAGATCATGTAATTCTGACTGGCTTTTCAGATGCCAAGCTGCCCTGTGACTGTATATACAGCCAGCAAGAAGTAGTTCCGGATTTGTGACCAGTTTCTGGATCATTTTCTGTTTGTTAGTACATTGGGACATTACTGGTGCAGCAAGACTTCATTCAGATCCTCCAGGTGACATTTTGATCACCTCGAGCATTTCCTCCAACTTCAAAATCATGAACAATGGGTACTATAAAATCTCCCCGTAAGAGAAGCTTGGCGTTTTGCACCAGTGCAGTAATGCTGCTGAAATCAACAGGAACGACTCTTTGACTTTACACTGTCTGTCCTAGCTAGCAGAGAGGCACTAATGGTGGTAACACACTGACCAGCCACATAGGTATCATGAACATCCTCGTGGCCACCTACGTGCTTGACTGCAGCACCGACAACTTTTTGCCAGTGGGTCCCTCATGAATTCAACTGCATATAGTTGTTGTTCCTCTCCTCTCTTACTCGCTACAAAACAATTGCATCCGAATTTTGCCAGGTTTGCCCAATAGTTACGAAGGAAGCTCGCCTGCTTCAATGTTGTAGCAATGATTGTCACAGGAATAGTGGAAATACCAGAGATCACAGACTTCCCTGCCTAATGCAAACATCAGACCTCACAGAAGGTCTGGGTGTGATCCTTGGAGGTGCTGAGGAACAGTCACAGGCCATGGGCTGTGCAAATAACAGTAACATAAGGAAGGCTAGGAGGAAAGTCCTGAAGGCAGAATACTTGTTGCTAGTGGAGAAGCAGAGAACTATGGTGGCACTCTCATTAATGTTCCCAGAACAAGATAGGCTGACAAGCACGGGTACAATAAGCAGCTGAAATTGTATTAAAGAGGCAGTTTGATGAAACCAGGGAAACTTTAGGCATAGGGAAGGAGCCTCTAGAAGGTAGCTGAACTTAATCTAAACCAGAAAAAAAGTGATTTTGCTGGCACTTCAAAGGTCATAGGAAAACATTCAAACTGAAGAGGTTACGGGAACACAGTACATGGTTTAAGAGAAGCAGTAATGTCACAGAGAACCCGTAATTCTCAACTACAGGAAAGGACAGAAGTTGATTAAACTTACGCAGGAGGGAAATGGCAAAAAAAAAAAAGCCATAACATGCAGACTCACTTTTTAAGAAGTTTGCAGAGAAATCAAACAGCCACATGAAGGTACACACATTTCTATACAAACACTAAAAGCCTAAGAAAGAAGATGGAAGAAATAAAATGTCTGTTGCTAAAATGACATTATTTACACAGTAGACTTACTGAAAACTTAGTGGAAAAAAGACCATCAGCAGAATATTGCTGTTCCAGGTAGAAACTACACAGAAAAGACAAAGCCATAATTCAGCAGGGACTGAAGGAGCTAAAACACAATAATCTAGAAGAATCAACCAATAGCATAAAGTCCCTACGAACCAAAATACTAGGCTGAACAGCAAAGGCTTATCAAAATAAATGACCTGGGGGACTGATAACCAAATCAGAATGGAAACTATATGAGGTTCTATGAAATGCAGAGATAAAGAAAGGCTGCCAAGGAAGGAAATGCAACAGGCAAAGGGATACATCAGTGACTCCCAGCTAGACTGGCTAAGGATCACATCAGCAGACAGAAGCTGAGACTACTGTCCAGGTCTTTCATGGAAGAGCTGAAAAAAGCAATCAAACAAGCAAAAAAAACAAAACCAAAGCAAAACAAAACAAAAAACTCACAAAGAACACCACCCACATAAAGAAAGAGAAAACACTCAATCTGATCTCAAGAGGTGGAAAGAACCTGGGTCATAAAATGTTACTGTTGAGGGGCTGCTTTATAACAATGAAGAGGCTTGTTAAGGACATAAACAAAAAACAAAAACAAAAAAAAAAAGAAAAAAAATAAGAAAAAAAGGAGAAAAAAAAAAAGAGCCCAAACACTGAAACTGAAAGCAGGAGCTAGAATTTTAGATTAAAATCTTCGTAGATGGCTATAAAAAATCAGAGGTTCAGAACAAAACCTAATCATTTCTCCCAAATAACTTACAAAGACCAAAACAAACCCAGAATGCCTCAACAGCCAAGCAGAGAAGCTTCTAAAAATTATCTTTATTTTTTTTAAAAAAGAAGGGGGAGGGGATAAAAGGGATCATAAAATTTAGCAGGATTAATATAAAGACTTAACATTGTACTCCAATAAAAGAGTTTGAGAAATTATTTTTAAGAGTGTAAAACAAGTAGTAAATTCTATTTGAAACTTAATTAGGAGTTGGAAGCCTGGACTCTTAAAAGCAAACAGGTGATCCAGGTGTTGAAAAGAACAGAGAGATCAGGCTGTAGCAGATTCTGTTTTATTTGTATGTGTGTTCAGCATGGGGTAGTTCTCATTCCAGACTATTCTGTACAGGGGGAACACGTCAGAGGATCCGTCTCAAACTAAAGTATCAGTGTGAAGTTTTAACAGAAAAAAGCAAGAACACGGAATGTTGAAAAAATAAAAACAGCACAACCAGGTATGGTTCAAAAGAAAGGGTCAACTAGGCTTACAGAAGAAAGAGCTGAAACTGTAAAAACATGTTTCCCCCACCCAAAAGTGCCAAGTATACTTCTGTACACAGAATAACAGGCTCTTGGTTGACTATTAACACTTAGAAATAGAGATATTTGGCATTTGTAATAGGCAGGCCTGAGGAAACATCACGGTGGTGCTCACCAGCAGTTAAAAAGCAACCCAAACTCCAGAACATTAGTAGAAGAATAAACAAGAGAGAACATCGTAATGCCACCTCGGTGCACTATGAATGCCACCAACAATTCTGGTCCTACCACCACCACCACTTCTAAATTAATACAAAAGAACTACAAAAGAGAGGTTTGCAAGGGTCAAAGCTACAGCACAGTGGCTAGATCAATATCTAATTAATGTTTGTTTGTAAGTTATCTTTTCTCTGCAATGAACAAATGCATCTATCCATTGAAACGCCTCTTACGATTTTTAAAGGTAGTGACCATCCCAGAACAACAGCGAATGTTGTTTGAGCACCCTGCATGCAAATGTGTAATCAAGAACATATGTGATACGTCCACAGTATCATATGGCTTGGGGTACAGGACAGACACCGATCACTACCAGAAACATAATTATCAGAATCACGGGCTGTGCGCTCATAAATTTCATATACATAAAGATGCCCTGTGCAAGTACTATGCACCCAACCTGCATGGTGGTGGCTTTTTTTAAAATGGCTTTGCCCATTTTATCACATTGGCACTTCTCTCTCTTGATTCATTTTCCACTGAGTTGTAACCTCTCACCTTGTTAACTATGCCATATACAATCTGTCAGTATTTACAATCTTTTATTTAATGAGCTGGGGTTCAGAGGGCCCCCACGTTGTCAGGAAGCACGAATAGGACCATCACGCCTTTCAGCCATCTAGCCCCATCTCAATCTTCTCTCAGGCTGGGAATTACCAAAAGTTGCTTTCCACCTTAAGACATTTAACAGCCTATGAAAAACAGGATGGTCCAATCCCATTACTAGTGGCTACAGCCTGTGCACTTGTAAAATTATCCTACCCTATGACTCTGGCAGTCACAGAAGATAAACCGTGTAACCATGTCCCAGAGAGCAATGACAGCTAATTATGCTTTACTCCCTCAAGTGTACCCCTCAGAAGAGGGCTGAGACAATAAGCAGCAAAGTGGGTGGAAGTTTGTATTTTTTGATTATTCCAGGCTACAAGGCTAATTAGTGCCCACTCATATCATTTAGATTATTTTTAAAGTAAGTGTAGTGATCAACATATTCTCCTTGCTTGCTTTATTTCATATGTATTGATTCCGAATTCCTAAATCTTTAAAACAGCTGAACTTTTTAGGTAGTAAACTACTTCAGAGGACTCAAGGACACGTTTTTCAGTTTAACTGCACAATAGCACATATTAAAAGTGAAATTATGCCCTTCCTCATATCCATGTAGACCCACGGAAGTCGTAAATACTGACATCCTGGTTCAGTCCTTTGAGCCATTCAGTGATGCCAGTTACGTATTTTGACTGTCACTGTTGAACTGAAGCTAGATGGTAGCTTTCCCTCACCACTTCACTTCCAACATGGTAACTTGAGAATCTGGCCATAATCAAGAACTAGTCAAGATGGGACTTGCTTAAAAGTAAGATCACAAAATTTGAACCATGGAGCATTTGAGCTTCAGCACAGGAGAAAACAGTGTGCGTTTTAAAGGTCTGTTTAATAAAGATGAGGGCAAGCTTAGGCTTATTTCTCTGCTGGGTCTTTTAAAGATACATTTTTGCAAGAATATTCCACAGATTTTACATATCAGCATAATAAGGTAACATGAAAAATAGTTTTAATATTGAAAAGTCACAACTGTCATTGTGTAATTACTTTTCAAGTTTTCCAAAGGTTTGGCAATTACTTACTAAACACAGCTATTTTTATGACAGAAAAAGTTCTTAAAGTTTACGCCCCTAAGGACACGCTCCACTCTCTCATGTGCCTGTCAGTTCAACTTCAATGCAAAGAGATTTCTTACTTCATTTCAGACTTCAGGATCAGGCTCAAATTCCTTAATGGGTATTGTTTCTAGGATGATAAAGCTTCAAATAAAGAAGACCAAAATGTTAACTGACACTTGAAATACAGCTCAGCCAAATCACTCCTCCGTGAAGGAGCAAAAATTCAGAAACATACATAGGAAATGGGGCATCAGCGATACTGGAAAATCAGACATTTCTACTTGGCATTAGTTTAGGGTTTATTTATCCAGTATTGTTACCCCATCTCATTAAGGGACAGGTTACAAAATACTAAAAATCGAAGAGACCAAGAACAATCTTTTAAATTGTTTTAATCTAAAACAGACGTTGTATCATTTAAGGAAGTGTCTAAACACCACTACCTACCAAGTAGGTTTGGAAATTGCTTGGGCTCATTGGGACAGCAAACCAGCTCAAGTGAGATATGATGGCCACCTTCTGGTAAAAGCCAGCAGGGGTGCCAGCAGGGCTTAGAGGACCAGCTACTGGTCTGGACAACCTGCCACCTCCTGGGTCCTGACCCGCGTAGGCTGTGCCACTAGAAAGGACCACCATCACAGACTGCATCAAAGACCAGGAATCCGACTGTCTGCTGGGGTACACAAGGTAAGAGCAGAAGCACTACCAAGCGTGTGCTGAGCCAAATTCCAGGAAAATCTGGTTTCCTAACATTGGTCCCAGGGGAAAGTCAGTTTTCAGCCTCAATTCAGTCCTGCTGGAAAAGGAGCTAGGAGAATCCAGTCTTCCTGGGATTTGCCTGCAGGGCTGACCCAACTGCTAGCAAATCGGAGAGGTGGATGGGGAAAGCTTACCTAGAATGGGAGGACAGTAACCCCACTTATTCAGTCGCTGTGCATGCGACTTTAAGAGGTCCCACAGCAGACAATTCAGGTGCCTGAGGAGGCAGGTGGAAAAATCAAGCTCCAGCTACTTTTGCAAACCCAAGTGAGTAAAAGGAGCTCTCTGAAAAGCCATCATCTACACCGGATCTCACGGCACTATCCAGTGATCAAACACCATGTTGGCTGCATCTGAAGCCATATGGGAAACATGCCTGTGCCAAAATATGCATTGCCCTGCTGCCTTCTGGAGCACACTGAGCATGCAACCAGAAACCATTGCTCCTGCACGCTGGAGCACATCTTCCAGGTTAGATAAACTTTGAAACTAGACTCATGGATGGTGGAAGGAGCAGACACTCAGACAGCAGACCTGAGAGCAAGGCTAAGAGGCTAGTGGTGATGGTTGCTGCTTACACTGGTTGTCCCAAATACAAGCCTGGAACATGCTCTCAACCAGGAACAGCAAAGGACTTTTATATCATGTACATACCACTAAGAACAAGAGAGTTTTGTTGAAAGATGGGAGATAAAAATGTTTTGATATAGGTTGGAGAAAGACAACTGGGAAAGTAAGTGTAGAGACTGCCTTACACTCTGCACAGATGGTTCAATAGTCCCTTGAATCTTCAGCAAAGTCTGAACAAGGTTCAGTGTCTGGACATTGCTTATTTAAGATATAAAGATCTGGAGCAGAAAATGTGTACAGCTGTTATTTTCAGCAGGATCAGGAAGGAATACTCAAAAAAAGACTGTAGGGAAAAGAGAGCAGAAGTCTGCTAATTCACTTATTTCAGGGTCCAGAACCCTAAAAGCAGAAGTTTAATCCCTTGGCTGATTCTCATATTAGCATATCAATAAGGCTTGAGCCGACTCAGTTCTTTCTAAAACATGCAGACGCCACTGTGGCAGCACTTGGCTCGTTTGGGATCACAGCTTGGCTATTGCTGGGAATTTAGGCACAGGATGAAAGGCTGAAGGTATTCAGCTGCAGTTTGTTCCCACCATGCTGGCATGCCAAGCCACTCAAGAGATTTGCAGACCGCTTCTATCTGTATTAAAAGTCTTTGCTGCCATCAGCTTGGAGTGATGTCGTATGGAAGATTCCAGTCATTGCTATCATTATAATAAATTGAAGGTTGAGCCTCTTGAAGGCTCAACCAAAGAAACCTATTCACTATTTTGATGAGAGTTTTAAGACACACAAAAATGAGTCAGATATCTTCATCTGTGACAAGGAACTTGAAATCGATTTCTATAATTTTAAGCAAGATAACCAGAGAGGTATTCAGTGGTTCCTGGCAAATCCACTATGAAATTGCCATACATGATTTGTGAATCCACATACCTGGCTTGATGCTGATAAAGACAGCAGCCCAGTCCATCACCTGTCTTATTCCCAGTGCACCTCAGTAAACAACAGCTGTAGCTGGTAGATCATTTGTCACTTGTGTCAGCTGCAGTAATGATTAGGAGTTGTGGATCCATGGCTTGAGTCACAATTTGTGACATTAAGCCAGCTTTCTATTGCCAGAGTATCCACAAAGCTTGCATCTACTAAGATTACAGTTCAAGGCTCAGTATTGTGCCAACACAGCCATACCCATAGTTTTACCCAGTTCTTATTCAGCATTTAGGCTGTTCAATACGAAGGATGAAACAGGTATGTGAAGAGAGGTTGCCACAGGCACCTCATTATCTTGATGGCTCTCTGTTAGCAGGCTGGTTAGGGACTGGCAAATGAGACAAGCTCTTAGCAGCATTAAAAGCAACCACAGACATACTGGAAGTGTCATTAGCAAATGAAACATGAAAAAGCCCAGACCGATGTAGCAGGGAGGAATGAAACCAGACGCAAAGCTAGGCAAATCCTGCCTCAGACAGGAAGAATCAGCAATCTTTATGGGTCTGATTCAAGAGGTAGTACTGGCTAAAAAAGTCATGCTCAGACAAGTAAAGGTACTACTGGAAAAAACAACTGGCAGGACTGGCAATATCCTATGACTACCAAACAGCTGACAGCTATAGCTGCAAAAACATATTGTGATATTACGGTGCCTAGAGACAAGAAAAAAAAAATTGAAGCATAGGATTCCCTCACGGAATGGTTTAATATACAACAGACTTTAAAGCAGAACTGCATGCTCAATTATAGCCGGAATTATGTAAAGAAAAGAAGTTATAAATAAAGTCATTTTTGCTTTGAATTCTTCCTCATCTTGGTAGTGGCAATAATCGGGCAGAATGAGCTTAAGAAAAAGTAGCACACCTCATGGGCACAACAACCACAGCATCAAGCATGCAAACAGCCCCTTCTCAGCTTCTTCTTCGACCAGTGAGGATTTTCCTACTTCATTCATTACCTTTGCTCTGCCTTAGTTTTCTTTCTGGAGGAATGAATATGCTGGAGTTTGAAAACAGTATAGCAGATGCTTTGGCTTACTTTCAGTCTGCAAGGATTCCAAGGAACACTTTCAAAGGCTTTGGTATTCTTGGATTTTGGGAAGACAGTTGTTGCTCTTGAACCGAAAGTGCTTTAAATTATGCAAGGCTGATCTCAAGAGATTTCCTGAAATTAAGAGTACAAGTGGACTTACAGTACAGCTGTATTATTCTATACATGGGTTACAACAGAGCGTCTCATGAATAGGGATATAACATCACAACAGCATCAGTCTGGTGACCTTTTGGTGTGGCTGGATGAATTTTTCAGATCGACAGTACTGATGTGAACATTACCAGAAGCATGCAGCAAATGCCCATCTGCAGACACCTCATCACCTGAGACACTGCAATGAGGATGATGGAACACGTCTTCCCCATCTGCAATTTTAAGCTGCATTTTCCACTTGGACTTCAAGACTTTTTCCTCTCCCTTTCAGCATGAGATTCTGGTCGTGGAAATCCTGAAGAGCTCTAGGTTTGGCAGATGTCCAGTTTTTACCAGAAGTAGGAAGGATTTCTTTCAGATAGAGTAAGACCCATTAAAGGGAGAGAAGATTTGTTGTCATTCTGACCACAGGCCCAAAGAAATGGCACTCACAAAAGATGCTCACAGGACTCTTCTTGATGCACTTCTTTTTGTGCAGAGACAATTCCCTGGTTGGCCGATAAAAATTTTAATGTACTGCTTCAGAATGAGGCAGCTACTTCTGTCTACACTGCAGCATCAGCCGAAGGTAAATTTGGTTATGGTCTGGTCTGATGCCAGAAAATGAGTTCCTAGCAGACAATACATCCTCCTTGTTGCAAGAATACCTCCCTAAATTATTGTACTCTCCCATTAAGAATAATTGCCTACTTCAAACTTTATTGCAGAAGGTATTTGGGCAAGTCAGTGACATAGATGCGCAGACAACCTTCAGTTTCTTGGGTTTAGGATTCAGCAAAAAGGTTGAGGAGTCACAACTCAGCCTACCAGCACGATCACAAACTTTTTGGGAACTTCAAAGCAGTGGATTTGAAGATAGGTAATGACTCTGCTTCAGGGACAGTCGTCAGGCTGCAAACACACACACAAAACTACTTCGCGGTGTTTTAGATGAGGGAACGCATCAGAACACCACATTGTGGAAGAGCTCTTCACTCAACACGTGCTCCACTTGGCCACTGATGTCATCCAGAAGCAGGCAGCTCTGCTTCAACAAGCATCAACACATCGACAACCACATCTTACTCGGTCACATGTAGCAGCACAGATTCTGGAGGCAGATCAGGGCCACAAACTACTGTTAAATATAACCCTGCATTAGCAGGCTTGCAGTCTTTGAGCAAAGGTCACTGGCCAGCCTAAAAGAAAGCATCTATATTTATCTATTTATATCTATTTATATATATATCGCAGCAAATTGGTGGACATTTGGGAAAAGGGAAGGATCTTGACAGATATGGGTCTTGTTCCACTTACACCACAAGATCCTCCCCTGTGCTAAGAGATTCTGGTACCCCAAACTGTTTTTACTGAAGCCTACATCTATGGACAGGGCTCTGTTTATGTCTAGAAAATGCATGGATAAATGAAAGTTACAGCCTTCTACTAAATTGTACAATTCGGGCATCATCCCTGTTTTAAGTCAGAGTTTTGTTTAACTGCATCAGAAACAAAACATCACAACAGCAGATATTTCAGATACACTCGCATTTTGCATTAGGAAATTTTAAAACGTCAATTTAATCTTTTATCCTATAAATTGCAGTTATCATGTCCAGTCTAGAGACAAACCTGTTCTAGACACCACTAAAAATGGTCAGAAGTTTTTAGTACTAAAAACAGGAGAGGGAAGAAGATAATGAGTTTATCTTACACATTATATTATTAAAAGAACAAGACAATAACCAGACAGAAAATCAACCTGACATCTGGCATTTCTAAGCACTGGAAGGCTTTCACAGATTTGGGAAAATAATTTACTCTCTATCGATTAAAGCAGCTAAACATGGAAGCCTGATCTCATTTTGCCAGTTTTCCATTCACGCCAGGTACAGAGAATACAGAGGATACTTTGACACAGGAAATTCAAAGGCTGATACTATCATTATATTATTTAAAGCTCCAAGCTTTGAATGGTCATCTTTCAAGGATACTCTGGGAGTCTTGTATTGAGTGTTTGAGGAGATAAAGTGCTTAATCCCAGAGGTCGAAATCACAATATTTTCCTGAAACAAACAGAAACAAAATCTCCCAAGAAACCTATCTCAGTAACAGCAGTACACTGACTGAAAGAAGAGTAATCAGATTTCCAGACACACTTTGTAAGTAATCTTGTTTACTCTAATTTTGCAACAGCTTTTATAAATTTTTCATCTGAAATCGGGAAGGCTACAGCTGGTATTCTGACAGGTTGAAATGGCAGAGGACGTGGGATACACCCCTGCGTGGCTGGCACTGTGTTTGGGAGCAGTTAAGCAGACACTGCCCCCCAAAACATCAACTCAGACATCACAGTCATCTATTTTAACAACCGAGTAAAAAATGTAAATGGAAGGAAAATCTCTCACTTCCATTGCATTTCTTTTTTAAAGAAAGTCTGGAACATAAAAATGGTTCATACTCGATGTACATCCATTTCTTCCTAGCAGTGTCCGATCCCGCATCTCACGTTTTAAGTTGTGCTTTGAAATAAAAGTGAGAAATATGAATCAAGTGTTATGGTGAGTCATTTTGGAATTTTGTTTCCAAAACAGGCTTAAATAGTTCTCAGTAAAATCTCAACTGCTTTGTATGAAATCTAAAGGAAACAACTGCTAAGAAAGATTTCCTTTAACTTCAAATGCACAGCACAGACCTACACAGAACTATTCCACCTCGCTTCTATTGTGCCTCCCTCACAAAAGTAAATATTCTGTCAAAACAATCACATATATACTAGATGTGCAAAATAAAGACAAGGATATTAATATCAGCTCTTGCAGCTCAGACGCTCATAGCTGCTTGCCACTTTTATATTATCAGGCACACAAATTTGACTGAGGTTCCACAGCCATATAAAATGAGGGTTTGTTAGTCAGACGTGGGAGAAACAGATCTAAACCTTTAGGAATATTTTAATCCCAGATGCAACCAGAGCTGGGCTACAATAAAATGCTTCTAGGTGAGCATCTGGGCTGGGCTCCAAGGGATTTTGCCCAACATCCTGTGGCTGAAAGTCTGCATAGGCAAGCTTTCTCTCCGCCTGAAGTTACTTTCATCCGTTGACTGGAAACTTTAAGGATGAACCCCACCTCTCTCTCCGCTCACCAGTCCAGTTGTTAGCCACAGGAAGATAAAGGCTCAGGAAAAAGGTTCTAAAAGCATTTTTTTTTTTCCTTTTCCGGTATGTCTGGAATTCCAAATGTAGACTGAACTATAAAATTCACTCTTTCTGAAGTGTTGCTCATGGCAAGACTCCGCCAGCTCATTGTTTTCTTTCCATAACTTTCAGTAGCCCTTTGATTTGGACCCAGCGTTGTGCCAGTGTTGTTACCGTGAATGATTTACTTCGAGAAAATGAATTATGAAAACAAGCGTGCTCAGCTTGTACTAGCAAGATGCAGATTGTACCATGACTGAAAGGTATGAAATCCAGTGCTATGAACTGTCAAGCCCAAGTTCTGCTGCCTTGTATCGTGCTAGTATCGTGCACATCTCCACCCCTAGCCATGCCTTAGCCTAGATACGTACTTCCATTTCTACCACTGGCCCCTTCAGTCCTGACAGATAAGCACCCAAGCTAACACACCAGAATCAGAGAAGCTGTTGAATTTGTATTTTGGTACACAGCGCTCCAAAACAGGAACATCTAGGCATTAAGCAGCCAAATTACGAGCCACCGCCATTATTACTGGCTTCACATTAGCTCTTTTACACCTGTCTTGCATTTGGTAGGACTAGCACGTTTAACAAAAAGCATTAAAAATCTTAATATAAATATCATAAGGAAATAAGCCACCAGTTAACTCTAAGTTTAGCTAGTCCTGCAACCGTTTGCAGCAGTTTTTAAGGTAAAAGTTTGGTCGTAACACACACGAAAGCAGGCTTCTCTGCCTCCTGAAGCCAACAGTGCTACGTGCAGTGCCTCTGGAAGAGAGGTGACACATTAGGTGACACCAACCCGCCCGTCCTCGCTCTTAAGAGACCTCAGCTACATACAACAAACACCCAGCTTTCCAGAAGACTGAAAGGTTGGGGGAAAGGATTAAGAAAAGAAAGCCTGAAGCCCTTCAACCCCCCTTCTTCACTTCAGCAGCCCCCGGCAGCGCCAGCAGCCTGCCTCTAACCATTACCAGCAGGACAACTCTGCGAGGAGCAAGAATTTTACTGCCCTCTGCAGCTTCTCCCTCGCCTTCAACACAAGGGCAAAACGGCCGGGATTTCTGGGCGAGCCAGCCCGATGCCGGCTGTCATCCGCCGCCCCGGCGCGTTTCATCTTCCCCGAGGCTGCAAGACCAAGGCTCTCTGGAGGAAAACGGGTCAGGCGCCCCGAAACGGGGCGGCCGGCGCAGAAAGCACCGAGGGGCCGGGGCGGCGAGCCGGGACGCGGGCTGGGTTTTGCGGGCAGCTGCCAAGCCCCGCCAGCCAGCGCTGCCACCCCGGCGCGGGGAGGTCACGGCGGCCAGCCCGCCCGCCCGCCGGGAGGAAGCAGAGCCAGCGAATTAAGGGAATTAAACTCGCTGCGCCCGCCGGCTCCCTCCCGGCTCCCTCCGGCAGCCGCGGGCGGCAAAGTTTGCCCGTGGGGGGGCCCCGCGGCCGCCGCCTCCCCCGGCAACTCCGCCGCGGTGCCCCCGGCTCCGGAGCCCCCGTCCCGCCCCGTCCCGTCCCGCTCCGTCCCGGGGCGCCGGGCGGGCAGGGCGCCTCTTACCAGCCCGGTGGCGAAGAAGACGGCGAGCAGGGCCAGGCAGGCGCCCATGACGATGAGGAGCAGGAAGACGAGGAGCGGGTGCTGCTGGCTCATGCAGTAGTACGACTCGTACAGCCAGTCCCGGCAGCGGGACTGCTCGCCGCTCGCCCCGCAGCCGCCGCCGCCGCCCGCCTGCTCTGCCCGCTCCAGCAGGTAGCGGCGTCTCCTCCTCATCATCATCGCCTCTCGCCACATCGGGGGCGCCGGGCAGAGCCGCCGCGGCTCCCTCCCTCCCTCAGCGCCGCCGCTGCCGCAGGCAGCCGGGGAGTGGAGCGGGGCGCGCTCCCGCGCGGGCGGCCGAGAGGAGGAGCCGCGGCGGTGGCGGCGGTGGCCGCATGGTGCGGCCGCGGCCGCCGCCGTGCCAGTCCCGGGGCTCGCTGCGCCTCCGGGCAGCGCCGCCCCGCCGCACGCACACGCCTCGCCCGGCTCCTCGGCGCTGGGGGCGGGAGGAGCGCTCCGAGGAGGAGCAGCGGGCGGCACGGAGGGGTCCCCCCCGTCACGGCCCCCGCCGCCTCCGGGCCCCCTTCTCCCTCAGCGCCTGCGGGGCTGAGGCGGCGGCGGCCGCGCCCCGGGTCGCCAAAAGGTGCGGGGAGCCCGCCGGCCGCCCCCCGAGGAGACGCCTCGGGAGGTGTCCCCCACACGGCAGCTCTCATCGTGGCACTCTCACTGCGTCCCTTTCCCGACGGCTGAGGCTCCGTTTTTAAAGTCATGCCTCGATTTCTGCCCTAAACTGGCTCTCGAGTTAGCAGGCACGCGTTTCTCGCAGCTTGTCAGTGTATCCCCTCTCCTTGCTCTGAAGGACTTGGTTCTTCCCAACAAAGCAGGCACTCGAAGTAACCTGCAGTTTCATACCCACCACGCGCAGCATTTACCAGCTGAAGTTTTGTACGCACATGCACACAGGACAGGGCTCCCCTTCTTCCCCCAGCCGCTGCCTCACCAAACGTCCCTCCCCGCAGGACAAGTCCCTCTCTGACCTCTCCTTCTGGCCCCCGCTGTCGCTTTGCCACAGCCTTCATCTCCCACAGGCTGCCGGGTTCCCTGAGCTCTCCAGGGAGAGGAAGAGACCAAAGCGATGCGGGTGCCACCAGGCCTACATGTCACAAGGGTGGGTCCCGGTGGCTGGAGTGATGCCAGCAGCAAGAGGGACTTGGAGGACTACGGTCCAACTAAAGGAGAATAGCTGGGTCTCCTATACATGGACATAAGTGAGGGATTCAGAGCAGAGCGCTAACCATAAGCCAGGTAGAAGAGAAGGCGGGTAACTAGGATGATACAAACTGAAACTGAACCACCAAGACCTTCTGTTGCCTTCTTTATCTGCCACTGTTGGTGTTTTTACATGGAAGAAGTGGTACATCCAGTAGTATCGTAACCAAACAGAGAAACCTGTACTACACGTAGCTCTGAAACTCTGTCCGGACACTTACACTTCTTACATTCCTCAGGTTTGAAACAGGGATGCGGTCTGCCCTTCCCCGTCCCCCGTTCCTCTCAGCTGCCCGTAAAAAAGAAGAGCTCCTTGGCTTTCACTCTCCCTTCCCCTGAGAGGCACGGCTGGGCAGAAGGAACAGATGAGGAAGAAGTGGAAAGTTACAGCTGCGCCCACCACTCTAGGAGAGAAAGGGTGAACAACTCTCAAAAAGCAGCAGTGATAAGATTGAAGGATGAACACAAATTTATGTGGGGAGAACATTCTGGCAGAATTAATTGCCGGGAAGGAGTTAGTAGAGGTGGGTGTGAGAATTTTTGCAAAATGAAAAGGCTTTACTTGCAGTCACTTCAGAAATTGTGGAGCTGGCCACCCTCACTGTCACATACACACATACAGTGGGATAAGCAAGAGGAGTTTAAAAAAAAATCAAGAGAGAAACCAAAATCACAACATAAAACTTCTCTTAAAAGCAGATCACAATATTTGGGATTTGAAGGCATCTGAGTGTTGATCTCTCAAGGGTGGGAAGTCCAATACCACACATGTACTTTTTTTAAATGCAGGGATAATTACATGATTTTGTACAGACTCACAAAAGTGTAAAAAATCAGAATAGGCAAAATAAGACACATTCACTCTTCCATGTGTACGAGAACCATCCCCTAAAAAGTATTTGAAGCTTACACAATATGTTCATACAGATGACAGTACTGGTTGTCTTTCTTCCTCAAGCTGATTCTGCTGTAATAGCTTTCCACTACTTTCTACCTCTCTGAGTTTGAACAGGAAAGGCCCTTCCAAAGAGTTTACTACAATGATTCTGTAATTTGTGGGTGGGTTGTTGTTTTTTTGTGTGTTTTGTTGGTTTTTTTGGTGTTTTTTTTTTGTTTGTTTGTTTCATTAAGATCTCATGCCTGTAACAACTAATTCCTCATTATATTAGTCTCATGCAATTTCTCAGGAAATAAAATTATAATTCCACAGCAAAAACTTAATTAACCCAACGGTTGCCCAGTGGTATCTTGTGCCTTTCCAGAACAATGAGTTCAGCATAAATCTCTTTTGAAAGACTAGACATGAGGTGTTTCAACAGCTGAGCAAGAAGAAGTACCAAGTTACATTTCCATTTGACTCTGTCTTATGTTCCACCTGATGGACTCACCCACCTACTTTCCCTCTCCAAGCTACAAAACTGCATCTTTCAGTTCATTCTTCAAATTCCAGCTAGGAGCATCACACACCTTGATGTCTAGAACCCCCATCAATCCTTAGAGCACATCTATAGATAGAAAAGGAGGTCTAGTGAACAAATACCATAGTGTCATGTAATTAGTGACTGCACCATTCTGTAATTAAATGGTAATTAAAATGGCAAAGAACCTAAACCCACACAACATTTGACCTATTAATTTGAATGCTCTACTTTTTAAACTACATATTAGCCCCGCCCCCCCCCCTTTTTTTTCCAGGTTGTATTTAATTAAATGAACATCATTACAGTCAAATGATAATTATGACATTGCTGAAATTGAAATGCCATATGTTTTTAGAGACCAATTTCCCTAGGTAGCCTAAAATCTACATTCTTACTCAGCTGAACCTGAAAGTTGGTGTGCCTCAGGGAAAAGGAAGGTACAGTGAATTTTACAGTCCAGTGTTGAAAAGCAAACAATTTTCAGAAAACAGCTCCCCGTGTATTCCCCCTTAGTTCTCCAAAAGGATATTAAAGCAAAACTAGTACTTAGCATTGTCAAAAACTATCCCCTGTGTACTCTTGAGACTCCAACAGCACTGAAGAATTTGCTCTTTGAGCATCTGGTGTCTAAACATCTGCTGTACCCCTCTGGAAAAGCAAAACAACACAGGACAAAAGGTTGAGGTCCAGAGCTGCTTGTTTAAGCAATGACGTGCCAGAGGCATTACACTTTGCAGCAGCAGATTAGCTTAGAGAACTTCTGTCCAGACCACCTCCAGAGGTCTCTTCCACTGTGACTGCAATATTGCAGATTATTACTGTTGTCAAGGGATCTGCGATAGGTCTTAGGGAGAGAGCTAAACAGGAATATGAGACGCAGTAGAAGCTCCTGTTCCCTGCATATCTCCCTTTGCCACTCGAGCTTGATCAAACTTTCATAAGCCTCCATGGCCCCCTTCCTTCATTTGCCCTTCCCTGTTGTCTTCTGCTATGTGGCTGTTGTGGTCAGGGATACAGACTCTCAACAGAGGGAGAACAGATCTTTTGCTCTTTGTTGCTCTGTGCAGCTCTACGACATCCCTAGCCACAGGAAGCAAACTGCAAGGAAGGCACCCTGAATCCCACAGTCCTGCAACACAGCAAGCACTCAAAAGAGCCATAGCAACTGCCCTGAGCAAAATACACTGCCCACTGGTCGCCAGATTCCCCCCTCAGCAGTTTGCCACCAAAGTTGCCCAGAAAAGCAAACCCATCGCTAGAGCCTTGAACAGTACTACCACTGCTCATGCCCACCTGTTACCTTACGGTGATCTGCAAATGCAAGGCAAGTTGCCCTGCCAGGAAGATGACACACAGCTCCTGGCCAACCTGTGCTTCCAGAGCTCATCTGTGGTGGCACGGCCAAAGACAGGTCAATAAGCCTTGCTCAGTGATACTACTGGGGGACACCAACCCTTGAGCCATCCCTGCCATGACAGCAAAGACAATTGTGCCTCAATGCATGTGACTTGTCTACAGCTGAGGGAAGAGGGTTTAATTTTTGTGCAGGGAGCTTGTCTCTCCCTATGACATTGAAACCCACAGGCTGAGGAATAGTAAATCTGCATGGGAAATTACTTAAAAACGTTAGCTTCTCCATCAAGGGTACACACATTTTTCTTACTGTTTAACATTGAAAACTGCTATTTTTCACTGGATTTTTTCCCTGGATTAATTTTTCTGAGTTTTGTTCGCATAAGCCTTATAACAACAGCTGTGTGTTACTGCTACTCTTCAAAAAAATGATGACAGAATTTGCTACAGAAATATATTTGATTTCACACATCTGGAAGCTGGTGTGAAATTCACTTTTGATATAGATACAGACTGGTTTGAGGTGTTCAACATTGTTCTCTAACGTGCTGAATTACAGTCTGACTGATCTGCAATTCCTTGTGTTCTTTTAATTTTCCTGCTTCCCCTCTTTAAATCCAGTATCTAACTTTGGTCCTCACTCATCCTCCATAAACTCTTAAGAGTAATGACTAATAAGGTCTGAGGTTACTGAAGAAACTGCTTGAGATCCAGGTGATCTGAAAATACCTCTGTAGTCTCCCATCATCCCAGAGGATTTCATCACAGATGGTAACTACATTGGTCATCTGACCAGAAATAAACCTTCTATAAAAGATTGGAGCAAAGCATAGATCAGTATTATAGATGTTTTGGTATCATCTCTTATTAGCTGAATAGTGGGTCAACTATTCCCACAGTCTCTTTCAAGAAGCAGGGGATGAAAATAAAATTATCCAGAAGTGCATAAGTGCATTATAGTTTTATCTCTTCTTGAGCCTTTCTTTCTTACTTTGATGATGCTGTTCTTTATACTCACTGTTATAATGTGACTTAGTTTCTAAATTCTGTGGCATATCATCTTTTTCCATTTTCAACACATTTACCTCCCATTATGTACTTCCTAATCTTTCTTTCATATTGGGACACTTTGCACTTGTGCACTAGTGCAAATTTAGTAGTATTCCTTAGGAAACTATCTACTCTCCCAGATAATCTTCTGCTTTCAGGTACAAGATCTAAGGAAGGAGGAAGGAAAGGAATAAAACTCTTCAGAAATTTAAAACTTCTCAGGCAGCTTATAAATTTCCAGTTGAATAAATTCATGACCAGTACTGTAAGCATCTCAGGAAAGACCTGTTCAATATATCTATATGATGGCAGTCACAACACTTTTACAGCATTAGAATGCATAAAGAATAGGGTGATAAATAATTCAGAAAACACAATAATGCCTTTTTATTGATCAGTCATACAGCTTCATATTGAATTATGTTACCCTGCATATCCTATCTCATAAAGAATATTGCAGAACTAGAGACAGATTATTCAGAACACAAGTAATCCAAGACAAAGTTTCCCCAATTTAGAAAATACGTAGGACTGTTGTCCACAGAAATTAAACAGATAAGAGAGAACTCAGTAAATGCACTTAACATCGATATTTTAGAAAGACTGCTTAGAATCTTCTGTTTATCTTTTAATTGCAATTAAAGGAATGAAATTCAAAATTAGTAAGTGGGGTATGTTATTTCACACAGCCTCTAGCTAATCTGTGAATACTGTCACAGGAGGCTTTTAAGAACAAGATTTTAACGGTGATGAAATGGATTTGTTTTTATATGGTTGTCAAAATGTGTCTGATAATCACCAATAACAACATATGTTGTGAGAAATATTGATCCTATTGTTTCATGGCTAATGTCAATGCAAGGCAGTAAATACAGAGATGAGACAAAAATATGAAAGTCAGATTATATCATAATGTTTTTTTTTGCATCTTCCACGGAAACATAACGTGGCGCTTTTGGGGGAGGGTCTATTTTTACGAGGTAGGATATTGGACTAAATGATTCTTTAATCTCATTCAGTTGTGGCCAATGGTGTCCTAACATTTTAATTCTGATACATATAGATATATATATACACACACATACTGGTTTCCTATTTGAATATAGGGCAAGACCATTGGATCAAAGACTACTGACTCATACAGTGCAATCTACATACTCACCCTGCAAAAAGGAAGGCACCTATATGGTAAAATTATTTTGTAAGTAGACATTTTATTGTGATTTGTACTCCATCTGCACAAACCACTGAAAGGAAAATAAAGTGCATTGAAAGAAAAACTAACAATGTAATCCTTCAAAATTTATTATAATAATCCAGTCTGTTTGATACACAGAATTAACTAACCTATACAGTTTAATCAGGTTAACCGTACTACAGTACAGAAACATATACATCTAAAGATAAAATGATTGGTCAAAATAAATAAATATGTGTAACTATATTCATATCTAAGAAAACCATATTCGTATTTATTTTAAAAGCTGGGTTTAGAATTTTTTTTCACGGTTTTGTTTTTTCCCTCAGTAGCTGTCACAGTTATTTTAAAGGAAACTCCCTCCTAACAGGGACTGCAAATGACTGTGCAAATTAATGGTACAACCCTTCAAAATTCAAGATGTGATCCCAGTTCTGAAAATATCTATTTGCCAGATCTATACTGTCTCTGCTGCTCCTGCAGTGGTCCTGCATTTTTTCCTCTCATTCTCCCAATATTCAGCACATTTTGACAGACAAACTCTGTGTGTTCCCTTCAGAGATGGAGTTGGCATTGCTTCCCCTCAGACCTCTGCCGAACTACTACTCGGTGACCTTAGTAAAAATGTGTTAACCACAGATGGTTTCCTGAATCATGTGAAGCAGTAAGAAGTAATGGTTTCCGTTACGTACTTGATAAGAGTGCCCAGCTGACAGCAGAAAGTTGTAAGAATTGGTAATGATCCAGGATCCAAGTTTGGGGAATTCTGCCAAGAGCAGAGAGATGTTCCCAAGATTTTGGAGCAAGCGTTGCTTCTGGAGCAAGGCAGGAGGGACTGACCTGCTACTTGAGGACAAGAGGCCTCTCTTCACCATGAAATCCAGTGGTGTTGAATGAGTGATAGACACGGGTACTGGAGCTCAGGAGACTGGAACGGTTTTGTGAAGGGAGGCTTTGGGTGTGTGGGCTGAGTCAGGTCCTGGCACTGCGTCACACTTTAAACATAGTGATTGTGGGTTGAAAGCATAGCTTAAGTCTACTGCAGCTACAGCTAAGGAAAGAGTAAATGTAGCTGTCAAACCCAGCCCAGCCCTTTGCCTTGTTAGTGAGGCCTACTTCACATTGGAAAATGCTCCTCTAGAGAATGTGAGGATTGAGCCATTTTTTAATTTTTTTTAGAGAAAACGCGATGACATTAATCAACAACATATTGCAACTGCAGAAGTTTTCTTCAGACCAGCCAAATGATATAGATTGGAGCACTGCTGATGTGTATTTGGAACAGAAGCTTACAAATGGCTTCTACATCAATCTTTCAGATAGATATTTGAGAGCTATCTCATCATTGAGTTTTCATGTAAATATTTCCATTTTTTGAGATCAGGGCCATCTAGAGCAGGTTGCTGAAGACCATGTCTGGTTGAATTCTGAACACCTCCAAGGAAGAAGACTCCACAAATATTCCGGGCAACCTGTACCAGTGGTCAAATCACCCTTACAGTGAAAAAGGGTTTTCTAAAAATAATTTGTAGTCTTACATTTTGCAGCACTGGTAAGAGTCTGCCTCCATCTTCCCCGCTCTCAGGTATTTATACACATTTTTAAGATCTCCCTTGAATCTTATCTTTAGGCTAAACAATCCCAGCTTTCTCAGCCTTTCTGGCTGGTCCTGCAATCACTTCATTAACTTCGTGGCCTTATGTTGGACTTGCGCCAGTATGTCCATGTCTCTATTGTGCTGAGAAGCCCAGAAATGGAGTCATCACTCAGATGGGGCCTCACCAGTGTCAAGTAGAGGGCAGGAATCATCTCCCCCAGCCTGCTGGCAACACTCTTCCTAATGCAGCCCAAGAGCCTGCTGACTGCCTTTGCCACAAGGCACACTGATGTCATGTTCAATGTGTCCACCAGGACCTGCTTGGTCCTTTTCTTTCCCTTTGCTTTCCAATCAGCCACCAGCATATACTGGTGCATAGGATTAGTCCTTTCCAGAGCCAGGACCCAGTATTTCCTTTTGTTAAACTTAATGAGATTCATGGGCCAAGTGAAGTCTGTCTGAATTGCACCACAAACCTTTGGCATATCAGCCACTCCTCCCAGCTTTGTATCATACACACATCCTCCAAAAGCACATTCTGTCCCATCATCTTTGTCATTAATGAAGGTACTAAACAGTACGGCACCCAGTGTATGCCACTGGGGTACATCATTAGTGTTTGGCTGCCAGCTCAGTTTTGTGCTATTGATCAAAACTTTTTTAGCCTGGCAAGTCAGTCAGCTTTCAAAAGACCTTACTGTCCGCTTTATCTAGCCTGTACTTCATCAACTTTCCTAGGAGGATGTTTTGTGAGACAGCATCAAAAGCCTCACCAATGTCAAGGTAAGTAGCATCCGCTGCTTTCTGCTCATCCACCAAGCCTCATGTTTCATAGTAGAAGGCTGTCAGGTTGGTCAAGCATGACTTCACTTTCATAAATTCATGCTGAATAATTCCAGTCACATTCTTGTCCTCCATATGTTTGGAAATGGTTTCCAGGTAGATTTGCTTCATCACCTTCCCATGGACAGAGGTGAGATGGACTGACCTGTAGTTACCTAGATCCTTCTTTCTCTTCTTGAAGGTAGGAAGGATGTTTGCTTTCCACCAGTCCTCAGGCACCTTTTTCCATCCCCATGATCTTTCAAAGATTATAAAATGTGGCCTCCAATCCAGTTATACTGATGGTTTCAAAGTTGCTTGAAGTGCCATGCATAAACCTGGGTCAACTGACTGGATATCATTGAGTACAAAATAAAAGAGTATCCGATAGACCAGATATCAGTAAGGAGTTAAAGGTAGAAGCAAAATCAGTGTCAGTGTTTCTTTGCCTATTTGACTTGATATTTTTGACAGCACTGTAAATTTGATCAAACATCCTTCCTACAGTCTATCACATCTAGTTGTACATCATACTTAAACTAAGAGTAGAAGCTCTTAGCAGCAGATATCAGGTAACGACTCACATATTGTTAAATCCAGCTGGGCCCTCATATGTATCCTAACTGATTATTAGCATTATGATAGTGTTAGAAAGAATTGGTTTCCTAATCCAAATATTTCCAATGTGGTTTTAATTTGTTTTCTTTTTGTTTCTGAGCCTTACATAAGTATGTTTACTAAATATCGCTTTTGTTCACCTAGGTATGAAAAAAAATCCCAAGTTTCTAAAGTACTTTGGGATCCCTGGGAAAGAAAAATAGCACAATAATAGACATTCTTTGCGATTTGCATGAAGTTGAAACATTTTCCATGTGTTTTTTTTTCAACAAGCACTTACCATAACAGCACTTTTCTGTTCCTTGTCGGTGTCTAGTACATAAATGGCACAAGGTACCTCGGATCTGCATTAAATTTTTGTTGTTTGTTTGTTTGTTTGTTTAAAAAAGTATTTAAACACATCTTTAAATAGTACTGATCAATTGGTAATTTAATTTGTTGTGCATATTTTGCTTCAATGTAGCCTTCAATTATAAAGATCAATGATTCTTGGTTTAATAGACATTTATAACTTACATGGCCATATTAAACATTTTTTATGGCATGTTATAATACAGTGTTAGTTCTCTCAGCCATAAGAAAGCATTCAGTAAATAAATCTTCTAGTTTAAATACAGAGTAACCTTGAACATAAACTTTATGCCAATACTGTCAGTCTCATGTTTCTCAGATGCATGTTTATTGGTCATATAAGTTATTTACATCATTACTGTGAAACCATTCATGCTTGCTTGAAACAACCACTTAATGAACTGCTCTAGGAGTCATGCTGATTAGGTGAAGATTGGACTATTGTGATTGCATTATTGTCTACTATAGTAAATTATATATATATTATGTATATAATATATATAGTAGTAGCTATCATAACATTAGTCTGCATTATCTCATTCTCACTAAGCACCCACCACCTAGCGTGTTATTGTGTATGTTCATGTATCTTTGCCCCACATCTTGATTACTTTGTGTATTTTCCACCTCAAAAAATAATAATAATAAATAAAGATAAAATGGTATGGAAAAGGCTGCTGATGGAGAAGAGACTTAATGGAATAGGATTCTGTTCAAAAGAGGACACATCCTTCAATTCTGATTGAGACTTATGTAATATCAAAGTTATACAGACAGTGGATAGAAAATGGCCATTCATTATTTTCTGCATTGCAAAACTAGCAGACACCTGATAAACTATCACATAGCAAGCTTAAAGAAAAGAAGCACTTCTTTTTAGAACAAAAAAATCCACAGCATAATTAAATAGTGGTATTCAATGCCAGTCATTGTTATGGAAACTAAGTATAAATTCATTACAAATGGACTACAAAAAATAAATAAATAAAATAAATAAATCAAGGAATTATTAATCATAAGATATTAAACAGGATATAAGAGCCTGCTCAGGAAGGCTCTCTAAACAAATTGATGTGTGGAAACTAAGTAGTTACACCAGAAGGAGTATAATTCTGAACATGCTCTGTGCTTACGTGCCTTCTCTAATCTTCCCTACTGAGCCCTGTCATAAGCAGGAACATGTGCAAGACAGTATGGACTGTCTTATGATTTTTATACTTATGGGAAAAGAGATAAGAATTTATCTTATCAGCATGGTTCATCAATATTGTGTTATTCCTGTATTTTACTATAACAACTTGTTTCATTATAAACTCCCAACTTTTTATAAGCTCCTCCTGTTATATAGAGTTAAATGAATTTCCATTAAGGTCTCTGCCTGAAGAAAAAGAAAAAAAAAAAACTTGATCTTGATCATGAAAAAGTAAATTCTATGTGATATCAATCTAACTATTCATGTGATTTCAACTAGCAATGCATTTTATTATTATGGCACATTTATTATCACAAGTGTGTGATTATTCAGGAGTTGAATATAGTCAGGCTGGTCACGTACTTATTGTTTCAAGACAATATATCATCTAAAATTCATATGCAGCTAAAGGCAACAAAAATAACTACACCAATGTGATATAGAAATATTTTAAGGATACAAAATACAGATAGGCCTATATTAAGTAGTAGCTGAAAACAAATTTGAGTCTTTGGAAAGGAAATAGAAATTACAGAGGAAGTTACTACATTTACTTTTAAAGATAGGGTACAAAGAGCCACAGAATGTAGAAATATGTAGACCGAGCATCAGTCTTGTTTTAGGCGGCAAACTCAAAAAGGCAATAGACTGATGAAGAAATACAAGAAAATGCTTTCATGACTCGGCAGAGAATACCCAAAGACAGCTGAGGCAGTGGTGTAGGACTATTTTGGAAAATTATCAATTTATGGAGCAAAATATAAGAATTATAAGGTAATCTAATAAAGAACAAAATTAGAAATCTTTGTGTTACAAATGATATTCAATTATAAAACAATTAAGAAAGTACTTTAGAGAGCTTCTTCACAGTGAAGCAGATAAAACAAAACAAAACATAAACTGGCCATTTTCTAGGCAGCTGAGATATTTCAGGAAGGATAACATTTTTATGTCTAAGTTTAAGTACAAATTTCAAAATGTAATCATAATTCCCAGGAGCAAAGCATGAAGTGTTCATAATTGTCAGTCTGAAGCACTAAAAGCAAGAGGAACAAATGTAATGCAAATACTTCATAAAACGATTATGTTGGCTTGTAAATCGGAAAACATCCAAAGGAATGGAGAATGATAACATGCCTAATTTAAAATAAAAGAAACAAACAAAACAAAACAAAAAAGGAAAAAAAAAAAAAGGAAAAGTAGGAAAAAAAAAATTTTGCAATGATTCCTGACTCACAGGCTATGAAATCCTGTTTCTATTATTGGACTATAGTTGTAAATCTTAAACAGAAGAGATAAACAGTAGTTGTCTGGATCTGTGAAAAGTTGATCCATTTTAAATTAAACATGTTCCACTCATTGACTGCTTGGGGAAAAAAAATTAAAATCCATAAAAGCTGCACAAGTATTTTGATTATGAAAGGTCGTGGCAATACATTATGAGGTTGTAGGGAGATCAGTACTTGTTTTGCCTGCTATCAATACCTAATTAAGCTAGGAAACTGTTTTTCTGCCACTGCCCCTGAAGTAGCTATGCAAGTGTCCCTTTAATTACGAAATTCACAGGATTGGTAGGAAATAATGACTTGCACCAATTTTTTTCCTAAGACTAATGATTTTTGGTGCTGTAGAAACACAGAGGGTATGGTACAACCTGATGTTTAAAAAAAAAAAAACCAAAAAAACAGGGCTTAAACATATTATACTTTCACAGACCCTATTTGATCTTAACCTCGTTGACTTTATTAGACTAATAGGATTCAGTAGGGAGAACTAGAAAAGCTTTTCAGGCACACATGCTTCGTCTACATCAGTTCTCGGGTCTGAATCAAAAGCTGCAGATTTTATGTTACACGCAGCCTGCAGAAATTGTCCTGAGTTTAAATGAGTTATTTCTTTATATTGTGCATAAGCAAGTCGTGGAACTCTTTATTGAAGGAGGCTGTGAATGCTAGATCTTTCCAAGGGTTCTGACAGTAACTTCACAAGGTTGTGGGATGATGGGGGGAATCTGCTGGCGTCTAACAGACTCAGAAGAAACCATCACTTCAGAAAGTTCCTGAACAACGATTTTCACAGCCAGATATTACTGGAGGCTGAATGGAGAGTCAGAGGAGGCATCAACATATTTGTCAAATTTCTATCCACCTTCCTACTGTAGCCTTATGGCCCTACCTCTGGTATTTTAAGTTGTTTTTAAGTGTAGGTGCAAAAAATTATGTGAAAAGTTTTTGTTCTGGGGTTAGGTCGCTATTATCTAGGTTGTCTCAACTGTAACAGCAAAATTTCTCTGCTGCCAGGTGCGTGCTGCCTGTCCTGTAGTTTTAAGCTTGTTTTATCTATGATGTTACCTAACTTGTTTTAGCTTAATTTTTATGTAGCTTTATGCAACTGTGTAATTTTTCTGCTTATGAAGAAATCAGGGCAAGAAAATGTAGCAAACCTAAAGCCTGGTGAATCAGGAAACATGGCACTGAAAAAATAACTCCGGGCAAACCCAAGTCTGATAATGAACCTTCAGCATTATAGTCCTCTTTCCAAAAATACAGGATGCTGAAAACTTAATGTAACGATTCATTGGAAGGGTGAGAGATTAAAGGGCAGATACTGGGTTTGTAGATTTTATTGTATTACTAATGACCTTTAAGAGAATTAAGAGATTTGGATTAAATGGTAGCATTATTGTAACTGGTCTAAATATCAATAACAACAATAACAATATTTGGTTGCTATATTTCATTAGACTGTCACATCATTAGACTACCAGTAAGTTCTGGCCTTGGATCCTTGTGTGTACGTGGTCTTGGTTCTCCATCATGAACTTCAGTGGATAATGCTAAGCATTCACTATTGGACACTGTTGGAGACAGGTAACCAGGATCAGATGGACCTCTGATCCCACTCAGCAGGATTTTTATTAAGAGGCTTGGAGGGAATTATCACAACATTGTGCCCTAACTCTTTCCCTAAACCCATTTCAGAGCTTTCTCATCTTGGACGGCAGGAATCTGCATACATTGCAACACTCCTGTTATTATAATTTTGTTTCTAGAGTGTTTCAGAAATCCTGGAGGAAATAGTCATTAGAAATTGTAATAGAAAACAGATATCTTTTAAACAAACAGATCAAGGGATTCAATTTAAGTTCTCAGCCACCCAGTACTCTGATTCAAAGGCCCAGTTTGATTGCTACAGCTGTATAAAAGCAGTAGCTAAATACAGTAGTAGTACATATGCATCATTTGAAAGTGAACTACAAAACCATTCTCTTTCCTTCTTGCACTTTTGCTAGAGAATTATCAGTTGATTAACTGGTGAATCAGAACAAAAGAACAGTTCTTATTTAACAATTGCAAACCCATCTAGAAGCTGAAAATGATCTGACTTTGAAGCTGACCGGATGACTTCTTGACAATTAAGAAGAGACTGTGTCATTCAAGAAAATCTTGTATCGGATATTCCTTTCATCGGATTTCTATATGGAAATGACATAAGCGCAGTTACAACACAACAGGAACAGTCTTTCTTCTATAAAAAAGGAAGACATCGATAATGATGAAAAAGCACAAAAAAATATTAGTCTTAGCATTATGCCAGCAATTTGTAAGTGTGAAAAAACAGTTAAAGGCAAAACAACTTAAATTACGCAATGGCTACTAGAAACTATGATTTAGAAATAAGGTCATTCTTTTATTATTGTTGGGTCAATTCCTGAGGCTGTCTAAATACTGGTAGCTCCAACTGAAGTAAGTCCCATGGTCCTCAAAGCTGCTGAAGAACACTACCTTGATCCAGGCTGTTCCTGTAGGGATGCTCAGCATTCCTAGGGATGTGGTCTACAGGACTCATCAGATCAAAAGAAAAGTGATTCTACTTTGGCTTTGTGCTCTCTTTCAGCCATATGGATTTCAGAAAAAAAAGTAAAAAGCCTTCTGTATGAATGTTACAAATGGACTTAAGTAACTTCTATATTAAGTATCACTCAATTTATAAACCATCAGAACATTCCTTGGCAAACAGCTTCATTCATTTGGATTCCTATGAAATACTGGAGCATTTTACATGCAAGGATGATGCATAAGGCTATTCTGGTGACTGTCTGAGAATATGCTCTTGGTGATCACAGACATTCATTACAGACTGAAAATGTGGAATTTCCAATGGTAAAGGCACAGTCTGAGAACTTTCCAACAGGTGGGATGATAGTGCAAAAGAGGATTGCAGAAAAAGAACATTTGTGAGATGCAAATGCCATGCAAATTAGAGGAACTGAAATTAAATTGGAAGAAGTAACTGAATCCATTCTTCTGCTTATGTCAAATTCTTTAAATAGATTAGTTAAAAATGCAGAAAAATTTGGGGAAAAAGACATCACAATTTTATAGATATAAAAGCAGAAACATAGTGTAAGCAATATAATCTCTGTTAAAGGAATCATCTGTGTCAGTTCCCTGATAACACTCTCACACTCTTTGCTCTCCCTTCTTCTCATCACTGACTTAAAGCACATCAACAATGCAGATCGTAGAGGATTTGCATTAACTCATGATCCTTCCCTCCCTAACACACTGAAAGTATTTATTACATTATCATTTAGCTAGTGTTGTAATAGGAGATTTGCTAAATACCTAATACTTTAAGGAGCTCCTAAGTGAGCCTGGAATTTATGAAAATGCCAAAGAATTTATTCTGATTAACACTGTATGCTTTCTGACATTGAAAACTAAGGTGAAGGATTAGTAGCAAATAAATTGTAAGGGTGAGTAAAAGTATAAGTAATATATGATACGGTGCCAGTGGATAAAAAAGACAAGGCTTCCTATAACACAGAGGACCTCTTTACTGCCAGAGGAAATTATGCATGGGAAGGAAGGAACCACAATAAGTATGACCAAGTTTGAAGGTCTTCAGACCCTTTGAATGTTGTCACTGATTCCTGGCTTTGCATGAAAGAAAATTAAAAATAAAGTATGTGATGTCTTCAGCCTGAGAATAAAACTTGTTACTTCAGTTTTCCAGGATACACGAGGATTGAAACCAGAGGGTTTAGCTCAGTCTTAATATTTATCCTGACTGAAACCCCATCTGGGTAAATATATTCTCCTTATAAGACGGTCATTCCTAATTTAAAATATTCACTGCCATTTTTGCCAGAGATAGCCTTTTCCTCTTCCCTCATCTATAAATAATTGCTTTACTTTGTTTTATTACTGAAAATATTGCTTCACTTTGCTTATACAGGGGATATGATTATCATAACATTGTTACTGTTATTATAAGCAAGACAATAGCATTAATACAATCACAAAGATGAAAAATCAAGTGATGAAAATGCCAGAGCAAAGGCTGAAAGCTTTAGCTGTGCCTCAGGAATTTATCTGTATTCACAAGAAACAGTAACATATTATAAAACAAATTGGAGTATCTTATATAACATAACAAACCAATATATGGGGCATACGTTCTCCATCAATGTGTTGGCTTTACAGACTTGTGATCTACAAAGCATGTCATGTTTAAGAAAAGTTGGAGATGGGCATAATAGCAAAGGAACAGTTAAGCCAGAATTTCAGAAGAAAACCTTATTATGCTTGGAGCATTTATTCTGTCCAAAAAAGTGAGACAGATGTATTATGTGAATGGTTTGCTAACTTGGAACAGAGAAAAATGAAGTTGTAGACTAGTGCCAAATAACCACATAAGAAGGCATGCAGAAAAATTGTGCAAAATATCAGGAAAAAAAAAATGGAGTCAAAATGCACAGCAGTGTGAATTATAGACCAAGAGTCGTCCAGTCAGCTTGACTATAAAAGAGTAACACATGCAACTTAATGCTTTGTCATTAACATGTTGGCAGAAACATAATTTTGCCATGAAGTCAGATAGGCAAGTGTTGAGAGTTGTATATTACGTAGATCATAGGTGGATAGACGATGTAAAGATTGTGTCTTCCTGGTGTTTTGATATGGCTGCCACTTCTAGGAAATCGCAGAAAGCTTGAACATTCCTTGGATCAGTACAGCTCATCTCAGGGAAAAAAAAAAAAAAAAGCTCACATCATTTTTCAGAAGAACATTCCCATGTTTGTGGCTAACAGCTTTAGTTGGAGCCCAAAACGAAGTGGTGCAATTCTAGATTTGCTATAGTTTTGTGAAATTGTATCATTTCAGGGAAGTAATTGCTTAGCTTCCAAAAATTTTCAAGAAAATTTATAGATTAATTTAATATTGGAGTACATCTCATGTACTGATGGCTCTATTGCTAAGAACAGTGTAGAAAGCAATACCTTTATAACGTTTAAATGGTCCCAAGAAAAGTTATATGCGGCTTCTTGGTCTAGAAGAAATACGTAACAAGCAAGAACTCCTGATGATCTGTGTAGAGTTCGGTGTAAGCACAAGAACAGACATTCAGCAGTGGCATCAGGTCACCAAGTGTCAGTCCCAGTCAACTATTCTTGGAAGGATGGACCTGGTTTCTCATTCTTGGGTTAGAAAATTTCTGTTCATTCTTTAATTTTGCTTTAACACTAGGTTTGTCTTGCAGAATATCCATTGTACTCTCTTTCTACACCTGTCTCTAAAGAAGAAGCAGAAGAAGAAGAAGAAGAAATGAAGTATAAGAAACACACAGTAAGACCTGTAGTGAGAAATTAGTTTTTGATGACTTGAGTTGTGAAATCAAAACTAAAGACCTACTGAATATGAAGGGATGCTATGGCATGTCCTGTGGAGAGGCATAATGGTTGTGTATAATTTTTTTCAAGGTCAGTTGCAATCAGATGGCTACAAAAGTAAACATAATTAAGAAAAAATTAAGAGTCCACCCCTCTAATACAGAGGGAATATCTGGGCAGAACAGATGTTTTCAGATCAGCTACGCCTGATTTAATTTCATCCTTGGCACTGGTTGACGATATCTAATTTCTGTCCATGTCAGGGTAACAGACTTTTGAGAAAGAAGAAAGTTGAGTAAGATTTTTAACACCATCTCACATGATATTCTCATATGCAAACCAGGGAAACAATCCACAGATTAAATTATTATTGAATGAGTGCAGAATTGCTACAGATTAGAAATTCTGTACCATGAGACCAATGTCTGAATGAATGGAGTGATCTAGGAAGATGTTGTGCAAGTCTGTCCTAAATCTGGTTCTGTGTATTTTCATGCGTAACCTGGGGATGAGATAAGAGAATAGGTTTATCAGATCTGCAAGTGAGATCGAGTTGGAAGAGGACTCCGGTATATTTGAATGGAAAATAAAACTTAAGAAACTAGAGGCATGATATGAAAAAGTAGGATTCTGATGGGAAGGGAGAATTACATGGTACTATGTATAGGTGGGAGTAATCAACTTCAAACAGAAAACAAAAATAGCTGCTTTGGTAAAGACAAGTTCTAAAAGTTATTTCCGCCGAACAGGAATCATAATACATTCTCTCAAAAAGCTACATGCCCAGCTGGGTTTTATAATCAGAAATATAGATACTGCCTGTCTGCTAGTACTGTCTTATGTAGACTTTAAACACATTTCACCAGGTGGTGCTGTTACACATAACCGTCCAAGTCTTGCCCTACCACCTGAGCATGTGGCAGTCTTAGGAAAACAGCTGTGGGTTATGCAAAGGTTTCTGTAGAGGCAGAATTGCTTTTAACAATCAGCCTTTGGTATAATAGTAAGGATTCTGGAAAAAGAAATTGGCTAGAAGTCTGGTTGGTAGACTCAATTCCAGGTTGCATAGATAACATGTATGTATATGTTCATGTGTATGTATATGTATGTATTTTATAAATATATCCGCTTCACTGATTTCTCCTTCTTTCAATGTTCTGGATGTGGCTCAGCAGATGGGCAACTCAGCCTCAGAGCAGAACTCCATTGTCTATGACAGGTGTATATACAGCTGTAATACATAAACACACACTCTCTGTTAGCATATTTATTATGAAAAACACAGTTAGTATGAATTCATTTAAGGGACTATTTTTCTGTACACCATAATAAAACAGGCCTTCTGTAGTTCGTAGATAGTGAAGTTAAGTTTTAGATTTACATTAAACCAAACAAATTTTTGTAGACTGTATAATTGTACATGCTATATTTGTAAAGTGTTTATATTTTCTTCTAAACTTCCTCTATTGCTAAAATGAGAAAATTAAAATATATCAATGCAGCCAATCTTTTTAGATGAAATTAAAAATATAACAAGTATACAAATTTTCATTAAAACAATGAAAAAATAAATGACAGAATAATGATCTAGGCTAGAAGGGACTTCTGAAGTTCATCTAATGCAAGTAGTTCGTGCTCCAAGCAGGTTCAAGGAGATCAGGTTGTTCAGGGCCATTACCAGGTGAATGGATGGAGATTTAACGGCCTCTCTGGGCAACTTGTTTGGGTGCTTAACAACCTTCAAATGAAATTGTTTTCCTTGAATCTGATGGGAGTCTTCTGTGTTGCTACTTAAGTCCATCACCCTCTGTGTTTCCACTCTGCATCTCCGAGAGGAATCTGGCTCCAGTTTCTCTATACCCTTTTGTTAAGTGGTAAGAAGTCGTCTTGACTTCTCATCTTAAAGCTAAACAAACCCAGCTTTCTCTGCCTCTCCTAATATTTCATGCACTCCAGACCCTAATCAGGTCCACCAGACTTACTCCAATGGGGCACCATCGTTGAGAGACAATTTGTGCTGCTGCTGTGTATCTTGTCCCCCATCTACCTCTGAGGAGAATACGGCTTAAAGTAAACGTGGGTCAGCAAAGTGCAGCAAAGATGGCCAACAACATATCAAGCTTTGTTAGCAGGATTGTAGCCAGCGAGTCAAGGGAATTGAATATTCCCCTCTGGGGAGATCACAGCTGGAGCGCTGTGGCTGCTTGTGGACTTCCCAGTATAAGATATTGTCATCCTGTATAAGTTAATGGAGGGTCATTGAAATGCTTAGGACCATGTGGCATGTGAGGAGAGACTGAGAGAACTGGGTTCCCTTAAGAGAAGAGAAAGCAAGGGAGAGATTTTCTTGTTTTCAGCTGTCTAATAGGAAGATATAGAGAAAAAGGAGCCAGATTCTGCTACCAATTTAAACTGTGTAGACAGATTTCTTAATTTCTTGATGATACAAGGTAGACCACTAAAGACATTAATGCTATTAGAGTTATTACCTCAGCATAAAGAAAACACCTACTCAGAAGTAACTATGTCCTGCTGCTACCTTACATATTTGTTAATTTCTGAGTCGCTTTAGCAATTCCAACTCTTTACAATTTGGCCATGGGATAAACTTAATATATTGGTTTTGTACACGCACATGTGATTGTTCATTTGCCCCCACCCTTTTTTTCCTTATGTTATCCAAATACAGCTAAGGTAATATACATGGTGGCATTATAACTTTCTGGTATTGTATTTTATCACCTTATTGAAATGTTATCTTATTCCATTAGATACAGGGAAAATGGAATAATATACATCATACTTAAATGGCCATGATTTTAGTTCATGATTGCAATGAATCAATCATACTAAATGGTTTAAAAATATTTTTTCATAATATTGCTTTAGTGGTATATAATTAACACAGATTTTTGTGCCATATTTTAGCCCAATTTCACAGATTTGTTAATTTATGTGACCTGTATGACTAAGGACTTTTGAACTGTCTCCAGACATTTTTGGTAACACTAGAAAGGAGTGGAACTCTTTTCCCACATTTTGAGTTTTTTTTGTAATTGTTCTGTGAATTGTTGCACTGTTTTAATAATATCATAATATAATTTCATATTATTATTGGTCTCTTACTTGGACTCCTGTATTTTCATCTCTAAATCTGCATGTATAAATAAATATTTGGGGATATGCAACAGTTCAGGCTGGAAGAACAGACAGTCAGGTAGTGCAAGCTGTCAAAGAGGTTTCAAGAATTCAATAGGTTGAATGTGTTAAGGACCAGTTGATGGAAAGAAGAGGGAGAATATGTCCTTACAGGAAAAAAAGATCCTACATTTCAGAGGTGACATGAAGCACTTGTTAGCACTCTGCTGAGGTTGGAATGGAGACAGCCTAACAATGGTTTTATGCAGATTGGAAGGCAGAAGAAATCTGTACATCATTCAAATCCTGGAAAACCTCAATGAAATGCACCTGCTGTTTCTGGACAGTCTCACGTTATTCAAAATAGGAATTATTTTCCTATGATGGTCAGTCACCAGAACAGCCTAGATCTGTCCTTCGGGGGGGGGGAGGTGTTTTTGTTTGTTTGTTTTTGTTTTATTTGTATGTTTGTTTATTTGTTTTTGCGGGTATTTGTTTATTTTGACATTATTTGTCTGATCTTTTGACAGATATTAAGAAAACCTAGAGAGTTGACAGATTGACATATGGTTTATAAGACCCCTAGGAAAGTTTCACAAAACATGTTACTTACTGCTTTTAATAGACTTGCAATCTACACCTGAGATTAAGCATGTCATAGAACAGAAACAGTAGATACTAACTATTAACTCTGCTTCAAAGATTTGAGGAAGGTGAATGCATTCTAAAAATATATAGCTCTTTACACAGAGACTGATGTTTATAGTAGCTCAAATCTAGAGCTGTTAGATGAAAGCATAACATCAAAGGAGTTCATGATGGCAATTCCCACTTGGTTTAGAGCTGACTTTGCCATAACAGCTAGATCCAGCAATAAACATATGGAAATAATTATCCAGATGAATAATTGGGAAACATTTGCAAACTTCCAAGCAGATAAATCTTGCCCTAAAAAACACACTGCTCTTAATGTGTTGTAGTACTTTTATTATGACACTGCTCATGAAAGACAGTCGTTTCAAATTCTGACCTCCGCCTTGCTCTTCCTTGACTTCTCTTGGTCCAAGCTATGACCGCAGCTTCCAGGTTCAAGTCATCACACTGCTCATTTCCACTTTCAGGTTGGTTCAGTGTGGATCTGGCACTTTCCTGGGGAGGGGAGACTGCAATAAAAATTCATTCTGTTGGCAACAATACCTCTCCCAAGTGCAATTATTTTTAAAAGAGGAAGAGAGAATTTCCATGCTTGAGACAGCATTTCTTCTGAGGTTTGTAATTATGCAGTATCTGCTTAGCTTACAAATGATCTGTTTAACAAGTATTGCTTTGTCAATGACTAAAAATAATGCTTTTCAAATAACTTCAGCTCCTGTTTCAGAAGTAATATTATTTATTACTTTAAGAAAAAAAGATAATATCAACAAATTAGTATCAAACAAATACCACTGTAAGTCTATGCAATAACAAGCACCATTGTCATCATCCAGTACTCAGTACTCCTGGATTACAGGTGTAGTTGTACTAATACTTATTATTGAAATCCATAACACTACTATTTGAAATACCTTTTTTTTTTTTTCTGGGTGAAAACCCTTTTTTGTCTGGTAAATATGTGCAATTTTTGGCTTTTAAACCATTAACCAATTCAGAGGTCCCAAATCAAATTTAAGCAAAATCAAAAATTGCAATTTAATATTTTTAAAATGAGGTCACAGACCTGCAGACATGTATCCTTTTATTTACTCACATGAGAAATTTCACTTAATTTATCAGAATTATTCACAGCATTGACTTGAAACATGCACATGGGAACGAATAGTATAGTCTCTCTAGAATCCTTCCAGTTCTGATTTCTAAGGTTTCATTCAAATATCTGATTTTTAATATCTTCAGTATCTCTTCAGTAGCTTGCCCATCTGGGAAATATCTAAAGGAAACAAATTTTACTTGTTGAGGAGCTGCATTTGGAAGTAGAGTTATGTCATTGCTTAAAAATGAAAAAGGGTCAACACAGACATTTAGTTATTACAATGTTTATCTTCAATCAACAAAACTTTTAGTTAGCCATCAGTAACTCTTAAATATGAAAATTCACTGCTGAAATTAATCTCTAATACATTCTTCACTCTTTCTTCTACAAAACTACAGTGTGTTTTTTTCCTTATTTCACTTGCAGCTGTTCTAGAAACAGTGAAATTGTATAGAGAACAAGTATACTGAGGTCCTAAGTGAAAAATTACATTTTTATCTAACATGAAGGGCCTTTTTTCTCCTATGGCATGCCATCCACAGACAAAGGATCAAAGAATATCATGTCCCATGTCCCACATATACCCTATTGTGCTGACAGCATAGGATACAGGAGATAGAAACCTCAACACAGTTTGACCTTGAGCATGTGAAAGCGTGTATTATGGACACTTTGTTTATCATTATAGTGGGGTAAGAATGCATGTGCACTTTGCTTGTTTGTATTAAAGATGATGAGCTTTTGCCTCAGTGGCTCTATCTGGTCAAGTGCTATTAAAAGCTCTTCATTCTAGCATGGCCACAGCCACATTTTCTGGGAGCAAGAAGCTATTCACACAGAAAAATAATCAATAATCAACAATCAATAATCAATAATCAAATTCATGTCAGTATGGTCCAATCAACAACCTAATGCCGTTGATAGCAACCTACTTAAAGTCCTGGTTTCAGAACTCAGGGGAGACCATGGGAAATGCCTGAGGACACATGGGGACCAAGTTTGTAGATGTCCAAATGAAGATGGACTTGCCTAAGTGTTGCCTACTCTGAGGGCACCCTTAAAGCACATCCGTGCACATGTTAAGGATGGCAAGTCGACCTCAGAGTGTGTCCTGACACTCCTGATATGTGACTGACTCCTGGTGCAAAATCTGCTAGAAAAAGATAAGTCAACTACAAGCTCTTCAAATGATTTTATAGATTTTCCCTTAGCAATGCTGCTTCACCTATTTCATGAAGGCTGTCATCTTCCTCTTCAGCATCCTCTTCTTTAAGCTAGGATATCCCAATTTGCTCAACCTTTTCAGATTACATATACCACATGTTAGCTTCTTTCCATTTTTATCATCTGAGCTTCCATTAATTGCTTTACATGTTTTTTGAAAACGTATCTTTTCTAACAGAACACAGTGCTCCAGTCTTCCCTTACTGTGTACTACATAGCAGTTAGTTAATGTCTGTTTATACTTCCGAGGTTGATGTTTATCTCTTTTCACAGTATCCTGACACTGCTGTTTCACAGTGTTTCATCATCCTCTGTAACCTCCTATATGTTTTTCTGCATAACTGCTAGAGACCCACTTCCACTGATACCATCCTTATGCTGTTGATTATTCCTGCATGGGATTTCTTCTCACTTGTTTCTGCTGAATTTAATTTTTTCATATCTTTCTCAAAATCGTTGTTTGTTTTTTTCCTTTCAAAATCTTAACTGAAGTCAAAGTATACAAAATCTGTATCATTTCCTCTGTCCAAATAAAGAAGTAGTGGACTTCTGCAAAGGAGATTCTAATTAGATATTCAGAAAATATCTCAACTGCTAAGAACAGCAGAAGAGTGGGATAGTGTG
Organism: Anser cygnoides; assembly: GCF_040182565.1. Lineage (NCBI taxonomy): Eukaryota > Metazoa > Chordata > Aves > Anseriformes > Anatidae > Anser > Anser cygnoides. The sequence goes on from NC_089874.1 coordinate 88,495,948, forward strand.
GGTGTGAAATCTTAATCGCTAAAGGTCTTTCAGATCAGGATCGACAGGCATCTGTCGGGAATGACATAAGTACAAGTACAAAAGTACTTTATTCCAGTAATGGAATAGCTGACGTTCCTTACAATGATTCTCTGCACAGAGGAAAACTACAATTCTCTCTAACCACATGAGGCTACAGAACAATTCTCCCACAGAGCATGTGAAAGAAGTCTCAATTAAAGAACAAAAGCTACATTTTAATCATATATGTCTATATGGGTCTGTCAAAACTAGCTCCTAGGGACTCCTCAGGAATCCGAGGCATCAAGTGTTTGGAAATGTACATATATGTAGACAGAAGCTATTCATTGAATTACTTTGAACCATGATTTCTATAAAAAGGCAAGCATCAGAAATGATCTTTCATAAAGGGTGGTTTTTTTCACATGAGATGCTGTTAAGTAATATATATATATATAGTTAAAACCACTTAAATGAGGTTCAAAAGTTTCCTCCCACTTCTGGAGAAATGCAGTATATACCTCTCTGTGTGTATTCCCTCTCAAACTTTGACTTAGAGCCTTAGTTGCACTTCAAAAGTGGCAGAAATCTTCAAGTCCTGTTGATACAATCACCAATTTTCATAGTGATATTCCCTAGGGAGCAAGAGTAAAATAAACTTAACACTTCACATGGTAACTACCATGCAGAAACTAAGATGTGGGTCAAATTCAGCAAGGTATGTAGAAAGTGACAGCAGTTTGTCTTCTACAGTTGGTAACTCCAAGTTCTGCACTTCATTATTATTCTCTGATTTCTGCAAAATAGCCTTGAGCTTTTGAAAACAATAATTCAGAACCTGCAAACCTAATTCAAGCAAAGTTCCCCAAGGGGTCCAGAAGTCAATGTCTATTTTGCAGTCACTCATTTCTCCTCTGCAGTCCTCATTTAACTCTACCAAAAGGGATCTTTTTATATGGTTAGTTCTTGCAACAGCGTGAAATGTGCAAATGCAAGCAAGAACTATTATAAGCCTGGCAGTATGTAACAAAATGTTAACAATGTTTTAGCCAGTTTGGTCATGATATAATAACAACTAAAATAATAGTGAAATTATTGTAAATATCTATGCAGAAACAAAAACAAAAACAAAAACAAACTGCATTCTTTGGTCCTTTTTCCGGGGATTTCACATGTAGAGATTCTTCCCTGTAAACTCTGGAGCAAGGAAGACATACCAAAGGCCAAAGGAATCTTGGCATGCTTAGTTAAAAATACAGCTTTTAATAACTACTAATGTAGGTAAAGTAAAATACAATACTAAACTCCAAAATAATAGGTACAAAATGGGAACTTATTCATCTTACAAATTCTATCAAAGGATTGTTTTATTTTACTTTAAAATAATTGATTCCCAAACATATGATTAAGATCAGCCAGAAGAATTGCATGCAGTATTGTTACAGAAGAGCCAAACTGCAATACTGTAGAACTACACTGGAAATAGATTAACACGCAGAGGAAAGCAAGCCTCTAAAATAAATCTAAGTTTTGAAATTAGGTTCTCTTCAGGTTATTGGAGATAGTGCAACTGCCCAAGCTGTATTTTAATCCCCAGGCCATTTTCCTAAGAGGAGTGTAATGTTATTACATAATTTACATGACAAATCAAATACATGTACATTTATATGAGCAGTTTAATATACAAACCAAGAATGGTTGCTTTACTTCTGAAGCTAAATTCTAAACAAGTTCAAATGCTGTTTTCTCCAGTTGCAGCTAGCATTTGTAAACTGTACTCTACAAGCTCCTCTTCCCAATCTAATGGAGGAAGTGCTGCCACACCTGTGATATGCTGTGGGAAGTCTTGGAAGTCTTGGAAGTCTTGTTGGAAGTCACTGGCAAGCTAGACTGAACAAATGGCTATATGTGGTAGCAACAACAGTAAGTACTGCTCCTCTTCCCATCCCACTGCCCCACCAATATTCTGCTTATGAAAGAGCTGCAGGGTCAGACAGCCTCACAGTGTCACAGCTCAGCTGCTCTCTTGCGTGTGAGAGGTTAACTTAAAAACAAGAAGATAAAAACTACCATAAGGAGATCTATCAAAAGACCGATGGTGTACAATAGATGACATACTAGACATGATCAAGGAGACCTAAGTGAACGAAACTACTTTGCAGAAGTGCCTGCTGAGTGAAAGAGGGTTGGGAGGTACAAGAAATGCAGTAAGACAGATGTAAAAAACAATGTAATAGGTAAAGCACATATTAGGAAACACGGTTTGCTCTTAAGAACTTGGAGGTGAAAGAACCTGAATAACTTATCAACTTGTTCTTGCTGCCAAATTGAAAAATCGCTGGTATTGAATTCTTGAGCACAAGCCCAGGCTCACCAGATCCGTGATTTTAAAGAAGGATGCCTACAAAAAGCATATTGAGCCAGCCACCAGCAATCGCATCGTCATTTCAAGACAGACAATTTCTGATGACCTTAACTGCAGCTAGCTGCAGGTAGTGAACTACACAGAATTATCTTGGTTAGATGCTTCTACAAAGACTGATTTTTAACCTGGAAACAGATATTGAATAGGTTTGCGTGTAACCATGTCTTGCTGCAAAGTCATCCTTCTTCTTTCCATTGCCTGTTCCTGCCTCACAGCACTTGTACAAAATACAGAAGTCATATCAGAAAAAAATTGACTTAGGATAGTTAAGCCATCTCATAGACAAGAACAACCATTTTCACAGTGAAAGACTAAATGTGTCTGGTTGCTATAGCAGAACAAGAACTGGCTATTAAAAGCTGATACATTTTGCCCATTAGAGCAAATCTTTTCATAGCAGAGCACAAGGCAGATTGGAAATCCACAAAATGTGGAAGGTTGAAAAGCCAGCAGATAGCTATCTGCACAGGGTGGACCTATTAGAGTGGGACCACAGGAGGGCCACAGAGATGATCAGAGGGCTGGAGCACCTCTCGTGAAGACAGGCTGAGAAAGTTGGGGTTGTTCAGCTTGGAGAAGAGAAGGCTGCTCCAGGGAGACCTCATAGCGACCTTCCAGTACCTAAAGGGGCCTACAGGAAAGGTGGGGAGGGACTCTGTGTCAGGGGGTAGAGTGATATTACAAGGGATAATGGCTTTAAGCTAAAAGAGAGTAGGTTTAGATTAGATATAGGGAGGAAATTCTTTACTCAGAGGGTGGTGAGGCACTGGAGCAGGTTGCCCAGAGAAGCTGTGAGTGCCCCATCCCTGGAGGTGCTCAAGGCCAGGCTGGATGGGGCTTTGGGCAACCTGGTCTGGTGGGAGGTGTCCCTGCCCATGGCAGGGGGTTGGAACTGGGTGATCTTTAAGGTCCTTCCAAGCCAAGCCACTCTGTGATTCTATGATCTAACCTCACTTTAAGAAGCTTCCTTTTGTTTTTCTCTCTTTTCTTCACCAAAAACTTGAGATGTTTACAGTTAACAATGTTTACTTTGATGAATGTGGATCACAGTGATCACAGTACTCTGGAGGACATGAATAACTACTTTTTTTTATCTTACTGTACTTAGGCTGAAGAATGATTTTAGCTGTGTCATAGTAGGGCAATCCTGACAGAAGGGTGTAGTGATTCCACAAATCTGGACACTGCAGAAAGGTTTTTGTTGTTTTTTTTTTTTTTCTTCTGAAATTCAGCAAGTGTTTTCCAACAGAAAATGTACTTTCCAGGTGGGAAGGTGATGTCACAGGTGTCCCTGAAGGAGAACATCAGTCGCTGAGACCCCAAGGATCCCCATCCCTACTCAAAACCCATTATTTTCCAAAAAACTGTTTGAGTAACCCATACTTCAGTCAATTCAAACTTTAATTGAACTGTGCTGTATTGCTGGGAAAAATACTGCAAATATCAATGTTCAGGAACTATGGATATGAGATGTCCACATTTCGTTGCAGGAGAACATAAGCAAGGCTGTCACATGTAGACTGAGCAGTATATATTACAAAAAAAAAAAAAAATTAGTCTACTATTTAGAAGTTCCTATTAGCTTGTAGGCTAATTTTATTTCAACTTTTGCTGGCTGGTATATTTTGCTATAAAATACTATATTTTTTGTATTGTTTCTGAACATGTTTTCACTCTCAAAAACATTTTCAAATAACATTGAAGAATCTTAGCAGCAAGGGTTGATAGAACCATTTTTAATATATTCTGACTTTTTTTTTTTTAATGTATTTTTACTGGTAGTATGAATGTTCATTAACTAGCTGGGAAGAATTAAGCAACTGTGAAAGACTGCTAAATTAAATGAATCCAAGTAAAAGGAAGTATTACTCACAGGCTACAAGCATCTGCCTTAGATGAAAGAGGCATCAAATACTGGAAGCAGCAAAGTTTTCTTCCACTGTTGAAAGCCTTTAAATTCAAGAGGTAAAATCAATGTACTGGTTTGGCTATAGTTAAATAATGAGACCTCACAGGACAAACAGATGAGATAATTCTGAATAAACAGATGAAGCCTAATAAATTAATTGTATGCAGCAGCATGAAGGAGTTGTTTTAATGGATTTTGGAAGAGGTTTTGTTTAGAACAGTGAGTGATGAAGATGTATTTGAACTGTAAAGATGCATTTACTGCTATGTCCACGTAGCTGGGGATGAAATAACTACAGATGAGCTGTACCCACCCTACAGTGAAGAGACTGTATAACACAGAGCATATATTTTTCACATAAGCTATTGTTTTTTTTCGATTAAGCAAAAATAAAGAATTGGGAAAATGCATACCTCTTAAAAATGTACAGAGTTGCAACAAATGCATAAACTGAGGTCAACTAAGAGTTGCAGAAATGCTACAAACATTAAATACCAAAATACTCCACAGAACTGTTCTATATCTTCTCTCAAATGTCAAAGAAAATACATAAGGAAAATACAGCAGAAAAATCTTTAAAAGAGAGCTTCTTCTTACTCAGCATCAAAAGCCAAACGCCTTTATTCTTCCTGGGCATAGCCTGGTAACTTCATTGCATTCTGTGGAGTGGTGTATCATGTACTCTTATTAAAATAACCTCACCCTGCAGAGTTATTCCAAGTATCACAGCTTCGTGGCACATCATTTTTTCACTTGTTTCTCTTTAAGTATTGCCATAAAAGAGAGAAATATTTACACGTACTAGAAACCATCAGCTTCTGTTTCAGCCACCAATAAATTCCTTAATAGTAGTAAAAGGTCGTATAGGTGTTCTGAATAAGTCTCAGACCAAAACCATCTTTCATTTCCCTTAAGGGTTTCTAAAAGGACAGATGGTTTGCCACTCATCAGCTGGGAAGTTCTGTATTTTTAGGTATGGTAAACAAAATTGTAGAGGAGTGTGCATACAAAGACAAAAAGGTAGAAGCTAGAGGTCATGATTTCAGAAGGGCTTGGAAGAGAGAGGAGACAAAAATACAGTTTGTTTCTTGTCTTATTATAGCAGAATTTTAACTTCAGAAAAACAAATTTTCCTATTGCCTTTCTCCCCTCCCATTTTTTCCCTCTCCAAGTATCTAAACAAGTCACACATGCAAAAACAACAATGCTCACTGTGCAATATTATTTTCAACCCCATCCCCTTGGTTTCTCCTGGGAGTGTGTCTAGGTATGGGGAAGAAAGTCATATTTCACTTTCTGTATAATTTTCAGAAGTTTATTTCTTTGATACATTATTTTCTTCCTTACTTAAAGGCTGAACGAACATCAGAACACCATCAAACAGAAATTAAGGTGTTCTTCCAATGAATTTCACTCCACTGGGAAACAATGTGAAGGTAGAATATTGATTCTTATATACAATCTGTGAGTTTCATGTTTCATAAGCAATAGTATTTAAAAGGAATTTATTTTCTAAAAGATTTAAGAATGTTATCCTGAAATTTCTCAAAGACTACTCAGATGACTGAAAAATTTTTACAAATTTCTCTTTTGTGTTTTTTGTCCCCTAATCAGGAAGAAAAAGTTGTTTCTTCATCACATACACTAAAATAGCTGTCAAATTTAATTCAGCACCACTGCTTCTGATAATCTACAGAACACAATATAATATTTTGATCAGAATATTAAGGATTCCAAAAAGCTATTGTGTACCCTTTCCCTTTTCTTTGTAAATTAACTTTATAGCATGAAAAAGAAAAACAACTTACTTAGAGTCTGAGTATGTGTGCTGCAGTTATGAATGTATGTTGCTGAAAGACCTTAATGCAAGTTAAGCAAGCAGTCATAAGTCAAATCTGGAGAAGCCTGCTGTCTGTGAGTAAGGCATACTGATTAATTATTCTGATTTTCCTTACTCACATTTTGGGGATGTAGCTACCATCTACTGATGATAGCTGAGTTATCAAAGACTCAAAGACTGCTATTTAAACATTTTTTTTAACTTCTGCTAATTCTAAATAAAAACATTTATCTTCACATGTATCACATGTGAGCTTCACATAGTCTAACGACTTCTGTATATCAATAACACGGTCTAATTCTTAACAGACCTCATTACGTAGTTAGCAAACCATTTGTACAAATCAGAAGAGGAAATGATATGAGTCTTGCCATTCCCTCTTTCTGAAAGCTTTGGTTCTTGCACTGCTTTCTGCCTTCTTTAGAACTAACTCATAATGAACACAACTCAAATGTCATATGAAGCAGTGAACATGTTCCCTTTCCTACCACTGGACTACAAAATAACAGAAGTGAAATGCCACATATTGGATGAACCAGAACAATAAAAGCACATTGTCTGGAATCCATGAGAAAGGAGGTGACTGAAGTGGTGCTAGTCTGGCATTTAACTCCCTTGACCATTTTCATACATTTTCTTCTGCTGGTTTGGACAGACTCACACTCTTTCCTAAGCTTCCAACAGATGTATTCAAGACTGAAGAAACTCAATAGCCAAATGGGCTTGGATAGTCTCACACTGCTAAGCAAGGCAGACTCCCATTGTTTTCACAAAGAACTCTGGGAACATATGCTGTCCATTTCCCAAATATTACTAACACTTTGCAGAAAAATGCTGAAACCATGGGAAACTGTGGCTGCTGACACCAACTCCAACAGACAGTTTATATGATATATGGGCAGCTGCAAAACTGATGTTTGTTTCAGCTGACTGTCTTAAAGGAAAGCTGTGAAGCAAGGATGAAACAGGAGTAGGAATGGAAAGCAGCACAGGCTTATGAAAAAAGTGTACAAGCCCCGAATAGACCTTCCACAGCTACAGACCTGTAGCAATATGTAGCCTGTGTGATTTGCATGCTTTCAACTCCTTACTGCCTCTGGCCCAGCCCTGCCACCTGAGGATGCCTTTGGAGCAGATGGAGGTGATCTTGGTTCAGGACAACCTTCGACAGGCTCTCTTCATCCTGTTTTTAAAGATTTTAAAGGCTTTAAAATCTCTTTTTAAAGATAAATGATGAACTGATCAAGTGCTAGCTGTTGTCACAACCTAAGACTTACCTCTCCCGTTGGAGACACATTTTCGTCTTGAAACATGGAACGGCAGCTGATAAAGTGCATACAAGAGCATTACTGACTTGATTTTTCTATTATGTTTCAGATGCTCGAATAACTGCTGAGAGAAATACATCTAGCTTTTGTTCCTCTTGTTCTGAGACATAATCAAATCTTCCCACATTTTAAACTGCCTTTCCTTATGTTTTACTGTCTTCTCAGCTCTGGTGCCCCTTCATTCATGCAAAAGCAGCCTGTGCTTCACATTCATATTTTCAGTTTGGCTCTCAATCTGAAATTGTCAAACTTCTGCGGAAATGTAAAAAAAGTTTGCAGTAAGTTGTCAATGTCTACCTCTAACTTTTATTTTTCCAGAGGACTTCTAAACTGCTTCATTGTCAAATCATTCACTAATTTTGCCTCAGTGTCCACTTTGCAGGGAACATTTAAAATAACTGCAGTGAGGTACATTTTGTACCTTGTAATTTGACTTCAGTTTCTTTTAAATGTGCTCCGAGTGTTTGCCATGCCACTCTGGCTCAGGCTGCTCCAAGTCATCTTCTGCCACTGGCCATTCATTCTTCATCCCAGCTGTCACAGTCTGCATTTCAGTCCTTTAATAAAAATGTTTGAAAGAATAACTGCATATGAAATGTTATTGACATTGATAGAAATAATCTTATGACAATAATGCTATTACTTTAAATTATAAGAAAATTAGACCTGTAATATAAGTCATAATCATAAATGGAATTTAAAATAAACTTATAACTAATAAAATAGTGTTAATAGCAATAGTAAAGATAATATTAACTGTATAAGCAATTAATTAATGATATAAGTAGGATGAATTAATGCTTATGATAGCAGTATTAATCCTAATATTTCCTGGCTTTGCTGTGGTAATACTTCTTTGCTAGATATTACTTGATTCTGGACTTCAGAGCTTAGTATGTTCTATTAAAGCTGCTGCAGCCATGAAAAAAAAGTATTTTGACTCCTCCCTTCTGTATATGCCATCCGACTTTCCAATATTCCCCTCAGTGATAGGCCAATTTTTTTTTAAAATGCTGTGATGGACAATAACTGCCTATAACCTGTGAGATAGCATTATAAAAATTTTCCCTCCCACCTTAGGTGAGTGATGTGTAATTCCAGAATTGCCTTCACTAGGGTGTAGAAATGCTCCTGAACAAGACAGCTAATACGACATTTTTTTTTTCAGCTTACAAGCTATGCCTCTCATCTGTCTGTTAAAGACTAATTTATAGCCTAGGACTATGTACACTTCTGAAATCAGGCACCATTCAACCTCAGAAGGCTCCTCAGAAATGCAGGGAAACTCCATGGCTCAGGTCCCTGTGAAGTAACAGGCTGCTCAGGGAAGTGGTAGAGTTGCCATCCCTGGAGGTATTTAAGAGATGTGTGGATGTGGCACGTAGGGACATGGTTTAGTGTGGGCTTGGTAGCGTTAGGTGATGGTTGGACTTTGTGGATCTTATAGGTCTTTGTGGATCTTATAGGTCTTTTCCAATATAAATGATTCTACGATTCTATGATTATGTAACTATTAGAGTGTTTAAAAATTACAATCAACTAATCTGTAATTCTATCAACTCCTCAGCAGTCTATCTCAATGTTTTACCAGGCTGCCCATATAATAGGATCCTCATATCCCTTACCCTGTGTTTTCTCAAAGTTGACCTCTACCTTTACATAACTAAAGACCCAGGAAGCTCTGGGTTCTATTTATTTTCATGGGCAGGGTTTATTCATAATCTATCACTGCAGTCAATTTTGTTGAAATACCTTGCTTATATTTTAAATTTACAGAAAATAGCAATGAAAGGTCATTGGCAGCTTCAGTTTGGATAATTGTTCTTAGGTGCTGCAAAATAAAGCTCTTACCGTGCTGAAGATGAAAGGTAACATTTCAAGAGCATTCAAAACCTCTTAAGAAGCAGTGAGACTTCATCTCCTTTGAACATGCTGCTTTTCATCACAGACTGCTATTTGGGTTTGATACACTACCCTACCCACTCTGTTACATTGAATTACCACATTGTTCCATCTGGGGAGGCATTAAATTACTGCCTGTGAATCAATCAAAACTCAAGCAACTATCCATTTGATTTTGCTGAGCAAATAGAACCAAAACAGTTTCCATGCCTCATATTGGAAGTTTTCTTGAATCTTCATGAAAAATGAAGATTTTTTCTTTGGGAAGAAAAGAAGTGCTATAAGAACACATCTGCTCAGGATCACTGATGGAGCTAGGTATTACTGCAAGAAGAGAGGCTCCATCATCATTAAAAGTTCATGGAAATTGGAGAGGAGGGGAGGATGTTTCCTGATAAAAGGTAGGTGTCACACTTATCTTCGGGAAGAGCAAGAAATCTGTCCTCATATGCAGTAGGCTGCAATCCCGTAAGCATTTTGATGACCCTCCACTGGACTCACAGCAGGACAGCCACGTATTTCTTACACTGGGAAGCCCACAGTTGGGCACAACACTGCAACAACTTCCCGGTGCTAAATGGAGAGGAAGAATCACTTCCCTTGACTTGCTGGCTACACTCGTGTTACCACAGCTAGGTGACTTAGTAGCCACCTGTGCTATCAGGGGTCTCAGCTTACCCATGTTTACTTTAAGTCCCTCTTGTATGCTAGAATTCCCCGCCCTTGTTCTGCAAAGATGTTTTCTAGCCAGTTGATGCCCAAGCCTGTGTTGCTGTACTGTTATTCCATCCTTCATGCAAGACTTCTGTAGCAGGACAGTGTTAAGCATTGACCTTCCTACAAGCGTCCTAGAAAAAGTTGGAAGGCTTCACCGTCTATTGAAACATTACAAGGCACAAGCAGCTGACCGATTTATGTCTTCACATAAAAAGAGTAGAGATGGCCATTTAAAGATGGCCATTGGGTAGAGGAATCAGAAAGGGACGTGAGGTAGATTTTTCTGAAGCTGAGCATTTCCAGTCTGAACTGAGGAAAAATTTCAAAGCCATTGATACAGCTAAATTATATTCTTTGTTGTGCTGTCTTTTGTGTTTAATTACAGAAATGGCCGGTCTTCCCCTATATGTAAGATGAATCTACAAAAAAGTTGTTTTGCCATTGGTTTGTGAGATAACTCCAGAAAAGTTGTAACTGTTTTTGACAGTGGAATACCATGAAATGCTATTCAGAGCTGAATGCTGGGTCAGAGACCAGCTTACTATAATAGGAAAAGATAAGAAAGTCTTTTCCCCTTATAAGGGTTCTCTGTCTTCCAAATCAATCTCCTTCTTCACCCACATTATTGAAACTTGCACATAATTACTAATTTTTTGGAGAGAGATTTAAAGACATAATCAAGCATATAGGCATATAACACTGTAGACACTCCAGCAGACTTACTATATCCAGTTGCAACTGAATCTAACTCAAAGCATATGGGCTGGGAGCTACAAGAAGATGAATGGCTAAAGCGTACAATGTTATCAAATGTAAATTACAATTCCATAAGGAAACCTAAAACTATGTTATTAGCATATAAGACAGTATAAACACATCAAAAGAGCATGGAGTAGAGTTCTAATTAATAGGAGAAAGAACAGTATAATCACAAACTAAGATTTGTCTGTATCTGTTTTAGCCTCTGGTTTGTGCTGGAATCTTGTTAATTAAATATTCTTAATCCATCCTTTTTTTTTACCAATTAAGTAATAATCATGTTTGTCCTAAGTTGAAAGGTCATTTATCTAGGGAACCTTGCTCCAGACTCTCTCTTTTCATCTCATGTCTTATTTGAAACAGCTCTTCTTTCCATGACAGCAAGTACTGGAAGCCAAAACAGACTGAAATTGCAACTTGGCAAGCTATTTAGGAGTATACCAGACATTGTATTAGTGTACGGAGGGTCTTTCACTGCTAAGAGAAACTTGGCAAAATGTGTTTTAGCAGGTAACATATCTCAACATTATCTTTTAAACAAAACAAACAAATGTATTTGCCATAATTCGTGTTCTTGCTCCCTAATATGACAGCAATATGGAACAGTTTAAATTATATGAAGTTTTTAGTGGATCAGGTCTGTTTCCACATCTGACACACGTTACATTTAAGCTTTACAAAATAATCCTGCTTCCCAAAGGAAACAAACCTGTGTCTTTTTCTTTCATTTTTAGAGCTCTTGTAGAGCATTTCTACATTTTTGAATATTTGATGAAAAAGTCTTAAATAATTACCCTATAGAAATTTAATTTGGACCTGTATGCTTGGTTTAATGTCAACACGTATAATTTGGCTTTTATCATCTTGACAAATGGGCCTGATGCAGAAGTCCAGTGGAAAAATATTTATTTGGTATGCATAAATAACACACAGTTCATGTTTGAAACAGACATATTCTTCTTCATGTTTCCTAATTGACTTTGTGTAGATGATATTCAGAGAAATAATGCTACATGATAGTGAATAAACTCGTCAAAAAGAAATATATTAAAGGAAGATAGCTTTTGTAATATGGTGCAGGGATCTGCAAATAGAGGACAATCAGATACAGCGAAGACTGTAAATGTGTAAAAGTGTACTTCAGTTTGTCCTACAAGCCTGTCCAGCTTCATTAATTCTTGAAGTTGCTCTTCACTTGATTATAACTGTATTAAAAACAGATAGTAAATATCTGTAAACGTACAATAACAATTGTAGATGACAATGTACAAATATTTGAAAATATCTGTAAACATCTAAAGGGCAATCAGAATCATTTACGCTGAGACAGCTGGGACCTGCAGATGTTTAGCAGTTCTAAAAATCTGGTCCCTTCTAAAGACACTTAACTCTGAGCATGCAAATTTAGAAACGGTTATGTGACAGATTGCACAGGTTTACTCAAGGACATGTTTGTAGATTGTCATAAACATTAAGAAATGCATTGTTGTTAAATCCAAAATCTAACCATTGGATATATAGATAGTTCAAATCCAATTTACATGCTTCTGGAAAACTACCAAAATTCTCAGTTGATTATAGCATGCATTGTCTTCTCCTTAATTTTTGAAAAACAAGGTACTTCCTAGAGGTGTTGAAATGACAGGTTTATGGCTTAGTGCACATTTCTCTCCACACAGTAAAACTAATGTCTTTCGTGAACATTCAATAACACAGGTTCCCTTCACAATGCCTCTTTCAAGCGCAGATTTCATTTTTCCAGCATGACTCTTTTCTTTTCTTCTTCTTCTTCTTCTTCTTCTTCTTCTTCTTCTTCTTCTTCTTCTTCTTCTCCTTCTTCTCCTTCTTCTCCTTCTTCTCCTTCTTCTCCTTCTTCTCCTTCTTCTTCTCCTTCTCCTTCTCCTCCTTCTTCTCCTTCTCCTTCTCCTTCTCCTTCTCCTTCTCCTTCTCCTTCTCCTTCTCCTTCTCCTTCTCCTTCTCCTTCTCCTTCTCCTTCTCCTTCTCCTTCTCCTTCTCCTTCTCCTTCTCCTTCTTTTTTTTTTTCTCCTGAATTTCAGGAAAGCTTTTAGGTACATTTTTCCTGGTCTCTCAGAAAAACACTTGAAGATAGTCTTTATGAGCAAGTCCTAATATATCTACATCTTTTCTTGAAGCAGGCCAGATGTGCAACAGCCTAGGTCTGAATGCTATACTGCACTAACACTATGTATTATGACTGTGCTTGATTTAGGACATGATTTCTTTCACTGCTCCAGCCTAGATTTGTATCAACATAGAGTACTTTTCAGTAACATGCAGAAAAAACAGGATTGCTTGCAGCCTGTCTTGCAAAAACACTCTAATACTTTCACTGAAAGCCCTCCTTGTCTTGCCAGTAGGCAAGATGCTGCTGATGCTGTCGTTTTGAAAATGTGTATTCTTTGTCTTTAGCAGCAATTAGTGCTTGAAGCAGAATTTTATGCCCATAGAATTACTGGTTCTATATTCACAGATTAGAACTACCTTAAGAAAAAAAAAATTTATATCACCTCCAGACTCAGAAATATTCCCTTCTAAAGCAAATAAATGGCATTCCCACAACAGGCAACTTGCCAGAAAGTTTCTGGCCATTACCACCAACCCTACTGAGGGAAGTAGAGGTGCTGTGTTTAAAAGCGTCCAGCCTTTCCTCATTATCTGATCGTTTCCTGAGCAGTAATAATTTCTCAGTCATCTCTGGCAAATTAAACCAAAAATAATAATAATAATAATAATCCAAGCAAGCTATTCCCTGAAATTTAACTCCTCTGTATCAGCCAGCAGCTGGTTTTCTTGTATGTCAGATCAATACCCATAAGCAACCTGACCTCATACAGTAAAGTTAAACTAGATTTGTAAGTAACTTGACCAGCGATGGGCAATGCGTCATTTCCTTTGCAAATGTATGAGAGGTGCAAGTGGAAATGCCAAAGCTTTTTAACATTAACTCTTGATTTTAACTGGTTTTCAGGACTCATTCAGTTGGTGAGTGAGCAACCAGACTGTGCCAGTAAAGGAAAACATGAACAGTTTATTTAAATTAATATACGTTTACTCAGGAAGCTGTTTCCTGTTCTGATTGCAGGTAAGGGTGAGTTAACTTTATATTGCCATAAATAAGCTTAAAAGCAAAGAAACTAGAAGTGTGGATGAGGAACTGTAAGTATTGTAATGCTTCTGCCTGGTAATACATGCCTAGAGCTTCTGACAGGTAGTGCAACATCTGTAAAATATCCGTTCAGTGACTTCCTATGTTATATGCTATACTGAGGTTAAACAACTCTGTCTACTATGATCAAAGCAGCTTTCACTACTGAAATGAACTTTTTAACACACAAGCTCCTAAATGTTGTTATACTAAGTACTTGCTGTATTTTTTTATTTTTTTTAAGTGCTGGAAAAGAAACATGGTGCAGGGTTTCTTTTGCTTAACTTGCCATAGGTAAAAGTTGCTGCTATAGATCTCATAGATGACAGAGCAGCAATAACTGAGTGCAGTGAAGAATGAGCTTTCTCAGATCTCTTGAAAAAAAATCTGAATTATACTCAACTGAGATAGCTGAGATACAAACATCCACGCTAAACACATTTAATTTATTATTACTGTGGTGGGTTGACCTTGGCTGGCTGCCAGGCCCCCACACAGCCACTCTGTCTCCTCCTCTTCAACAGGACAAGGGGAGAAAATCAGATTGAAAAGCTCATGCTTTGTGATAATGAGTGGGAGAACTCTTACCCGTTGCTGTCATGGGCAAAACAAACTTGACTTGTGGAAAATGAATTTTGTTTATTGCCAATTAAAAATGGAGTAGGATGGTGAGAAACAAAAAGAAATCTTAAACACCATCCTCGTATCCTAACTTCTACCCAGGCTCAACTTCTCTACTTCATTCCCAACTCTTCTACTTCCTCCTACCCCCAAGTGGCTCAGGGGAATGGGGAATGGGGGCTGCGGTCAGTCCCTGACCCTTCGTCTCTGCTGCTCCTTCTCGGTCCCTCTCTGCCCCTGCTCCACGCGGGGTCCCTCCCACGGGATGCCGTCCTTCCCGAACTGAGCCTGCGGGGGCTGCCCACAGGCAGCAGCTCTTCAAGAACTGCTCCAGATACGGGTCCACGGGGTCCATCCATCCCCCAGGAGCAAACTGCTCCAGCACGGGTCCCCCACGGGCGGCAGCTCCCCCCAGGCCCCCTGCTCCTGCGTGGGCTCCTCTCCACGGGCTGCAGCTCCGGCCCGGGGCCTGCTCCTGCGGGGGCTCTCCATGGGCCGCAGCCTCCTCCAGGCCACATCCACCTGCTCCACCGGGGGCTCCTCCACGGGCTGCAGCGTGGAGATCTGCTCCGTGTGGGACCCGTGGGCTGCAGGGGGACAGCCTGCTCCACCAGGGGCCTCTGCACAGCCCGCAGGGGAACTGCTGCTGCCTGCCTGGAGCACCTCCTGCCCTCCTGCTGCACTGACCTTGGGGGCTGCAGGGCTGCTTCTCTCACATTTTCTCGCTCTTCTCTCTCACAGCTTTTTTAGTCTTTCTTAAATCTGCTCTTGCAGAGGTGCAACTCTGGCTCAGCTCTGGCCAGGGGTAGGTCCCTTTTGGAGCTAGTTAGAACTGGCTCTGATCTGACATGGGGAAGCTTCTGGACTCTTTTCACCATTGCAACTGCTGCAGCTCCACAGTTAAAAAAAAAAATGGCACCAGCACCCAATAAAATTACTAAAAAAGAACTCTTAAAAATTAGAGGCACTGTAAGAGACGAAACTAGTGGTGATAAAATGCCATTGCCTATGAGAAATTTAAAAAATAATTAAAAGGTATACTATGCATGTTTTTTACGTGACCACTGAATGCTTGCAAATCCACAGCTTTTCATAGAATGGTCTTCTAAATTCTAGTTATAACGTTACTAGTGTATTAACCAATGAACTTTAATAGTGTATCAGCCGATAAACATTCACAACGCAAATGCCTGATAAAATGTGTGCAATTATGAAGGTAAAGCAAATTAAAATGCCTGATGAGGCTCAATTCCTTTACAGAACAGAACAGGCTGTCAGCTGGCATCACACACCCAGCATGGGCTGTGCGTGTCTGTGATGTGGCTGCCAGCAGCTGCACACATGGCACTTTTGTTTACATGTACTGCTTGGTCTGATGGCAGGACTAAACTGTGCAAAGCTGGAGAGAGTTTCCACCCTAGAATTCAAGATAAGAGCCAACATACAAACCTGGACTTTCTGAACCCTGCTTTCCTCCCTACATGTTTGTTTAATGGCTCTTTAAATGAGCAATTTCCCACTTAGTCTTTCTCGGAGGACTGAGGTGCAGTACTTGGATGAAGCAGATGTACTGAACTGAGTCATGCTCAGTTTATACTTAATTTTCAGGTATTAAGCTGACACTCTTAAATATGATAGAATTGCTGTGCTGTGCCCCACTGGGTTTCACACTGATGCTCTAATACACCTCCTCTCAGCATTTGGCTGTTTAAGGCTTCTTTTCTTCATTCCCAAGTTTCTTCATAATCACAAGTCTTGTTACTTGCATCCTTTTCCGTACTCGGAGTTTTTCTTACTCTCTTATTTCCTATTGAGAGATTCATGCAGATCTTCTAAAAGAGTCTCATTGCTACAATGTCTAATAAGATTTTTATACTTCTCTGTTTGTAAGTACTTTTATTGTCAGTTTCTTTTTAACCAGAATGACTAACAGGACATCACTTCTTAATATGGAGATGACAGAAACTGGCTGATTAAATTTCCAGCCACAAAAGTACCCAGTCAAATGGTGCTACTGCAGAATTGATATCTGCTTTCTTTTTAATTGAAGTCTGTGTGTTTTTATACTACATGAGGACAGATTTTTAGCAGTGAAAGCAGCACAAGACTTTGATCTCCCATCCCAAGTTCAGGTTTATTGTTGCTTACAAGTTCAGGTAGGTAGGCTCAATTTGTGGGTGGAGCTGATTGAGCTCTTGGGCTATGAATGCATAAGAAGTAGTGTATTTAGGCCATCCTAATCTCACCACTCTGCTAGTATAAAGCAACACAATTGGCTTTTGATCATTGATCATCTACTAATAGAGTCCAAAAATCAAGATAAGGATTATTCTTCTGGGTTCTCCTTGGTCTTCTGGAGGCTTAAGTGATATATTTTCATATTACTTGTCACTGAAACTTACAATTCTCTTTATTTCAATTTATATCAAATATAAATTGATTTATTATGCTACTCCTTCTATCTCCTTATAATAAAATAGTATGGATGTGAAAAAGAGTGAGAGAGTAAAGCAATAAACACTCTCATTTGTTATACTTTCTAGGATAAGTGAATTGTAGAGTGCAGTAGCATCTTATTACCCAAACAGGACTGGAGGAGGAACTCTGTGATGTTACTGCTGTAGGATGTGCCAGAAACAGGCGAAGAGGTCTTTCAAAATATTTCATGGAGGGGAAGGAGAATATCTTTTTCAAGGCTGGAAAGAGTTTTCTGAAAGAGCCAGAAATTTCTAAGGATTTTAAGTGAGGGACAGAAAATTTGAATAAAAGCACCAAGTTCTGCAAGTTTTGCAGTTGCTTTAAAGTAGGTGCTTTTTGACTTCCATATAAAAACAGCTACTTTTTCTTTAAAGTGGAAAAATATTGTCAGAGTTTAGGATTAAGCTGGTAAATATCCTGCTAATGGTTGTGGCACCCAGTTTGTAGCTCCCCAGTACAACAAATACGTTGCCACACTGACAGAAGTCCAGCAAAGGGCCACCACATGACTTGGGACCTGCACCACATGATGTACAAGTTGAGGCTAAGAACTGGGTTCACTCAGCCCTGGAAAGGTTAGAGGAATATCTTACTGGTGCTTGAACTACATAGTGGGAAGGTATAGAGATGATGTAGCCAGACTCTTCTCAGAAGTGCAGGGTGGAAACACAAGGGTCAATGTACATAAGGTGCAACACAGAAAACTCTGATTAGATTAAAGGAAGTATTTCTACTTTGAAGGCTGTAGAGCTCCATCTTGGAAATATTCATATTTCAAAAGGATGATGTCCTGATATAAAGAAATGGTGATTTGAGTGGGAGGGTTTAACCAAAAGAACTCCAGAGGTTCCTTCCAACATGCAGAACTATGAGGAGAAATACACAAAACAACAGGCATATCTCACATCGGGTACATATCTCAATGGGTACCATCTCCATCCTATTGTACAAGAAAACAATGTCCAAACTGTTAAGATTGACACTCCCTTTACAGTAACTCAGCAGCTTATTGAAATATGAAAGATGATATGCATCGCTAGGACAACATCACGGTCCTGGTGTCTTTATATACCTTCAATGCAAGAACACAACTACAATGACATCATACTGCTTTTGATGCAGATCTTATCAGTTTCTCTCCCAATCCAGTATCTTTCCATCAGTCTTTCAAATCTAAATGAAGGAGTATTTGTCTAGCTCATCTCTACCTACTCTACAGTGTGAGCACTTGTCACTTGTGTGTGAGTCTAATTTGCTGTGTCTTGAAACTCTTTGAAACCTTTTTCTTTAATTTGTCTTATCAGAAGCTTTTTTTTTTTTTTTTTTCTTAGACTGGATAAGAATAACAGTAAAAGTCCCTGTCCTTCAGATAGTGACAGAAATGTGTTATATACACTTTCAATCTTCTTCTGTTGATGCTACACTTACTTTTACAGCAAAGTACAAGACAAAAAATCATGCAAATTTATGTGGATAGTTTATTAATATTTGTTTAAAATTAATTATTTAAAATTTATTAATTTTAAATGTGCCAGTGAATTGGACCGCTTGGTTCAGTTATCTAAACACCTCATTCTAAATAACCTAAACTGTCCTTTTGTTTTCTTCCTCTTCTCTGCCTTTTTCTGAGCATTATATTCACTGTTGCCTGAATAGCTTGCTCTGTCTATTTTTATACTCTCCCCCTCCGGCTCCCCCAGTGTGTTTCTGGCATCTGGTCTCTAACAGTCTCCTCAAATGAGCTCCCCCCCTTTTAAATGATCATTTAATCTCCCACGGGGCATGGATGACTCAACTGAAAAAGGTGGAAGATACAAGTTTGTATTCCACTCTACTCAAAGAAGGGAAAATAGCGTTGTGATGACAAGACTGGTAGTTTCATCTTCATCTCTCTACACACGTTCTTCTGTTTTCTCTTTGGATGCAGACAGTTGAAGGGATCAAGTGATAAACATGCTGAACTTCTTCAGCTGTCCTCTGTGTGTTTCTCTAGTCTGCCCATTAAAGTGCAGGAACTCAGGAGAAAGTTCTGAGAGCAAGTGCTTCCTCTCAGAATAAAAAAATACACTAATATATTTTTTCAAAGCTCATATATTCCAAATAGCATGCAGCTAAAGAACTGATAGGATAGAACTGAGGTTATTTGTGAGAAACTTTGTAAATATCTTTACACAAGTGTAAGTATCTCTATGGTATTATTTCTTTTCAAAAATCAACGTGTTACAAATAGCCATCTTTAACAGGAATGAAACCCAAACATTCCAGGTAAGAGTTAAAGAAAAAAAAAAAGAAAAAAAAAAAACATTTCTCTGCATTCAGTATCCTCCAGGTACTGCAGAAGTGAAAGAAACTGGACAGAATCTTTTACAGGAAATGACACTTCATATTTTCCCCCCAGAGATTCAAAACAGTAAGTCCTTGTTCCACAGACAAATCCTGACAGCACAAATGACTCCTTAGTGTCAACCGGTGGTGCTAAGAACATTAGAACAATTGTATCGGGTCAGAGCAGACATCCGTCTAGCCCAGCATCCTGTCTGGCAGGGGCCTTCAGCGGATGCCTAGGAAAGCGTATGAGAACAGAGCAAGCATATAATGATGCTTCAAACATCTGGTGATTTGTAGCTCAGAGACTTTTAGCATTGAAGAGAGTGTCTTAGAAGTAAGTAAAAGTCTTGGTAGAGCTTTTTATCTGTTTTTTAATCCCTTGTTTTCTTTTGAATAAATAAAGTTTTTGTAGTCTACAGCTTACTGGTAAGTATTTCCACAGTTCAGTGACATGTTGTGTCAAGCACCATGTTCTTATATTTCTTTTGAGTCTGTTAGCTTTGTATTCATTGAAGGGTCTCTAGGTCATTTACAACTTGGAGGTTTGTTTCACATCAGTCATCACTTTCCAGGCTGAACAGTCCTAGCATTTTTAGTCACTTTTCTATAGAAGCTATTTTATACCTTTGATCATCCGTATAATCCCTTTGCCAGTTCTGCTTTATTTTTCAAAGATGAAGAGCAGAACTGATTTCACAGACCAGCACCAAAAAATGTCAAGTAATGCACAACTTTATCAATCCTAATTAAAAACCCCAGTACTAACTTCACGGATAAAACAATGGGTTCTCAGCTGACTCTTACTGCTGGGGAGCAGCAAGAACAGGGGTGCCACACAGTGGAAAGTGAGCCAGAAGCTGAGGGCAAGAGCAAGGCAAGCAGGTATAGTCACTTCACTCACAAGAGGTGCAGTCTCACACCATACAACAATGAAGAACATGTACAAGAGCAACGATCGGGTTCAGCTGACATGCTAGTGGTGACCACACTAGTCTGTGGCAATGAGGCAGGCCCAAGCTCAAGCCAGAAAGTCCTGTCACTGAGTCAGGGAAAGCAAGGTACGTGGCCAGGCACAGGCACAGCTGTGGCATAGCACAGGCCAGCTTACCTGCAGCTCCCATATGAGGGGATGGAGATCTTCAACCAAGCTCCTCATGTTCCATGTTTGTCTTCCACTGCGAGCTGTGGTGCTGCAGCAGCATGATGTCTGAGCTGACTGGCGTTGGATCAAACCCCAGCCAGGGATGGGAGAGGTTGCAGAGTTCCTGCATCTTGTGCAGGGCCCATGCAAGCACTGCTTAGAAATGAGAAACTGGGAGAAAAAAATGGCATGCTTTTAGCAAAGAAGAAGAGGCCAAAAGAGAAAGCATTATGCTGCTGTTGTCATATATCCATTACACAAGCTTAAAATGCTAAATTTAAACACAGTTTTTATCATTCTATCTCAACAAATGTAGTAGTTGCCAGTTCATTTTGGTATGCGTCAGGCAATTCAACCTGTAGAGTTTAGTCTGAAATGTTCTGTATGTTCTCCAAATGAAGTGGAAAGATTTGGCTGCATTTCTTTCATCATTTTACTTGTTTGTCTACTTCAAAATTTCTTTCTTCTCTATTGCTTCTCAAATCAAAATACATTTCCACTCCAGGTTGTGGTTCATGCTACTCTGATTTAAACAAATACAGAAAGAAATAATATGTGGAACAGTAGAATGTAACAGACCATCTAACAACTTCAAAATTGGGAAAATCTGTTTGAAGTAGATTGTGAGGAAAGTATAAAATGTTTCCTAAAAATAAACAAGTGATGTGAATATTCTTTTGAGATATCTAGATCGTTGTCCTCTTAAAGTGAGTGGCAAAAGCCTCCTACCTCTGTTAACATTTAGCATTTAACCCAGAAGAATACCACTGCTATACAGATAAAGCAAGATGGCAGTTCTGGAGTGCCTTGCTAGCTTGTGTATGTTGTTTGAGGTGACACCTCTACATCCATGTGGGTGCATAAATATTCATGCACCTTATGAACTCAGTTTAGATCTTTCACATTGATCTATCAAGCTGTCTTAGAAGAGAAGTTAGGCTTTCCCCAAAATTATATTTATTCAATAATGTTGCTGCAAGTCGGATCTCACAATTATGTATACTTCTTTGTAGCTTTTCAGCTGTGAGTCACAGTTAATGTTATTTAGCATTAGTTGCCAAAATGGGAGCTTCTAGAAAAGTTATCCTCAGGTCATGAAAAAATTGTACCTTGTCATAGAAAAAGCTATAGATTTTTTTTTTTCTGTTTGAAACAATTTGGGGGTAACAAGAGTTGGAATAAATGAAAAAGGATGCCAAACGATCAAAGCTGCTGGACCAAAGGAATGTACAACAATGCAACTTACCAGCTACATATAAAGCTTCAGGAAATGACTCACTACTGGCAGCAATAAAAATTCCAGGGAATAGCTGAGGCCAAGGTGCAGCACTGGATATGTTTTGTTCACTTTTATATAACATCTTCCTTAAAAAAAATAATAATAATTTGGAAATAAAATATACTAAAAGATTGTGCCATCTTTGTGGTACATGACAAAATGTTAAGTTGACTGAATCTGACTGGTACTATTAATTTTTCTAGAACATCTTTCACAGAATACTAAACCAACTTAGTTGGTGCTGCAAATTCACTACTTCTATTTATAATACAGATAGAATACAAACATTTTAAATGGTGAAGTTTTCCATTTTTTCTCACTTACCTTTGAATACATCCTGAACTGGGAGTGAGCTGAAGCTAGCTTGGCCCAAGAATCATAGTTCTTCTTTCCCAAAATTATTTTAACACATATAACATAGAGATCTTGTTTGTTTGCTAATTTTCCTCTTTACAAAGATTTGTCCTCCAAAACATGAGGAGTAGGAATTCCAACTGAAAAAATCGACAACCCCCCCAAAAGCTGATATTCTCAAGCAATCATGTAACTCAGACATTAAGAAAAATACCAGATGTTATAAAATTGGCAATAGACACACAAAAACACTTAAAATTCTTCATCTCAGTGATGAATTAAGGCAGCATTAATATACAAATTTGTACGGTAAATTAATAACAATATTTGCATTTTTAAAACAAACACCATATGGAACATATACACAAGGGACAAAAATCCTTGTTTATTTTGGAGTTACATTTTTTTCCAGTATGAGGAAAACTTTGCCTGAAAAGTATCTTGCCTATTCTGATTTTGAGGTGTGGTTGTTTGTATGTTAGTAAAACTATGTCTCAAATGTAAAACACTATTTACAGACCAGGTGTGCCCTGGCACTAGTTTAGCTGTAAAGTCTAAATTAAATTTGTATGTTCTTGGAAAATACACATTGTTAACTGGAAAGCAAAAAAAAAAAAAAGAGAGAGAGAGAAAGAAAAAAAAAACTCAACAAAGTGAAATATAAATATACATTTGTTTTAGAGGTATAAATATATAAATGCTGTAATAAAGAAGCTTCTGACTGCCACTGTGTTTACCACTCTCACTAGTCCATGTTGCATTCATTGTGTCAACAGTGTATATTTGTTCAAGAAACATTAGCTCCTGTAAGCATCTGTGTATTTTACTGGCAACAAAAGTGATGTAGTAAACAGCCATGTCTTGGAAAGCTTAGGTCTGATGAAATGTGTCTCCTCTTTTTTTTTCTAGCCAGTATTCTAACATTCAAACCAAATACAACCAAAGAACTTCTTCCTTCTCAGAAGAAGTTAGACTTATTCTCTGTTCTTCTATTTTTGTTTCTGTCATTGCATGACTCCATTTTAGAAGCTGATGCGTTGTGATTTTTACAGCAGAGGAGATAACAGAGGTGATTCTGCACGGCTTCCCCTTTCCCCTATCATTTCCCTCCTGGATCATTGCTCCTGTGGCTTTATAAAAACTGGATATTACTTTTGCTAAATTAAACTCCTCATAGCCCTTAGTTAAACTCTCAACGCTTTTGTTACTAGCTGTTATTATTTGGGTGTAACTTGATGATAATAGCTCACTGTGGAAATATGCTGCTTTTAAGGATGAGATGCCATCACCTGATCTTTTCTACTTCATTTATTTCTGTCTTTCCTTTACTGGAATGTTTCTTATCAGCCTGTATTGTCAGGAGAAGTAAACTATTTTCAAAACCTTATTCTCCTCTTCTGAATGCTAATGACCTGGCACTGGAGAGATTCGACACAGAGCCACATCCGTGCATTACTTCTATTACAACTGAATAAGAAAACATACAGTTCAACTCTGATGTGTTTTTTTACTTGAGAAAGAGCAGAAGAGATAAATATAGCCTCATTTAGATATGAAATAAAGCCTTATGAGAGTGTTAAATTCTACATTTGATAGATTTAGTTATTATATCTGAAGGTGGTTTATCTCAGTCCATTTAAAGTAGGTTGCATACAATTGCTTTTGCTATTTTAAGAACCATTCCTTAAAAAAAAAAAATTACAAAATATCATGGCACATTTCCGAACTCTTTCTTTGTCTAATTTTCATGCAAATAGATGTGGTTTTGCTAATTGTGGCTCTGAACAGTCTACCCTGAAACTTGAACTCTTTTGCTTCTGGACAATGCAATTATTTCTGTATCTAAAACTCTGACAATTCTACTAATAAGCACATCTATTGATAATAAAAAGTTCATTTTCACACAGCTGCATTACATCAACAAGGTTAACAATTGTTAACAGTAGGAAAAGAAAAAAAGAATTTTTTTCATTAAAATAAGCAGACACCATCTTAAAAGTGTAACTTAATAAAAATACCTCATATTTCCACTCTCTTCTCAAGAGAGAATATGGCAATAAATTGCTGGCAATAAAGCAATAGTTATATGGTATTTAATACAGTTTATGCTGTGTTAAGACTCATTTTTTTTATCAATTACGGAGAAGTAACTTCCTCTGGAATGGATGGTAGTAAACAATTGCTCACAGCGATGAGAAAAAAATTCTTTTTTTTTTTTTTTTTTAAACTGAGAATACTTTGTAACCCATTAAAAAGAAGAAAGAAAAGAGACAAATAGCATTTTAATGAATCTGATTCATAGGACCTGAGGAAAAGCTAGCTAAGGCTCATCTATCCTCTACAGAAACTTGGATTCTGCATTATTGTACCTAAACATAGACCAAACTTAAATATACAACAAAGGGCTCAATGCCCACTTTCAATTATTTTTTTTAATTTTTATTTTTTGATAATTTTGGCCATTATGAGTAGTAGATATGTTGCCACTGATCTTCCAGTTCTCCTCCAAAACACCTAGGCAGTGTGAGCAGTCCACCTCCTTATAAACAGTTGAGTTTGTGTTTTAGGAAAACAAAGAAAATGTGTATAACAGATGTGATGAGAACTAGCTGAGACTTTCTGGTGAAATGATTTACTGATGCAACAAGTGGTTTGTACCAAATGCAGCTCATTCTGGGAAAATTTTTGAAGTCTTGATTTTCCATCAGAAATCTCACAGCAAGGCGTTTCATTTTGGTTTGGTTTGATCCTGACCAGTATGTTTGCTATTATGCCTCCTGAGTGCTGCATTTCTACCCCAGGTCTCTCCTCAGTGCTGGAGAACTCCCAGACAGGACTGTGAAGAATTCCAGAGCACTGCAGGACTTGTGAGATTCTTGGTGCACAATGGGCACTGTTGTCTGGCCACAGTGCCTGACACATTGGAAATCTGCCACCTTTATTTTACTCTGGTAAGAAAGATAAATAGTCCTAAATGGTCACACGCCACCAGGGAAGATACAGATGAATGTAAAAATAGCTTGAAATTAAGCATTTCAGGTCATTTCACTGAGTCAAGAGGAAGTAGTTCAATTTGAAGGGTTTTTGAAAAGCCCTGAAATGAAATCATTGACATTTTTTGCCTTAAACTTTTCATAAGTTCCTATTTCAGAGGGGAGAGTAAATAAATATCAAGTTTTTTAGACTTTCTCACAGATATCTGTCAGATTTGTAAAAGGGAGATAAAACCTGAAAAGTTGCCTTCAAATGTTTTTTGCTTCCTTCTTTTTTTTTTTTTTTTTTTTTTTTTTTTTTTTTTTTTAATATTTACTATTGCTACCATAGAGAGCAGTTGCATGTCATCCCTTCAAGAAAACAGAAATATCTGAGCAGTGGAGAAGGTAGAGTTGACCATCCAGCCTGGAGAAGAGGAGGCTCAGGGGCAACCTTATCGCTCTCTATAGGTACATTAAAGGAGGCTGTAGAGAGGTGGGGGTTGGTCTATTCTCCCACGTGCCTGGTGACAGGACGAGGGGGAATGGGCTAAAGTTGCACCAGGGGAGGTTTAGGTTGGATATTAGGAAAAACTTCTTTACCGAAAGGGTTGTTAGGCATTGGTATGGGCTGCCCAGGGAAGTGGTTGAGTCACCATCCCTGGAGGTCTTTAAAAGATGTTTAGATGTAGCCCTTAGTGATACGGTTTAGTGGAGGACTTGATAGTATTAGGTCATAGGTTGGACTAGGTGATCTTGGAGGTCCCTTCCAACCTAGATGATTCTGTGATTCTGTGTTCTCCTGTGCATAATGGTCTTATTCAATCCACCTCTGTCGCTTCAAGTCTGGAGCAGGGGAGGAGTGAGAAGGATCTTTGCAAATAGTGGGAAAGGAGATATATACCTGTTAGGGCAGGTAGCTGCATAACAACAGGAAATTATTTACACAGAATGGAAAAAATGTGGTAACTGTCTACAGGAAAAAAACTCTCCTAATAGGGTCAAAGTCATTTCATGCTTGAGGAACTTGGTTAGAATTTTCAAGAGAAAAGCATTTAATACACATAAAAAGGATTACAATTAAATGAACCCATAATCTATTGCTGTTGCCTTCTAATTTCAGGCTAATCTTACAATTTTTGGAGGCTTGGTTAAGGATTTATTTTTTTAATTTTGTTTTTATGTTTTTCACCTGATCTGTAGGGCTGAGCCATCCCATCTGGAAATAACACCTACAGATAAATCATGTCTAACTTGGTACAACAGAAAATTTGATGGAAAATAAGGTAATATAACCCCTTATTATGTAAAGAAGCAGGGATTTAGATGGGCATTTCATAAAGGAAGTGCACTAATAGATTGCTCTAACATCTAACATCTGGTACAGCAGACCAGCTGAGACTCCAAAGACAGTTAGAGACCTCACCTCACATCCTAACTGTTAAACATTGTGACCCAAGTGCCTAGCCAAAAAAAAAAAAAAGTCCAATTACAACACAATCATTTGTAAACAGCAACATTGGCTACATTTCAATATTTGAAATTCTAGGAAATATTTTTCTGTAAGAACAATTCTACCCAACATGAGAGAAATCTGAAGTTAAGGCAGTATTCTTACAGTAAATATTGACTAGCAACAGTAGTGACTACAATCTCTCCTTACTCAGTGACTGCTTTGAATGGTCTCTGAAAATTTGCTTGGACATTGGAAGTGGCTCCAGCATAAGAAGAAAAAGATTTTTTTTCCTTCTATTTAGTAAAGGCAGTATTATTTTAGGAAAACAAACAAACAAACAATAACGAACAAAAACAAAAAAAAAACATAAAAAGTTCTAATTTATTTGCATTTTCTTTGCAAAATTCTTTATTAGCATATCAAAAAGACAACAACTGTGCAAGAGAAACACCATTGACACTGTATAGATCACATCTGTATAGATCTGCCAAGTTATTACAGGTCATATTCCAGGGCTCCAGAATAATTTCTTCAAGTTCCTCCAGCACCATGCAGGGAACTGGGTGGAGGAAAGCTTCTGGCTGGATACTCATCACAGCATTTGAAGGACCCTGGAAGTACATGCCGTGGTTTAAGCTGTTTCTACCTCACAGATCTAATTTCAGGGCTAAAGGTATGCACTGTCAGTGGTGGTCACTACTACTTGGCACTTTATTTCAGATCCATTAAATGTGAATGTTCTAAATTCAAAGACTGGACCTAAACTTACAAACTATTCAAGATAGGAAGAATCTTAACAGAGCTATGTGGGTATAGAGTCAAACTGTCAAACTGTTTGGTATGATTTGGAGCCCCCAGTGATGGGGAAAAAAAAAAAAAAAGCCTAAAGAGTAGTTTTGTAATATATCAAGCCATGATCTTGGTTCACACAGAAATAAAAGTTGACACATAATAAGGAAACATATGCCCTGACTTCAAAATAAAAGAACACCACTCTTTTTAATGGAAGCAAAATAAAAATTTGCATTCAGATATGGTTTATAAAGATTCAGGAGAAGGGCCAAAAAATGTGATCTGGCTCCTTTTGCATTTTCCTCTTTGCAGCAACAGAAGCATCCTCTTATGACTGTAGAGAGGGAGCAGTGCCAGCAAGACTCCCAATCTCCTTGCTTTTTGCAGCAAAGGAGCTGGCAGCAATGGTCTGTTCCTGCTGTGCTGCACAACCAGCAGACATGGCCTGCCATACATCTTAAATCATATGCTAGGCTGCAGAATTGCTTTCTGACTGCTGTTTTTCCAAAAGTGGTGCTTCTCTTGAGAATCCCAGCTGTGAAAGGGCAATACGAAGCAACAGCAGTCTTTGTGAGGGTGGTAGCAATAATGCATGGGATACAAACCCAACGCTCCCTCTCACTGTCTCCAAATCCTCCAGAAGCCAAACAGAACAGACACAGCACACAGGCCCTCCAGCAGTTCCCAAAGCATTCAAGTTATCTTCCAAGTCATCTCAATCCTACAGCTAGCAAGCAAGCCTAGCAAAGATTCCTTCCCACACATACATACATCCCACACCTGCAGCAATTCATGATACCAGCCACCTACCAATCCACTCCCCATATGGCTGCTCAGTTTTCCAAGGAAGACAGCTACCAGCTTTCCTGGTCTACGCATACGGGTATTCTCTGAATCCTACCCTAACACTGCACTTGCAGGTTGAGTTAATTAAAGGCTGACACTTGGCATTTAAGTATATCAATCTGCAACTTGCCTCAGTGAGTTTGAGAAAGTATCCTGTGTGGAGCCACACAAAACTTGGTAGCTCTGTTAACAACAGAAAACAGATGGCAATATTGCATTCCAAAGGATCTTAAAGAAAAGCTCATGACATGGGAACAGGATTTCAGTCACTGCAAATGCTGTAGGCTAGGATTTCACATAAATTGTTGAAAAATGCCCTGAAGTCTTCAGCTATGAAAAAGCCCTTTGCGAGCTCAGCTAACTGAAGTTCTGCCCACAGCTTTTCCTGGGGAAGAGATGCTTGTGTCTTTCCATGACTAGGTTGCTCTGATGATAGGACCTTATGTCTTCGTTCCTTCTTGCCCTTTGGCTTTTCTTCAGCTTCAATGAACACATCGGGTAGAGAGAAGCTGGGTGTTTTATCCCTTTGTCTCTGCTTCTGGTTTGTATTTAGAGATTTCTGAGGCCTTATGGACTGGGGAGTGAGCATATTAAAGGAAATTCCAGAAGATTGTCTTTCCAAATGCTATCTGTGGATGGCTAGATCTCAAATGGGCAACCTCTTGGTACCATTGCTGCTGCTGCTGCTGAAGTTAGCACACTTGGTAAGGCTTGGAGCACAGTCTGCATATGAATTAGTAGAGGGGAACAAGCTATTAACTGAGCAAGGAGATGGATTATTCATGGCTTTGACAGATTTTGGATCTGGCCCAAAGTGCTGTCAATTGCCAGTGGTAAATCGCCAAAAAATGAAAAATGAGCTTTTTTTTAGGCTGTGTCAGCAGTATCAATCAGAGCAGTATCCAAAAATCTTGAAATGAATAGAGCACATTTCTGGTTGATGATACGCAAGCAGAATACATTTTAAATGGGCATAAAAATAAAGATGTACCACCTTAAGGTTATTTGCCTACTGCATTTACTTCAGAGAGTATACAAAAAGGGAGCAATTTTTTGAGTATGTATCCAATTTTTCTTAATTGTTTATTTTCCTACTTACAAGGGCTTCGGTTGATTTTACTTTGATGCTTTTTGGGATGTTTATGTCTCATTTTCAGAAAAAAAAATGATGATACATAGTATACATCTATTATGCTGCAGAGCACGATAGAGAGACATTGTAAGGGGTATTAACTGAGGTTAGCTTTGCCACAGACTGATGTCAAACACAGTCTGTTTTCCCTCATTATTTTAGCTGAATAAAAAAATTAAATACTGGAAAACCTCATCATTTGTGAGGTACTTTAGCGACTGCCTTGCTGAGAAACAGAGGAAGAGCCCTTATAACCCAATATGGAAGTCAACATAAGATACATAGAACAGACAGAAGCCAATCAATGGAGAGCTGGGAATATTTGGGCTGGGGGGTTTTGTTTTGTTTTGTTTTCTTGTGAAAATTGTGAAAAATACCTTTTTAACTTCTAAACATAGGTGACAGTCCAGATTGAGATCTCCTGGCCTACTGTTATACAGAATCACAGAATCACAGAATCATCTAGGTTGGAAGAGACCTCCAAGATCATCGAGTCCAACCTCTGACCTAATACTAACAAGTCCTCCACTAAACCATGTCACTAAGCTCTACATCTAAACATCTTTTAAAGACCTCCAGGGATGGTGACTCAACCACTTCCCTGGGCAGCCCGTTCCAATGCCTAACAACCCTTTTGGTAAAGAAGTTTTTCCTAATATCCAACCTAAACCTCCCCTGGTGCAACTTTAGCCCATTCCCCCTCGTCCTGTCACCAGGCACGTGGGAGAATAGACCAATCCCTACCTTGCTACAGCCTCCTTTAATGTACCTATAGAGAGCAATAAGGTTGCCCCTGAGCCTCCTCTTCTCCAGGCTGAACAACCCCAGCTCCCTCAGCCGCTCCTCGTAAGACTTGTTCTCCAGACCCCTCACCAGCTTCGTTGCCCTTCTCTGGACTCTCTCGAGCACCTCAACGTCCTTCTTGTAGTGAGGGGCCCAAAACTGAACACAGTACTCAAGGTGTGGCCTCACCAGAGCCGAGTACAGGGGGACGATCACCTCCCTAGACCTGCTGGCCACACTGCTTCTTATGCAAGCCAGGATGCTGTTGGCCTTCTTGGCCACCTGGGCACACTGCTGGCTCATATTCAGCTGCCTATCAACCAATATTCCCAGGTCCTTCTCTGCCAGGCAGCTTTCCAGCCACTCATCTCCCAGCCTGTAGCGCTGCTTGGGGTTGTTGTGCCCCAGATGCAGGACGCGGCACTTGGCCTTGTTGAACTTCATACAGCTGGCCTCAGCCCATCAGTCCAGCCTATCCAGATCCTCCTTCAGAGCCTTCCTACCCTCGAGCAGATCGACACATGCACCTATCTTGGTGTCATCTGCAAACTTACTGAGGGTGCACTCAATCCCCTCATCCAGGTCATCGATAAAGATATTAAAGAGGACTGGCCCTAGTACTGAGCCCTAGGGGACGCCACTAGTGACCGGCCTCCAACTGGATTTGACTCCATTCACAACTCTTTTGGCCCAGCTATCCAGCCAGTTTTTAACCCAACGAAGTGTACGCCAGTCCAAGCCATGAGCAGCCAGTTTCTTGAGGACAATGTTGTGGGAAACTGTGTCAAAAGCCTTACTGAAGTCAAGGTAGACCACATCCACAGCCTTTCCCTCATCCACTAAGCATGTCACTTTGTCATATTATAAAAGGAATAAATAATAGTGATAATCGCTAACATTTAAGGGAATATTTTTTCTTGGTTCTTTGCCCAGTTCCTGGAGAAGTATTGAGAATATTGTACAGATAGAATAAGGACTATGTTAGCACATGATAGATACTAAGAAACTCTTTTAAAGAACAGACATTTGAGTATTCTTGTAATATGTTTTGTAAGAAATTGTCACAATTTCATGTTGAACCTATTACATTTTTTCAAGATGTTTCCCTTATTTTTCTTCTTTTCAGTAACCATTATTACCAATTATGCCTTTCAGGACGTGCTTTCAAGGTGCAAACATAATTCAAATAACTCATTAGTTATTTAATGCCTAATAACTATTCTCTTAATTAGTTTAACTCTTAAAATAGTTTAATTGCATACCCTTCAATAATTATCTTCTCTCTATCTTTCTCTGTCTTGGATTAATTTTTCCCCTTTAATCATTTTAAATTATGTATATAGTAACTCCTTATTTCTTAATTTGAGGATTACTTAGCCAAAATCCTAAGGTCAGTAATGCAGGACCTGATCCTCTGAAATATTTATAGAGATATATATTATATAAACAAGTGACTAAACTTATTGAGAAACTAGATTTCTAGTAAGTTATAGAAGCTCACGTAGAAGAACTGAACAACTTTCAGTGCGGTGACTTGCTCCTCACTGTTCATCATATACTTTCTTACAATAATTTGCACAACCCTTAGTACAAATATGTACATATATGCAGCATACTAATCAGTAATAAGAATACTTTTCATTTTAATTGCAGCTATATTAATAAGAATAATATTAAATTATTATACAGGCAAAAAAAATAAGTTCTTAAAAGTCCTACATTAATAAGAATTTTACAACCTGCATGGAATTTCATATCTAAACAAATGTAAACATTAGCCTTCAGTTCTAGACATAGGACTGAAGTTGATCACAGTGCTTGATGACTAGTCAATCAGTAGTTATGCATAGATTGTGAAACTTGCTTTTCATCCTAAACCAGAGTTTGGTCTCTCATCTCGAGAATTAATTTGCTGCCCACTGCTATTTGTTTTCAGCTGAAACACCATTCATGAGCTCTCCGGCATTCAGCCGATGCAACAGAACTGCTATGAACATGCAGCCTGCTCTGGACCAACCTGATCCAGCACCACACAACCCAGAGCTGTCCCCACTATGGGATTAACCGTATCCCCCACCCCCCACCCACCCACCTGTGAGACAAGGGCAGCTTGACCAAGAGGTCACACAGTCCCAGCTAGACCACTGACATCCTTCCATCCCACCAGCTTCCCTCTTTCCATAGCTGCAGTGACTTCTTGCCCTCCAGGAGTTTTGGACTGCCCCCATTCCCCTCCTGATGCATCCAGAACCTCACCTTTCCCTCCCAGTGCCAAAAGTGTGGTTGCTTCAGTAGGTCCTTTCCCCTCTTTTCCTGTCCTCCCTACTTGTTTTACTTTGTACCTGGAAGAAATGTTGACCAAAGAGTTGAAGCTGTAACTGAGCTAGAAATTGTTGTGGGGTCCCCCACAGGTGTTGATCTACACTTGTGAGGAGTCCTGAAGCTCTGGTTGTGCTAATCTTACTAGGTGATTTATCACACTATGTCCAGACACACATTTAAATAGATGAACATTTTCAATGTAGCAAAATACATTTCTTTGCTCCTTCTGTAGTGAATAATATTCATTTGATATACTATATCATATCTAATAATGATAATGTTTCTGTACCTGGTTTCTTCAAATAATTTTAAAAGGTTTTCACAAAAAGTAATTATGGCTTAGAAATCTCTAGTGTGTATCACCTTCAATTCATGGTAGAGGATGCTGAAAGCATCTAGAATAAATCAACATTTAAAAAATTTTCCTTACTTTAAAAATGAGTGGAAACAAAATAATCCTTTAAACTAATGACACAGAGACATGTGTACCATGAGTGGACAAACACTACAAAAACAAAGTGTAATACTGTGCATCTGAGATTATATATTTTAACCATAAGCTAATATTTGGATTATAAGCATAAAGAAGTCTAATAAAATATTTGATAGATGTGTGCATATCATTAGATATGTAAGTAAATAATTAACCAGATAATTTTATGGTAGAATATGTAACAGGAGTATAGCATGTGGCATATAACCAATTAATTCAAAAAGATTTGAACAGCATGTGTCACATTGTCCCAAGATGAAATCAAATCTTCATCTTCTCCAGAGCAAATTACTGCAGAAAAGCATTGCAGGGGCTATCTTTATCAGAGCAGTAACGTGTGGTGACATTCTTCACTGCTGCAGAAAATCAGCACAATTTCATTACTGTGTCTTCCTGCGGGGCAGCTTGATGTGCTTACATTAAAGTCTCCATCTCTTACCTGTTTCTTAAAATGCTTGTTGTTTATGTCTTCAGGGTTTTAGTCTAATTTTGGCAATGAAGGAGCCTCTAGCTTTTTAAAACAACCCATTTTAGAATCGGCTTACTGTATTTTTATCTTCTATTTAAAAACCAAACCAATGCCAAAATAAAACTATGGTTTGGTTTAACAATTTATGCAATGTGATTTAAATGCAATAGCATCTTTTCTTACCAATTGGTTGGGTTGTTTTTTTTATTATTATTCCTTCCTATCAGTTTTTTGCAAACTTTGATAAAAACCCCATCTTGTTCTGGTGTTTGTTGTAATGTTTTTCTAAGGCCATCATGCAATGAACATTTCTTGAAGGATGATAATGAAAACACACTATCAGCCCTGAATTGCAGCAACATAGCTGAGATAGGAGGCAAAAATGAGAAGTAATGGCTGGAGGAAGGGCAGAGCTCCCTAAACTGGCCCTACAGATAAGAGAAATGGCCTCAAATTAGTCTTCTAAATCTTAACATTGTGGTAGTGCATACCACACAAGAGTAGTGATTATTCTTTACAGGCAGTGGAGTTGTGGTAAGAGAAAAATACTTTTCTTCTATATATACAAACATATAATTTAGTAATCAATTTTTACAATATCTTCAAAACGCCTTTGCTTTTGAAGTATTTTAGCTGGATCTCTATTTGTTTTAAAATAAAGGTATATCATCATTTTCTGACTTCTGTTGGTTTGCAGCAGGTTTAGTGCTCTCCTCAATGTCAACTTGAAAGCAGTGGGGATTAGCATACTCTGCAGAAAGAGTGTTTTACAGGACACAGCAGTACGAGGTCCCACACGCTGTTCTGCATTATAATTCCATACTTAACATGAAAGGCCACTTCTCAAAGTAAAATGTAGTTCAGTTGTCATGCTGGTTTGCTTCTTTGGGCTGCTGACTACTTTACCAGTCAGCAGAACTGTAAGCGCTTTTTTAAGGAAGAGTTCGTTGCCTGGGGCTTAAACTCCTTCACCTTGCACGACATATAACAATAGCAGTTATGCCCACCTAGACTGTGACCAGATGAGTTTCCTGACTATATTTAAGATGCAACAGTACTTACGGTGTTTTGAAGTGGAAGGATGAGGAGTGCAGTTGTAAAGTTTTATGTGAGTATTTGTGTCTTGGGACTTAAATGAAGATTGCTTTTCAACTATTACTAACAGCTGTCGAAGTCAGGAAGTCCGCTTCTTTATGGAGGAGAAACTAGTGATATGGAAGTATAGTTCTTTTCAAAGCATACCTAGTCCTGTTTAAACACATTAGCCCATTCTTAGTAAATGTTTTTTCCAGAAATTCCCTATATCCCTCAGGAAAATCTGTATCACGTGTACTGCAAGTAGTAGCGTACATGGATATCTAATTATCTAACATGCTAGATAACCAGCAATAGCTGCATAAAGGTTGGCCAGTATGCAGATTGATACTACAGCCAGCATTTGCTGTGGCAAGATGTTGTTCAAGATGAGGAGAATCATGAGTTTCTTCTTAACTGTTATCTTCAGACCCATCTAGAATAGCTGCAGTGGCCACAGAAGTCAGCTATTAAACCCTTTCTGCACACAAAATTCCTATTCTTGTTTATGCCAGGGCTGACTGGAGGTGTTGTGAAGCAGCGGGGCAAGTTTCTACTCCCCAACTGGGCTGGTCTGACGGCAGATTTACATTGTTACTTCAGTACGTGAATTGATCTGCACCCTTAACCTGCCCAAAACCACGACACACTGCCACAAACAAGTAACTAAAGAGCAAGTACATGCAGCATGGTATGAACAGGCCAGATAACCTTTAATATTCCTGAATATTGAAGAAGATCAGCTGTGATATCTCTAGGTCTTTCTCTTAGGAATATAGTTTTACAAATAGAGAAGAAGACCAAGTTTGACATAGTCATGATTTCTCCCTCTGGTCCCATGACAGCTCATGCTGCTGGTCCACATCCTCAAACACACTCAGAAAGACGCACAAACTCTTCTTCTGTTTTCCCTGAAGGTATTCATTTGGATGATGCTGTTGTTTTTCTTCTTGTCTGCTTTGTCTGTCTTAGATCCAGTGTGTTCCAGGAACTTGTGAACATTTTTCTGCTTCAGGCTATACTTCTGGTAAAAGTCACATACCCTTAACTCAAAAAATTTATTTTGTTGCTCTCATGTAATATGATTTACTTTGCCCTTGCGTAGAAACTGGGAGGGAGGCAGGCACTATAATAGCCACAAGCATTTTGATTATGGGAATCCTCTACTTTTAACTAGAAAAGGGATGCTTTCAGTTCTGACCTTGATGTGTGGCACAAGTCTTATTTCCTTACGTAAGTAGAGCAGGCAGAAAGGCACTAAAATGCTGGGAAACAATGAAATTCATGACCTAGGGAAAAAAAAAAAAAAAGAGCAGTGGAATAGTAATTTAAAAAGTAACATTCTGTGAGCTACAGTTAAAGAAACACAGAATAGCAAAAAATGTAAGTCAGGAAAACCTCAAGAATGAGTTTAATTTCCATTTTAGATCGATCTGAAGTGTTAATTGTGCAATCATTTTTTACATATGGAATTTTACTTACTTGTTGTTATATGGATAGTCCTGAGACCTCTATCCAGGTGAGTAGTCTTTGCTCATTCAGGAGTTCAGGTAAATCCATTACAAAGTCAGTGCCCTCTTGTTGCCTTGAGGGAGTTCTAAAACGAGTCCTTACGTGAGTCTTACCAAATGGCTTTATATCAAATTAAGTGTTACATACATTATGCATATTATTCACAATGGTGTTAATGAGCCTATACTGAAGGCTTCACCCAATACTTAATCAAAGGAAGCTTCTACAAGGAATAATAAAATACAGTTAGCACAGATGACCATAAGTTACATGTAACAACCTTTTTTTGATTGGAACCCCTTCTTTTCTCTTTGTATATTTGTTTTACGGTACCAATTACGTATGTTTCTTTTTATTTTTCCTTTCATGGATTCAGAGCTTGAGAGCTTTCTTGTGTTGGTTCTGGGACATGAAGTCTGTGGATTTCATTCTCCTTTCTCTAGAATTAGTTTTCTTCGGAGGAAGAATACTGCAGGAGAGGTGAAAAAAGATTTCTATGAAAAGTTAATTAAATTTTCCCAAAACTCTATGAGAAGTATTTAGAACTGAGGTTACAGGCTCTGCAATCACTAAAATTGCTATCAGAAAGACAGCAGAAAGAAAGAAAATATTAACTAAGAACATTTATTTTCTAATATGATTGTGATATATCTTTTATATATATATATACATTTATATATATGCATATATATATATATGCATATATACACACGTTAGTTAAGTAGAGCAGTTGTAATATTTTTAAAACATTCATCTAGCCCCCTAAGACAAATTTAATTTAAGGAGAATACCCATCTTGATTATAAAAAGTTGAAGCTTTTTTTTTTTTTTTTTTACCTCTCTGTTACTAAACAAAGAAAATGTTCTAAGAATAAGTGAAGTGTTACCAACACAATTTTTAATTGATACCAATAAAAGAAAAAATTAGAGATATGAACTACCCCTCTACATCCCTGTACTAATTTGTCAGGAAAGGCAATATTTAATAGTTCAAGCCAGCTTTTAAAGTAGTTGAACTTGAAGGTGTGTTTTCACAATCATTGCCATAATTACTGCATCTAAATAGGGGTCATAAAGAGAGTATAGCAAAGGAATACTGATTTCCTGAAAGTGTCATAGAATTGTAGAATCATTCAGGTTGGAAAAGACCTCTAAGATCATCTAGTCCAACCTTTAATCTCATACTGATAAATCCAGCACTAAACCATGCTACTAAGTTCTACAGCTACATATTTCTTGAACACCTCCAGGGATGGTGACTCCACCACTTCCCTGGGCAGCCTACTCCAATGCAACACAACCTTTTCAGTAAAGAAATTTCTCCTAATACCCAACTTAAACCTCCCCTGGCACAACTTGAGGGCATTTCCTCTCTTCTTATCACTTAGTACTTGGGAGAAGAGCCCATTCCCCAACTCACTACAACCTCCTATAAGGTAATTGTAATGTACAATAAGGTCTCCTCTGAGCCTTCTTTCTCCAAGCTAAACAGTTCCCAGTTCCCTCCGCCGCTCTTCGTAAGACTTGTTTTCTAAGCCATTCACCGGCTTTGTCGCCCTTCTTTGGACACACTCCAGCACATCAATGTCCTTCTTGTAGTGAGTCATTTACCCCCGCTTCTGATTTGAAGCTTTGTTATTAACAGTTAGGTCGTGTGCCAAGCAAATTGTCTTTTGCTGCCGGTTTGTTCATCTCTCCAGTTCTTACCACTGCAAAGAAGACTGATGTGGGCTGAGGACAGCTTTCTGCTCTACCAGGGTTTTATGCTTGACCCATGAGACATAATGAAGAAGAAAGCTTTGTGCTAAAATAGTTTGCCATGTTTTTGATGTTTGTATAATAACATCATGGCAGGATGTTCAGATGGTGACTATGCACCTGCCAATATGATTATGTGATATGTAGGACTTGTACTACTGTGCTTGCTGTGTTTAGTAGAGTTCTGTATGGTGTGTGCTACAGAGCTGTTTGGGCAAACCATGACAACTGAAGGCAAGCATGCTTAGAATTGTGC
Source organism: Anser cygnoides (assembly GCF_040182565.1). Lineage (NCBI taxonomy): Eukaryota > Metazoa > Chordata > Aves > Anseriformes > Anatidae > Anser > Anser cygnoides. Next base: position 88,534,060 of record NC_089874.1, read on the forward strand.
TTGTCGTATTTAACATGCTGGCCCTCAGACACTGATGATTATGTTAACACTCAAAATCTATTTACATAACAAGTTTGCCAATCAGAAAATGAAAATTTTCTTTATTCTCCATATAATGTCTAGGGCAATATTGTTACTCAGAGGGGAAATATGTTTGGGCTTGTCACAAATCAAACAAGAAGTCTAGCTGTGAATGCTCAGTACCTTAACCAAACCCAACTTTTATTCTTCCTATGCTGAAACATCCCTTTGTAGGCTCGAACTTGTTTTCTTACAAGTTAAAAACTTTATTAAGGACACATCCAGTAACATATGGGCATGATTTCACTGTCAGTCTAAGGATTAAATGCGTTTCAAGTTGTTAGAAGGAATATATTCATGCTATCATGTTACCCTTTCTTAATTTATGTCAGCTGGAAAAACAAACCAGAATGTCTACAGCACATCTTTTTGCAAGTTTTGTATTACTCCTGGATGTTCTGAAGACTTTGGTGGGATTGTCAATGTATTAAAATTCTGTCAGAAAAAAAAAAAAAAAAAAAAAAGCTTAACTTCAGATTTCAGATAGACTAAATGGACTGTATCTAGTCCTGGATACTTAAGATGATCACTTCTATCATTTAAACAGTGATTATGCTCCTGGAGAAGCTTCAGATTGAAAGAAAAGTATGAAAAGCTAGAAGTAGAGGAAAAAAAAATGTAATTATTTCTCTCTCTCACACACACACAAAAGTAAAAACTCAAATCTAATTAATATAAGTTTTTTTCCAAGGGCCTCTAATTACCTAAGAAAAGATGAGTATTGAAATATTTTAAAATTTAGGTCTAAGCCAACATAATTGCAGAAGAGTCACTGTTCAGAATTCTAAGTTGAACTAACAGAAAATACTAAATAACATTTGGAGCAAAACTAATGTTTCAGATTGTGAGATTATATTTTTTTCCAACACAAGACTGTAAGCTATTTTAGTCCATTAAGACAGCATTTACATGGGTCTTTTACTGCCATAGACAGCAATGAGTTTAAACACGTACTGAGCTGAAATACTGCAGATAAAGGGCATTTTTCACTTACAACTGCACTTTAAAAGGTTTCAGCTAGTTTTGCTCTTGATTTAACTGCTGCTCAATGTTAATATAGCATTCCTGTACTGTACCAATCACTCTCAATATCTATTATTTTTAAAAATGTAAATTTGCCATGTTCACTCTGCCATGTTCCCTCTTCATAAGATACCAATTTTGAAATCTGTTCTGAGCATTTTTAAGGTTTTCAGTGGAAGTGTCTTTGCACTTTGAGGTATCATAATGTCAAGTTTTGAAAGGAAAAGAGATAAAGCTTTGTTTAGGGCTCTTAGCAGTACTCTGATGACACCTCTTGTACACGAAGTATATTTCTTCACTTCCATTCCTTTGGGGATCTGACTGGAGCAGTATGGTGCAGTTGTGCAGTAATTTCACTCTGTGCTAATTCCAGTACTTTGTTGACTCAAAACACAATTAGCTTTGGACATTTTCTTAACCAAATTGAAGTTATTATGGTATCGTTATTCCACAAACATCATGCAACAATATAAAAAATAGCTCTTTTTAACTGCCGCAGTTCATCTGATTTGAAGCCATCTTGCATTTCCAAAATGTTAACAAGAAAGTTGTTGATAAGCTTGTACTGTAATGAAAATTTCCCAAATTTACTGGGGAAAAAATGGAAAAAAAGTACAAATAGAGGCAAAGCAGAACTAGAAAGCAGTGAGAATTAAATGTTAACTTCAATGTTAACTATCACTCTTAAAACAATCCTTCATTTTTTGCTTGTTTAGGGTCATATCCCAGGTCTGATATAAGTCTGTGTGAACAAGACTTAACCATTTTCTTTTTTTTTTTTTCACATTCTCTTCCTGTCTCCCATGTGTCACGTCATCCTCCCATCTTCCAGGAACTCTAGTCTCCATGTATTGGCCTTTTTTTTGGCAGTCACCACAGAATTCCAAACCATAGCATATAGGTCAGAAACATAACCTAAATAAAATGGGAAAACACTTCAGGAAAACAAAAACAAATAAACAAACAAACAAAACAAAAAAAAATGAAAAACAACAAAAAAATTGTTTTTGAGGTTATGAAGCTAATTCAAGCAGAATAAGGTAAGATGGGCTAGACAAGTCAAGAAGAAAAGACATTGCAATTTTTGTGGGTGTTTTGTTGTTTTAAATGAGCCTTCAAGGGCTTCACAAGCTTATTTTTGGTCTTTTTGTTCTGTTTTTCAAACATTGAGAATACTATTATAAAATTCAGTGTAGTAATTTGATGGTTGTTATTCTGAAACATAATATATTATGTCATTTTGCTGAAAGTCCAATACAATTTCATCTGGATATTTCCTCTTTAAGTATAAATGAAGGGTACTGTTTTTCTTGCATTCTGAAGCAAAAGAAAAGGAGCAATACACAATGAAGCAAATCTGCACTGTCAGGTTGTGTGATAAAAGGCCACCTGCACACCCACAGAGAAGCTCAGAGGGACAATGGTTGGGGGAGCCCAAGTTCCTCCCAGGCCTCTCAGCCAGCCCCCAGCCATCAGCCCATCAGAGACCCATCTCCACAAACCATGATCAGCATAAAAGCAGGTGGGAATCAAAATTAAGGATTCAGAGGAAGGACCACCCTGTCCAGGCCCCTCCCAGTGCTGCTTCAGGAGAACCTCGACCCCAGTGTCCAGGCATGACACCTAACACCACAAGTCATCAGGAGAAGCTCTACAGAGCATCTTTCAGACTAAGGGCAGTTGCTGTCCAGGGGTGCAGGACACGCTATGAAATACAGGGGAAGACATTTTGGGATTTCATTATTTATCATGGGAAATTTGGGAGAGGAACTAAAGATGGGAAAAGGTCTTTAGGTGATCTGGGGAGAAACAAGTGTGGGACAAAGGGATAAGGGAATAGAAAGGTCTGGCCACGTGCAAATAATTTTCTGGTCAGTGCAGTTGTCTGGCCATGCCCCACACCTGATCAGTGCCATCATCCTGTCTTAATAAGTTCCTTTCTAACTCTTTCCTGGGGGATAGATCTGTTCCTGTGTGCACCCCTGTGTATGGGGGTGTGAGTGTATCAACTGTAGTCAGACCATGTGTCACAGGGCCTGTGTGTCCATGGTGCAGCGACTAGAGTAAGTGCCGGTGTGTCATGGCTAGCAAAGACCAACCCAGATGAACCCATATGTAGGTGAAGTGGCCTGGAAGTGAGGGTGTGGGAGGTGCAGTGCCTCCAAGGGACAGCTCTGTGTGTGAGAACTGCAGGAGAACAACTGAAGCAAGCACTGATTCCTGTTGGGAACTGCAGATCACTTCTTGTCTATAATTGCACTGCTGCCAAGATGATTCTCATGAGTTGCTCCTCTTGCATTTTATTGATTAACATTTTAAAAAGGTCACCAAAATGCCAGAAAACAAGATACTGCAGTGAACAACGGGTTACTCAAAAGTCATAATAATCAAAATCAATGAAACCTAAATAATAGTAAGCAATGAATTGTATTATTTTTACAGAGAAACATTGCAGAAATCCATTTCCCACACAGAATGAAGTTACAGGAACTTGATTAATTTTTAAATAGTTTCTTCTCCCAACTCTAGGCACATCTAGGAGAAATATGGCAAAACTTTGGGCTTTTTGCTGCTACCTGACTTGTCTAACTCTTTTCTGTCACTTTGTATCCCACGCGCATCAGGAAATGACAGATTTTTTCACAGGCATACACAAGCCAAGAAAAACAACAACCACTAAAACAGCGGGAAGATTTACAAGATCATTCCAATTGTATTATTTAAAAGATTCCCTTCCTTATGTGCAACTATTTTACTTTGGGAAAAAAAAATATGAACCTGCATACAATGTCAAAAAACTAACAGTTATTCAAATATATGGGCCTGCCAGACCTCTGAGTAGAATGGTCATTGAATATCTTCTTTGTAGAATATTGAAGTATAGAATACATCAAGTCTAAACATTCTCTATAGTTTTCCTCCTGTTCTACAGTCACTCATAAGGATGTGTCTGGTTATGCAAGGCTGGGTGAAATATCGTGGATTACTTAGTGTTTTAATTAAGAAATTGCATGGAGAAAAAAAAAAAAAACAACCACTCTTTTTGTTAGGGGGAAAAAAAGAAAGGGAAGGATAAAAACTAATTCATTCAGAGATTTTTCATGGAAAAACATATTTTAGGGCTACAAATATAGATATATATTGCACTGTTCAGTTCCATCTGATGTCCATGATAGAGGCACAGCAAATACTCACTATTATTAAAGACATTCAACCCCCTTTTTCCCTTTCTTCATTTCCCCCATAAAAATAAGCAATATTGCAGTAAGAAAACAAGTTATTAATTACTAGGGCATCTTAGAGTAAACAGTAGACCTTATCTTAACAAGTAAAGACTACCAATTTCATTATTAAAGAAATTATAAACGTCTTCTTCACAAACACAACACGCCCTGAGGAATTTGGTAGAGGAAGAATGAAAGATTCTTGACAGCTTTTCTTTCCCACCCACATCCTTGCACTCATTTACACTCTCTGGACTGTGGAAGTCCTAAGCATTTTTTTCAATACATAGTTTGAACAAACAGTATCTACTAAACTTATTTTTCTTATCTTTCCCAATAGAAACTGAAAAAAAAAATCTTTTGTTACTTAATGTAGAACAACCTATCAAAGTGTAACTTGTCATTGTATCATGAATTTTTCTACCAAATTTGGTTGGACAAAATACTGAGAATCTGAAACTAGAAATGAAAGTAGATATCTATCTGAAACTTTTCTGTGATGGTAGATGGATGATTACAGTTGAAATAAAAATGCTACATTGTCAGAATTAGTCTTCATTTATACCATGTCCTCCTTTGATCTTTTGTAGGTAAAAAAAGTAGTCCTCTACTTTTTGTCCTGGTAATGATTTCTTAGCTACTGTCTTTAAAGTTGTTAATTTCACAAATACAGAAGTTTCAGTTCATATTAGTTTGCCATGTATCTACCAGAATCACAAATGCATCAGAGAACAATCTTAATTCAGTAGAATAGAGTTTTATATCCTTTAAGGACTTTAAAATAAAAGGACTTTGATAGATATTTTTTTTTCAAAAATTGTGATCTCATGTTAGATTTCATAGCTTATATGACAAATAATTTTGGGCTGCTAAATCACTTACATTGCAAATATCATACAGAAATCTGTCACATAAAACCCCTGTTGCTTATTAAGTAAACATATAGAAAATAAATATGGAGGAAATATTCCAGAAACCCTTGATCATTTTTAAAAACGTACCTGCCAGTGATACACATCTAACAAAGATATACGGAACTATGAGCTGGAAATGCAAAAATCCCAAGACAATGCAATTCATCCCTCTGGAAGTGCAGCATATGCTATATTACGCTTGAGTCAACAAATTGGCATTTCTGAAAAGATAAATGAAGCTATGATTTCTAACATCAGCAAGGTTCAATACAGCTTTAGAGCATGCAAGTATTTTTGTAATCTGATTTTAAATGTTCAACTAGAAATAGTATGGCAAACATGATTTTCAGCAGTACTAAGTATATGCTTGCTTGAAATTAACATGCACGGTATAACTGGCTGACTCTTGACTGCAATTAACAGTTTCTGATAGACTTCTGACTGCAATTAGTAGTTTCTCATACAAGTAATATTACTTGTATGAAAGTAATATCCAAGGATTTGGATTGTTTATTCAAGCATATTTGTATCTTGCTACATTTATATATGTATATATATGTATAATATATGTATATATATATGGTATATGTATATGGTGTGTATATATATATAGTATATATATGTATAATACTTGTGTATTGATCTGTATGATTTTTTTCCCAAGATTTAAAAATTATTTTGGTGTTTTTTTGTGTTTTTTGTTTGTTTGTTTGGTTGGTTGGTTGGTTTTTTTTGAATGTCTTTTGTGCAAAACTAATTGCCATAGTCACTGGTTACAGTTATCTGAAGAGTTTATTAAAACCTTCCAAAACAAATTAAAGTGCTTTTCTTTTTTCTTTCTTTCTTTTTTCTTTTCTTTCTTTCTTTCTTTCTTTCTTTTTTCTTTCTTTCTTTCTTTCTTTCTTTCTTTCTTTCTTTCTTTAAACTGCTTGTTTATTTTTAAATATTCAAATAGTTACAGATTTCAGAACCAATACATTTAAGTCTGAGATTTCTAGAAATAGGGATCCTCTCCCCTCGTGTGTTAGGAAGCTTCTGTTTGGGGACCAGGAGAATCTGTACATTTAAATAACACCATTTTTATGTCACTGTTAGAGCAGGGAGTATTTCCTTTTCTGGACTTGACTAGATGTACCTTTAGGAAACACAGAGAACATGGGAAATGGGAACTTTATGACTTCAGGAAACAATGTGGAACCCCCACTCAAACAAGGAGGAAGAAATGTGTGCTTTGTTAGTGCTGGTAGATAAAAGACATCCAGGGTTTGATATGGCATACTAATGTGTAACTCAGAGTTCAATAACTAAAACAAGTTGCAATGAAGCAGTCATCCTTATATAATGAATTATTTGTTTATACTGCACTGCAATTTCTATGTAAAAGTGGTGCCTACTGATGAGAAATTCTTCTATGACTAGATATTCTCATCAACACTAAAGTTTTTCATCTGAGAAATATAGGCTGAGTCTTAGCAACATGACAACCATGTGAGAATGAACAACACTTTCAACTAAGAGAGTTCAATTAGTAGCAAACACATTTCCTGGTAATATAACTTCACCTAAGTCAATGAAGCTACCCTGGCAAGAAAATCACTGCTACATTCAAGAATTAGACACTTATCTGAGTTGATTTTCAAAAGTGGGTTTCACTTTAACTGCTAAGTTACGTGTCTGCAACTGGATGTAGGAGAATCATCAGTTATGAAATTTCTCTACCTTACTCCTAGACTTGTGCAAATGGAATTGTCCAAACACACCAATGGATGACCACCATGGTACACCATGAGATCTCTTTTTGATTAAAGTGGGTATTAGTGAAGTTCAGGAAAACAGTGAGTGTTTAGCAACTTGAAAAATAAGATCACTTGGAGTTTTTCTTTTTTAAAAATACCTGGCTTTTGTCATTAAAGCTTGAATAGCCAAGCTTTATGTAGTTAATATGACTTAATGTAGTTCCAATATCAGTAAAATAAATATTATCATTTCTTACTGTAACTCACAGAACTATTATAAAGCCAAGTTGCTAAATCCTCATATGAAGCTTTGAAACTCTTCAAAAATATTTCTTTGTATCAAACAATTCTTTATATAATAAAATGCATTTTTCATTATCTGAACCGAAAGATTGGCTTACAAGTGCCCATGCAATCTATGCATGATTAAATGCAATAAACAAAGATGAGATGTGATTAAGCAAAAACATTTCAAAGGCACACCAATGACCATGCTCATTCAGTTATGATTTACTAGCTAAGTCTTTTAAATTTTTCCCTAGAAATGTGCGTATGTTTTGAACACAGCGTGGCCTTTGATATCATGCAAGGCAAAGGGTGTGTTAACAACAGCAATACAATAGCTTATTTATTAATTGAAAAGGTGGCGCGTTCATTAAAAGATGTTTATTGTGCATGTATCTTACAGTCATCTGTGTAACAGCTGTTCATCTCCTACCTCCTCCAGCCCTAAAGCATTGCCTAACTTATCTATGACAGTGACAGCAGTAGCTCTTATATAATGGAACCTTCTTGACAGATAAAAATATTCTGGAATAATTTAGATCTTAGTTTTGTTAGTAAGAAATATTTTCTGAACCCATCTTAGAGAATAAATTTATAGTTCCTGCAATAACTTTAAACATAAAGAACCTCTGTAGCTATCGGCTTAAAATATTTTATCTGTTAAAACAGTGTCTAAAACCCATATGTTTTCCTGCTTACAGGATCCATAGCTTTGTAAAACCATTACTACATGGGTTAATTCAACCACAGGTCTTGCAGGGCTTTTAGATATCACTGATAATGCTTTCCCAGAGCAAGTATCTCTGAAACATCAAGAAATCCATAGTTTGCAGTGACCAAGATGATGGGATTAGTCCAGAGCATCAGGTTACTGGTGCCCGTTTTGACTGCATCTACAGTGTTAAATCCATAAACTTCAGGGGTAGACTTCTTATTCTAGAGGAAGTTCATTGTCTGCATGCTATGTGGCATTTGTCTCTTTTGGCCTGCCTGTTGTTGCCCGGCCTTTTGACATAATTAGTAGCTATAATTCAAAGGCTGTGCTGCAGCAAACCTGCATTGTTTTTCTCCTATGTGTAACTGATGATACGCCCTGCAATATGGCACACTGAGGCACAAAGCATTCAGTGATGGGATTGGGTTACTGCATATGACAGCAAAAGTCAAAATTGCTCATCCTTACTGCAGGCTGTGAGGTATCCCAGATCCATAGTTGTGTTTGTCTCTGAATAGAAGAAATTGATTCACTTCAAAAGAGATCCTGGGGCTGAATTAAAATACATGCATGTGAAGAAGCAGAGGAGCACAGCCCCAGAGGGAGCTGTGAAGCTAAATTATCTGGCAGTAGAGGCATATTACTTGAGAGAACTATCTTATCTGATCTCAGAAGAGAAAGTCTTGGGAGTCTGTAGAGTGTCCCAGCCTCAAACACCATCTAGGGAAATGCAGTAGGTATCCTCAGCTTGAATGGAGATTCCTAGGCATCTAGCCATCCAAGGAAATACTTGGGAATGCAGAATGTGGGAATCTTGGCTAGAGAAAGGCCTCTCACACTTTCCAGACTGCCAAAATCAAAAATTAATATACATGTATTCCTACAGAATCTCAGAGTCCTGTTTCCCTAGAAGTCAAACCACACTGTGTAGGAAATCCAAGAAAATCTGCCCATAATTTAATTATTTTGGTAGGCCTGCAGATGTATTTAGTTATTTATTTATTAGAACTGATGAATTAGTATTTTCCACTGGAATGGTCTTTTTCCTGAGCAATACCATTTTACCCATCAGAGAGCTCTTTGTGGCAGCATCCATGTGACTATGTCACCATTAAGCCTAGGGCTGGAACTAGAATGTTAAAACTATAATAAGGTAGCAGTGAAGGTCACCTGGAATTTCCTCCCTCCACAAATGGCTTCAGAATGAAAATGTTTATTGGAATCAGAAAGTTTAGTGAAAAAAGTTCAGAGGGATGGACTGAATGTAAATTGAGCATGAAAGCTATATTAAACAGAATTGTAAAACATCAGACACAACTGAAGGAGGAAAGTTAAAAATTAAGTCAGAAAGTATCCATTGCTGTATCCATTACATCCTTGTCTATTTCTAATGTAGCCCAAACTTCACTAGTTGGTATTCCCACTGAGTAAGATTTTCACTGTAATGATTGGTTTGCTTTGCTAGGAGCATATCTGGGTCATTTTGAATAAACCTAGTCTTGGATTTTAGACACTGAAGGTATGTTGAAATGACAAAAAGCTAATAGCTACCCTAAAGTGCCAGAGGTGAGACTAGGATTCTTACATTAGAACTGCAGATGGTACTATATTTGACTTTGAAGTTCTTAACATCTAAAATAGGATGAAAGTAAGTCTCTTTGAGTGGAAGCATACAAGGATTTTTTTTTTCCTGTCTCAATTTACTTGCTTATTAGTTTTGCAGCTACCACTGTTTTTTTATTTATCAAAAGGCATCCAGAACATAAAAGATGAGATTCTAGTATGGGTACCAAGAAAGCACATAAAGCAGTAAACACACTCAATGTATTTAGTATTTCTGCATTAAAAAAAAAAAAAAAAAAAAAAAAACTTTCTTCTACTTAAAGCACAATATTAATTTTAATAACAACATATGGATTGATTATAGGTCATAATAATCCATCCAGCTACCAAAATATGTACCTCTTTCCGTTTTATGCTTAACATATAAATAAACTCCCTGTAGGGCTGCTCAAAAAACAAAAGGGATTCATGTGGCTAGATGTTAAGAAGCTGCCCTGAGAGAGGTAACAAATCACCCCAAATATCCAACAGACTAGCCTAAACAACAGGGCCTCATTCCAAGTGAGACAAGTACCATCAGTGTCATTTGAACACTTAGGTGTCTGTGCTGTAGTTGGAGGTCATACATGATTCATTACACCACAACATTCCCTGTTCATTCCTCACAGCCTGGAGTTTCTGATAGATAATGCAAACATTCTTGCGCCCTGCTTCTGAAGATGGCACATACCTTAAGCTCCAGTGAAGAGCAAAGGCAGCCAGTTAAGACATCAAGCAATTTCCCTTATCCAGAACTACTGAGAATCTTCTTATCCTACTAAAGGCTCAACTGATCCCATAACACCAGGAAGATCCTCATTCCAGAGATAACATTAAAGGAGGCAGTTGATCACCACTACAGACACTCCAGTACTAAACAAGGTAACCATGTTCAGCTAAATAAGGTGTTATGCAGTGTTAGCACATCACTGAAAGGATACAGAACTGTACCCAGGGCAGGAACATGCATGGAACAGGACTGAAGATGCCAATGGCATGAAAAAGAGCAAAAACATTGCCAGTCAATGTTCCTGGATGCCTCGGAAATGACCTAGATGCCAAGAGCTGGTCATGTCTCTGTGTTCTAGAACTCTACAGGTACTTTGTAAATCCAGCCAACCTACAGATAGGGAAGACAGCCCATTTTCTAGAGCAGAGGACCATATTGCCCATCTGGTCAATCAGCCCACTTAAAGATGGGATCTTTGGAAGATAGTTGGTATCCTAGTTGCACACTGGAAGAAGTTAAAGCATTTTTATGTTAATGAGCAAAAAAAAGGTAAAGTCTCTGCCTGGTTTAGGTTAACAGCATTCCATTTCATTCTTCTAGTCCTGTAGTAATACAGTCATAGTACCACACTTGGACCACTTCATGGACAGATATGTACGGATCTCTGTCTCTCACACTTCATCCCCACACTTGTCTACCTCTTCTTACTCTCACTGTATATTCCTCGAATACAGATGTGGTTATTGCTCAAAATCACTGATATGAGCCTTTGGACAAGATACTGTTTCTCTTCCATAACGTGGGACAAAAGAGGTTTTTCATCTGGCAGGATGTCTTCCAGTACTCTCAGCATCCTAAGCATGCAAATCAGTTCTCCAGCCAGTATGGACTCTACCACATGAAAGTCATCACTCAGTTCTGTCCACAAACTCTGGAATTTCTTGCCCTGCCCATACAAAATGTTTTTCTTCCATCTCTAGAAGATAGCGAAAAGGTATGATAGTAATGACATGCCTGCAGTCCTCCCTTCTTCAGATTACCTGCTGAAAGTACACACAGGGCAGCAGGAATGGATGCAGGAACTTGGACTAGTGTTGAATAGCAATGACCTTCATGGAGCCACCTGCAGTGAAAAGCTTAGCAGTTGTTTTTTTCCTGCTGCTGGGTTCAATAATGAATGAATGGCATTTTTATTAAGCAGAGAACACAGTTTTTTTTTCAATGTTGTTTTTTTTTATCCTCGGACCAATAAGCATGGGCTGTGACAGGATTTGTTATAGCTCTGTTTATTCTACATATAAAAGAGCTGAAGTTACAATTTGAGGCAAGTCCTCTGGTGTGTTAGACTACTAGCTCCCTAGGAAGCAGGGTTACATTGTGGTTGTCACCATGAATGATCACCAAGCATTGGCAACATCTGTGTTAGCTTCAGCATTTAAATTCAATGCAAGGTTGTGACAAGTTCCTCCAGCAAAAATAATTTACAAGCAAAGACAGCACAGCTGCTATTTCTGTTTCTCTCTTTACTTCTGGGATCCAATGTCTACCAGGCTCTACTAAGTAATCCTGGGTTAGGTAAAGCTGTGAGTGTGACTTATTGTTTACCAAGTGTTCACAACTGTAGATCAGACTTGCAGATCCTCCTAGCTTGATTATCTCTTTCTATCCTTATGCCCTGAACTTTTAAAGAAATTATAATACCTAAACAGTAGAGGATATTTGTTTAATTAACAAATGTGCCTAAAGTGCTTAGAAACCAAGGTCATAGAATCATAGAATCATAGAATATCCTGAGTTGGAAGGGACCCTTAAGGATCATCAAGTCCAACTCTTGACACCGCACAGGTCTACCCAAAAGTTCAGACCATGTGACTAAGTGCACAGTCCAATCTCTTCTTAAATTCAGACAGGCTCGGTGCAGTGACCACTTCCCTGGGGAGCCTGTTCCAGTGTGCAACCACCCTCTCTGTGAAGAACCCCCTCCTGATGTCGAGCCTAAATTTCCCCTGCCTCAGCTTAACCCCGTTCCCGCGGGTCCTGTCACTGGTGTTAATGGAGAAAAGGTCTCCTGCCTCTCGACACCCCCTTACGAGGAAGTTGTAGACTGTGATGAGGTCTCCCCTCAGCCTCCTCTTCTCCAGGCTGAACAGGCCCAGTGACCTCAGCCGTTCCTCGTACGTCTTCTCTTTCAGGCCTTTCACCATCTTTGTAGCCCTCCTCTGGACACTCTCCAACAGTTTCATGTCCTTTTTATACTGTGGTGCCCAGAACTGCACACAGTACTCGAGGTGAGGCCGCACCAGCGCAGAGTAGAGCGGGACAATCACGTCCCTTGACCTACTAGCGATGCCGTGCTTGATGCACCCCAGGACACGGTTGGCCCTCCTGGCCGCCAGGGCACACTGCTGGCTCATATTCAACTTGCTGTCAACCACGACCCCCAGATCCCTCTCTTCTAGGCTGCTCTCTAGCGTCACATCGCCCAGTCTGTACGTGCAGCCAGGGTTTCCCCGTCCCAGGTGCAGGACCTGGCACTTGCTCTTATTGAACTTCATGCGGTTGGTGATCGCCCAGCTCTCTAACCTATCCAGATCCCTCTGCAAGGCCTTTCCACCCTCATTCGAGTCAACAACTCCTCCAAGTTTGGTGTCATCAGCAAACTTGCTCAAAATACCTTCTATTCCTACATCCAGATCGTTTATAAAAATATTGAAAAGTACCGGCCCTAAAATGGAGCCTTGAGGGACACCACTGGTGACCGCCCGCCAGCCTGACGCAGCCCCATTTACCATAACCCTTTGGGCCCTGCCCATTAGCCAATTGCTCACCCATCGTATGATGTTTTTATTTAGCTGTATGGTGGACATTTTGTCCAGTAGGATCCTATGGGAAACCGTGTCAAAAGCCTTGCTGAAGTCCAAAAAAATCACATCAGCTGGTTTCCCTTGGTCCATCATACGGGTGATCTTATCATAAAAGGAAATCAGGTTAGTTAGGCAGGACCTGCCCTTCACAAACCCATGCTGGCTGGGACCAATGACTGCTTTGTCCCCCAGGTGAGCCTCAATAAGTTCGAGAACCATCTTCTCCATGATTTTACCAGGCACTGACGTGAGACTGACAGGCCTGTAATTGCTAGGGTCTTCTTTCTGACCCTTCTTGTAAATCGGCACAACATTTGCCAGCTTCCAGTCTACCGGGACCTCTCCAAATTCCCAGGATCGTTGAAAAATAATTGAGAGAGGTTCCGCGATGACGTCCGCCAGCTCTTTCAGCACCCGGGGATGAATCCCATCCGGACCCATGGACTTGTAGGGATCCAGGTGGAGTAGCAAATCCCGCACACGTTCAGGGTCGGTTGGGAGTTTGTCATCCCCACCGTCCCAGTCCTCTAGCTCAGGGCACCCTGGGTCCCGAAGCCCATCATCGGCATTGAAGACAGAGGCGAAGAAGGCGTTAAGCGTCTCTGCTTTGCCTATGTCATTGTCTGTGAGGAGACCTTCCCTATCAAGGAGCGGCCCTATGTATTCTTTAGTTCTCCTTTTTCCATTCACATATCTGAAAAAGCCCTTTTTATTTTCTCTCACAGACACAGCCAGCTTCAACTCTAGGTGTGCTTTGGCCACACGAATTTTCTGCCTACAAACACGAACGGCATCCCTGTATTCCTTCCATGACACCTGGCCCTCCTTCCAGTAGCGAAACACTCTCTGTTTCCGCCTAATCTCCATTAGAATGTTCCTGGTTAGCCACGCCGGCCTCCTGCCCCGCCTGCCTGACTTGCGATATTTAGGAATTGCTTGATCTTGTGCTTCTAGGAGGCATCGTTTAAAGAATGACCAGCACTGGTGGACATCAAGGCCTTCAAGAGCAGTTTCCCAGGGGACCTTGCTGACTAGTTCCCTGAGCAGCCTGAAGTCCGCTTTCCCCATATCTAGGGATGAGGTTTTGGTGGCACTTTTCTTTCTGTCACCGTAAATTTTGAACTCAACCACTTCATGGTCGCTTTGACCAAGGCGGCCACCAATCACCACATCTCCCACCAGACCCTCTCTGTTTTCTAGCAACAGGTCGAGGAGGGCACCTTTCCTAGTTGGCTCCGTTAGCACCTGCACCAAGAAGTTATCATCTAGGTGCTTCATGAACCTCCTGGACTTGCTCGTGTCAGCCGTGTGGCACTCCCAGTTAACGTCTGGCAAGTTGAAGTCCCCCATAAGGACAAGGGGAGTTAATCTCGAGGCCTCTCTTAGTTCTGTAAAGAATAATTTATCGGCGCTATCGTCCTGGCCAGGCGGTCTGTAATAGACTCCCACAACGACATCCCCTTTATTCGTTCGTCCCTTGATCCTTACCCAGAGGCTCTCAACTTTGCCATCTCCGACCTGAAGTTCCACACAGTCCAGCCCCTGCTTCACATACATCGCCACCCCACCACCTCGCCTACCCTGCCTGTCCCTCCTGAAGAGCCTGTAACCATCTATCGCAACACCCCAGTCACAGGACTCATCCCACCAGGTTTCGCTTATGCCGATGATATCGTAGTTGCAGGACTGGGCCAGGACTTCTAGCTCATCCATTTTATTCCTCATACTGCGTGCGTTCGTGTAGAAGCACTTCAGATGCGTCTCCTTACACTCAGCACCTTGTGGATCTGCCCGAAGGACCTCACTGGCACCCAGCCCCTCTGATTCTAGCGTACCTTCCCGTAGGTCTTCACCGGCGTGCCTGGTTTTAGCCCCTTCCCCCTTCGACTCTAGTTTAAAGCCCTATCTATCAGCCCTGCCAAGGGCTCTTGTTAGGTCCTCTTGTTGTAACAAGGTCCTCTTGTTAGATGCTGCATGGAGAACAAGAACATAGTTCATGCCCAGAAAAGCACGTAAACTAAATTCTCTGGGGTGCACTGATGTTTTCAAAGCATCAACCTTGCTTATTTGGCCAGAATAGTCCAAAAATCAATGTGAGACAATGTTTCTATTCCCTAAAAATGTAGTCATTCCATATGGTCTTCTAAAATAGAAAAGGTTGCCTGCTCCTCAGGGAAGCTACAGGCAATATCAAAAGTTCTAGTTTGGGTTTTGAGTAGCAGCACTTTTTTCCCCTGTGTTCAGCTATACTTACAGGCTCCTTCCATATTCAACAACATTTAAAAGACTTGCCAATACAGACTTCTAAAATATAGTAGGAAAAGCACCATCAATTTTCCTTTTCTTCTCCCCCAGGCTCTGCAGTGCTGTTTTTCAGAAGTATAATGAAGACACTGTAGGCTTAGTACAAAATTGCCAGTATTCTTTAAGCACTAAAGAGTTTCCTAAAATTCTACCTACTACAGAGGTTCAGGGCTTCTCAGAACACAACACTTTCTGTTTTATTGGTGTCTGTCTTACATGGCTAATACTGCAGCAGAGATCAAGATCAGATAAAATGAGAAAAGCAGAGTAATGGGCATTCTGGATGGAGTACGAGAGAGAGAGAAGAAGTAGGTACACTTCAATACCTGCTGAATTCATTTTACTTTGCAGTGATGAGCAGTTACAAGAAAATAAAATACTTGCCTGTCTCCTTTATCTGTATGAATCTGAGTTGAAAGGGTATGTTTGCTTATATTGCCGTGTCCTGCACCTGGGACAGGGCAACCCTGGCTATATGGTACAGACTAGGTGATGGGACGCTGGACAGCAGCCCCGCAGAGAGGGATCTGGGGTTTGTGGTTGACAGCAAGCTGAATATGAGCCAGCAGTGTGCCCTGGCAGCCAGGAGGGCCAACCGTATCCTGGGGTGCATCAAGCACGGCATTGCTAGTAGGTTGAGGGAAGTGATTGTCCCACTCTACTCTGCGCTGGTGCGGCCTCACCTCGAGTACTGTGTGCAGTTCTGGGCACCACAGTACAAAAAGGACATTAAACTGTTGGAGAGTGTCCAGGGGAGGGCGACGAAGGTGGTGAAGGGCCTAGAGGGGAAGACATATGAGGAGCGGCTGAGGTCACTGGGCCTGTTCAGCCTGGAGAAGAGGAGGCTGAGGGGAGACCTCATCACAGTCTACAACTTCCTCGCAAGGGGGAGTGGAGAGGCAGGTGACCTATTCTCCATTATCACCAGTGACAGGACTCGCAGGAATGGTGTCAGGCTGAGGCAGGGGAGGTTTAGGCTGGACATCAGGAAGAGGTTCTTCACCGAGAGGGTGGTTGCACACTGGAACAGGCTCCCCAGTGAAGTAGTCAATGCACCAAGCCTGTCTGAATTTAAGAAGCGATTGGACTGTGCACTTAGTCACATGGTCTAAAATTTTGGGTAGACCTGTGCGGTGCCAGGAGTTGGACTTGATGATGCTTATGGGTCCCTTCCAACTCAGGATATTCTATGATTCTATGATATATTCAACTGCCTCATGTCAGTTGTGAGCCGAGGCAAGAAAAATAATATTGAAAAAGTTAAACATATTGTTTCAGGGGAGCTCTTTAAATGATACCAAACAGCTGTCTTAAAGTTTCTGAACTTAGGACTAATGTCTTCACCAGTGTGGCATAGAACCAAAATCAATGACAATAGATTAACTTTAATATGCTAGGTGTAATAGCTACATTTTGGAAGGAATATAATCTCAAATCGTCTTTGGACATGCTGCTAGAACAAATAAGGCCGGTATGTACAGAAGTTAAATGCGTTTCAACCTGTGTTAATTGGGATATATGCAGTTGATACTACCAAACAAGCATTTTACTTTAACAGACAGAACTCTGGGTTGTCTCTCTGATGGCCTTGGGTGCAATCATCTATTGTAGCCACAAAAAAAAAATATATATATATAAAAAAATTACTAATCCAAACAATGCTGAAGGGAGTTAAAGTAACTTCAATAGAAGATTATGTTGTTTAGTACAGTAAAACACCTGTACCTAATAAAATAAGTTAGAAAACATTTCCAGATCCATTTCGTGCAACTTTTTTTTTTATTTTTTTCCAATGTTCCTTCCATTCCCTAGGGTAAAGATTACTGGAGTTACAGTTTTCAGACATTTTTACTAATACTCAATAGCTTTGACTTTTTTTATTTCTTCTGGAGGTGAAGCTAATTGCTTAAGAAATAGGTTACCCAGTAGAGGAAGGTGTGAAAGAGCTGAGCATCCAAATGCCTTCTTTATTCATTGTTTAAGAAGTAATTTCAAAATTTAAAGCTGACTAAAGAGTCTGTCAGATAGCTGGGAGATAGAGAGGACAGTCAGAAAAACCCTTGGGGATTACTTCTATTCGGTTGAGCACCTCAGAGTGCTTGTCAAACCTTAGTGGTGTAAGTTACTTTGACTTCATGAAATGACAATCAGAGGGTGGCTGAGATGAATTCATAGATTAAGTGTCAGACTTGGATTTCAACCAAGCTCTTCATCTGAGTAAAGGTTTGTTTTTTTTTTTTTTCCTCTTGCAGCAGGTTCCATGGGCTGATTTTGAACTCTGTTTTGAAATAGTTCCTTTTAGTTCCTTTAGTTCCTTTTAATAGTTTTCACCTCTCTGAGAAAAACAAACAAAAAGCCTAAGTAACCCCAAACATTTCGCTATTTAAACTGTAAGTTGAATTTAGTGGGCACAGTTTTAAAGGTGCCACTGACTACATGCAGGTTAAGAAGACCATAATTCTCACTCCCCAAAGAACAAATTGAAAATGATTTTTTGAAGAAACTGTAAGAAAAAATCTTGATGTTATCTGTCTCTTCTGTGTGCCTTTCCTTTGCAAAGGACTCCTAGAATGATTTGTGTCTCTCAATACAGAATTTCACACTACTGGATGACAGTTTAGGTGTGACATAAACAAGCTGTTATATGAAAGATGAAGTAAAGTGTTCATTATATGCTGAAAATGAAATTATTATATTAAAAGATATCACAGCTAACAGTGAAAAAATAGTATCTTAAAATATAGTGTAGAGTTTAAGCTATGGAATTAATTCACTATCAGAGAACATAGAAGCAATTTAGACCAAATTTAACAGGATTTCAGAGATTACGCATTTATACAACAGATTTCAATTTAATGTCTGGCAGACCTATATCTACCTTTCATGTTCATTGGCATGCTTTTCCTCCTCTTTTTTGAGATACACCAAATATAGTCTGAATGAGTATCAGAATTAGAAAGTACAGGAGTTGCAGAGTGGATAAGTTGCTCAAGGAACAGGAGAATACAGCAGGTACAGCTGAAATAATAAATGTCACCAGCAGAAGGCAATAGGTGGAGTTTCTTAAGTACCACCCCTGAAAATGATATTTTTCAATATTTTCATTAATGACATCAGCATAAAAAAGGTTCATGACAGTACAGTGTACTGAATATGTTAGGGTGGTATCTATTACCATAAAGGACTGCAATAACTGAATGACCGTAGAACGGCTGTGTGGTGTTTAGCTGCCAGCCGGGTTAAACCACAACAGGACTGAAATAATGAAAATGCAAGTGAAGTCAGTATTTCTATATGCAAGGTGATGCACTTGAAAGATACTATATATCTCAGATATAAAACGGGATTTTCGTTGTGGAAATAACTGATAAAGAACAGGACCTGTAATTTCAACTAGTTAGCTACAGGTTAACGACAAGCTATCAAGAAAATCAAGGACCAGTGAAGGCAAATGCAATTCTATCATGTCTGAAGAAAGCATTTCAAGGAAAGAGAAATGCTAGTATCATTATAAAAGATATTGCTGGTACCCCATCAGGTATACAAGATAAACTCCTGACTATCAGTGCTGAAAAATAGGAGTGCAAAACAGATGAGGTACAGAGAACTGCAAAACTACATCCATGCTGTGGATATGGGTATCCCACAGCATTTTATTCCTACACCTTGCTAAAAGGGTGATCAGTTGGAGGCTATTGCTGTTTCACTTCACATGTATGCCTTGATTTTCTTCCCAAGCAAATGGATGGAAATGGAACCATGAACCTCCAATCCCAATGCAGAACCAGAATCCTACTGGATTGTGCATCTGAACTTGGGAAATGTCCCTGTGTTCCAGAGGACAGGTCTCACCTGATCTGACCAAGTGAATAAAAGCCTGTCTTTTTATTTATACTTTGAAGGAGACAAAAAGAGCTTGTTTTTCCTAATGTTGCAAAATGAAGTCTTAACTGGAACAATTGCTATCTATAAATAGAGAGGAGCATTAATACCAGGAAAAGAGAATATCTAGATGATAAAACTAACATAAAAGCAAATGGATAAAAGCAGACTATATATGTGTTTAGCTGCTCCATAGCAAATATCAGTGCAGTTAAATTCTGGACGACATTTGGAAAGGAGACCTAGCAGTTCTCAAGCATTATTGCTTTTAAAAATGGAAGTTCAAGTGCTTGGGAGGAAGATTGTTGGATTTCGTGCTTATGAAAGGAGAGGCCAGGACCCTACTAAGCCTTCCTTTGGAAGATTTCACCAGAATAATTGTTGTCCAATGGTTGTTTCTAATTCGTTATTAGTTGTTATTTAACTGTAGCTCCTCTCTCCATCCCCTCTGTGTCTCCTGTGGGGGTAGAGGAGTCTGAAGAACTGAAGATGGGCCTGGAAAAGGAGAGAGGAAAATGCTTCTTTTAAACAATTGTTTTGTTTGTCTTTTCATTTCTCACTGCCCAAATCTATTTTAATTGGCAATAAATTAATATTGACAAGTTGAATCAGTTTTGCCTATAGCAGTAATTGATAAACAATGTCACTGTACTTATCTTGACCCATGATCTTCTCATTCCTGTGAGTTTTTCTTCCCATCCTGGTGGGGTGGTGGTGGCAGAACGCGTTAGCCACCAGGTGAAAGTTTGGCTGTTAACCAAGGCTAACAAGCCATGCAGTCACATCAGCAAGATGCATACAAAGATGGGAAAACATAGCTGTTCCTGAGGCTGTAGGAAAGAAGAAAATTCTAGGAGAGAATGAAATAATCCCAACTCAATTTGCTTGTTGCTTTAGCTAATTATGATCAACAATCCTTTTTTTCTGTCTCAGAAAACCAATTGAGAAGACAAATATGGGACTTCACTCTTAAGTGTCACCCTCTATAGCCATATTTTTTTTCTCTATTGTTGCAGCACAACTACCCACAAAAAATCTTTTTTTGCACAACAATATAACAAGTCTAGCAAATTCTTTTTATATCCAAGGAATACCAGTTTGAGTGCATCTCTTTATTATAGTCCCCTAACTATTTTGAGGACAGCATGTACACTTACTTGACCTGCAAAATTATATATCATAATAAAAACATCCACTTTTTACATTTCTGAATATTGTAAGATAGTACTAAGCAATACCCTCAGTAATAGTTCAATATATCGGCATGACTTTCAAAGCCTGTTGTGTGTGTGCCTGGAGGGTGCTGGGCTCTAGAAGGAAGCACAGCTGAAGGTGACACGGGGCTGCCAGGTGAAGCAGGCTGAAGCTCACTTGTAGTCAGCTTTAGATTGTGAGCTTGTGAAACAATCATACTGTCAGACCTCAGAGAAGTTTTCTTCAGAAGTCTAAGTGGATTTGAGAGATTGTGATGACTAAAATGTTTTTAGCACACTTTCTGTGACTTACTGTAGCACATTCCATACTCAGATGGTTGCTCAGAGGATGCAGCCTTTGAATAGCTCTGAGACTAGTGACGTCTTCATGACTTTTCTTCCTGCTTCTGGGGGACAGATGAGGAAAAAAGCTAGGTTAAATAATGTGGCTTTCTAATGGAACAGTGATCTAATCTGTTTCTTTGTTCTTTCCACTTGCCTGCACAGAGAAATCTGTTATTTTTCAAGCGACGATGCAAACACGGTAACTTCACTATCATGCATATTGGATACAGGAGTTCAGAGACAGAAAGAACACCTGTTGCATGTTCACCTTACTCAGTACTGCCTAGAGGTAACCTATGTGGACAACAGATGCTCACTTCAGAATGGTGGGAAGATTCAAAGACCCGTATTTACTCAGACAGAAAAACTGATAAATGCTGTCCTTCAGGCAGCATTGAACATCCTCCTCTGAGGACATGGACCAGGTCACCTGAAGACATGATTCCCGCTCACAAATTTTGGTCACTCCCCCACTTATGGGAGAAGAGGCATGCTGACTTGTTTCCATGGATATGGTGGAGCACAGTACAGCCAGAGCACAGCTAGTAGGGCACAACACAGCACTCCAGGTATACCAGCTTGAATGCACTTATCTTCAGGATAGACACTGTTTCTTACCTCTGTGTGAACTGGCCAGGCTTCTGACATGATTCAGCCTGCACCATTTCCTCAATGTGACCACCTAAAGTCCTTGTGGATGCTAAGCTAGTACAACAGCAACTAAAGGAAAATATCTTTATACAGAACGATCTGCAAACATACCTCCCTCTACCTGCTGTGTCCTTTCACAGCCCCTTCCAGCCCTGCTCTCAGTCAAACAGGCTTCATCAGACTCCTAGCTGAAGCAAATATTGTGTTAATCCTCTACATCAGTAAGAAACTATTTCTGTGCCAAACACCAGTTCTTCCCCAGCTTTTCTTAGTGTACGCTATGCTGCAGACTCCCAAATTCTTGCTTTACACCTCCTCCTGTCTGTCTCAAGCCCCAAAAATGCTTCCCAAACCTGCCTGTTCACTTCCTCACATGGACAGATAAATATTCTGTTGCTTCCCTGCTCCTCATCCCAACATAACAATTCAGACACAAAAAACACACTTCTCCCTGCTGTCCTCCCACTGCTGTTTTAAGGGAAAACACTATATTGCATCTGTAAGCTTCAGATAAACAGCTACTACCTGATGCAGCGTTATACAATCAGTGTTCAAGTGGCAACAAGATCTGCCTGTTAATTATTAGGGCCACTAAATTGGGATTGAACCTGCCTTAGTTGTTCCTATGATTATATAAAAGAAAAAAGAAGGTTCTATACACATCTGTGATGAGTTATACAGGAGTGCAATATTAAGCGGATATTGCTATCTTTCTGGGGATAATTTTTGCTTCGCACATGCAGAGTTCTACTACCCTCCTCTCTCTGGTCTGAGTATATTTTTATCCTCATTTGGTTTTGATAGCATCTGCTTTAGAGAAACAATATGTTTTCTTGCATGAAACAACTGCTGTATGTAGGGGCTGGCTAAAGAAAATGGCTTCAAAGCTTAAACTCCTTTCTTTTGGTTATGTGTTTTTCAAGGCTGCTGAAAATAGTTTGACAAAAGGCATGGTGCTTACTTCAGTAATTATAAACTAATAAATGTTTCTGAATGCCACAGCTGCAAAGACTTTCACTACTCTCTTGCAGTTTCCTAACTACGAGCCTGCAGATCATTAAGTCTTTGCTGGGAATGCAATAGTATTAGGAAAATTAACTTTAAATTGTATTTGAATACATTGAAAAGGAGAGGACTGCACAATTTGTGCAATCCCTATGCAGTTGCCAAAGCTTTTTAGCAGTCCTCCCCCTCCATATTGATGTTTTGCATAATTATGTTAATATTACATACACTCTGTGCCAGTCTTCCAGGTTAAAGCTGTACTGTAAGAATCATTTAAAAAAAAATCATTTGGAAAATGATCTCTGGAGCTCCTCTAGATTAAACTTCTACTCTAAAAAGGATTTGCTTCAGAGCTATGCCAGCTTCCTCAGGGCTCTTCAATAAGGGCCTGAAGAAGGTTTTCTGTTGATGGAAGATGACTACAACTTTTTGGTTAGTGTGCTGTGATGTGATTTAGCTGTCCGAAATTAATAACACTAGCAATAATGATCTCAGGTCAGCTGAACTCCAGGAAAGTCTTGTAGACCTAAGTCATTTAGGTCTACAAGGTTTCTGACATCAATGTGAAGAGCTGAGAAATTAGATTTGCAGGGAGGGATGATTCTATTGTCTGTGCAGGGAGAGTCATGAATGATTCTATGAGAGGAGCTGTCTGAAAAGCATTGCATTGGATGCTTCAGAAGAAGCAAGGGAAGAGGTGGAAGGGAAGTATAGAAGTATACAAAGATAGGAAAAAGAAGGTTTGTATTTGGCTGCCCACTTACTGAAGGAACAGCTTTCTTATTTTTACCATCCTTCAGCTTTTACTAGTAACAACCATTTTATGAAAATATGTTTTCTCAAGTACTGACTTATAGATTCCTTTTGGTAATGCAAAACAAGAACCTTTCAAATAGTTACACTAACAACATGCCATGGACCTGGCTCTGTTCTGCCTCAGTTGTACTTTATGTGCTCTGCAGCATATATAAAAAATGAAAATTGGCTTAAACAGTCAACAACTGACTCCTCTACAGAGGGAACACCTCCAGATGCTGTATATGAGGGGGCTGTTGGCTCTGTATCATCAGCTTTTGGCCTGATTTTCCTCTATCAACACTTCAGAGAAGGCAGGGGAAGGGAGTGGTGGGAGGAAGCAAATTATGATTGATATGCACAGTGCTTCCGTGGCCCTGACAAGCAGAGCAGTCCCTATAAACCAGGACTGCTACTGGGAAATAGAAGAGCTCTAAGTCTAGTTTAGCACATTTACTGTGTCAAAATAGAACATGACTCCCCTAGCACATAAGCATGAAAGGACAGCTGAACAAAATACAAGCTGCATGCATCTCATAACTGGGCACTTGTCCTGATTCCTCAGAAACCTTGGCTGAAATCAGTATATTACAAACGAAAGGTTTTCATATATTATTAGAATAAGAAAAAGCAAATGCAAGAGTTTGATATCAAATATTTGTCTTCAGAAATCTAGAAGTTTCACACACGCACATATTTTAGGTTATGCAGTATCCATTGGATTTGATTTTAAGCATTTGCCTAAAAGATTCGTTTTATTATTCAGCACATTCTTCTTTGCTTTATTTCACTGTGATTTGGAATATTTGTCAAGGAAAAAAGAACTCTATCGCATTAGTATTTCTAGCTTATGTGTTTTGTTTCCTTTTAAGAGATTAGGACTTTAAAAGTATTTTAACAAGACATGAATTGGAAATTAAAATTGTCATTCAAATTCTGCGAAATGGAGTACTGCAGAACTTTTTAGTCAGTTCCATTTGATTTGTTTCTTTTAGTCTAATTGAAAACTGATGGTAATAGTTACAATGTGTATTTGGAAAATATGTCAGGAAAATGTAATCTCAGCAGGTCTGATCAATGTTTTTCACAGTTTCTTTACTAACTCACAGAACATAAAGAGAACAATTTGATATTTGAGTGGACAGTATTTTTAACAGCACTTTAAAAGAGGAAAGGAAAAAATGGGGCACATTTGATAACAGATTATAGAACTCATAATTTTGTACCTTTTGTACCTTTGTACCTTGCACTGACTTAATATTACAGAATATGCAAGAACTATCAAATGATTACAAAGCAGAATTATTTGCATTTTCTCCATATGGTGCAAAGTAAACAACAATCTTGACACAAATCAGAGCGACTGTTTGACATTAGGATTTCTGCCAAAATGTAGGTGGTTGGGATAGCATTCATGTCTTCTTCTAAAAATATACAACTTGATTGTACTGTCAAAATATAAAACAAAACTTCATGCAGTTTTCGAACCTGATGCGCTAACAGCATCTGAATGTTCACAATCTAAATGTTGACAAGGTCTGAGAAAGGAAACATGGCTCTCATAAGAATGGAGAATGGAGTGATAAATGGATGAAACAGAAATCCCACATGAAGATTAGTTAGGTGTCTGAACGTAAAGAATACCCATCAGTAGCAATAGTTAACTAAAAGGCATGCAAATGTACATAAATAGAATAATTTGTTCTTAATTTTAAGAAAAGAGAACATAGTGGCTTTAGTGGCATATAGATAACAGATGACAAAAAGACACAGTCTTCAATGAACTAACAATCCTTTTTGGAGTTAGATGAAACACAGAAAAAATATTAATTTAATGAACAAGAATTTTCACATAATTTTTCATTAGTAGCTAGATTTTGACAGGTGCAAAGCATTGTCAGCTTTACTTACTTAAATTTCCTTGTTCTCTGAGGTGTCTGGAACTACCATCTCTGAGGCCCTTTTAAAACCTCACAACAGAGGATATGCAGCCTAGGTAGAATATTATATTTAGCACATAAAAAGTGCTAAAGGTCATGAAAAGTGCCTGGAATTTGCAGCCTAAGGACCATCAAAGTTCCAGTCTGAGAAGCCATCCTGTACCCAATTACATCTGGAGTCAATTTGCAATTGACTCAGTCAAGATCATTGAGTTCTTTCAAACTGACCTACCTGAAAAAAATCACAGAGGTAGATAAAACTCTATGGTAACTCTCTTTGCCATGAAAATGAGTTTATTTATCAGTAAGTACGGGGTGTGCCCAGCTGAGATCTGACTTTTTCAGATGTAGAAGTAGCCACATGCAGCGCAAGACCTTGTTCAAATGATGGCACATCCAGGGCAGTGCACACTTGATAAACTTCCACTGAGATCTTAGACAGGCACTGAAGAAGTGTTTGTCATTATAAGTTCAGACCTTTCTGGCAGAAAAGAAAATTTCATCATCTTGAGAGCTCCAGGTACAAAAGATTCTCTGACAGGAGAAAAACCTATCTTGATTCTACAGCAAATTTAACTTCTGTTCAAATGTTGCCTTTGAATCCCTTTAAACACAGAGGTGAGAAGCTATGTAGTATGTGTGATATCCACTCTTCTGTGTTTGGCATTGACAAAGATCACACCTGCAGACAAATATCATACCTGAAATAAATGCAGATGAACATGCAGTAGTGAAAGACATGCTATTGAAAGAACAAAAGAAAGAAAGAACTAACAGGAAGGAAGGAAGGAAGGAAGGAAGGAAGGAAGGAAGGAAGGAAGGAAGGAAGGAAGGGTGACATTAATGTGCAATTATTTATTCCATTTCATGTAAAGAAAGAAATATTTTTTCAACTTTGTAAAGATCAGATTGTCCAGAAAGGTTTTGGAGTCTCCATCCTTCAAGGGTTTCAAAAGTCACTTGAACAAGGCAACAAGGTTCTGAGCAACCTTATACATCTTTGAAGTTGCCCCTGCTCAGAGCAGGGGGAGAAAGAGAGAACACTGGGGTCCCATTCAACCTAAATCTTGCTATGACTCTGTGGCTTTATTTATCAATAACAGGAGAAAGAATAAAATGAGAAAAGCTGTGGAAAAAAAAAAAAAAGTGTGAGAAAATTCACTCTCCCTGTGGAAAGGTTGAGCCTTGCCTGTTAAAAGTTCCCATTTTCCCCTAACCAGGCCTCTGATGTTAAATACTTAATTATAGTGTTTCATTCAGCTGCTATCGTCATATGGAAAAATGGAAGCTGGAGTATGCAGTTGTCATGTTGGTCTGCTTAGCATTAGTGCAAATAGCAAAAGGATGTTGCCGGTATATAGAGAAGTAATTAGTTAAAGGAGTGACCGTATTACTTTCTGGTATAAAAAATTTAAGCCTAGAATTCCTTTAGCCAGGAATATAATTAGTATTTACCACAGATTCTGCAAATGATTTGCTAATGTCCTGTCAGGTTACTATTTATTTGATGTTCTTAAAGGAGGAGGCACTGTCCTACACAGCTTGCCATCTTAGTTCATTTTCTGCCTAGGCTCGCTATGACCTAAGTTCTGTGACAGAGATAATAATGCTGAGAATCTGAATAATAATGCTAAATATCTTTTTCTCCTGTCAGAAGATATACCAAATCATGTCTGTAGCTCCATTGTCCTGGGGAAAATGCTTGCAAAGGCATGCTTCTTCATTTGTTGCTTGAGTTTTGGTGGGCTACGGCTGTGATCTGCTTCCTGACCGGCCTCTAGGAGCATTCTGTTCAAGGATTCTTTGTGCTGAACTCCACACATGTAATTGTTTTGGAAGCAGTTCCTGCCCGGAAAGTAAAGCTTAAATGGAACCATTACCAAACTGCAATAGCTCGTTGTCCTTCAAGCACATAAATATGACCACATGACTGTCATCCCTCCACCTCTTATACACCTGTTGCTGGCAGGTATGAATGAGCATGCATGCAGACCTCTTCCAATCCATGAGTATGTACATGCATAAAATCTCCCTTCTCTGTAACACACCCATCTTTTTTTTACACTCCCTGCCTTCCCTCCTTCCTCTCCATTGGTACAACAGCTAATACTTTCTGACTTCTATTATGCTGCCTTTCTTCCATTCATGGGAGCTCAGCCCCTCAGAGGCAGAATTGTCTGTCATATGATTTTCTGGCAAAGAAAATAAGAGGAGTCTGATTTATTTATTTATTTATTTTTAGAACAAATGCATTCAGATTTAATTTTGTATTGTGAGTATAGTACTTTTGCACAAAATTTCCCTTGATAGTTACAGCTGGCCAGGCACAAAATGCCAGCAGTACATCAAACCTCTCCAGTCCTGGTCTTATTTACATTTACAACATGCTCAGTTTTCACATCCATTGAATCCTTTGGCTTTGTTCAGCTGACAAGTAAATGTTACTATTATCGTATTTTTGATAATGTGGATACAGTTCCATGAGTACGTGTGCCAGGAGTAGAAGGTAAATTAACCATGATGGAGTAGCAATTTGAGGCAGAAGCATTCCTATAAAGGAGTTACATAGAAGTCAAATTCCTCTGAACTCTTAAGTCGGATTTCATTAGTAGAAAAAATATTCAACACCACTGCCTCATTGCTCAGCACAGGACTCCATTTGTTCTCTCGTGCTCTTTGGGACAGTCCTTCCTGATTTGTTTTGCAGTCCAGTTCCCTTTCTGTAGCTTCCTGGGCTGAGTGCACTGGTCACAATCACCTCTGCACTTCTACGAGGCTCTCGTTTTTGCTGTCAGCTCTAAAGCTACCCGAATTATGAAACAAGAAAAGGATATGAAACTATGAAATTACAGTTTCTGGGCACTAAATTACTATAAATTTGGTAAGCTTAAAGTATTTCTTCAGTATTCAGTATTTTGTCAAACAGTTTAAGACATTATCTTTCCAGATAGATCCACTTTTTTCACTCTTTTTTTTTTTTTAGCCTCTATATTAGGACATGCTGTTTAATATTTTTGGCTCTCTGACTGTTGAAATGTTTTCCCTGCTATAGCTATGATGTCTTGAATCACAGTTGACAGAGTTGAAAGAAATGAATGAAAGGCCATGGGATTGCTTCCCTCAATTCCGCTTACTGATAAATAGAAAATTCACTCTCTTGTTAACTTGTTCACATTCAAATGAATATTTAAAAATTTTCTTCATAAAAGTGAAATAATTGGGAAAATGCAACATAATTCAGTGCTGCTCCAGTAGAACACTCTAATTTTGCAAAATGATGCAGTGGGCAGTAAAGAGATATGCTGAGTTTTGTTTCTGCAAGTAGGTATCAAAATAGATGTGCTGAGAAAAGCAGCATTAAATATATATATATATGTTATCCTGCTTCATTATTTCTTTTTGTGGTTTATTACCTTTCTCTTACACCTTTCTATGAGGAGAAAGAAGCAGTTTAGTTTGCAAAGCTTTTGGAGGCTGTCTGTACTTTTATTATTAATTTTTGCAGTCCAGCTACTATATGCCAACCACAAGGGGTGGCAACCTCCAACGAATAGCCAGTGGGATGACTCCTGTAGCAAACATGACCCTTCTGTCTCTGAAGAGTTATAATATGCCTCCTCATAAGGCAACCAGGCAGGGTATTCAAGTACTCAAGGGGCTGAAGCTTTCTCTCTCCCTTTGACAACAAAATCATGAGGAAGTTGTTAGCTAACACCCACTGATGTTTATGTCAGCCTCCATCTGCAGGAACCTCCCAGGCATCAAATACAAAGGATTTATTCCAAATCAGTATCACACTAGCAAAGCACACTATTATGGTAGTGAAAGAAATACAGGACGGGAGCTTCATATTCTGGAGTTTTGCTCTTAGCAGTCCTGGGAGATTCTGGATGGCTGCTTTACAGCATGCCATTCCAATTACCATCACAGATCTGCAGCTCTGGGAATGCCCTTATTACCCTAATTGGGGCCCGGAAGTCCGAGACTGGTGAAAACAAATGATCTATGTCTTTATATCCTGGCTGAAAATGATCTCATACATGAGGTGGGAATAGCAGGTAATCAACTCCCAATAAAGGGTCACGTCATTGTTAAGGCAAAGAGGACCTCATTTTCTCCATCCGTCCCATGTAACTTCTCCAGAGAAATGGAAGACATGAGAATCTGATGAGAATCTAACTTGCCATTTTTCACAAGCAGTAAACACACACAAACCTTCAAATTTAAAAGCAGTTGTGTGAATGGTCATTGTGCTGATTATACTGATTTATTGGTGCTAATGGCACTGACTCTGCAATGTTAAATTACATGAGACTACAGTTACTGGAATTGTTTACTTCTTCAAAAAGATCACAATTTCTATTTTAAAAATAGAATCTTGGTGAAGAAGAGAGAGCCATCCAGAAACATGGCAGGCATTCCTACTGGAAAACCTCGTTCACATCCAAGGTATTAAGTTAAATAAATCCCAGGAATATTGGGAGTATCTAGAAATCAAAAACAAGTTAAAAACCCTCAGTGACCTATTGACTTAGGATGACTCAAACACTATAACCAATTTTCTTCTATAACTATTTTGTTTATTTCAAATAGGCAAAATTATTTTTATTTTTAGAAAATATCATTTCAGCAGAGCTCATGTTAAGAAAGCAGTTATGAAGTTATGGAATATAAAGCAAAGTGTCATAACCATTTTCAATGAAAATCTAAAAATAAAGACAGAAAAGCATACATTAAGTGAAATGTTGAAAAAACACTTCATGTATTTTCAGCATCAGATGGAGGAGCTTTAGTCTCCTATAAGAATAAATCTGTTGGTTTTTTTTTTCAGTGACTACACAGGGAAAGCAACATAAATTAATTTCTTTTTCTTTTGGAAGTAATCCTTTGGGTCTCTGCAGCCAGACTTCAACCTTTGTATTTTCTGTACACTGGCAAGTCTTCCCAAGCTCTGTTCTTAACCTCTTGGTCATCTGCATATCTTCCATTGTTGATTTTATCTACTTCCATGGTTTCAGACATCACATAAGCCTGACAACAGTCATATATATGCATATGTAGTGGACAACAGTCTACTACAAGCATATATTCAGTCTTTTCTCTGCAATTGCCTCTTTTTCACTCTGTTCTGAAGGTTTCCAATGAACTCAATCTCCACATGTTTTCAAGATTGTCATAAACATTCCCCCTAGTTCTGCTACTCTTCTCCATTTTTTCTTCTGCATTTCCTGAGCCTAAACAAGAGAGGAAAAGCATAAAAAGAGAAAGACTCAAACAACCCTTTTATTATATAATGCAATTCACTCACAGTCCTGTGATCTGACAGCATTAATATGAGAAACTTGCTGGTTTTCTGGGTAATTTCCTTTGCTGTTTTATCCTCCTGTGTCTACCATTTCATGTTTTAATAACATTTGATGAAAAATCTCTTTTCTAATCAAAACCATATACAATACACTTTTTTTTTTTTTGAATTCTGTATTTTAAAACTTGTAAGCCAATTGGCACAAAAGAAATTATTTTTCTCTGGAAAACCATCCTGTTTTCAAATTGAAATGGAAGTTACACACCAACCGAATGAAAACGATCTGTATTTTTTGGACCATATAATAAAACTGAAAAGTCCTAAATTTGGGGATGGGGGGGTTAGCTTTTCTTACAAATGCTTCAATTTCATACTAAATGTTACTTTCTTTGGTAGGCTGCTGGAGATGAAGTGCATTGCAGGGATGAAAGAGAAAGGCTCATTTGGCAAAGTGGCAGGTAACACAATACATCTACTTACCCCACTTAAGAGACTAACAAGATTTGCTACATTCTGAAAAGAAAAAAAAACCTACAAAAAAGCTACAAAAAATAATACAGTGTGTCCCTCTTTTGTCCAAGTATGTTAATTCTTATTTGTAGGAATAGATAGAAGACAAAAGAAATAAAATCATATTAAATCTCTGAGTGTTTCAAACTTTGTGTTGGCATTCATTCTTAATTGAAAGAGTTCCAGTCAGTCTTGTACAGAATCTGCCTTGATCACAATAATTATTAGCTCACAAGAAAATGCCTACTTGTATAATACAGGCTATCATACATCATCTTTTTTTTTTTTTTTTCCTCAGACAGCTGCTCTTTTTCTTTCCTTTGAATACATCCAGGCAGATTTTTCATAGCTGCAGCCTGGAGCCAGCTTTTGTTTTTCCTGTGGGGAAAGTCAGGAAAGGAGGTGGAATCAGTGACAAATGGATGCTGGAGAATAATTTGAGTCCAGGGGTGGGGGAGGAAGGAAGAATTATCAGCAATTTTAAAAACAGAAAGAAAAGGAGTTGCAGAGTAATTGCCGACAGTAGACATGTGGGCTGAAGATGGGGGTTGAGAGCAAAGGGGTGGAGGGAGGTCTAAGTGGGAGCAGAAGCAGAGGGGGTGGGAGGAGATACGGGATGAATGTGGGGACTGGGGTGGGGAAGAGGGAGCAGTCCTGTGGTCAGAAGAACATGCATTGGTACATGCTGGGGACTGACCAGCTGGATAGCAGCTTTGCAGAAAAAGACCTGGTGGTCCTAGTGAGCAACACATTGAACATGAGCCTGCAATGTGGGCTTGCCACGAAGAAAGACAATAGGATCCTGGGCTGCATGAGGAGGATTGCTGCCAGCACATCAAGGAAAGTGATTCTTCTTCTCTGCTGAGCCCTGGTGAAGCCACACTTGAAGTACTGCATCCAGTTATGGGATTCTCAGTACAAGATACACACAGAGCTACTGCAGCAAGTCCAACAAAGGGCCACAAAAAGGGGCTATAAGGAAAGGCTTAGAGAGCTGGGACTGTTCAGCCTGGAGAAGACGAGGCTCAGGGAGGATCTCACCAATGTATATAAATGCCTGAAGGGAGGATGAAAAAAAGACAGCCAGGCTTTTTTCAGTGGTGCCCACTGACAGGACTAGAGGCAATGAACACGAACTGAAACACAGGAGTTTTCCTCTGAACATCAGGAAAACAGTTTTTCACTGTTTGGGTGACTGACCACTGGCACAGGTTGCCCAGAGAGGTTGTGGAGTCTCCCCACTTGGAGATATTCAAAATACATCAGGACATGGCCCTGTGCAATCTGCTCTGTGATGCCCTGCTTACTCCAGCAGGACAGGGGTTGGACCAGATCATCCCCAGAGGTCCCTTCCAACCTCAGCCGTTCTGGGATTCTGTGAATCTAAGGGGAAAGGAGTTCTAGGAGCAGATCTTTAGGATGGTTACAGTATAAGAATTGAAATTTGGAGTACTTATAGACAAGAACACTTGAGGGTTTGAGCTGTAAAAAGTAGCCTGGTGCTCAGGAAGTATAAACTGAAAAACCAGGGATTCTGGCTGAGAAAGATGAGATGTACGTGATGGTATTCCCATTTCTGTTTTGGGGACAGATGAACCTGCATAGCTGTCCACATCCAATACACAACACTGAAAGGCAAAGAAGCTAATTTGCCATCTCTCTTTTACATCTGAGAACACAGTAGCTTTGTCAGGCAGTTTCAACTAGTTTGTTAGAGCAGTGATTTGGGCCTACCGTACTGATGACATGCTCACCTGCCTTCGTACACATGTACACACACACACACACACACAATCCCTGCTCCTGTAATCACTTACTGCAGAGTTAAAAGCATTGTGCTCTGAAAGGAAGCTTGAAATAATGATTATTGCACTGACTGTAACACAGCAGCTTTAACAGCAACACCAAACATAAATTGCTAATGCTGACTGGAGTGGCACATTTTTGAAAGTCTCAAGTAAATCTGACAGATGAAACCCAAATCCATAGCTTTTTTCCATTTTTACCCTGACATATGATGGGTCTTCCACTGCTGATGTGCTACTCCTACTAGCATTTTTAAATGCTAGTTTTACCTTTGTTTATTTTTCAGTTTTACCTTTGTTTATTTTTTTAACCTAAGGATGCTTTAATGCACATTCAGTATTATTTGTATGGCAGATATCTCTTATCTCCTTTGAGAGGCAGGAATTTATTAACACATTGAGTGATTCCTTGTGATAAACAGTTGTGTAAATGGAACAAATTGATTAAAAAATAAATTAAAAAAAAACTGAGAACAACATGTGGGGTTCAGGTGGAAAAAAAATAGAAGTTAGTTACCATGTTTCTCTTACTGAAAAACTTGTACCCCTTTCTTCTGTGGCCTAATTCTCTTCAGTTTTCAATTATTAATAGTACTTGATTACTCAATTTTTATATCTTCTGATTTTTTTCATACAATATCAGCCTCCACTGGGCTAAATACTGCAGGTATGTGAAAGGAGAGGCCTACTTAACAGCCCAAATCTAAATGAAGAGTTTTATTTCTCTCTAATTCTCACAGACTTGCAGAAAAAAAAAAAAAAAATCTTGTCTGGCCAGGACGTGGCAAGCTGGATGGAATCCCAAAAGCTAGATGTCTTAAGTTTCTGCAGTGTTTCTTTCCACTTTGCTGAATGCCCTCTAGAAGGCTATGTCTAATGCAAGAAGACAACCAGGCCTTGAAGCATAAAATACTGACTCAGAGCACAGGGATGGGTGGGACTTCACAGAATATAACCATGGCAAGATAAAAGCACTGGCTCATTCCCAGGCATCAGGCCTCCATTCCTGGGCTGTGATGGTGGCAGGAGAATCCCAGTGTTTAATAGAAAGTGTTACAGCTCTTCTCCTTAAAGCTGTGAAGAAAAATCCATGGGAGGTATGAAGTCATTGAGGGGAACTAACTGAGAAGGAATGGCATGCACTGCCTAAATTAACTTTCTGCATGGAAAAGAGTGGGGAAAACATGCATTGCAAGAGGAAAGAAACACTAAGAAATGCATCAAAGTTCTCATGCTCAGGGTATGTATCTGCTGCAGTTGCAGCATGGTTATGACAGGTTTTCTTAATAAGAAGCCAACCTAGTTTTAGAAGTATGGAATTCTTTCAACTTATCACCCAATAATTCATGAAACAGACTTCAGATCTCACTGTTCTTTGTAGTCCTGCCAGACACACCTCAGAAGACTATTTAAGAACAGCAAATAGCATGGCAAATTTACTGACCTACTTGGTAAATTATTAACTCGCTGAGGTAAGGAAGAGAGGACTAGTGGGGGTGACATACCCACTGTGGCACTATGTCTGCATCTCAAAGTGGTATTTTCCATGGAACTGTGACACACTGTTGCTGCTGATTGTTTTCTGAGGTGACACTGCTCCTAATCTTGAGGGAAGATGACCAAAGACCCTCGTATTTTTGGAAGGGAATGCGTTTGCAAGGGGTACCTTTTTTTTTTTAAAGGAGGTTGCCTGAAATTAAAGGGAGCAGAGGGAAGAAGGAAGAGTGCAAATTTCATTATGAAGGTTAAAAGCTATGTACTATGGCTCCTTTATATGGGTTATCAGATAGCAGCTCAACCAGGAGAAAGTCTGATTTATTCTTAGCCATTGGTGTAATACAGGCAGAAAATTACGACAGTCTTACTTCAGGGAAAGTATATAAATTCTCTGGAGCAGAACCACAAAATGTGAGGCAATGCTCCATTAGGGTAATAATCTCCTCCCTCAGCTCTACATGGCCTTTTCACTCAGGATTCACCACCCTTGATAGCAGATTTGCAAAAAGGAATTCAGATGCAGAACTGTGTTTCACCCTTCTTGGTCTGAAACTATGGGGAAGATGAGGCTGGAATCATTCATGCAAATGTTTGGAAGAAGGATGCATGCATAGCAAAAACTACACCTGCATTACAGAGTGACAGAATTAGTGAGTCCTGTAGAATCTTGAATATTTCTTGGTAGAAATATACCTAAGGTGGATGCAGAATGTCTAGCCACATTGTGCTTTCTCTGTTGTGCATGAAAAGTAAGAAGAGATTTAAGTACCCAGAGCTCACTCCAAGATGTGTACTGCTAACACCAAGGAGGGAGCCGATTCAGTTTTCAAAACCTTGAAGCATGACTAGGCTCAAGTCTAGGGCATAGATCTGGAAGAGGAAAGCTCTGTAATTCACATCAACAGCCAAGGTACAGACCTGAACTACAAAAGCTTTGGCTATAGGATTTCTAGTCAAATGCAGTACAAAAGCACCTGAATTAAAGGCAGTCTAAGGGGTGGGAGAAACTTCAGTAATTAAACAGGTCCCAGACACTAATAGGCCAGGATTATTATTATTGTTTCTACTGCTCCTTTTGGGTATTCTTGCTAGCTTCACAGATGATGTTGATTCAGGACTGGCTACAGTACAGGCCAGCTGGCACAAGCTTTTCAAAAAGGACCATTTTTTATTTGGGTTTCTGTTGGTTAGTTGTTTTTTTTGTTTGTTTGTTTTCTTTTTTTGTTTTGTGCTTTATTATTTTTTGTTTTGTTTTTTGTTTGTTTTGTTTTCCAGCTGATGTCATTTCCTGGTCCAATGTCAGGCCTTGTCTCTTCTTTGCAGGGAACTCCATCCTCCTTTTTGGAACTGCAGTGTTCTGACAGCTGCTTGATGCTGAACTTATTTTTGATTTATCCACTGGATATCATTTGGGATCTTTTCCATGTGTAACTGATACAACTACATCTGATAAAGACAATTTCTCCATAGGTGTCTTGGATCTTGACTATGTCTGGCCTTGACCCAAACACCTACCCTGAATCTTGCCCTAGGCTGGAGGTCTAACTGGGCCACTGGTTAGAGACAGGCAAAGAATAGACACCCCTCGTACTAGTCGAGTCCCCTAGGCAAACCTGAAGTGGTATGAGCAAAAAACATGAGATATATATGTTAGCCCAAATAACACATTGTGTATTGTGCAAAGATGATCTTTTCATACATGAGATACTAAGGGAAGGGTCAGACAAAAAACTCTTCAGTGCCTGAATGTCAGAGTCTAGTGGGATGTGGTCTTTGACCCACCAGTCCAAGTAGCATTAGCTCGTAAGACTACCACTACATTGTCACTGATAGTGTGTAGTCTCCACCAGTGAAGGAGTAGAATCCAAATAGGATCCTGTTTGCCTTGCTCTTATTCCCAATGCAAAGCTAATGAACAAAACAGTTAACAATGAACAAAAGCATCTAATGAAATCTAGAGACTTTCAAAATTCAACTGGATATGACCCTGAACAACCTGACTGAAGTTTTATGTAACTTTGAAGTTGGCTCTGGTTAGAGCAATGCGTTAGACCAGAGGTCCCTTCAAGCTCACACTGTTCTATTTAGAAGCTGTCTCTTAATTAGTACTGTTCTTCAGTCAATTTGCCAAGGCAAAAAAAAAAAAATGTTACAATAAAAATGATCAGTGGTCAGTAAGAAATTAGTGATACCAGCCTACTGTGATTTTGAGTTTACAGTTGATTTTCCAGTAGTTCTATCTACAGATGGCTGCTACCTGCTGAGTCTTTTTACATTTATTGTGGGGTGAAAGACTTTTATTTCAAATGACTGTACAATATATTGTCATTTCAAATGGCATACTACATAGTATGTTGTCTGTTCATCTCTTCCAGCCATCTACCTGTTTCACTATTTATTTTCCTGAATGCTTATTTCTTCTTGCTATAAGTATAAACTAAAACCTTCTCATACATCAAAGTAATAAAGATATATTTGGTCCTATTCAAGCACATTTCTACTAGTTAGAACAGTTACTGACATTGTCCAGATTAAGCAGAATACCAGTTAAATCGTAGTGAGTCCTAAAGTTATAGTAACACAACAGAAGCCATGTTATGTAACAGAAGTAGTCAATGGCTTTCCTCCTGCAGTAATTATCATTGCATCTATACTGCCCCCAGCACCTCATCTAAGGAGCACATTTCTACCTTCACTCTCTATTGTATTGTCCAAAATGAGTTGTTTTATTTCTGGGAGAAGTTTTGCTGAGTGATGTCACTGAAGGAGACCATGGACACCACTGGACTGTGATGATAATCAAGCTAAAATGGTAGATTAGATAATATTGTATATGAACTCTAGCAAGTTTTTGCAAGAAAATTCTCTTTCACAAGATGAACACCATTTCCTCCTTTCCTATATTGAAGTGTCTTGTAGTAGTTCCTCCCACTATGATATGCCTCAAGTATAGGGCGCCAAGCATATCAATCATACAGGACTGTACTTTTGCAGGCATTCACAGAAACTATTTTTGTGTCTAGATAAGCTCCCCAGTCTGTTTCTAGAAAGGTCTGAACTGATTTTCCTGAATACATTCACTTGATGTGTCTCACTGGAGAAAGGAGCTTGTAGTTTCTCCTGTTTTGCCATGTTCCTGCTGGGAGATGGATTGATTAAAAAAAAAAAAAAAAAAAAAGGGCACCTTAAAAAAATTCTACACGTACCTCATGAGAGAGTTTTGGTTTTACTGTTTCAGCTGCTTCATTTAGGACATGAAGAAATCATATTTAACATTCTGCTTATGTAACTTTGTGGCCCTGGTAGCATGTCATACATAGGTAAAGAACAAGTCTTTGCATATACAAAATACGCATTTTTCTAGAAAATTTTACTAACATACACTGCGTAATTAACTTACTTTTCTGCTTGCTGCCATTGGGATAAGACACAGTTGAAGATTACTTTGTGTTAAGAAAGTGAATTTTGAAAGTTTTCATTTGGTAGTAGGGCTGGCTAGAACACAATTACTTGATTTACACACACACACACAAAGGTTTTGACATCTGTTTCACAAAAAATATGATGTTAGGTTTTCATGAAGAAGTTGTGGGTGCAAAAGGAAACCAGAGTAGTGATATTCTCTAAGGATGTACACTGAATGACTTTTGGATTTTTCTTGCTGACTCTTATTCCTCGTATTTGATTAAAACATTTACTGGACTACAGAGAGACCGAACCACTAATTAAGTGACTTTGTATGGGATCTAGGAAGTTACTGGAGCAGATAATGAGAGAAAATACTTCATTATAATATACTCATTTTTCCAATTAATAGCTTAGCACCATCTGCAGTCAAATAGAAACTTAAAATTACCAACTGCGATCACTGAAAAATAACTTAAGTATAAATAATGGAAAATCTGACCAGAAAAATTTAAGCTGAGATTAAAGATCTTTGTTAGTAATCATGTCATAAAGAACAGCCCCAAAATGTTTGTTATACTTAATATTGTACCATTCCTGATGCTATATACGTACACGGACATTTGCTTATCCATTTAAATAAACTTCTGATTATATAATTTGCATATAGCCTATTATATTCATGAACACAAGGAGTCTAACCATTCAGGCATGCAAATGCAATCAAAATCTCCATTTGGTTTTTGAGGGAGACAGAGGGTGTTCAGTTAAGCATTTTAAACTGGTAAAACCTGTCTATCACGTTATAATTGGCTCTAATTAATACTGCCAGAAGTTACAGCTATAAAAATCTTTACCAAACACTGAGTCACACTTAAACTGGTGCAAAACTCTTCTCTTGCCCAAGCAAACATTAGAGAAAATCACTTCCAATGTGTTCCTTAAAACTGAAAGCTAATTGATGACTCTAAGTGAAGATAAATGTATGAGCATAGAAGAAGCCATTTTGTTGAAATGTAACATTGGATGTATTTTCCTAAATGGTCAAGACAGATTTGAAAATTCACATACATAATGTATCTATATATGATTAGCCAGAATAGAAAAGGGAAGCACCATCCTTTAAAAGATGGAAAAGTGGGATGTGAAGAAGTGTGCGTATGTAAGGAGCCTATGTTATAGGCTGTAGCATATTCAGCCAATCCTGTGGCACACTAAAACAGTGGGGGGGAAAAATAGAAGAAAAAAAAAAAAACCCACAATTTGCAAAAACTTAACTGTTATTCACTGAAATGTTTTTTAAACTTTTTCCAATCAGAAAGGCACACTGTGCTCCTACCCAAACACAATTCGGAAATAAACTGGCAGCTGCTGGAGGCTGGAGCCACCTGCTTGCTGGGGTTTACTCTCTGCACCAAACAAGGACACCTACACCTCCCAAGGACTGTGGCCCACAGACAACCCACACTAAGGCAGGCACTGGGGGAAGAAGTGTCTTACTCTATAAGTGAAAGATTTAGTTTAAATATATTAAATTGATAACCCCACCTGCAGCCACTGGCCCTCATGCCCCTGCCATCATTGGGATTGACTCTCTTGACTGCTGTACAGGGACTGACAGGGTTGGAAGTCTTTGGTTGGAAGGGTTGGAAGGCTTTGAGTCTTTGGAATAGACGGTGCAGGTCCTGCCTACATATGCTCAGGTAGACCCAGCTGTCATTGCCAATTGACCAAGTGATTTGCCAAAAGCAGAATCAGCCCAATTGAGGGGCTGGCAGTGAAATTTAAATCTCAGTTGCTTCTCTCAGAAAACATGGGTTTTGTCCAAAATTCATGCACTTTACAACCGTAATGTTTGTCCTGCTCAGAACATTGCAGACTAGTGGTTAACTATTAACTTTGAATTATGTCACACCCCTGTTAGCTGCTATACTTCTGGACATGGTACAACAATTGTTGGAGCTAGAGGCTAAGGATATACCTGGTATATTACAGCTGGTGTTGCAAACTTCTTTCTTAAAATTCTCAGGCCAAAGAAGCAAGACTCCCATTCACCTTCTCCCAGAACAGCATGCAATACATTTGGAACCCTGCCTCAGTGGTGGAAAGGGTCCTCAAGAAAGGCCCCCATCAAAAAAAGAGATCTGTGGTCTTTACTAGTACAGGCAAAAGTGAATCTTGTAGTTTTGTTGTTACAAATTTTGTTGCTACAAATCTTGAAAAGGAAATCATTTCATAGTGCTTTTAATGTCCACCACCCCCCCACCCCCCCTTTATTTTTTTCCTAAAAATATTTAGCCAGTGAGAGAAAGGGTCCTATGGCATTGTCCATGAAACAAGCAAGACATCTCTGAAGAACTTTTTCAACACATTGATGATATACTTACTGAAGGAACAACCCCAAAAGAGAAACTAAGGAGAGAATAATCATTGCCTTCATCTCAAAGAGGCCACCCCTGCAACCCCCCCCGCTACCAAAATCTTGCCACATAATCCCACTACAGAAGTCTGTAGAAAGCCTGTGGCCTTCTACAGATAATGGAAAAATACTACTTACTCAGCTACATATGTACTGTGTTGTCATGGTCATGGAGCGTGGGTGAGGTAGAGAAATAGGGATGATGGTCTACATTTGGGAGTTTGTGATTCTGAAGGCTACATCTGTTGCTGCATAGCAGTAAGCAGCTCAAAACTGCGAATAACCCAAACATTAACTCTCAAACAATGCACCTTCAACTAGTCAGACTTTTTTTTTTTCTTATTTGAATATCTAGTTGAGATTGTGGCATTTATCAAAAAAAGAGATCTGTGGTCTTTACTAGTACAGGCAAAAGTGAATCTTGTAGTTTTGTTGTTACAAATTTTGTTGCTACAAATCTTGAAAAGGAAATCATTTCATAGTGCTTTTAATGTCCACCGCCCTCCCCACCCCCCCTTTATTTTTTTCCTAAAAATATTTAGCCAGTGAGAGAAAAGAAAATAAATTGGAATGGGCAGCTCCAGCCCACACTATTTTCTTAAACAGTAGATATATCTGAACCTCTTTGAGAAATGCTGGACTAATCTTAGTCCTGCTTCAACAAAGATTCTCTGAAAGGAGGGAAACAGAAGGGACTTGTACTTCGTTGATTACTGTTATTTCCAAGTTCAGACTATGGACCAAAGTTCCTTCATGAGGATGCTCAAATAAAAATGGAAACAAATCTATCATAGCATGGGTTTGGACAAAGATGAAAGGAAAGTCTAAAAAGGAACTGGGGTCAAAACCTCAATCCAAAAAAATCCTAACCCCAGCACATGGCAAAATTTTGATTTCAGTGATTAGACATTCACTGCTTAGGTTGTGCCTTAAAGTATTGAAAAGTAGCGGTAAATTAAGAATGCCCTCAGGTAAAAAGAACACAATACTGGTCTATGAATTCTGGGAAAAGGAGAAAAGATTTAAAAATCAGTTCATCTCCAAGTTTGTGGCTGAAATGGGCTGTAGAAGTTTTGTGGACACACAGATACCCCCAGATTTCTGCTTATCAAAGGCAAAAAAAGAGGAAAAAAAAAAAAAGCTTTTAAAATACTGCATAGTGGTATCTTCAATGTCAGAAAGTTAGTCAGCATCGATGGAGCATGCAATTAAAATGACAAGATGAAACCTGATTGCAGCAGGATGCTCAGTGCAATGAAAAACAATACCATTTTGGTAGGGGATTTGATATCCCGAATGTGTTTAGCTAAGCATCTCTGGAAGATGAGAGGGAGGTTCTGGGAGAAACAAATGAAAATTCAAACATGTAGGTAATTTTAAATAAGTTTTATTTAGAGACTGAATAGTCTGATTTCTTTTCATTTAAAAGATAATCAGAGTAGTATAGGTGAAATTATCTAGAAAACACCTATGAGACCTGATGTTAGTAAATATAATTTGACAAGGAACTATGTACATTTCTGTATATAATTATAATATATTTATGTGTGTGTGCACATATTTATAGACCATAAACCTTGGAGATTAATTAAAGTTAATGGAGAATCAGGGTATGAAAATAATTGTTATAGGATGAATTAATTCACAAGCTCTGCAGCTCCCTTGAAGCCTAAAAACTAGAGCAGCCTCATGTCAGCAATCCCATTTGCAAGGTAAAAGTTATATGCAAATTACAGAGATGCAATAAGATGCCCCTGAAAATTCTAATGGTTCATTATTATTCTACAGGGGACATGATGCACAATGAAAGAGACTCAACTGGTGCTCCCTAAATACTAACGAGAAAAGTTGGTGTAACTGAAAACTTCTCCAGCCTGACTTGTCAGTGGGCTTGCATACACTTCAGGACATAGAGTTCTTTGTTTCTTGACTTTCCGAGTCCACTCTGAGGGCGGCTGTTTTCTGACTGATGAGCTACCATTTCACTAAGCACAGGAACGAGCCCTTCGTTCACGTGCTTCTTACTGAACAGAGGCCACACTTCCTAGGTCCTAGACAAGCACTCAAAACTAGGAGTTCTTGTGAAGAGGGCTTGTGGTGTCTTCTCAGAGTGTTAGTTTGCTTACTACTGATGCAGTTACAGCTGTAGGACTTGAATTTGCTGCTGTGAGATCTGTAAATGTCTTCCTGAGCTGGGATCTTCAGGGTAAGCATCATTCTATCTAGCTTCTGGATCCTGGTAAGCCTTTAGCAGGAACTAGACACACAAAGGCTGTGTGATCTGAATAGGGTCCAGGCTATATATATAGACAGATAGATAGATAGATGAATAGGGTCCCGAGATTTCCCTGCCTCCTTCTGTATTTCTAACTTACAGGCCTGCATTCCCAGTGGGAGTGTCCAGACATGAGTCTTTTCCCCTTCCCTCAGGAGGCTCACAAGAAGACAGGACAATTCCTAGAGATTTTATTTGCCATGTGGGAGACCACTACCCCAAAAGACATGAGCATATTTCATCAACTCCAGTACTGCTGAGTCTACAAAATACTTGGGGTGTTTGCCATTGAAAATACAGTCATGCATAAATATATTTAGTTGGTTAATAACAAGAAAACAGAAGTAAATAAAATATAGAGTAAAATAGGAAATAAATTTTGCTAAGATTTTTAAAGACCACGCATTGTTC
Organism: Anser cygnoides; assembly: GCF_040182565.1. Classification (NCBI taxonomy): domain Eukaryota; kingdom Metazoa; phylum Chordata; class Aves; order Anseriformes; family Anatidae; genus Anser; species Anser cygnoides. The sequence continues at coordinate 88,576,976 of NC_089874.1, forward strand.
CATCTTAAGCTCCACTGTAAATGTTATGTTGGAACCTGTTATTGAAATGTCTAACATACAGCTTTTGCTAAAGAACATGGGGTTTTCTAAGAGTTTGTTTCACAGTTATTCATAATATTCAGATTCCAGTTGTTATGTTTTATACAATGTATAATGCATTCCCATTTGCCAGTACTATTTACAAGATGTAACTAAAGAAATCTGTGGCAAGCTCTCTCTGTACTTGATTGAGAGCTATTAACACCTATTTATAATTACATTTTATATGCAATTTTCTTAAAGTTTAACTTTCACTGTTATGCTAAGTAAAATTAGATACCCAGCCCATGCTTCAAAGAATTAACCTGAGAGCAAAATAAAGAGTGTTAATAAAACACTGCTTTCAAATTCCCTAGACCTCTCTCATAAATAGGGAGTTTTAAAATGAAACTAATTAGGCAAACCTACTAATATAAACATATTTCAGCACCTGGAGATTCATGAATCATATTTTTAACTTGTTCATTCACTAGCACTAGAAAATAGGAGCTAAATCATCAGTAAGCAAAGTCCATGTCTGTTAGAATTTGCAAGCATGTATTTTCACACACAGTGTAGTCAGCTGGGAGTCTTCAAATGTTGGTGTGCTTTGCCATAAGCTATATATATCTATATAGCTTATATAGAGATATATAAGTAGATATATCTATTTTGAAATTTGATCCCATAAGAAAGGAAAAGAACAAACTGCACAGAATATGATATGTGATCAGATATGATGTGATCAGATATGATGTGATCTCACATCAAGAAGCACCAGTAAGAATCTTTGGATATTGTTATTAGCATCTGTCACTTTTGGGGTCTGTAAAAGCGTATAGAACTATTAATCACTGTAAACTGCTTTAAGCATTGTCACAGAAATAGAATTGCAAATATTGTTGCAAGATCACAGACCTCATTGCAGTGAGTTATGGATCTTAGATGCGTGATAACTCTTCAACAGAGAATAAGACTTGTCTACTTGGCAGGGATCTTTTGTACTGAGTTATAGATCCCATACAAGCAGCTTGAGCTGTTATTATTACTAGAGGTCAAAAAACAATGTCCTGCAAAGACAACCAAACAAGGCACAATTAACTGGTCTGCATGGAGCTCTCTGTCAAGCTCTACATTACATTGTTATCTTTTTGCTTACTTCTGTTTTTAAGACATCATGATGCTTCCTTTTCCCACCTATTTAGTATTTTTTGGCACTACCACATTAAGAAATCTCTCATTTCACAAGTGATTTCCCTGGCATATAATTTTATTTTTACAGCATATGGCACTAATCACCTAAACTAAAGCTAGCAAGATGAAATTCCAAGGTGGCTTAAAGACACCAAAACACAAGGTGGTATAGCACTGTCCTGCTCTCCCCTCTACTGGTAGCCACACGCTTCTGTGGGTCCCCTGGCAGCAGTCCTGGTGCTCGTGTAACTGAGTGAGGAGCAGTTAGAAAAATCATTTATCTAAGCATTAATTCTTTTTGGTTTTGTTTTGGTTGTTTGATTTGTTGTTGTTGTTGTTGTTTATTTGTTTGTTTGTATTTGTTTTGTTTTGTTTTTAAAAAAGCATGTCACATCTATGATATACTTCCCATATGTTTTTGTGATCTGATAGTCTGGCTAACAGATGGCCAAGTCAGCTAAGTCAATCCCTTTAACCATCAAAAAATCTGCAAATAGAGGTTGCTATTTCACATGGTTATTATTTAATGGGAAATTAATCACCTGCTGCTGGTAATCTTCTCTTCGGTTAACCTCCATGGAGAAAGTCGTAACTGCAGCACTGATTGCTGACATTGGTTGTTTTTGAGCTCAGCAATAATACTTCTTTAAAGCCAAGACAGCCAGGATATTAGCAATAACTAAGGATTTTTAGTGATGTAAACATTTGGAGTTGTGAATAACTTTACTTAAATGTTATTCAAAATGAACAGAAAATCTGTTCTTCTCATTCTGCTTTAACAATAAAACCTAAATTTCTTTTTTTGTTGAATGAAGAAAATATATTACATGTTAATTCTTCCTTTCATCAATTTCTTGCCCAGAACTGGGCTGAGAGAGGTAACACAAATCCTTTAGGACTACAGTATTTGTAAAGTCGCTTTATTTTAAAGACTTTTGTCAAACAATTACTACAGTAAAAGAATACGTTCATACCTACTGTTCTGTCACCAGGAAGCTGCTCTTAAGCTCTGAGTGTTTCGGCTACAATGTTACTGTCTGCAAAAGTAATCACCTATTGAGTTTTGAATGTCTGGCATCAAAGAACTCTGTAGATGTTAAGAGGGTCAAGTCGGCAGTGAGATGTTACAGATATTGTAAATTGTTAGGTAAGTAATTGGCTACCTGATTACTTACACACCATGATGTTTGGCAACAGCAAATAAAATAGCTTACAGAACAGAAGAATGTATTTATGTGAGTGTTTACACTTCTGCTGTCTCAAGTTGGAACATAGAAAGGGTTAGTCCTTTGGTGGTAATATACAGCTTTGCGAAAATAGGAATTTTGCAGTTTGGCTGATTTGGAATACGTGGAAAATATCTTTGGCTATATTCAGATAACACGACACAGCCTTATCATTAGAAAAAAAAAATACAAAAGATAGCATAATAAGGATTCCAGTTATAACTGACACAAAGAAAATAGAAGTTAAATGGTTGCCGTTGAGTGAGAGGTTTATTTAATCTCTGTCTTAAAAGTGCAAGTTATTTCCTAGGGATCAAAAAAGGTTTTCTTTAACTGTTACAGCCAGACTTGTTAGAAAGATGATGATATCCCTCTATCAGTATCTCCTGAAATAGACTCAGATCAATGTCTTATTATAGTAAATGAAAATTGAACCAGAAATCCAGATCTCAGTCTAAACATGAAAGAAGAGGGTGGCCATGCAGATGAACTTGAGAAGGCATCAAATCTTGTCTGGCATGAACATGAGGAACAAAGAAAAGGAGAAGAAGGCACATCCCTGAAGTGTGCCAGGAGTCGCATGCAATACACTGCGCCACAAGGCTGCACCAGAAACTGCCCACATAAAGGCGTAGAGGTCTGGACCCTTTTTAGCCTTTGCAAGTCTGTTGAAGCATTCATTTAAAAGTAAATGAGAGTAACCAGAGCATGGGCACCCTGTTTTGGAGGACAGAAAGTTTACTTGCATAGGGCAGGTTGTACTGCAAAAACCTCACGGCCAAAACATATACTCTGGTTTGTTTAATTTACTGCCAAAATTTTTGATCTCTGCAGGTAACTACCCTATTTTTCCTTAATTTTATCCCTCATGTAATCTCCTCCAAAGTACTCATGCTGTCTAACCCTCTATTCATAAATTCCAGTGATTTTAACCAGAATTGGATACCTACATACCTTGAAGAAGAAAGTATGAAAAGAATTTCGTGCTTATAGTAGCTGAAAGTCAGAGAAGTCAGTTGGACTGGATGCTAGGAAAAACTGAAGAGAAGTCTTGGGGTAAGACCTGCTACAGTCTGAGAAGCCCAGTGAGGACTGTGACTGAAGGGGTCCAAGTCAAAGCAGTACTTTCTTGCTCCGAACTAAGCACCTGTGCTGCCATACCTTTTAGCCAAGAATAAAATCCCCCCTCTGATTCATATGAGCATACATCAAATATACAAACAGCACAGCAAACATTAATATTTCTCCAGCCTTCTTCTTCTGACTTACACAAGTGGAACAAGTTCAGGGGTAGAGACAGAGACTCTTCAAGCCTTGTCTCGCAGCATGCTTAAAGACCAGCTGTTAAGGAATTACCCTAGGAAGTGGTGGATACAGAATTAAATCCCGGCTTCCAAACAGACCCATGTTGTTTATGAGTTTGGATTTCACACATCAGGCAACTATTCTAACAAGCTGTATACTGTTAAGAAATATACTGTTAGGAAATATACTGTTAGGAAATGCAGCATAGACAGGGAGTGCAAGTTCTTCTTCCCCCTGCAAGAGCTGCATATGAAGGAAGGCAAGTGCTAAGAACCCTTCCTGGATCTGGTCAACCAGAGGAAGTTTCTAGAGCGCTCCTGGTGACTTCAGGTGCTAAACTGTGCAATGCTGTCAGGACTTACTGGTACTATCCACTGGCAGAAAGGCATGCATCTATTGACCTTCAATAGTGGAATGTCATTATCTCCAGAATAAGAGGTGTGGATTTGAGGAGGTTTTCTTGAAGTTAAGAACTTAAAATAGCAGATAGACCAATTTTTCCATTTCTGTTATATAGCTGTACCTCTCTGCATGCCTCATTCCCAGCCATAAAACACAGACATGAAAATTAGTTCTTCCATGAAGAGCCTCAGAAAGCCTAAAAAATATTGTTTTCCAAGTCTTTTTTATTTTTATAATATATGCCACACAGAAGAAAGCCATTGGCTCATTTGTGCCAAATATAAGAAAAAAAAAGTCCATATTTTAGAAATGAGGATTATTAATACTTGTATAATCACCAAATAATGATGAATTAACTCGTTTCTCAAAGTCTTCCAAAACTTCTAGGAAGACATGATTGAAAGCATTTGACTGAATCCCTCAATACAGGAGTCCCTTAGCATATCATTGCATAGCATGTGAAGATTAAAAAGAAGGAGGTCAGGTTTTGAGGTCTTTGGTGACCCTAAGATTTATGAAAACCAGCATTTTCAAAAAGGAGTAATGCTGACCCTGTATGAAATAAGAAAATTTATTTAAGGCTGTGATTTTAAACTCCTTGAGAAGTTTTAAAGAAAAGCAAGTGCTTTCAGAGGGCAACCATTTTGTATAAGTTGAGGAAAAAATATGAGAAATTGATTGTCATATATAAAATCTGATCCCACTGAGGAATATGTACATTGCTTTTATGTATACACTAAAGCATGAAGAGTCATAGAAATCTTCAGTGTCACACTGACATGTAGTAGCTATGTAGCTTTGTAGCTATGTGTACCTGAGGATCTACAGGCTGCAAAATTCATTAAAACAATACAGTCCATCCTGCAAGGGTGCTGCTTTGAAAATTCCAGTTGATCTAATAGAACTTCAGTTGTCTAAAGCAACAACTGTGAATTTTTTGTCATGAGTGGATAGCATTGCCTCTTAGAAGAACTGTAATGGTCCTACACTAACCTTCCTACCCATGCTACCGAGATTCACCCCAATTATGAAAACAGAGTTCCAGCAGTCCCAACCATGTCTGCCCACATGACAAGAAACTGCATATTAATCACATGGAGACTTATATCGAGTCAGGATGGGAATATCATTGTCGTGTGATGAAACATGCAAGCAAACCCTACATTTCAATGGAATGTTTTCCTGAATTTCAAGGAGAAAAATTTGAATGTATTATACTTTTCTGTTATGTTTTGCATTTTTATGGTATCATCTTTGAACCTTTTGGAGAGAAAAAAAAATTATCTTCCTTTACTCTCTTCAGTTTGTTGCTACTTTCTAATAGGCCTGAAACGATTTCATCTGTTCCACTTCCTCACTCATGCAGCTGGGTCTTGTTTGCTTGCTTGTTTCTGCAGCTGCAAAAATCAAATAGAAGTATTTTCAACTATAAAAGCACAGTTATGGGTAGATGGAAACAGCACATATGTTAGTTCTGGTAACTCCCGCATAAATGGTAGCTGTACAATACAATTCTCAGCATTAAGGAAACATGATACATTTATATTTCAGCCCAAATCCATCAAGTGCCACATTCACAGGACTACAAAGTGCCAGTGAATATGAATTAGGCTTTTGAGCCAGAAATTATTAATTGCATAAATATAGCATGGAAAATAGCCACTGAAGTAAAATTCAACAAGGCAGGTTAAGATAGATATGTCTTAGAAAACAATATTGTGATGATCACAACAGTGAAGCAACTGGGATAGACAGCACAGGGACAGCTTCATCATTTGAAGATGGAAGACAGGTCTCTCTTGAGAAGCGGTTAGGGAAACACTGTTTGGGAAAGACCTAGCTTCAGCTGTCTAGCTGCTGTGAGGAACAAGATGGACTAGAAGACCTCTTGAGAGTCCCTCCAGCCCTCTGATTTTATAAAACCTCATTATGTAGAATTTGCTAATTAATAAAATCATTACTGTTGCTTACTTGACCTTAGATGGTCCCTCCCACTTTTGCTTATTCAAGCATGGTCTGGCCATATACATCCATGGGGTAATTATAAAGGTAATTGTACCTATAAAAGCCTGAGGTGAAGATTGATTGTAGTTTGTATGAGTGGATGTCAGCAGTCTGGCTGAGGCTCCAGCCCCCTCTCCTGCCCTCACAAGCTCTTTTTCATGATGTATTATAACGTGTTTTTAAATGATCTGTTAATCTGATGCTCTAAAACAGAAGTTTCACCTCAATCACCACCTATTGTATTGTTACAGTACAAATCAAAATAAAGAATTAAGCAGATAGTTTGAATGCGTGCTTTATCTCCTAACTAAAAGGCAGGTGATCTCCCAAATCTGGATCTAAATCAACCTTGCAGTAAATTTAAACTGAGCCTGAAGTTAGCCTGCTGGCTGCAAAAGCTGTAGCAGGTTGCCTGTATTACCTTCAGCTGTAAGCATCTAGGCTGAGCTGTGCTAGTGCTGTCTGCGTCCTTGCACCACATTTTTTGTTCATTTCTGATCAGCTTTTCATAGTGTAAAGGCAAACAGCAAATTCCAGCTGGCATCACAAGTCAAAATTTGATTTTCTGTGACTAGAGTGATTCACAGAAATAATCTGTCACAGGCTACCTGTAACCAAGAACCTCAGTTTGGAATTCTCAACGGCTGGTTGTCTTAGCCGGTTGATCTGCTAAGGCTTTGGGAGGGTTAAGTGACCATACCTTTCATTATTTTCTTTTCTATGCTTTAAATGTTCATGAATCTTGAGAGAGCTTAAACATTTAAGGAGAATGAAGAATTGCCTAAAGGAACTTTCACTTTGAAAATAAAATGTTTGTGCTAGTTTGTTAACTTCTAGGGATGAGGCAAAAAGGTCTCTTAAATTTTTGTGATTGCTCTGAAGTTTCCAAGTACAAATTCACACGACACAACAGTACAAATGGTGAGATCTTCAATTTTACCTCTATTTGCCACCATTCTTGGACTCTGTCTGAGAATACCAGATCAATTAAAACAAACAAACAAACAGACAAAACAGAAATCTTAGAACATTTTTGAAAATTTAAGTCTACTTTGTACCTTCTCCTCTGTATCTTATGTAACCTGTCTCCTGTAGTTTGATTGCACTCCAATTTCATTATGGCCAACATGCTTTCCTTCTTATGCTTTTAAACAGATTGTTTGTGTCATGAGTACAAAGATGCAAACTGATTACTGGAAAAGAAACTATGATTTTGCCATGGAAACAAATAGTCTCTTTTTGTTTCATGGAAAATTTACGAAGAATAATTCACCTTTTGGAACAGACTAAGAAACATGCTGAGCATATTGAAAGATTCATAAAAATCTCAGAAGCTGTAGTCCAAAGTCTATACAGTACACAACTTGTTAAACTCTTTTTAAAAAATCCTTTATTATAGAAATATTTATAAGAAAAATCAGCAACCAAAGAACCACATCTTACATAGATAAAGCATCAGATTTAAACTGAGGCAAACAGCTTGGTTAAAAGCAAGACATTTGAAATAAGACATGGGTAGCATCTATCTATATCCAAAACTGAAATCCTAAAATTTCTGTTTATTTGCTTTCTCCTACTGAAAAGACAGAAATTCTGTAGCTGCTTGTGCTTCTTTTTTCCTTTAATATTTCCCAGTTCCCTTTCTGCTTATAAGCCTGTCCAGAATTGCGTCAACACTAACAGCTCTGAGCAGACCAGAGTGTAGCTAACGCAGCAGACCAATTAATGTTTGTCTAAACGTCAGAGGACCTTCTGAAATAGAATCACTCTGAGATCTGCTAATGTACATGTGCAAGAGAGGGCTCCTCAGTGGATTTTTTTGGATCACAAGCACAGTAGCAGGTAAAATGCTCCCTCTCCCCTATTTATAAAGTATTTTAATTTTTAGAGATGGTTTTAGGGTGCAGGGACATTTCCTTCCTTTGTGCAGCATGATGTTGAAGGGATTCTGCTGCTCGTTGCATGCCTCCCCAAAAGATGCCCGAAGCATCAGCCAGAGCAGAATGTAAAACCACTTTTGTTGAAACTGTCCCGTTCTGCAGAAACTTTCAAAATTTCTCAACTAAAGAATGAATCTTCTAAGTTAATTGTTCAGTAATGATGTGAGAAGAGGATCTGGTCTCCAGTGAGCGTTCCCAGGGCAGTATTTTATTCTGTGAAAGGTCTGCATATGCTATCCTTATTGAAAGGACTGCGAGCGAGTCTTTTCTTTTTCCAGAGGGTTTCCTAAATGCTTAACAAGAAAGATTTCTTTTCTGTTTGGACCACTAACAGTTCCACCTTCATGGTGGACTAGTGCCAGCAAAAGGGGAGAACAACCCTTCTGACCAACCACGCTCCTCCTTTAGAAGGCACACGTATAATAAACCCGATGCAGAAATATGAGTGTGAAACAGCAGGGAGAAAGGAAAACAGTTTGGCTCTTACGTATATGAACTACTGAACTTGTTTATAGGGGAGAGAGAGTAGGGAAGAAGAGCCAGGGCTGTAGTAGCTTTTGATCTTCCAACAGACTATTTTTAAAACGAGGGCGTGATCTCTGCTTATTTCAAGATGTAGGGACCTATTTTAAGGAAAAGGGGTCAAGACTTTCATGTGTTAGGCATCAAGGCCACAGAGTGTATAGAGTTCAAGACAGCCTTATTTTTCAGTGTTTTCCAGCTGACTATTACCGAAGTGCAATCTTGTGGAGTGGAGCCCTTCCTGTGATGGCCAGTTCTTCCACATATTGCTTAGGGAACACATGGTTATGGGTATTGTCACACTGCCAGCTAGAAGGTAACTGTTCCAATGCTGTCCTTAATAGCTGCTATGTCCCTGCTTTGAATATAGTGTCTAAATCTGAATCAGGAAAACAGTTTGGCTGAATCAGGAAAGCACTTCTGTTCACTTATATTCATACCCTGATGGAAAAAAAAAAAAAAAAAAAAAAGGGAAAAAAAAATCAGTGAGTGGAGAACAAAAAGCAAACTCAAAATGTTTTGCTGTTCCTTCATTATCATTTCTAGAGGTAGGAATTTGAAAACAACCCTCACACACCTTACAAATTGATCACTAATTTCTCATAGCAATTATTTCTGAACTCTGAAGATAATCTAAACTTCTGGATTGCGGGCAGTATGGTGGTGTTCTATGAAGTTGTGCAAAATTTTGTGCTGTTGGGGGAAATCCTGGGTTGTAATGGTGTAATGGTGTAAATCTAAATAAGAAGGAAGGTTCTGAAGTGACCACCTTTTATGCCATTGTGTCTCTATGAGCACATGTGCCTACAGTCTGTCACCTTCCTCCCATCTTATTTAGGGTCATGGGTAGATGAAATTGTGATTTGACACAGAGCAAAATCCTGTGGCAAAGTTGCTCTACTTCACTTTTTTAGAGGCATGTGAGTATAAAGTGCCATGTTTCCACAAAAGTAAAGTATTAATAACTGTCTGGACTGAAGGGCTTTTAAGCAGGAACATTCAGGCTAACAGCCCCATAGCTACCAGCACTTTTCAGTGCACTGTTCAATATCATCAAGTCATCTTGGCGCTGACCATCAGAAATGTGCTGCTTGGAGTTAGATTTAATAGAGTCAGATGCAATTTACAATAAGCAGCCTATTCCTAATGATTCTGTTAAATGCTTACTACGATGCCAAAAGCAGAAATCCTTCATCAAACACCCAGCATCTTGAAATGGGAATGCTAACCAAGAAGAGAGCCTGAAGTCATGCCAAGATACAGTATTCTGGCTCCAGTGGAGTAGTTTGAGAAATAACAGTGATCATCTCTTTATCCTTAGCTTAAATACTTTTTTTTTTTTTTTTTTAATGGGTCAAAAAACACTAGCATCCTTTCAGTAGAACAAGGTTATGAAAGGAAATTCCATGTATCTTTATGCTGACAGACCAAACTTTTGGGGAGGTACAGTGTTAATCTGATAATACAAAGCTTTTCATTCGTTGAGCTGAGGCCATAACAGTTTATCTGATCACAGCTGGCACTGTGGCTAAGGAGGTCCAAGTGCTGGCAAAATGTTGACATTGTGCCGTCATGGAATGAAGAAATTCAAGCAGGACAAATGATACAAGTATTGGATAGTTAAATTATAAGAATCCCAGGGAAGAAAACAAACAAAAAAAAAAACTTTTAATAAAACAGCAGGGGAAGAACAGGAATAGAATTAATGCTGACAAACAGGCTGTGATAGAAGGCAGATCTTATCAGACAGAACTGATTTATTCTTTGATACAACCAGTGCAACTGATAACCTTATTAAAGCCTGTTTTATAAATGTATTGAGTCATCCATTTTGGGGTGGTTACTTACAGAAACAGATCCCCAAGTAAGTAATGATTCCACCATTTCTTAAAATTCAGCAGTTCTTTCTGATCTCTAGTCTGTAAGAACACTTCTAATTATCTAAAAGCAGTTTCTCAGCAACAACTTTGTTCCATTTTATAATCCTGTGTTTGACCTCAAGTATTTTGTTCTCTCAGAAACTTAAATGTCACACTGGCTTGTTAGTCTTTCAGCTAGCATAGCATGTCAAGTGTTTGGGTACAGACCGGATACAAACTGACATTTTGCTAGCCTATTTGTTGGCTGGTGACCTAACATTTGTATTCTATTTTTAATTATTCTTTTCCCACTGTTTTTACTCTTCCTTATTCCATTTTTCTTTTATTACAATCTACATTTCTCTTGTTTTTTTGCTTCTGGTTTCCCTTTTTGTTGCTCACTTTTCTCTTGCTCTCCTTTCGCTCTTCTTTCTGCCCCACTTTCCAGTCAGGGCAGCTGCCATTATTATAATACAGTGCAAATAATTGGGGCTGATTTAGAACAACACGAGTATTTCAGTGTTACACCCAGACCTTGAAAAGTGTTACTGGAGAAGAATAAGACAAACTAAAGCCAAACAACTTTTTAACAACACTGTTGTAGAAACTCAAATTGTAGATCAGCATGAACTCATAATTACCAGTTACAAACAGATAAAATAAGACAGTTAAGAAGAGTTCAAACAACGGCTTTTTGAATGTCTTATATAACCACTGAATTTTCCAGTGGGTTCACAATAATTATATCTCACTGTCACTAGAAGAAACAAAACCAATGGTGCTTTTGGGACATAAGGTCAAATATACAAATAATAACTAGTACAAAAGCCTATTTTTCACGCAGTCCAAACTGCATAACACTAAAATTTTTTTGTTTTATTTACAGATCATGTTAGTGTCATTGTTGTCTGCATGACTTCCTTTAAAAGCTCATCTCTCTGAAAGAGGCAAGACTTAGCACACTGAAGTCGCAATTCACTGTTTCATTTTTATGGGTGAGGTAGCTTGGAGTAGTTTTCCTTGAATCTTCATGCTAACTGCAATGTCAATCTTAGTAGTTCTGGGATCTGAAGCCTCTTTACATGTTAGTACATACAGGGCACTAAACTCAGCATTGTTAATTACTGCGTAAAGAAAAGTAAATAAATGAATAAAAACCCTTAGAGAAATCCATATGCTGCTTGTTTGTCAGGGTGCAGCAAGGGCAGGATGCTTCTTAGAGGAAAGTGAGACTGCAGGTTCAGCCAAGAGTTTGGATTGCCAGGCAAGTCCATAGCAATGAAGCAGGTCCAACTGGGAAGTTGTGTCACCAAGTCAAGGTCAAGTCCAGATCTGGAGACAGTGAGCAGGGTAAGTCACAGTCTAGTGACCTCCAGCCAAAATACACCGTGACAGACAGGTCTGAGGCAAGCTGGAAAGTCCAGTTTATGGTTCAAGCTCAGGATGTGGATCAGTGAAGCAGATAGGCAGGCAGATGGGCTGCAATGCAGCTTAGGTGGGGACCAAGGGTGAGAGCTTCAGCATCTCCCAAGGCAAGGAGGGATCCTCCTGTTGCATCATGTTATCTGTTTCTTCAGTGCAGGTCCTATCAGAGAGCTGGGCATGGATGTAGTTGGCTAAACTCCCAGAACAGGGGCAACATTCTCTGGGCCTTGACACCGTTAATTGCAAATGAAGACATCTTTATAGGTGGATATGAAGGACGCCCCTATTTATTCCACATAAAAATGCCAACCTAAGGAAGGATAAAGCTCCATGTTTAGGAGCTAAGGGGCAGAGTTTCTGTAGGGCCTGAATTTTCATTGCAGTACAGACTGCATCAGCTGTGAAATGAAACTGAAAATGTGGAGCTAACAATGCTGAAACTTTCAATAGAAATGTAGGCTTTGCAAGCCTGTAAAGCATCTCCTTATGAACGTGTGTTGTTAAGCACTTTAGGAGTGATTCCATTCAGCAGTCACTTACAACAGAACATTTGTATTGATTCCCACAGGAGATATTTCAGGAGCAGATCACCAGGATGTGCAACCTGTACAATTTAAAAAGATAATGCATGTCAATGTTGAAGTTGTCATGTAACTGAACACTACAGAAAGATTTTGGTAGGGCTTCTCAGCATGGGAAACCAGTGAAAAATATACCCTCAGGTAGGAAAACACTCTCTGACATCGGGCTTGTGACTCGCATGGATTATAATTTGAGTCTAATCGTTGGAAGAAACAATCTTCATACTGTCAAGATTTAGACCTTTCATCTGAATTCCCAGTTTAGCTCAATCAGATATAGAATGTGGGTAGTTTCAAAAATTGCATAGATTGCCTGAGACTGAAAGTGCCCGGAACTGCATTGTGGAGAAAAGCAACCAGAGTCTCACAGGGAAAAACAAGCACCAGAAAAATGAACAAGCAAAAGGTTGGATGTTGCTGCATATGACAGTTAACATTACAGTTTCAAAAGGAAATTCCTGGCTGAAATAATATCTATTCCTTCGTAAGTAATTTCATTATTATTACATATTTTTATGCTTTCTCCTACTGCATCTGGGAAAATGTGCAGAGCAGAGCAGTGAGCCCTAGCAATGAAAAAGGAACTTCCAGGAAAACAGAGAACAGCTTAGGGACTGATTAGAACTCTTCAGTAGACATATAGAGAACAGGGAGATGAAGGGAGCAAAAGCAAGAAAGAATCTTACCCACAGAAGTGCCCCTACAATAAGCCACATGAATAAACAGTATTCCACAAACAAGAAGTCAGTATCTTGTCCTTGAAAAAATGAACAAGCAAAAGGTTCATTTCTGTAGAAGGTTACTCTTTGGTTAGTGATGATTCAGAGAACTGCAGACAGACTTAAGTTACAATTGATCTCCAGAGGTCATCCAGTCCAACCCCCTACACCAAGCAGGCCCACCTCCTAAGCTAAATCAGGTTGCTTAGAGCCTAACCCTGTTGGGTCCTGAAACCCTCCAAGGACAGAGATTCCAACAGCTGTCTGGTCAATTTGTTCCAGTGCTTAACCACTCTCATGATGATTATTCCCCCTCTGTTTCATTTCTCTACTTAGATATGTCTTTTGCTGACACCTACATACACATTCCCTCTTCCCTGTCTTGCCAGAGGTTTCTGTCATCTATTTATATTAAAAGCAAACATGACAATGTGTATACCCAAGTACTAACTAAGGAAATTAAATCTGTAGGAGAGGGTAACTAGGAGATATCTTCTTAACAGCTATTGCTTTTCCAGCAGTAGTCCTAGAATGGAGCTCTTTTGTCTCCATGCAGAAGAATTTTGTAGGCCACGTACAGCTGATTACTTAAAGAGAAGAATCATTGAAAGGAAGAAGAACAACTGAGAAGAATTGAATTGCAAAAATATATACGTCAGGCCATGTCTGTAGAAGCCATAGTTACTGCAACGCTTGCATTTTAACATTGGAGAACAACAGAACCATGATTTCTCTACCATTTCAATATGACAAAAATGCTTTCATCACCAGAAGAAAAAAGTTATTCAAGATGAAAACCTTGTGATGGGATAGAGAAAAGACCCTTTAATATTCTAAGTGACATAGCCAGAATCATTTAGAAAAGCAGGACAAGACATTCCATTTTCTCTCTTGATGTAAATATATATATACATATAGTATGAAACAGCTGTTTGTTTGTCATCCAGCTCATGACTGCATTAATTTAGTACAAGCATGTCAAATATAAACAAAACATTTAAACATGTTTAATCTATCCCCAGTTAGTAGCACTCTCCTTTCTGCTACTTTTTTTTTCCCCTCCCCTTTCCCTCAAAATCTGCTGTACCCTTTCCCTATTCAAACAACCAAAGACAAAGTAGTATTGTGCACTGAGAGGCTTGCTTTCCTGCAAAATTACTGCAGAGCCATGTAGATCCAAGACCCTCTATGCACACTTCTTTGGGCAGCAGGACAAGTTAAACATGAGCTTCTTGGCATGCTGACAAACCGGCATACCTCCAGTCTGGAAGGTATTGGCAGGCACCTTCTTTTTAGGTCACCACTCAGAGACATGCTTACTCTGACTGGTCAGGCAGTTGAGAATCACACTTCTCTTCTCAGGTGATGATGATATATTATCTGTCACCTAGAGGCAGTGCTTCCTGAGCTATATTCTGCACAAGGGCCATATATCATACAGAAATGAGTCAGTCAGCTGTCTGGTAAGGCTCACATCAAAGCACTCTCCTGACTTTATTCTTGTTTGAAAAAGAACGCTTTTTTTAAAAAAGATACTATTTGTTTTATTTATTTTCTTTCAAAAAAATACAAAATAGAAGTTTCTTCATGGCTGGAGAGAGACTAATGTAATAAAAATTTTACTGAGGGATTAGTGTATGGGTAGCTCTATGATAATCTCTGCAGTGATTGTCAATCTTTCAGACATATATGGACTGTATTTTCACAGGAACATTTCCCTAAGCATCTACTATTTTCACTGGAATAGTAATACATTTACAGCTGCTTATTAGCAGCATATGGCCAAGGTACAGGTACATTAATTCTGATGAGCATCTTGTCTTTGTTTATTTACTAGATTGAGGAATCTAGTCTCAGTTTATTCTAGAGAAGAATAGTTTTAGGAACAAAACTATTTCTAAAATAGTTTTGCATGCAGAGAAGAGCTGTTTTACCATTGTTTTCAGCTCATTGCAACTACACTACTCACTACTTCTGATTTGGAAGTGTCTTATGTTTGGCCAGATCAAAATAAATTCAGGGTAAGAACCTGTGAGGTCACGTGTATTTACAACTGAGTGAGCCAGGTCTCCTAAAGGCCGCTTAGCTAGCATAATTGACTGTGCTTTGGAATCGCTTTTTATAACATACTTTGAATATATGTTAAAAAAAAAAAAAGTTAGTGGTGGCTGCATCCAGCTTCAGATACTCTTGAATGTATGCAGATTAACGCTTCTTTTTAGATCACATGGATGGTGCTGAAAATCCAAGAAGAAATTTGCATAAGAAGTGAACCAAAAAAAGCAATGATAAGATGGAGCAGAATATTTTAGCTTATCAATAACATTTTGAGATGGTTGTTTGAAGAGTTTCAGAAGGCTTTTTAGGCAATTCAGGAATGCAGGGCTTTTTAATAAAAAGGTTCTGTACTTATCAGGGCCACAAGTGCACTAATAGGCCTAAATTGCCTTGACTAGCCACACCAGGGACCTTCTCCCACACATGTTCTGCAGATTGGTCCAGTAACACCAATCTCAGGCTTTGTCTTTCACTCCTAGACTGAGTAATATCGTTTTTTAGGTGAAAAGCATAGCTTATATTGCTAATGCTTACAATCTGCAGATAAGTGGTTGTGGATGAGAGTCTGAAATTGGACTTTTGAACTTTCAGACAAGAGCCTGCTGGCTGCAACAAGGTATGGAAATAAAACTAGCTCTTGGACTGCACCCTCACTGGGGAGAGCACTGTCCCTACCTGTTCTGCAGGCACCCTCTGCTATGGCTGGTCCTCTTTTGGGGAGAAGTTCTGCTCTGGTTGTTCCTTGATGGTTGTTCCAGAACAACAAACCTGCCCAAGCTGCTGGAGACGAACATCGACTAAACTTGCCGTGCTCCTAGAATTCAATTTCCTGCCATTTGTAGGCACAGCACAGCCCACAGAAAGTCTGATATATTTTTGAGCACGTGCTTTGTTTTAACCTTGATTTGGTGACTGGCAGTAAACATGACAGTTGCTAAAACTTATTCTAAAACTAACTTCAGTCATAAATGCTACAGAGGGAATTAAAAGCTGTAATATATACTATTTGAATATATGAATGTGTAAGGGAAAATTAGTTAATAAAGAACAGAGATGGGACAGGAATGCTTGGTGTGAGAATAAGTTCCATCATTACTAAAGGCTGCTTCAGAGTAATAAAAAGAATTCATTAAAATTATTTTTTTTCTATTGAAAAATGTCTTTGTTAAATACTAATATTTTCTGTACAAAGAATTCATTATTTTTTTCAAATTTTGAAAGAGAATGTACAGATACAGCTTTAAAATGAACACTTAAAAAAAAATACTACCCAAGATCCTCATTGGGAAATATAAAGGCTGAACTTTTTAACTCTTGAAAGATTTAATTTTTTTTTCCTTATGTAGTCAAACTGTCTCTGTGAAAAAGTGAACATATGACAGTGAAACATATGTGCCTTAACTCTGATGAACAAGATACAGGCCACCAATGCAGTATGGTTTCCAAACAGCCCTGAAAACTGAAAGATGTTCCAGTTGGGTACAAAGTATCACCAGGGCTTTAAAGCACTACTAAATTCAAATGTGTACATCTATTCTCTTTTTCAGGTTCCACCTATTCTCTTTTTCAGGTTCAGGATGCTCTTCAGCTTCATTTTTGCTGGAAGAACATACACAAAAGGAAGTTTTTTCTTATACTATACTCTTTCTGCCTGCATCCAACATGTACCATTGGCCTTGCTGAAATCCTCAAGAGAGAAAAAAGGTCTGTATTTGTCCTGAAGCCAGAAGATGGGGGAAGCAGAGGGTTTTGGGAAGAACTACTGAATTTGTGAAGAAAATAAAGGAGAAAAGAAAAAATAGATATGAGAACCAAGGTGACTGAATCATAGAATCACAGAATGGTTTGAGTTGGAAGGCACCTTAAAGACCACACAGTTCTAAACCCCCTGCCGTGGGCAGGGACACCTCCCACCCGACCAGGTTGTGCCAAGCCCCATCCAGCCTGGCCTTGAACACCTCCAGGGATGGGGCTTCCCTGGGCAACCTCTTCCAGATGAAATGAAAATGAGGAATCTAGATATCCAAAGCTGAGGGGAGCATTCAGGACTACCTGCTGGTTCTTGAGGGACTCAGCAGTTCTCTGCCGAGAGGTACCAGGGTAGCAAAGGCTGGAAGACTCAAGAGTGACTGAGAACATCTTTTCAAATCATAGAAGAAAAAGAACAAAACAAATGGGAAGTATTTGATGATGGAGCAAGAGAAATGTAACAATATGTGAAAGTACGGAATTTTCCCACTATTTGCTGGTGAACTAACACCAAGAATCTCAATTTAAACCAGCTGTAAGACAAGAGGTGAAAGACATGTCTGTGGCTAGTCAGACTGTGGACTACCAGTCTGAAGAAATAATACAGGAGGCAAATATAATGTTAAGATGTATCAGGGAAAATATTTTCAGTTTTCCACTTCAGATGCTATTACGTAAGATCTCATCTTGATTATTGCCTGTAATTCTGGCCACCCACTTCAAATTCATCTATTTTGAGTCAGATATCATTAGTAACATAAGAGTATCTCTGTTCTATTCTCTCTCTTTTTTTTTTCTTTTTTTTTTTTTGAAAAAATACAGTGATTTAACTGGTTCAAACCTAACAAGATACTGGCTGATGGAAAATTAAAATATATAAGGGCGGTAAACAAGAGAAGGTAGAAGTTATTTGATGCTGTCAGTGCACGATCAACTGAACAAGTGGCTATCAGTAAGTTTAGCCCATAGGGACATTTTAAGGAAACATCACATATAATAGAGATAACACATTCTAAAGCTCTGAGAGACGTAGTTTCAAAAATGGAAAAATATCTGTCCACTCCTAATACAAGATCGAAGACATACTACTGAATTTCTCAGACAGTATTCCTTAGAAGGACAAACTACATACAAGCCTTTAATCAACAGAAATGTCACCTCCACCTTTATTACAAAAATAAAAAATAAAAAATAAAAATGCAATTGTGTACTAGTCTAAAATAGAAAATAAAATCCTAATAAAAGCAAACATTTTAGTATACCTTCCACTGCAGACTGTAGAGAGAACCACCTTTTAAAAATGATAAATCACTTTTCAAAAGTTTGAAAATCATTAGGAGAGGAGGACAAGTGAAAGAATGTCTTTGATCCTCTGTTTAATGTCCCAATCAACGGTCTGTATGATAGAACATGGTGTACACTAAACAAGCTTGCGGATGACACCAAGATGGAAGGGTTCAGGCGTTCGTTATTGCTCTTTCAACAAATAGGGTTTCCATTCAGAGGAACCATGCCAGCCGGGAAAAGTAAGCCGACATGAAACTTATGAAGTTGTTTGGGGAAGGGTAAGGAAGAGAGGAATCCTGAATTTGTGTATATAGTTGTGGATTCTGAGCCCATATGAAATAGTTCTTGTGGTTATAGTAACACTTCATGAAAGGTGAAAAAAACAAACAAAAAAAAAAAACAATAACAATAACCCCATTGTACAAATCCATGTTGGATCTGTATCTTGGACTCTATACATGTTTCTCTCCTGACTTTGAAGAAAGATGTAGGAGAAAAAAGTGGTAGATTGAAAGATATGGACTATCAGAATGTTGTATTGATTTTGTCCATGTATAGCTAACAAAATATTATTACTCAGTCTGTTAAGAAAAATGACTGGAGAGAAAATATGCCAGAGACTTATGAAATCAAGCATGGCCTGCAGAGGTTACAATGATATACGTAGCTCTTTACCACAGGAATTGACACATTTTTGAAGTTCCTGTAGGTTTAAAAAGAGGCTGGAGATTTACACTGTAGAAAAAAATACACCAATGCCTGTAAAGCACAAAAGATGCTAACTGTGTTAGAATGAAAAGTGCTAGTTGAGTATTTGGAATATGCTTTTCTGCTGTTATATTCCACCACAGGCACCTTCCGCTGATCACTGTTATAGGTTAGATATCACGTTAGATGGGCCCCTGACCAAATACAGCTACACTATCTAGCCCAGCTCTCAGTCCTTGACAGATCCCCTGTTGTGATACTATTGCATTTTAACTGAAACCTTGAAGATTCCAACTTGCTCTTCCCTTTCCTGCATATTTATTTTCACTCAAAGAAGTCTAGGCATGTGTCCTATGCACGCTACCAGAGGTGCTTAATATGGACAATCAAAGCAGCACCAGGTGGGGGAAAGTGCAGCATGCAAGATAAGATTAATTCAGATGTAGCTGGTGTGCTCTAACCCTCACTCCAGAATCAAACCCTAATTCAGGAGAACATTGGAAATTTGCTTAAATGTATTGTGACTCATTGAAGTGAAATGGGAAAAATAATAGCATCTATTTTTCCCTTGATCTTTCCATTTTGACTCTTTGTGTAATACCTAACACTAAGGGAACACATCATCATTTGAAGCTTCTAGTTCTAGTACTAGTGTTATCACTACAATTATTAGATTGTAACTTTTAGAAATGAGGATTTATAACCTAGAGTGCTGAACACAAGCAGCAGAGGAGGAGGCTGCAATTAGTTCAGACAATTATTTCACAAATGAATTCCTTTCTAGTATCCCAGGTGTAACAAATCTATTTTTCAATGTCTCTTTTCTTTTTAATTCCTACTGTCTAAGGCTGATTCCTCTCAAGAAAAGAAATAAAAATAAAAAATACAAATAAAAATTATTTAAAACCTTTAGAAGTGTTTTTACAAAGACAGAAATAGTTATGCTAAATAGCATTTTGTTATCCTTTTATAGTAAGTGTATCCTATTCTTATATTAATAATGAGTTAATTTGTAAAAATAAGTTTTTACTATCCCCATTCAAACCAATAATACAGTTTAAAAAATCAAGCTATTGCATTTCCCTTGCAGCACATGCACCACATTTAACACTAAGAAAGAAAAAGATTCTATCTGCAAAATCATAGAATCATAGAATCATAGAATGGCTCAGGTTAGAAGGGACCTTAAAGATATCCTGCCACAGACAGGCATGCCACCCACCAGATCAGGTTGTCCAGTTTTTGTCTACATCAAGTAATTATAAGTACAGATCAGTATTTTTAAGATTATCTCACAAGGCTTTTAACAAAAGAATGTTAATAAGTGTGGTAAGAAGAAATTTTACTATAAAGCTAAATGTTCACCTTGAAAATGCATTGGGGGATGTTATTAAACAGCTTTTTTTTTTATTGATGAAAACAAACTTTTAAAATTTTGTGCACTCCTTCAGTATGCAACAAGTGTTTCAGGTGAAGGACGAATCTATGTAGCTCTGCCATGCTATGTCTTATAAAGATTGTAATATGCTCTTAGTTCAGCATGGAAATCCAAAAGCCCCACTTGTCTCCTGTGGAATCAGAAATATCCCAGCAAGAATTTGCATGGAGTCTTGCAAAAGATAAATACCAAGGCAGAGAAAAGTGGTTACTTTACTTGCATGAAGTTCTCTTTCTCTTCTCTTCTTGTCACAAGTTGAACATTACAAGATGCAGATGTACTGTCTATGGAAGAAGACCAGTCTGAAGCCTGTTAGCATTCTGGTCTGCACCCTTTGGAAAATCAGTGGCTTTCTGTCTACTTGCCAACTTTGTTACACAGTAAAAGTTCTTACTCTGATGTACATGAATTGTCTTAATTTGCTGAACAGAAATATGAGCTCATTGCTACTTCTATGAGCACATTCATGTATATTTCCATATCTGGAGATATAGCTTTGGATGTATATAGAAATAAGAAGAGTTGGAACAGAGGTTACGAGAAGCAAATTTCATTGTGACTGTGAGGTGTGTGCATCACAATACACAGTTTTTCATACCTCTTTGAATTCATTGTTGTGTTACCCCATTTTTTATCTCGAGTGATTTTACTTCTGTTCAATCACATGTTATTAATATGGGAGCTAATCCTATCACTACATGCAAGTTCTTTGAACATTTAGATATACTTTTTCCTTGTTTATATTGTTTATCACATACACTCTTGGAAATCAAACTCTTTGATATTAAGATTTCCCAAACTAAAAGGAAACTCTGATCCCAGAAAAAGCATTCAGCACTTTCCAAACTGAAAATCTTACTAATTTCTCCTAAACATGAAGACTTTGGTTTCATTCCTTTCTTTATAAATGAAAAATGTACACTTGTAAACATTGGAATATAAAATGACTGAAGATAATCTTGTCACAGTCATGAAATCTAAATCACAAAAGCAAGCACTGCATCTGAGAACTAATTGCAAACCATGAAAAAATCCTTCCTTCAAGAACATACAGCACCATTGTCAGCTCTAAGCAGAATGAGGCCTTCATCTTTTAATGTATTTGGATGTTACGTCCAATCCTGCTTAATCACTGCTTTCTCATAAAAAGGTTGATATTTTTTTAAGAGATGTCTTGGTCATCTGGAGTCTTGTATCCAAAGAAAAGAAATAGCAGAAGAAGGTGTGGAAAGCTTTCCTGTTTTGTCCATTTGAAATCATCTGCGGGACTATCAGATTTTTATCTGAGCAAGGATCAAAAAGATCTAAAGGCAAAGTTACTTCAGAACAATTGAAATGGCAAAAGGACGATCATGAAAATTGGAGCTAACTGTTCTGTATTTTATAAGAAAATAACTCTCAAAAAACACTTCAGGATCCATTTTTACAGGCCTCTCAAGTGCCTTTGATCTCCTAAATAACTCTAGGATATCAGAGCTCCCAAGTGTTCTTTGCATTTTATTGGTAATAAGGTGTCCTGGTAGGACAAAAACACAACAGTTAAAAACAATTTTAAAGAATCCCAAAATATGAAATAGTATCTATGTATCCAGAATATGTTCTTACTCCCCTTCAGAGAAGCAGTTATTTCTTTCTAATCTGCACAAGACTGATCTGCTTCATAAAATGACTGCATAACACAACTGAATGGGGATTTGGATCGTGGAGTGAATTTGAGAAGCCTCAAGAGAAGCCAAAGGAGCTACTCAAGATTTAAGAGCTCAGTTGAATTTTCTCCCTGTCTTAAGACTTGCTTCTGATTTTTCAACTGATGATCCACACAAGTATCCAACCTTTTCAAAATCCCACCCTTGGATTCAGACCCTCCAACTGAACAAAATATCTAATTTCTTCTGTATATTTCTCTCCCACATAAAGGAGTCATAGTTTTTCAAAAATGGTTATCAAAAGTATAATTTCATTTTTAGATCTAGCTTCCTTATTCTGTTTGCATAAAAATTAAAGAATGGTCCCTGCTGGCTCCGTGACAGCTCCTAAACCTACATATGCAAGTCATATGCCATGCACACTGATTTTTGAAAGTGCTTAGTTAATGTCCAAATGAATTGCAAATGGCAGAGAGAAATGAGCAGCAAATTTAGCCCTTACCTCTCCCTTTCAGAAACCTTACACCTTCCCCAAGCCTGGATCAGGATTCCATAGTGTCTATAGAATTCAGAAGCAACCTGATATAACATGCAAGTTAATCCTGCTATGAGTAGGAGCTTGGAGAAGATGACTTCCTGATTCTATGATAATATTCTTCCTGCCCTTCCCATTAGACTGCTGCCACAACTAAGAGAGCAGCCTCGTACGCCCACACCTAGTGCTGAAAGCCAAACCTCTGACCCTCTCCCCTCCACCCCCAGACAAAACTCAACTCTTTCCCGTGTCTAGCACATACAACATCTCACCAGTCCCGTTTTCCCACTCTTGGGCTACCTCCATTCCATTCCTAAATGCTGAACTACTGAGAAGGGAGCTCCTGACATGTGGCTGGGCTTATGCATTGACTGTGTGAGGCAGTCAAAATAGATTCAATGGCTGAAAACCAAGAACAGTCAACTGGTTAAGGTAACCTGCATGAGTCACCTACCTGCACAGAAGCACTTGTTTCTGGGTTCAGAGAGCCTACAGAGACAGTCAGGATCTATTGCTAGTATATAATCACAGTAACAAAAGACTAGGAAACTTTTAAGAGATAGTGAGAAACCCAACGTATTTTTAGGGTAGTAAAATCTCACCATGGAAATCACTCTGTTTTTCTTGACCTCTCTTTCTTTTTTATATACTCTGATATACTGGGTTATATTTTAGCATTTTAA
The DNA here is from genome assembly GCF_040182565.1 of Anser cygnoides. Classification (NCBI taxonomy): domain Eukaryota; kingdom Metazoa; phylum Chordata; class Aves; order Anseriformes; family Anatidae; genus Anser; species Anser cygnoides. Next base: position 88,600,275 of record NC_089874.1, read on the forward strand.
CTCTTCTTAGGGTTTTATTTTTAGGATATTATCACAGTTTCCCTAACTTCCCAAAAGTCTTTAGTTAAGCATGACCAACGTTTTTCCTTATTCATGGTTACCAGGCACGTACACGTGGGAAAAACTGCTTGATGACAACAAAGTCATGCACATCATTCACATGATCCCTAACAATGACAGGCCTTATCAGGCTTCAGCCACACAATCCCCTGTGGGAAGTTCCCTTAGAAACTGTACAGAAATAGGGACAATAATCTCCTCTGAACAGACTTTCCATCATTTATATATCTGTGATACAAGGTCAGATATGGCTCTTAATCTTCAAGCAGTTGACTTAACTCATGGGATTCCACAACTGTGAGCCCTTTTTTTCTTCTGCATCACTTTAATATTTGAAGCACAAAATCCTTTTGAAGTTAAGATGCTTTTAGTTCTGCCTTTGCTTATCAAGGGACCTCATTAGTGTCAGTCTTCTAAGTTATCAACAGGCAGAGAGAAGCTCCACATGACTACTCTATTTTTTGGCACAATACATTGTACATAAGTTATATAACTAAGATGCTTCCTAGCTTGAATTGATATGATTATGGAATTGTTACTTCAACACAGTCATGTTTAAACTGGAAATTAAAGCCTTGCAGACTGTCCTAAAATTCTAAGTACAAACAAAATGTTGAAACATTGTTTTCTTTGTGCTCTCACCTGAATTAGAGTCAACACAAGAAATGAGCATCAGAAGTAGACAGTGGTCAAGTCGCCAGAGAGGACGTCTCAAATTTCTTTTACCTCCCTATTTTCCCCTGTAGATCCTCAGAAGTATTTGAGAGAGAGAGAGAGAGAGAATCAGTTGTGTACCTTAAAATGGATTTTAACCTTATTTTACTGTCCTCAGCTTCCAGGTGTGGAAGTCATTGCCCTCAAAACTTCTTCACAGGAACAGTAGAATCAGAATCATAGAATATCCTGAGTTGGAAGGGACCCATAAGGATCATCAAGTCCAACTCCTGGCACCACACAGGTCTGCCCAAAAGTTTAGACCATGTGACTAAGTGCACAGTCCAAGTCTTCTTAAATTCAGACAGGCTCGGTGCAGTGACTACTTCACTGGGGAGCCTGTTCCAGTGTGCAACCACCCTTTTGGTGAAGAACCTGTTCCTGATGTCTGGCCTAAACTTCCCCTGCCTCAGCTTGACACCGTTCCCACGGGTCCTATCACTGGTGATAACGGAGAATAGGTCACCTGTCTCTCCACTCCCCCTTGCGAGGAAGTTGTAGACCACGATGAGGTCCCCCCTCAGCCTCCTCTTCTTCAGTAGAAACTCTTGTTCTTTTATCAAATATCCATGTTTCTTATGGTAATGCTTGAAAGTTACTACCAAAACCACTGCACTGGGAGAACTTCATCTAATTCCTGACCTACACCAAAGCTAAGTTTTCATAGAATCATTAGGTTGTTGAAATATGGAATAAGAGAATCACAAATTCACATATCACACACACATGTACACAAACACACACACAAAAAAAAAAAAAATCTGCACGGAAAATGGATAAGTCTCTTACACTTTCTTTTCCAAGATCAGGTAAATCTGAAGAAACACTACCACTGGTAAATGAAAAAGCTATGTTCTCAGTCCCTTCCAAAATTCCTTTTCACCAAGAGCTAACAAAATAATTTGAAAAAACTAATGAGTGGTTAAAGTACTCATTATTCCGATGAGAACCCAAAGTGACTTGCATGCGGTAAAGTTTGCATGAGTGGCATTGCCTCCAAACTGGACCAATCAAGGGCACATGGGGCCTTTCATCACCTTAAGTCCATTGGTGGTGGGCTGGACCTTCATAATCACCTTGACCCCTCCTCATCCAACCTCAAGTCTCTCAAGCAATGCTATATATCCTTTTCCCAGTTCCTTGTCCCAGCTCTATATGCCCTGAAATAGCCCACTGACATCCCACAGGAACAAAATCACTATACATCAAGGCCCTGCTGAACCCAGATCTCTGTGAGGTGTGGGGACACACCTTTCAGGGAGAACTGCTTTCCCTGATCACTTAGGTGGTATTGTGGGACAGGGCACTGGCTGGACTGCCTCCTGGTTTGCTGACCACGTTATCTGAGGGAGCAGCTGTCCTTTGCTGCTCCCTGACAGAATGATTAGTTTCTATTTGTTACTTGCATCACCCTGATACAATCACTCTGCACCGTTCCTGGTTTTTACCTTGTTGATTTCAGGCCATTTCCTTGCCACATCACTATCCTCTTCATTTGTGGATTCTGTCATCCAAAGTACTTGAAACCAGTTTCAGTGTGGTATCTCTGCAAATATCAAATTTAATCAGCCAAGCCATTTAGGAATATATTGACTAGATCCCTACCTGAGGAGATATTTCTGTAACACTTTGCACAAAGCGTCTCTTCCAATTTGATGGTAACCATGAATATAGCATTCCAATAAGCTCTGTTTATCCTTCAGTTCTCCATCTTTATATTTTTTTTCCTTAACTTCATCTTAATAATATCATGGAAGATTTTTAATAAAGACATAACATGTACTACTATCTGGTAGAAGAGCTAGTTTATTCTATAATTTTTTTTAATTGAAAATGTCACGTTATTGTTTTTCACTGTGTCACCTTCTAGTTGCTTACAATGTTATTTAATTGTCTCTTTGTTTATCAGCTCCAGCATTTTTTGGCAAGCAAGCTCAGACTGTCTGATGACAGTTTGCCTATGTACTACCTTCTCCCCCCCCCCCCCACCCCCCTCAAAAAAAAATCAACTTAAAACTTTTAATATATTTGCTATATTTTGTTTTCCAGAAATTCATTTTGGAACCATTCAACAGCTCTCAGAGATAACTGTGTTATATTTTTGGACCAAAACCTCAACGTATCAGCAGCTGAATTTCATTTGTTAATATGAAATAATCTAAGCACTTTCCAGTCTGTTCTCTTTCTTTTCCAGTTTGAGCCTATGTTATTTTTATTAACCAAGGTTAAAATTTTCATGGGAGACTAACATAGATGGGATCTTAAACACGCTGGCCTTCTTAACATTAATTTTTATTAGCATTTCACTTTCCTTTACCTTTTTCCCTAAATCTGCCTTAGCTTTTCTGACTCAGCTCATAACCCCTTGCACTTTTTCTTTCTTCATGTTTAATAATTTGATTCATTTTTCCTTTCAGTAAGATTTCTTCCCTATATTCCTTTGTATCTTGCTGTAAAACCTCCTCTTCTAAGGCTCAAAGCTTCACAGCTGATACTGATGGTAATGGTCAACAGCAAACCAAGTGTGCAAGGAATTAGACTGAATTGGCACTAGTCCAGTGAAATATCTGTTTCAACAACTCTGTTTCTCAGGCACTCAGGCATCTCACAGAAGAGCAGCGCCCAGCTTCAATGAAAGCCCATTGAAAATCCTAAAAGCAACCTTTTTAAAAAATTGGAAACAAATGTTAGAAATAATCAGACCTCATTTTAAAATGAAATCACAAGATTTCATTTAAAAAAAAAAAAAAGCTTTGCATCTTAGAAAAGCATCATAGAAGGCAGAAAAGCATACAACACACAATATTTTCTTCCTTGTCCTTATAAAACTTTTATGTCTCTTATGTACAAACTGAGAGTTGGAATGACTTTACCTTACAGTTTAGAAGAATTGCTTGTCTCCTATTCAGAGTTCATTTATTCCATGACTTCCCTAGATCTGAATCATCCAAATCCCTTCCTAGATTGCCTTTACACAGAAACAAAGTGGAATCACAGATTAATTTTTATTCATTGGTCCTTACTTGCCTCCATGCTATGGATTGTGAGTTTTTTCCTTTTTCATTTCTGTGTTTAGAAATGAACCTAACAGTACAACCTAAGTTAATGACATAATGTTCAGAATTAGGATATTTGGTGGTACTAGAGGTACTACAAGTTCTTTAAAACAACCTATTTACTCAGCCTTCCCTTTGGTCCTGAGTCTTATTTTTTGGTTAGACACCGCTCTGCATGGAAGACATTTGTACTTTGCTCTGGCTAGATAAACTTTCCATAACAAATGCTTGACATTTACCTTTAGCTAATATCTGCTAAATTATTTATAACACATTAAGGTGTGGCTGGACACATCGCTGCCTGATTAAATGACTTTTCAAAATGTACCGAAAGTTTTCCAGAAGCCTAAATACAATATATACCACATAGTTCTGGCTAATACTGCCAGTACTTTAATATGGGAGACATACTGCTTGTATGAGGAATGTGAGGTTTTGTTTTGTTTTGTTTTGTTTGTTTTCCTGGATTGGCTGATTTATCCCTTGTTACAGAGAATACTTAATAGATACGTATAGAGATATTTTAACACTTTTGGCAAATGATAATACCTCTAGCAATGATATGGTTTCTTAAGTTGTGCCTATTTCTTTCTTTAGTGACCTGGATATCAAGTACAGCACTCACTGTCATTACTGGAATTCAGGATCCAAGTGCCGAGGTAGAGTTAACTGAGGACTTTTCTTCCCAAAAAGACATTTAGTGCCTAACATTGGCATTAAATAAACCTGAAAAGTACAATGACTGATCTACAGCAGGAATGTTTTGCTTTTGTCTTCAATTTTTATGAATGAAGCTATTGAAAAACTCGTTTAGCAAAACTGACATTGGAAACAAACCAGAGGGTTAAACCAGATGAAGGAAGAGAAATAATAACAGTTTGTCAGTTTGTCTGGCTTTTTGTTGTTTGTTATTGTCTGTTTGTTGCATACAGCATCTCTGCGTACAGCACGTGCCCATTCAATACATACCACATAACCCAGAATGTTCTAATTGCCCAGGATAACTGATGTAAAGGTGATTGTCTCATTATTTGGGGTGCCTTGTAAAGACACACTGAGTCTCAAGAACCTTAAAAATGTCTCAAGCTGAAAAAGAGGCAAAATGAAAGATAGAGTAGCTTTGTCTTACACTGGATTGAATAAGAGTGCTTCACAACCATGAAAATCTCACTGCCAACGTACATGAAAGCAGCAGGGAATCTTTTCATGGATTTTTTTTTGGACATATTCTGAGAAGGCCATATTTAAAAAAAAAATGGTCACATGGACAGTGTACAACATGCAAACATTTAGAATGAAGTACATAGCTTTGTAGATGGACCTGTGAGTGAGAAGCTGCAAAGGCCTGTGAAACAAATACCTAGCTAGGATTTATTCCAAGTGCACTGCAACATGGAGTCAGTTCACACCAATTGGAATTAGTTATTACTAGGACAGATATGAGCCATTTCAGTCAATTGCTAGACAAAAAATTGCTCCCTCAAGCAGATCATAAGGACATAATAGATGTAGTCTCAGTCTGTTTATACTTCAGGCTTTATATCACTCATCTTGTTTCCACACTTCTCTCCACTTTTGGTGTCTTTGTATTTTTTTGTTTTTCATTCAGAGCAACAACCTTGTTGCACCAGTTCTTTGTTGCTCACTCTCTTCTGTCCTGGCCTCCACTTGTCTTTTCATCCTGGTCACTTCCTTATCATTACTATTATTATTATTATAATTATTGTTGTTGTTGATGATGTTGTCGTTGTTGTTTTTATTTTTTTATTATTATTATTATTTAAATATGTCCTTTTTCTCATTCTTTTTGTCCAGTCCATATCCATTTCTTTCTCATCCTTTCCACATTTTGTGCCTTCCTTCTTTCTCATATAAGAATTCCTGTTCCTCTTAATTTCATTCTGATCATCACTAGTGTGGAAAGATCACTTATCAGCAGGGCAGAGTTTCCCCCACCTCTTCTTTTCACTTTCATTTTTTTCAGTGCCCACCAGAACCTAAATTCACAATTAATTATTGCTTACAATGAAGTATTGTTGTTGCTAGAGAATCATGGCCGAAAGAAATCACAGACATTCTGCTGGAGATGTTTGATAAAGCCCATCACGAGAGTTTTTCCACGTAACAGACCTACAGTTTATGAGGACTAACTGTCTGTTTGTGTACAGCTCCAGAATCCCTAAGGCATAGATGTGTTTAATGTCAGGAATTAAGTGTGAGTGTACAGAAAGGGTGCCCGATCCTAGCTTATGTTTTGCTAGAATTTGTTTGATGGTTCTGGTTGTATGCTTTTTACTCCTTGTGTAGCTCGGGAACTTGAATCATAGAATCACAAAAGCATAGAATCATAGAATTGTAGAGTCATTTATGTTGGAAAACACGATCATCAAGTCCAACAGAATCATGCTGCTTAAAGTACAAGGAATCAAAGCTATAGATTCTAACAGGAAGAAAGAATTTTTTTTTTCAATATCTAAACAAAGCAATAAAGAATAATGTGCAAATATTGATTTAGTATATTGCTATCATTTTTTACTTAAGTGTGTTCGCTGAGAAAGTGATGTCAGTGGTCAATGGCTTTACAGCGGTGCAATGGTTATTGCTGTAGCATGGCCATAGCTGACCTGGGACTGAGACAGCCATTAACATGCTTTGAAATAAAATCATTATATAGTATATCCAGAGCTAAATTTAGACAATGATGCTTATGAGCAAGCCTGAGGAATAAGTCTGGTAGAAGGACAACTTAATAGACTTTTCCTTATGATCCAATCAACTGTTACTTCATTCTACCATGAAGCAATATCTTGGAGCAGAGCTATATATGAAAAATAAATAACATATGTCAGGAAGCAACACTGCAGTAGTGTTGAGTAGTCTTCACCTCTTCAAGTCCAGGTTATACTTCTGGTTTTTCTACTTTACACACTAAAATGACAAACATGCTTGCAGTAGGTAATTAAGAAACCAATATACGGATTCTTAATTTTCCAGCAGGAGGGAAGAACATGATTGTCATTCAGAATTACAACGAGATAAGAGCTAGCTTTTGATTCCAGGGAAACAAAGGCCAAAGTTAGGTTTACACTCTGTACTTTGTTTTGACACGTGACACATTGTACAAGGTTACTCTTGAGAGACCCTCGTTTCACCAGTGACAAAATCTGCATTTATTGGGCATACATAATGTGGGCTGCACAAATGAGCATAAAATTTTTTTCCACAACCCAAATGGCTTCTCCCCAGCACGTCATAGGTAAATACTGTCCCAATTAAACAGCATAGTTTCCCCATGTTAACTTTAAAATTTCAGGTGACACACTTAGGAAAAAAAGGTGTATGTCTAAGTAGATTTTAGAAAGTGAATATGAAATGATGGCATACCCAGTAAATTCTATGCCCTCCTCATATACAAGGGAGAAATATATAAACAGCCAACACAAGCTTTAACATTACAACACTGCTTATAGCTAACTACTCTCAGGTGTTTTTACAACAGCACAGTTAATTATCCATTTCTGCATAACATTTCATCGTTGATAAAGAGCTCTTTGAGATATTTGGTAATAGCTCTTCATATGTAAAGTAGGATTAGCAGTTCCTTCTTAAACATCGCTTTTCTAGAGAAGTGCACATAAAAAAAAATAGTGTCAGAAAGGTCTGTGAAGTGTCAGAAAGCTTTCATCAGTCTAATGAAGGCAATATAGAATGGCAAAGCACAATGTAACTGTGTACAGGCAAGCCTTAATCTTTAGTGATGCTGATTTTTTTTGTTTTATTTGTACATCAAATAAAAAAAAAAATCTCAGCAGCATCTATACTGCTCTTCCTCTTTAAACTTAAGGGATTTATTCTTTGTAAGGTGTTTCACAACGCTGTTGAGCACATCTCTCTAAAAACAGGGCTTACTAAATGTGGTTCATACAGAAACAAAATAGTCAACTGTGCCGTACAGAGGACTCATACTGTGTAAGTGTGAAGAGCACTGGGTTGAGATTCCATGAAGAGACTGGGACCGGTTGGGCAGTCTGGTCCCAGGTTTGTAAACTGGTGTGGGGTCAGAGAAGATGTGTGGAAAGCAGTTGGTAGCAGAAATCTGACTGTGGCAGTGACCAGCAGTGAGGGACAAGGAGTCAGAGACTGCGGGCGAACACTAAATTGAGAAATCTGTTGTGACTCAGTCTGTCCTTAATGAGGTCATCATTCCATTCTTGTTAGAATAGATTACTTCAAAATCTACCTTCCTGATCTTTTCCCTGTCTCATTTGGCTGTAGCTTGAAACTAATGCAAGACACACCATTCATGAGTACATATTTTTCAAATATTGCCTTACACAATTAATACTCATTATTAACTGGAGGCTGTTGTGCACAAAGCCCTCATGTTCCATACATACAGATGTCACTGCTGGAAAAGTGGCTCGGTAGTGGTATAAATCTGCACACAATGATAGCCTACACAAAAGCCAAAATTTTATGCTTCTGGTTGTTGTTATTTAGGATTTGGGGAAGAAAGAGTTGCTCAGATAAGAAAAATGGACAAATAAGGGGAGTCAAAATTGCCCGTATTTATCAATGAGTATGTCTTGTGAAACTGATATCATAGTTTACTGATTAGTTTTACGTACTCTGAAGTCAAACCAATGGAAGAGCAGAGAGTATAACAGAATACAACTGTAGGTCCCAAGTCCTCTTCTTCAACCTCCAAATATTTTGCTCCCCAAAGATTTTAACACCTGGAACAAACATATATTAAGAATTAGCAAATGGAAAAAATATATATTTTTACTTCTCTCCTGTGAACATTGAAAGCAGAGAAATTTTTGTTTGTTTAGACTCTTCTTTTTTATTTTTGCTCAGGTAAATTTCTGTTATGGTACAATTCTGACAGATTAATTAAATAAATAAATAACAACAAAATTTAAAAACAACAACCAAAAACAACAACAACTTTTTGCCAGACTCTCCTAAGTTGCTATTTCCTCTGAAAATCTAATTTATTCTAAGTGACTTTTATTCTACCGTGAACAAATATGGAAGAAAATAAATGTGCTGACTAAAGGCAGGAAGAGGATCAGATGAAGATAGAGTATGGCCACTCATCTGCAGGAAGCATTTTCTGAAAGAAGACCTCTTATAGCTTACAGAAAGCAGTCAGCAAGAAGCCATTGAATGCTCCTAAATATTGATGTAACGAAGCACAGCAGCAAGGGGATTAGGAGACTAGCTGTAAAGCATAAGCTTGTAACAAGAAGACAGCTATGAATCACGTCTGTCCTGTCCTCAATGAATTTAACACTGTAACAAGCAGTATTTGTGTTTGTCTCTTTTCCATCAGGTAAGCCAGAGAAGGTTTAGTCATATTTTCTGTTGATCTGCTTTTCAAATTCCATAAAATCAGTTATATCCCAATGTTATTTTAGATTCCGTAGTACTACTTCTCAGTTCATAATAAAGTAGGTTCCCAGTGACTGCAGTTTTGAAACTTACTTTCTCCCTTGTCTGGGCTTCCATGGGTAACCTTTAATTAAAGTCCTACAGAGTAGCTGGTGAGAGCGAGAATCCCACGCTTGCTCTCTCTCTTTACATTATTACTAGGTAAATACAAATATTTGTATTGCATGTCTTAATGCTCATTTCCTAAGGAGGTTTATTCAAGTTAGTTAGTTCTTTGGCTTTCAGCCTTAAAGATTTTGAGCTCTATTTTAACTTGAGCAAACAATAGAGAGACATGATTCTGTAAGAGGGGTAAGAAGAGAGGAACTGGCAGCAAAGCTGGAGTCTGCCCTTCCAAAGAGAAGGCCCCAGCAGGCACTGCACAGCTCTATAGTCATTTGGGTCTGGAAGGACACAGGAAGGACTAACAGCTCATGTTTCTCCTGCTCTTCTGCTAGCTGGGGGCTGTGGGGTGGATTGAGAGAATACTGTCAGGGTTTTGGTACTGCAGGTGGAGGAAGTGGAGGTGATGGCGAGCGTGGCCATGTGGGTGCTGTCCTGCAAGATGTGAGAGGAATGCAGCATGTAGCTATGGGATATCACAGGATATGGGATGCATTTCTGTAGGAAGATAAACATTGGCTGTAGTATCATGGGAGGGACAAATAAATTTTAAAAACTTTTGTAAGAAAGAAAATACAAATTTATCATTTGTTTTAATGAAATTAATGAAGATCTAGGTAACCTGTATTTTTCCATTATATAAATAATTTGTGATTTTCTTTGAAAAAATATTCCTAACTCACTGAATTATCTTCTTTTCTTTAAACCAACTTACAGTCTATTTTGTTTGTTGTTGTTTCATTTGTGATATACTGCTGAAAAACAATTACTACAGGATGCCTGCCATGCTATGTGTTTCATATCAGTTCTGAGCAGGTAGCAAGAGGTTAATTTCTGCTTCCAAATTTGCTTAAACATGTGTATATTAATTAAACATTTACAGCTGCAGATTGGTCCACTTTTCAGTACTGGGCTTCATGCAGAGGTTCCTTGTCAACAACATAAATATTTGAATATTGTAAATGTTATATCTGATTCTTATTCATGGAATATAATCAGCAGGATTGTTTAGATCCAGGTCAGAGCTCATTTAAGTATATTAGCATTAATATTCCAGGTTTTAATAGCATATCTGTGTGCTACAAGGCATAAAGTAGGAGGAAGCAAACAGAGCTTTGGATGCTTTGGAACCTTGGGTATTGCCTTTACAGTTTTGTAAAGTAAATCTTCTTGAGATGAGGAACATGTAAAAGTTCTAGAATAGTATTTAGAAGACTTGTTTCTGCTCTTGAAATTCCATGGCTTCTGCATTTAACCTTTGGACAAGATAGATAGAGCTTTCATAGAATCATAGAACAGCCTGGGTTGGAAAGGACCTTAAAGATCACCCAGTTCCAACCCCCTGCCATGGGCAGGGACACCTACCACCAGACCAGGTTGCCCAAAGCCCCATCCAGCCTGGCCTTGAGCACTTCCAGGGATGGGGCATCCACAGCTTCTCTGGGCAGCCTGTGCCAGTGCCTCACCACTCTCTGAGTAAAGAATTTCCTCTTAACATCTAATGTAAATCTCCCCTTTTAGTTTAAAGCCATTCCCCCTTGTACTATCGTTATCTGCCTGAGCAAAAAGTTGCTCTCCATCTTTTTTATAAGCCTCTTTTATGTATTGAAAAGATGCAATAAGATCACCACATAGCTTTCTCTTCTTCAGGCTGCATGTCCCAAGCTCTCTCAGCCTTTCTTCATAGGAGAAGAAAGAAGAAGAAAGAAGCTTTATTCTGTTTAATTCACCAGCTGTGAAATGGTGATAATGTTGTATAAGGTAGTAGGAGGTAAAAGCATTCTTGTCTGTAGTGAATTGAAATACTGTGCTAATAAAAGAGAGTGGAAGGTAAGCAAATGTGTAAGTTTGCTTTGCTCCCAAAACATCTTGTCTTCTCTCCTCATACTCTGTTTTAAACACAGCTGTTTTCCTTCCCCACCTGATCTAGCTTTCAGGGGATAAGTATGAATATGTTTCTGGCAAAAATAAAGTACCTGGTATTGTACATAGTACAAAATGCAATAAATATATAGAATTATCTCTAATCCAGCCCCAGCTCCAGGCAGGGCTGACATCAAAGTTAGAGCAAACTGCTCAGAGCTTTATCCAGGCAGGCATGTTATGAAAAACTCCAAGGATGGAGATTCCCCAGCCTCTCCTGGCAAGCTGTGGCAGTGTGTAGACACACTTGTGGTGGTGAATTTATACCTTTCATCCACTTGAAATTACCCTTTTTCCAGCCTGTGAGTATTATCTCTGAGCCTTTCTCTGTGCACCTGAGAAGAGTCTGACCTCATTTCCTCTACAACACCGCTTTGGGTAGAAGAAGACCCAAATTGCCTGCCCCCAGACATTTTTTTATTTTTTAAGTTAGCTAGTTAGGCTTTTAGAGAAATTTGGTGTGGTGGGTGCTTTTAGGTTCTGGGTCTTTTTAGCTCTGATGAAGTAAACTACATGGAAATGAAACAGAAAATTAAAATTATCCAGAGACAAGAATTTTTCCCTGATTTCTAGAAAGAAGTAAATCCATTGTGATTTTTTTTAAAAGGTGATGTATCTTCACTTCACTTGCTGCAGAATCACATCAATTTCTCAGAGTCCAACTCAGAGTCTAACACCAGGATACACTGGTGTTAGATTATTATATAAAAAATGGGTTTCATTCTTGTATTCAATAAGTTTTATCTAATAAGTATGAAAATTCCAGTCAGCGTTAAAAATACTTGATGTCAAGAAAAACAGTGGCACACCAACGGCCAGCAATGGAACACCAGATAGGCCTTACTTTAAGCTATTGACCTGCTAATATGGAGTTTAGAGAACAGGCAGCAATGTCAATATGCTCTCATACCTCTTCCTCCCTTGTCTTCTGTGGTAAAGTAGGCACAATGGAGTGACACAAAGCATCACGAAATATTTGTGGCCAAATTAATGCCGGAAAACTGATTCCCAAAACCTTTTACCTCACCGTTGCACCTGGTCTCCACTGAGAACACTACTACGTTCTATGTAAATATATATATGCTGACCATATATATAATGTACTGTGTTCATTAATGTTAGGGTTTTTATTTGTTTGGTTGTTTTTATGGGTTTAACAGTGTAAGATAGGTATGAAATGTAAAGCTTAGAGTAAGAAGACATTCAGTCACCAAACAAAGGAGGAAGGAAAGTTTCACCTCTTGCTGAGTCAAGTTGTTAATAGGTTACAGAAGTACAGACATGTCACCCAGTCCACCAAAATAACATTAGTAATCCTTAAGATCAGAGTAGCCCTAAATTTAATGAGAATAACATTTGTTATGTCCTCAATAAATTAGAAGGAAATTTACTCTGGATGGAAAAGATTGAAAAAAAATCTTCAGGAACACAGGCGGGAGACTGGTTATATAACTAAGGTAATTAACAGCTAAGATTTTCCTTGTGCTACAGCCTAAAATATTAAAAGATTATATGTCTGATAAATCAGCTCAGAAAAGCATCTACAACTGTTTGGGTAAATACAGAGAGGACAGCTACCTTTTGGTATAAGGAAATTAAATACATTTCATTTCTTCAAGTGTTTCATATGTAAACACTCATGACTTCCTGATCTACTGTAATTGTTTCAAATAAATAATTTCAATCTCCTCCTATCCTTTTAATGTCAGTGTACTTTCAGCTAAATGGCCTTGCAAAGTCAGTGGCTAACTTCAAGCTGTTCCCCATCCAGGAATGATGGAGCTGATAGTTCTGGAGAAGGATTGCCTAGAGGGCAGCAAGCACAGACCAAAAGATTTGACGTGTGTGGAAAAGTAGTTGCAAGTGAGCATCTGATAAATTAGAGTAATAGCAATCTTTATTGATAAAATACCAGTGTTATTACTGTATTTGTCAGTTCACACATAGCAAGACCAAAGAAGATGTTCTGTGCTTCCAAGTAACGGATAGCTTGTCTCTTATTCACTTCTTGGCAGATAAATTGTTCTTAAACAAACAATTCATCATCATGGAAAAGCTGATGTATTCTTTAGACATTTTGCTTGCCTGCCTGGCTGAGTGGTGGATGATTTTTAGAAGGAGAGTACCGTCTCAGCCATTTTTTTGTCTGTCAATAACAAAACTGACATGACGAGGACCTTCACTCTTGAACATTACACTTGAGTGTTGAAAGCAGGAAGTGAGGCCAAACATAAGGTATTCAGTGTAATTCTGAATTATACTAATTGCAAACACAGTAGATTTATTTAATCCTTTAAATCTGTGATAAAAGCTGTGTAAGTAATGGGTAACTTCTGAGATGGCAGACAAGTTCTAGAGTATGCATTCATCCTTATATATGTGATCATAATTCTTAACAGCATTTCATATCTGCTTATTTAAGAATTTGATTCATCTGCAAGTCTAGAAAGTTATTCAAAGTAGAATTCTATGCACATTTAGCAAAGTGATAAAGCAGATTGGGTTTTGAGGTAGCAATTTAGTTTAGTTTTGGTTCATTTGAAGCTTCAAAACTTTATTTAAAACACATATACTTAAAAGAGGGAACATTTATTTTCTTGTCTTCGAGAGTTCTAGGCAGGTACTACTATATAACCAGCTACTTTGTTCAGAGAAATTATGATTGCCTTTCATCATCTACAGCAAGGGAGTGTGCGCTATGGCCACTTGAGAATTACATAGTGCTGCTTAGTGATTATCAAGTAATGGCTGATTGCTTTTGCTAATGGGTTTGCTTTTGATGTTGTTTTTGTGTGTGTATGTCACGTCACTTCACACACAGGATTTTGAAGTGTTTTGCTGAGCAGGAGAAGACTGTTAAATAAAACCTGTCCTAGAACTCTACTGTTTGTGAATGTAGGGGGTCAGCTATAGGAGGCACTGTACCTCTGTTACTGTCATCACAGAAGCAATGACACAAAAATCACTGAATATATGTATACAAATAATTATAGCTTAGAGTTATGTAGTTCTTCAAAGAACAAATAATTACTTGGCTCTTATCATGTTTCTTTTTGTTATTTCATATCAAGTTATTAATACATCATAAGGTAGTTTTCATTTTTGAATGTTACCTTGCTACTCTACTCTCCAGTAAGCATTCACAATAACTGCTCGTGTACTGAGGGCTGATTTCTATTTATATAGAAACCACAGTTTCTTTCTGCTTTAAGGTATGGTCTGTGAAGCTGAGGTTAACCAGAGATTGTGTAAGATATTGTGTTTCACTTTATTGTATTTGTTAAGGCAAAGATTTTAAATAGAGCTCCCGAAAGCATCTATTTATCCACTTTTTGTTTTTATTTTTATTTCATAAACACTTAGCTCTCTTTCAGCGCTACTAAAGATATTTCTGTCAGGGCACTATCTTTGTAGAAATGTTCTCTTGTTCTGGAATACCTTGAATATTTTTTTACTAAAACAGCTGGTCACAAAGGGGTTGGCCTCTTCAAAAACTGGTAGTTTGCCCCATGTGTTTGAAGGATCTAATCCAAATCACTCTAAGTACTTATGTCTTGCCTGATAATAATCAGCATTTGATATTGTAGAACACTAAGAATTTAATGGGGTTGTGTTCGGTTCACATTGCACTGGGTCTGACTGGGACATTGTTAATTTTCTTCACAGCATCCTGTATGGTGCTGTGTTTTGGATTTGTGGCCAAAACAATGTGGATAACATGCCAGTGCTTTAGCTACCGCTGAACAGCACTTGCACAGTGTCAAGTGTTTCTCTGTTTCTCACTCTCCCATCCTAATGAGTAGTTTGGGATGTGGGCAAGAGGTTGGGAGGGGACACAGCCAGGACTGCTGACCCAAACTGGCCAAAGAGACACTACATACCATATAACATCATGCTCAGCAATAAAAGGGGGGAGGGGGAGTTTTGCCAAAATACTATTGATCAGAGACTGTCCGGCCATCGGTGAGCTGGTGGGAGGTGGTGAGTGATTGCCTTTGCATCGCTCATTTTCTTCTTTCTTTTTTCTTCATTTACTAAACTGCCTTTATCTTGACCCATGGGTCAGCACAATAGATTGAAAGTACTGCCTTCTCCTTATCGCTGTTTACTCTATCCCCATAGATCTAGGGTAGGAAAGTTGTTTAGAGACATATGTAGATGTTCACATCCTCTCTCTCTCTCTCTTTCTCTCTGAAAAGAATTTTGACCTTGCTGTTCAATCATTAAGCATTAGCTGCTGAACTGAATAGCACATTACATTTCCTCCAGAATGCCTGTAAATACTAAACCAATTTTCTTTCTCTTGCCAAATATAATTAAAAATTGTGGATCATTCTGGGAGAGCTGAAACAACAGAGTTTTGTAAGAATAGATCCACGGAAATTATTTTTTTTATACTTCTTGCCATGCTGTTGCTGAATGCATGTGGAGAAAGTGCTGCATATAATTTATTTTATATGGACTGAGGTACAAAGTCTCTGAAGCTAATTATATGGTTAAAGTCTTTGTGCCAAAGGAAATTACTTATTTGCATGGTGTTAATAGCCATGTTTACAACAGTGCTAGCACTGGAAATAATTACTTGTCTGCACTTTTGCAGATTCAGGAAGGTTTCTATGTTGACCATAGGATGATAGGAATACTCAGGTTAGGAGGGACCTCAGGAGGTCATTCAGTCCAACCTGTTACTCAAAGCAGGGACAGATGTGACATCAGAGTAGGTTGTTTCAGGCTTTTTCAATCCAGTCTGGTCTTGAAAATGTGCAAGGATGAAGACTGCACAACCTCTCTGGGCAACCTGATCCACTGCCTGACTGCCCTCATGGTAGAAGAGCATGTCCCTCTCTCCAGTCTGAATCACTATTGTTTCAACTTATGCCCATTGTCTCTTACCCTCCTGGCATGCAACATTGTCAAAAGCCTGCTTCCGTCTTCTTGATGACCTGCTTGTAGGTATTATAAGGCTGCTATTAGGTGTCCCCCTGCCCCAAGCCTTCTTTTCTCCAGGCTGAACAAGATCCATTCTCTCAGCCTTCCCTCCCAGCACCCTGACTGTCCTGGTGAAACTGTAGAACTTGTTCCAGTTTATCAATGCATTTCTCGCACCAGTGGGCCCCAAACTGGACACAACAATCAGGGTCCAGTCTAATGAATGCTAGGTAGAAGGAGATAATTATTTTCCTCAATCTACTATACATACTCCTATTAATACATGGTACAGTTGGTCTGCTTGGCTGTCAGTGCACACTGATGTTGAACTTGCTGCTTACCAGGACTCTGAGGGCCTTTCCTCAGAGGCTGCTCCCCAACCAGAACATCCCTACTCCGTATTGTTGCAAATGGTTCCTCCTTCCCAGGTGCAGGACTTGTTGAACTTCATGAGGTTCCTGCCAGACACTCCCTGCACCTTGTCAAGAACCTTCTGAATGTTAGCCCTCCCCTCAAGCATAACAAGGATGCTGGAGTCTGCTACCTTATTAAGTACAGATGCCTAGGCATTCAGTCTAATGAGTTTACCTCCTATCTATGCTATTTGTGGTGGAAGTGTATAAAAGATGGAAAATAACCAATGTCATAATAACAGGAAAAGGAAAGTATCACATCTGAAATAACAAATATGGAACAAACACATAAACACATGCTTAGCTGAAGTGAGCAGTTAGACCCTCTTCTCTTGGCAAAACAAATGTGGCAACAAGTGAATGTAAAATTAAGAATGTAAAACTGTTCAGTTATAAGCAGAACTAAGTCCCTCAAGCAACATGCTTTTTCTGTGGCTAACTGCTCTCCTTAGAAGCCCTTCTCACTCTTCACACCTGAATGTAGACAAGCTGTAGGAAATCCCATACCCTTGTTTCTGTGCCATCAAAACATACAATTCTAGGAAATCACTTATTATGAAGCCATGCAGTAATAAAATGAGGAGGTAAAACAAAGATATAAATGATCAGTTGTGAACATGATCAGACCAGATCATGACTAGTATCCATGTGTGAAATGCATTTATGTATTTTTAAACAAGGAAGCTGGAGATATATTTGTAATGATTTCAGAAAGCAACTTATTGTTATGTCTTCTGATAAATGTTATTAACCTTTTCATCAGCACTGACGTTTACAACCAATTTGTACAACCTAGAGATTATTTTCTCTTTAGAGGATTCCCAGAAGTATGATGCAGAAACTAAAAATGAATAAGAGAGGAACAAATATGATGAAATTTCTGAAAGTAGTGACATATATTGGGTTGAACTAGTTGGAGAAGATTATTAAATAACAAATTCTGAATGGGATATACAGACCAGTTTGCTTTGGAGGACTTTTTCTTAAACAGTACCAATATAACCGAACAGTTAGGGTGACAAACAAGAATCAGCATCAATTAATTTAATCAATGTAGGTTTTCATTATATGGTAGGCAATACTTTTATATTAATAAATAAAAATATAAATAAAAATAAAAACCAGCATTTTGTGAAATAGCTGGTTGCTGTTTAAGTCCCAGAGAATCTGCAGACTTGCAGGTGCTGATCTACTGTATTGGAACAGGGACTAAAGGTTTGTATAATATGATTCTTATGGACAAAATTTTGAAGCCACTAAAACAGAAATAGTTCAGCTAAATACGAGGATATGGATAGTGATCTAATAATATTAAAAAAAAAAAAACTCAAAGCTGAAACAAAATCTAATTAAATACCAATAATAAGTAAGTTCACCAAACATTGTCCTGATAATACAGATAATTTCTCCTGGAAAAAAAAAAAAAAGACATGCACAAATCTTTTTGTGATATGAACAATGAAGATACTTGCCATTCTCAATAGACAAAAATATATGCTGTGTTTGTGTTGGTGTCACTTTGTCTTTTGATCTCTATTCAGTCATTCAGATTTAAATCTCAGTCCTTTGGAATGAACCAGAGAGTTTAAACTCGACTGTTTCCCAGCTTCACAGATGCACAACCACACACAGGACACGCTTTTGTTGTGTTCTGTTTTCATGCTCTGCTATGGATTTTTCCTACAGGAAATCACCTGCTGGCTGGCAAAAGTCACTAGCAAAGATTGTTAATTATTATTTTCCCATGAGATTAAATCCCTATATGTTTTAACCACTAGAGTCATAATGGCTTTTGAAAATGCAGGTTTGCAGTGCTGGTCAGCTCACTCCATCTTTTCCCATTCCTTTCATCATTACACTGTGGAATTCTATCTTATATTAGATTGTACTCTCATTCTTTCCTTCAGTGAGTGATAAATATTGCACAAAATTGGGACCCAGTACTGCCTGAGGAAGTTAGGGCTGCTCTTTCCATATGTACTGGAACCTAAGCACGTCTGTTGTAGATAAATATCACCAACTCTTCATCCTCACCCTTCCTTCATGTAATATATCACCTCGCACAAGGCACATGGGGGCAGAAATTAATTAGATGATTTATATATAAGTCTATTTTATTTGGTCTAGTTCAGTGTTGCAGAAAAGTGCCAAATGACATTGAATTAGTCATTGGCAAGGTTCATTTGAAATAACACTTACTTAAAAGTTTAAATTTCACCAGATGAACCATCAGGAATAAAAGGTAAAAAATAACTTGGAAAGCAAGAAGATAGAAATAACTCAACATGGTGCAAAATTCCTTTTTGGAAATAGTGTGGTGTCTGAGAAAATCTATAGTCTATGAAGACTGCTATCATATAGGATGTGATCTATTTAGTTATTTAAAATACATTTATGAAATAAATATCTCTTGTATTTTTCTTATAAAGAAACCAGGGAAGATTCTGACTTTCCTACTATGGGATTGGTATTTTGATAAAGATTTCATTTCTTCTATAGTTATAAATTCTGATGTGCTAAAATGATTTAATAGCTCCTTCTGTGGGGATGGGAACCTGTCTCCTTGTGAGTATTATGTACTCTGCATTCACCATTTTGCAATCCCTTCATCAGCCTCCTTATGACAGTAACTCTTTGGGTGCCATTCCATCTAAGGGAATTCTCAAACCTAAATTAGATACCAGCTTAGCCATATAATGCATGGGCAGCATAATGCTCCTGAGAAAAGTCAACAGAAGACAAAACGCTAAGTCATCAGCTGGCAAGAAACGGTAAGGAGAGTGATGAGACCTTAGAACCTAACTCCAAGATGAATAACACTGACTACTTCTGTATTTTAAAGGCTTTGCTTTCAGGATAATACAGATCGGAGCAGGTTCAGATGTCTGAAATCCTTCAGTATCTAAAGCGAAGTGGTTTTGTAGAAAAGAGCCTAGCTATTGAAGCGACTTGTCTCAGTACCTATTTCTGCAGGCCTTTTTTACCAGCTTGCCCACTAGGACTCTGTGGCACCACACACAGAGCAACTTCAGCAGGAGGCACTGAAAAGCAGGTGACAACCTACAAGCAGTATTCTTTGCTTAGCTTCTGATATGCATCCGTGAAGTTCTCACTACTGCATTTCATGATGGTGATGTGAGCCAGGAATTCTCTCACAGCTGCGTTGGCCACTCTGCTGGGCTACTTCCCTCTCTCAGGTGGGAACGGATCAGACACAACATTACTTACCCAAGTCATCGTTCCCTACATAATGGGAAGGTAGTGTGAAGATGGATCCTGTCTCTTCTAGGAGGTACAGAGCAATAAGACACGAGTAAATAGACACAAGTTACATCACTTGGAAATTTCAACTGAATAAGAGGAAAGGTTTTTTTCATATTTTTGAGGATGCCCAAACACTGGAATAAGTTGCCCAGAGAGGCAGTGAAAGTTTGAATCTTGGAGATGCTCAAAATGCAAGAAGGCCTTGGTCAGACATTTAAACTAGCTCTGCTTTGAGAAGAGTGTTTGACCACCACATATCCAGTGTTTGACCACCCTCACAGTAAAGAAAGTTTTCATAATGTCCAGTTTGAACCTCTCCTGGCGCAGCCTTGTGCCATTCCAGTATATTTTGTTGTTGGTGACCAGGAAGAAGAGACCAGCATCTCCCTCTCCACTTCGTCTCAGGAAGTTGTAGAGAGCAATGAGGTCGTATCTTGGCCTTCTCTCCTCCAGACTAGACAAACCCCAGTGTTTTCAGCCTCTCCTCACAGGACATGCTTTCCAGCCCATTTACCAGCTTTGTTGCCTTCCTCTAGATGCTTTCAAGGACCTTAACATCCTTTTAACATTGTGGAGCCCAGCACTGCACACAGTGCTCAAGGTGAGGCTGCAACAATACTAAATATAGTGGGAGAATCACCTCTTTTGACCAGCTGGCTATGGTGTGTCTAATGAACCCCAAAATGCAGTTTGCCCATCTTGGCCACCAGGACACTCTGCTGGCTCATGCTGAGCCTGCTGTCACCAGCATCCCCAGGTCCTTTTCTGCTGAGCTGCTCCCCAGCCACTCGTCTCCCAGTCTGTACCTGTGTCTGGCAGTACTCCATCCCAGGTGCAGAATACAACATTTGCCTTTGTTGAACCACGTGCCATTGCTGATTGCCCAGTGCTCCAATCCATCTAGATCCCTGTGCAAGGCCTCTCGTCCCTCCAGGGAGTCAACAGCGCCTCCCAGTTTAGTGTCACCAGAAAACTTGCTGGGGATGCATTCCAGTCCTGCATCAAGATCATCAATTAAAATGTGGAACAGATCTATACCTTCTCCCAGTGACTGGAAGATAAAAACATATGGCTCCAGGCCTTTTTCCAGTGAAGTAAGAATGGAGAAAAAAAATCGGGTGGTTGTTCCATCTTCTACTAACTTCTAGTTTTGCTCTGTGAACAGAAGGATCTGTACTGAGTAAGAAATAATTCATTTCATATTTGAGATTTCTTATTATAGTTAAGTTTTTCTCTTTTTGTCCTATTCCATTATTTTTTCCCTGTGTGCTTACTCTGGAAAAGAATTATTGCTCTTTCTATTGTAGCAATGCCCAGAAGCCAACAGAGATCAGAATCCTGATATATTTGGAACTGTACATACAAGTGGTAGAAGCAATTCCTGCTTCTAAGTATTCACATCCTAAAGGGACATAATAAACAAAGTGGTAAGAGAAAAAGAAATATGGTTGTGGTTTGGTCTTCTCACAATTACACAGCAGGGTAGTGGAAGAAGCAGGAATAGATCAAAAGGTGATGGCTGCTGTAGACTTTGCAGCACAACAGAACTGTAGAGTCTAGCAGGGGGCCATCAAGATGGTGGGAGGCTGGAGTGCATGACGTGCAAGAAGAAGCTGGGAATTCTCATGTTTAGGTTAAAGAAGCAAAGGTTTTGACAGGAGATAACTGCTGTCTTCTTCTACCGAAAGGGGTGTTGTAGAGGAAATGAGGTCAGACTTTTCTCAGGTGCACAAAGAAAGGCACAGAGATAATACTCACATACTGGAACACAAGTAATTTCAAGTGGATGAAAGGTAAAAATTCACCACCACAAGGGTGTCTGCATACTACCACAGGTTGCCAGGAGAGGAGGGGGAGTCTCCATCCTTGGAGATTTTCATAACATGCCTGGATAAAGCCCTGAGCAGCTTGCTCTAACTTTGATGTCAGCCCTGCCTGGAGCAGATACTGAACCTGCGAAGTCTGGAGGTCCCTTCAATCCTGCATCCATATGTGTTTCTGGTTATTCATTGTAGGAATTTGGACACAAGTTCTTTTGCTCAACACAATACTGCTCATCCTCTGAAAACTGGATCTGGTAGGGAAAGAAAACGTCTGTGTTTCAAGCAGAGAGCCAAGTAGAAACAAGACAATCTGGGAGGAAAAACATGGTACACGTTTGCTTACACTCCAGAAATAATTCTCTGAGATAAGCATATAGAGCTTTTCCTATAGCCAAATACACATCCTTTTGTATTGGCCAGAGGGGACATGATTTTGTGCTGTCACCTTGACTTACTGGTAGTAAGCCTGTCTGACTTTTTGTCTCTGAACTGATCCTCTGGTTACAGAGATAAGACAAGTCATGGACACTCATAATAACAAGGACACAGCAGTGAAACAACTACTGTTGTTAAAACAAACATTTTCCTAAGATATTGGTGAATCTCTTTCTATTGTCTTTTATAGTGAAGCTTGTTTTTTGACATTATGTTTACAAGCCACATCTGTAAATACTTTTCATTGCAGAGTTGGCCTAATCTGAGTGAATGCTGAGTAGTTGGGTGTGAAGGAAATAAAACCAGAAAACTCCCAATTAGAGGAGAAAATAAAACAAAACAACAAAACTAAAATATCAATTTGGCACTGAGAAATTTGCCTTTGAAGTCTTTAATTTTCACATTTAATTTATTCTTTTTTGGAAAAAAATCCTTAAGGAAGTGTTGGAATGGTCACTATGCCATACTGTTTCTCCACAACTTTCATGAAATAAGTCCAGAATACTGGTGTAGTATATTTAGATCTGTTTTAAATAGATATTCATTTATACATACAGAACATTATCATTATCACAAGAAGAATGCCACAGGAGTTTTTTTGTTTGACCAGATGTTGATCTTTTTAAATATACTTGTTCATTTTCAGGATGCCTGAGTAAAAGTCCCTAGAAATGGACAAGGTCTTATTTTTCAATAGAATACATGCCTAATTAGTCTGAGAGATCAACAGTGAACAAAGATCTTTAAAAAAGGTCAGGCCATCCTCAGTTTCTCTAACTAAATAGTTTGCCATAGAACAATGTACTTAATGTAAAAATTTTGTCAGTTCTGCCTGCTCTGTTGTGATGTGGGTTGCAGCCTTTACAATTTCAAACAGTTGTCTTGATTTCATTGGATTTTTCATCAGATTCTACATGTCTTTGGAAAGAGGCTCTACTGAGCACACATGACAGAACAGACTGTAGATTCATGTCTGTTTCATGTCTGTTAACCTCTGCTTTATCTTTAATCATCAAGCAAAAGGGGGAGGGTGATACCTAAGTTTTATAGCAAGCTCTTGCATTTTAAGTTGTCCTTACATAATTCATATATTTTACATTTTTATATAAACTGCTTCTTGGACAATTATACATGGAACTACAAAACAAGCTAATTCCTGATAAAGAATATGCTTTTTTTTTTTTTTTTTTTCCTGTGGAGGAGGATGGTATCTCAATATATTATTCCCAGAGTAAAATGCTTCTTGGAAAACTTTTTTGTTTGTGGCTTTCAAACACAATAAGGTTTTATCGATCTGTGAACTTCCAGCCATCAGGTGTTATAATTGCATTAAGTGAAAACATTTGATCCATAATATTAAGTTTATTAGACTTAAGTACTTAGCCAATACTTGGGGCTCTGCATGCTGTTTTTGTTGGTTTAGACAGAGGAAACAATGATGGAAGGCACAGTTATTTTACAAAAAAAAATCTTTCAAAATGACTCATAGTTTTGTTTTCTCTCACTACAAATGTTCTAATTTAGTTTATTTTCTGACAGTTTTGGAGCTCCAGGGATTGCAGTTGTTCTGTGCCTGAGGCTGTGGCTATTTTCTGTTCTTCTCTAACAGCTCTTTTGATATCATTTTTTCTCTACTTGATAGGGAATTATCTATTGGAAATGTGTAGCGCAAGCAATTAAGCCCACTTCTGATCAACTTTTCAGAAAACCCTCTTATCTATGGGACAACAGGATGAAATGTACAGATAACCTGAACTGCATCATTAGTTCTGTCCTAAATTTCCGAAATATTTTGACAACATCAGATTTACTCAACATCTTGAGTCTAACTTGTGATGGTCCAAAGGACTTGTTGAGGTTGGGGAAAATCTAGGTTGGAATCAGTGCCCTTCTTGAGAGGATTTCCTCCCAAGATACCCAGTATGCCCCAGACACTAGTATAATCTAACAGATGACTCTCAGAAACATGTCCTCAAGCACAGGGAATTCACTCTTCAGCGGTGCGCTGAAATCAGAATTTCCAGCTTTTTCTGTTCATCAGCCATCCTGGAGGAAGAATTGTTTTTGCATGCCTGTCATGTTAAGGGGAGAACAGCAGTGTTACAGGAGGAGTTCTGATCACATCAAAAGATGGGTTAATGAAATTACTGTTAGTCTACAGAGAATAGCAATTACTCTACTTCATTAGATTGTTCACTTGGGCTCAAATAGCTGCTCTGATAAAAGTTTAAGTATTTTACATCAACTATTTATTGAATAAGAAACTGGAATATAATTTGTCTTCTTCTGAGGTGAGATCCTCTTCAATAAATGCACAGAATCATAAAAAATTGTGGTGTAACCAACAGTTTGCTGCCTAGGCTACAGCCTACCAAGAAGAACGTCTGCCTTCAATTGTATTTAACATGGCATGAAGGAGCTAGTTTGTCTCTTGTTCCTACATATGAGCATAATTCCTGCATGTTAGCATCATTTGTTCCTCAGAGGTCAGTACTGGGACTGGCACTGTTTAACATTTTTCTTGGTGACATGGACAGTGGGATCGAGTGCACCCTCACCAAGTGTCCTGATGACACCAAGCTGTGTGGTGTGGTCAACATGATGGAGGGAAGGGATGCCATCCAGAGGGACCTGGACAGGCTTAGGATGTGGGCCTGTGCGAACTTCATGAAGTTCAAGAAAGCCAAGTGCAAGGTGCTATATCTGGGCTGGGGCAATCCCAAGCACAAATACAGACTGGGCAGAGAATAGACTGAAAGCAGCCCTGAGGAGAAGGACTTTGGGGTGTTGGCTGATGAGAAGATCAACATGAGCGAGCAATGAGGATCTGCTGGGTCTTTAATTCCATCAAATTTGACATATACAGACCAGAAAAGTGAAATCCTCCAGGTCTTAAATACACGAGATTTGGCAAACTCTAACATCTGGCATCAACCTTGATCCTGCCTTTTCCCTTTCTATGTATTTTTCCCTTGACATCCCATAATGAGTTTGTACACACCCTGCATTCTCTGCTCTGTCCCAGAATTATATTCTCCTATATCCCCTAGTAGGCCCTAAACCCCTTTCAGCAGTAATCCTCCTGAGTTTGCATGAAATTCAGTATGTACAGAGGACTCAAATCCTTCATTTGGAATTCGAGAAGAGAAATCAAAGTGACAGACTGTCAGATCACTGGCCAGAAGAACAGGCTAGAAGACATATGGGATGCCTAATACATACCAGGCATGCTTTTATCCTATGGCAGGGATAGCTTATTTTTTATATTTGCAAGATGCTTGGTTAATTTGTGCTGTGACCTGACCACAGTCTAGCATCCAGAAGTTATCCCTTTTCTGAAAGTATTTAAATAGCTGCATAGTTAGGTTAACTAGAACTAGAATGACTAGAATTGTTTGGTGTCATATGGCAGACCTCAGCATTAGAGATCTAGTTATCAATTCTTTTATCTGAATTAAATTAATTAATTATATCAAAAGAACTATGGTTTTCAGAGCCGCTCATTCAAAATTTAGGAAATGATGACATTAACTCTGCCTCTTGTGCATATGCCTCAGACAAGGATACATGACTGGCTGCACTGGTTCAAACCAAGGGTCCATATACCCAGCAACTCCATAGAATGCCTCCCAACAGCAGCCAGAACTGAATGTTTAGGGAAAGAAAATAAAAACAGAGCTAGTATAGAGTGATACCGTTCTGTCAAATACAAGGAAGACCACTTGTTATGGGAAAAGAAAACATGCAATTAATTGTCCCTCATTTAATGTGTAAAATAAAATAAAATAAAAAGCCAAGTTATAGCTCCAGTAAAAGAAAGAGTGGGGAACTCTCTGGATGTGGTGGTAAAACTGGTGGTAAAAACTATCTCCCAAACTGATATTTCTATTCTGATAACACATTTCCTCGTGCATTTTTTTAATCTTATAACTAGCTCTATTCCAGGATCCTGAGGCTTTAGTTTCAATATGACTGGCTTCATGGCAATACAATAAATGTGTTTTGCAACATGTCACATCCTTTGTGTAAAGCAAATGGGCACTTAAATCATAGTATCTATCTTTGCATCTGTTCAAAGGAGATAACGCTGCTATTTGTTAGGCACATGCCATTTGTTATCTGCGCAGATTGTTTACGCAGTCGTTTGTGAATGGCTGAGAAAAGCTTAGCATGGGTGTGCTTATGTCAACAAACTGAATGGATGTCCTCATGCTAAGTCCCTTCTTAGAGGGACCTCCCCAGTCAAAGGTTATATATGCCTTTTTCATTGTTATAACCTTTGATGGATGATCTTCCAGGGATTCATCTAATCACTTCTACAAATGATTTATATTTTTGGCATGTATGGCTTTCTGAGGCAATGAATTCTATAGTTTAACTACACTTTCTGTGGAAGAAGTCCTTTGTTTTCTTTTAATCTGCAGTTTGGTAATTTATTTTGATGTTTCCTGTAGTACTTGTAAGAAATAGTGAATTATTCCCTATTCATGACTTTACAGACTTTGTCATATTGCCTTAATTATATCTTTTCCACTCTGAAAGGCCCTAAATTCACTTAATCCCTGCTTGTATAAAAGCTGTTTCATGCATTTGATTTGTTGTCCTGTGCCCACCATTTCCACAAAATAGATTCTGGATGGGAAATTGTACATATGGAAAATGAGGAAATCTTCATCAAAAACTTAACCTTGAATAGCCAGTCTGTTGAGCTCAGTGACACAAGCACCTCTAGTTGTGCAGGCGCACACAAGTTTTCCTGAATGAAATTTCTTCTCTTCCTGAAAATGTTTCTTCACTGGCTTCCAACAGCTGCAATGAATAAGAACATGGGCTTGAAAATGTTTCCTTCCCTGCTGCTCAGCCCTGTAAAAAGTCACAGTATGTAGCTGAAGCATAGGCTGGAAAGTGTCTACAAGAATTCTTACTGGAAGCTACCAGATCAAGGCTGCAGAGATTAATAAATAAATAGATAAATAGATAAATAAATAAATAAATAAATAGTGCCAGGATTAAGATGAACTGTTGTCTGCTTCTCTATGGTATGTGCAAGTTCTAAGTTTTCTTCTCTTCAGACAGAAACTGGAACTTTCCCAGAAAATCAATACTATATTCACAGAAAGATATAGGTTGGAAAAGACTTCTGCCAGCCTTCAAGTCCAGGCAGTACTCCAGCTCAATCACATTGCTCAAGTCCATGTCCAGACACATCTGACTATCTTCAGTGACAGGAATTTCACCATTTCTCTTGGCAGTCTGTTCCACTGCTTAACCAGCTTCACTGGGATCTTTATTTATAGAATTTGAAATGTGATTCTCATTATTAATTCATGTGAGAAGAGATTTAGAATTTCAGATTTCCTTCGGAGATGCCTTTCAGGTGTCCCAGAGGAGTGGCTGGCAAGAACAGCAGTTGTCACCTTCTCTGTTGACTAACCACTGAGCAGACACAGTCTACCAGAGCAGACTTACTCTTTTCACAGAGTGGACATCCTAAATTTTATACAACCTTTCCCCTTTCCGCACCTTTGCCCATTGGCCTTGGTATAGTCAGGCCACTATGACTCAACAATTATTCTGGTCTCTCCTTGCATCTCTTCCCAGCTCTTTGCATTTTATTATCATTCTCCCACACCAATAGTTTCAGTTTCAGGCAATTTTCCCCAGTCAGCTCCTGATGCCTCCTTGCAAGTGTGCTCTTGAAACAGCAAACTAGTAGTCTGCTCGCAGCTCAGGCGATTTCTCTCCTCTCATGCAGGGTTCCTGGTCGCCAGCAGGCGGAGTACTGCGATCACGGGAGAGTCATTACCTCCTTTCATATGCAAGATGCTGAAGCAGTGGGGCAGGAGTCACAGGTAAATTTCTGCTCGGTTCCTCAACTTCAAGCTCACTTCAGATGGAGTATCCAAATAATTGCTTGTCTAGGCATCTCAAGAGGAAATGTAAGGATTTTTTTTTTCCCAAAGTGTATCAGGTTGTCATATTTGCATGGTTTGTTTTGACTAAAAGTTCCCAAACTCTTATAAAACTTTCTTGTAATCTCATCCACATTGATATATATTTTTTCTTAGTTTTATTTATTGTTTCACCTAAATTTTCTTTTTGGAAAACAACATCTCTAAAAATGATCTAAACACTTTCCACACTATTTTTTCTTAAATGGAGAGTGTGTAGTGTGGGGAGGAGGGGACACCATATACCAAAAGCATTAGTTCCACCAGTCTTCACCCTACAAAACAGATACATTCTGCTAAAGCGTTAGTTACGGCATCACAGTAGGCCAAATACTGTAACTTAATAAGAGTCTCTAACTGTCTCCTCAGGATCTGTTATGTATCAGTTTGATATCTGAAAACAAATTGTTAATACAGTAACATCATAAGTATGTAGCTGACCCTGCCCATTGAAAACAAACAGACGCCTGTTACAGGATGCTGGTGTATGCACTCCTTCCTGCCCATGTGACTGTTAAAGCTAACCACGTCTTAAACAGCACAAAATTTCAGCAAACAAATAGTTCAGTGCTCTTACAAAGAACCTACAGCAAAACTGCTCTGTCTAGAAGTACCCATGAGACTCTGCTTCTTGCAGGAGTTTGTTTCACCCAGTACCCTATAATGTTCCCAGCGTAATGGGAACAGTTTGTATTGATTATTTCCATAGTCAGTTCATTTCTGGTCTGATTTATTATTATAGTTATTAAAACAATGACAAACAAACAATAGTAATAGGACTTCTTTTGTGGCAGTTCTTCATTTTCCTATGAATTTGAAAGTCATCAGCTGAATGGAAAGTTCCGATCAATTTGCCATTTCATATAGTGACCAATTTCTGAATAAGGTTTTCAAATCCATAAGTTAAAGTTTATATTCTGATGGCTGTAGTCGATCAAGGATTTTTGCTAAATTTCGAGTGGCAGAGTTTCTTTTTTTGTTGTTTCTGTATCTATATCCTTTGTTGGCTGAAAACCTAAGTTTTTATGCCAATTTTCATCCTGAAGTGCTGCCCAGAAAACAAAAAGCTGTTATTTTCTGTTGACACTAAAATTTGGTGCAGTAATGAAGTAGAAATATCATAACAAAAGTTTTAAGTAATTTAGAGAAGCAGATATGAACAACTTTCTCCTTCTTCAAGAGAAGGTTTAAATAAAGCCTCAGCGAAGAAACAAGAAAGGAAGTAGCATACTCTTCAGCTCCCTGGGCTTCACAAGTCACTTAGATCTGATGAAAGGGTCCTTCACTAGCAGCACTCTGCAACCATTTCTGAAAGCATCTGAAAGACCTTGGAAAAGGAAAGAGCCTATAGTTCTGTGAGTGCACACTTTAGTTGCACTTGTTTGAGAGGCAAAGGAAGATGGCACGTGCATGGAGAACTTACTCATGAGACTAGAAATCCTTTGTCAGATAAGAGATTGGCACTACTTGGGCCCACTGACAAGGGCTAATGATAGGCCTCCAGAATGTTATTTCTTCTCCCCATTTCCCCTTGCCATCCACCATCAGTATGCAAGGTGAGTGATGACCCTCCAACTCTCATGTTTTGATGCTGGTTGCTGACAGATACTAGCACACAGTGACAAACTGCAACAGGTTACTGATGACCAGTTATGGGGCGTGCAGATAGCAGCCATGTATTGGTGCATGACTGCCAGGTAAAAACAGCCCCAAAGGAATCTATACCTTTTCTGCATGGAAGCAAAAAGGAGTCTTTACATTTGATACAAATACCGTCCTCTTCCCCCATCACCTCCATGTTCTCATAAGCAATTATTAACATTGCACCATGCTTTATCATTGATCTTGTTGAAAGAGAGGCCACAATATCTATTAAATATGCCCCCCACACACTTGTTCCTTTCTTCATACATGGTTTTCCCCACCTACACCCTACTCAAGATGCACGTCTCCTTATGCTATGGTTCACAGCCTGTTTGGCAGTACATGGACAAGTAAGCTTCCTAAATTCACAGAAACTTATAATCCTTTTAATACTTTTATGAGCATTCTAAAATCCAAAGAGAATAGGGGCTTATTTCCATCAAAAAATTCCATTATACAACTCTGTTAATGAAAAAAAAAAAAAAAGCCATGTAGAAATCAAGTTTGTGTACTTATCATTTAAGTATTGCTCTTCACCCAAGTAACTCTCTAAGGCACTTTGATCAAAACTGGAACACACAAATGAGTGGAAATCAGCAACCAACCTAATATACATATCTATCTGTCTACCTATCTATCTATATTTCACAAAGTACATGACGCATAGTACAACCCACAAAATTCTATCTCCTTACAGAACATTTCAGAACATGTCCATTTAAACTTCATCTGTGCTTTGGCCAAACCAGGCCTATAAACTATACAGCTGTAACAGCTCAGCTCTAATTCTGAGCTACTACATCTTTTAGAGAAAATTTAGCTTCACTCCTGCAGTTCTGGACAGTAGGATACTCAAGTCTCCAGGTGACTATAATAAATATAGACATATATCATCTTTAAGAGTTGTGGAGAAATGTGGAATGCATCTTTAGTGTAGGGTATGCCTATAGACAGTTAGCATGAACAGGTCTGAGATATTTGACCTTGCTCATTGAAAACCAAGTCTCTAGAGACTTCATTGAATAAATGCTCATCATTTCTTAATATATATTTGCAGGCTGAGATTTTTCAAAATCCTTTATCTTTATCTGTTTGGTCGATTTCTATAGCAGCAAAAAAATTACCTTCCTGATTAAAATGTCATTTTTCTGCCAAGATCTTTGCATAAAAACCCAGCAGTGTCTCAGAAGGACTGTTAGATAATTTTAATGCAAAACCACACATTTTATCCAATTCTCATCCTCAGAAACACCTGGAATAATTTGTCTGAACTTTACAGAAAGAATCTTGAGGTAGAGCTGTAGGATAAGATCAAATAGATTTGGTGAAAATTATAAATGGATAAAGATAGAATGTGAAATTTCAAGGGAAGCCCATGCAAATAAGTTTTTCTAACTTGAAAAATCTACTTTCCAAACTAATTGCATTTTATAGACTGATTCAGAATTTAATAAAAGTCCACTGTTTTGCCTATCTGTTTTGGTCTCCTGAACAGCTCAGGCCATATGATTTCAACAAGTAAGACTCCTTTTACTGGAAACTGACTTGAAAACTTCAAACTCTAGAGTACAATTACAAACTCTGGAAATTGTTCCAATTGTTTCAATGATTAATAACTTACTGCTAAAATTTGTAGTTCTGAGTTCAAATTTATCTAGCTTCATGCTGAAAGCTCTAAATCATGTTTTGTTTTTTTTGTTGGTGGTGGTGTTTTTTTGTGTTTTTTTTTTTTTTTTTTTTCCTACAGAGAGAGCCCTTTGCTATCTGGAATCTTTCTCCCATATAGTTAGTTACAGGTTTTCAGTTTTGTTTTTGACTAATTGAACAGTCCTTTTCTCTTAAAGCCCTGGTGACGCGCTTGTTTCTAACAAGAAAAAAAAAAAAAAAAAAAACCACCACTTGCAGAGTACTTCCATTTGGAAGGCTTTTGTTTTTTCATATGCAAACACATACAAGAGTATGTTAAATTTAAAACAAAATGCATAAATTGACAAAGATATTTTCTATGTTCATAGCTGACTTCTCAAGTGAATTCAAAGCTTAAGAAATTAAATAGTTCATATGAGAGAAATGCATGATTTTTTTTGATGCCTGCTTTGGGCTCTGAACTGCTTTTCATGAATTTCATCTCAGAAAACTTTGTCAATTCAGTTTGAGATATTGCAAGACAATGATTTTTTCAGTGATTAATTTTTTGCATGTTTGTGGGCACAGCTGGTAAGTTTCAATTGTAATAAATGTTACATGAGTATGTGAATGCAACGTTGACTTTGCATTGGTTTTATTAAAGTTCAATTTATCTTCATAATTCCTTCCATGACTATTCAAAATTAGATTTCTGTACTAAGTTAATCAGTACACTGGAATATTTCCAAATGAGAAGAAATATATATTTGCAAATAACGCAACGTAAAATTCTTATTATTAACAGAATTGGCTTTTGCAGCAAGTGAATGAGATTCATCTGACTTTTATGTTCATTAAAAGTTTAAAAAAAAATTCTTCTTATAACCAAAGTCGTACTATCTTTTAATATTTCTGACAATGAGGTTTTTCATGGCTGGTTCAATGTGGGATTAATCTAATTAAACATACATTGTGCTTAAAAAATTGATAGAAATTCTAATTTAGCCAATTAAGTGGCTATGCAAGAAGAACAATATATCAGCTGTGACAAAAACTCACCTGTCTGTGGCTTTAATTAAAACAAAGGCCTGCAGTTGTTAATGCCCTCTCAAGTCACCGTAAGCATCTTCTGTTCTTTAAATAAGTATGATGTTCAATAAGGTCTTGGTTTTCTTAAATTTTCTTCTGTGTTTTTCATTTTCTCTCGGGTGTGATCTTATAGTCAAAGGTATGGTTTCATATAACCATATTCTATAATAGTTTAACAGGTTTAACCCATGACTTCATCTATCAAAGAAATTGCCTTTTTACCCAAGTCATCTTCCAGCTTTATCATTTTTCTTTCTCTCTCTAGTCCCAGAAGTCTTCTACTCACAGATGTGAAATAGTCAGTTCAGACACAATGAATGGTGGGTACTGCAAGATCTTATAAAAGAGGACACTTCCCTGAGATACTGAAGCTATGTTCAAACCTATTCAGGCTAGGAAATCACTGAATCCAAATGTTCCACCTTCCTAAATGACAACTAAATAATTCTGTAACAAGTGAGCACTTGCAACATCAGAGCTACTTGTAAGTGATCTGAAAATATTCTCAGTATGCTAAACCTACTCTTAAGCACAGTTCTGTGTCTGGTGAAGACTTGAGCAGAACTGACTTTGGTTTTAAACCATCTTAGGTGTGCACGCATTCCACTGCTCTCTTCAGACTGAGGTGTGCTCAAGAGTCCAAGCTGACATAGCCTGTGAATGCTAAGGTTCAAAATTAAGATGATTTGAATTATTGATTAAATCTCTTTGTCAAGTTATTCATTCCCTATTTCAGCCTGGGTCCTTAATCTTCATATGCATGCCACGTACTTGGCATCATTCTGTGTAACATTGAGACTGGCAGGCTACAAATAATATTCCTATTACATACTCCTATACTTACACAGTACAGCTCTATATACAAATTGCACTCCTATGTAAACTTATGTGCTTATTAATTCTGATGGCTTAGCATCAGAGGAAAGCAACTCATAGTCCAGAAGGGATGAGAGTCAGAGCCTGCATTTGCAAAGAACTTGCTCTCAGCCAGAACTCTGCTGCAGTGTGAGTATATGCTGGTAACCCTGTGAAGAGCACGCTGGGCAGTTCAGCACTGCTGTTTCCTTGCCCCCAACATGGCACCAAGTATGCTATTTTTAATATAAGAAATTAAAATGGCCTATTCAAAGGTGCAGAATCACCGAAAAGGCAAAAGCACTAGCTGGGAGTAAGTTTGCCACACCTTTCTATAAGCTGCATCAGTCCGTTACTAAAATAAATGTGTACATTTTTGAAATGCTCTACTATAAAGCTGTAAAGGATTCTGTGATCACGGCAAAAGGCTCTCTAGATGGCGAAAAGGATATGAGGAAGTCTATACTGTCTGGTCCAGGGACTATTGCAGATGGTATAAATGTAGCCTGAAAGTTTCAACTTAACTGCAGAGAGTGATGGTGCAGTGTGTACTGCAGGTACACTACAGGTGTGCCTAGTTCCTCTTTCCTTTCAATATCAAAAGTTTGGACATTGCTCAAAGTATGGTTTTTGTTTCATAAGAAAACTAGGATATGTATAATCACTTATCACTGTAATCTGCAGTAAGTATTATATCTACCCATCCATCCAATTTATGCAATGAGTCTTTGAGACATACTTTCATGTAGTGCTTTTAAATTTCACAATTTTTCATCTGATTAAATTATATTCCCATGCTTGCTTTTATAGGAGTATTCAGAAAGCCTGTCAGTTCCCTGGAAAGACTATTTGCTCTATCAGCTGGAGATCATACTTTAGATTTTTTAATTGATTTTTAGATTTTAAGGTTGAATTGATTAAAGCATGATTGAAAGGTAAAAATAGATTTAAGCACATCCTTTTTATATTCCTAAGCTTCCTTGATTTCTTGATTAGTTAACTATGACAGAAAATGTAATTGAAACATTGTATTAACTTTATATCTCAACGTTTATCGAAATGCTTTACTCTAAATAAATTTTGAAGAGGTTACATTTATAACCTGAAACTATAGGCACAGACAATTCAAATGTGAAATAACCCCAACATCAAATCATAGCCCTAGAATTAAGTATAACTGTCTCAGAGGATGTTTCCCATTATTATACATATTTTCATAATACTGATACATCATTTTAGTAACTGAATTCCCATTGTGATTTAAGACAGATGCTCCTAACTGCC
Organism: Anser cygnoides; assembly: GCF_040182565.1. Lineage (NCBI taxonomy): Eukaryota > Metazoa > Chordata > Aves > Anseriformes > Anatidae > Anser > Anser cygnoides. Next base: position 88,634,900 of record NC_089874.1, read on the forward strand.
ATCCCTCATCATTAATTTAATCTATCAGGTTCCAATTTGTCTAGAACAGCAAAGAATCCAAAGTATATTCCAAGCTATTTCTACCTAACTCAATTTCTATATTAATAAATCCCCTAGGTTTCAGTACAGTTGCACAGTCTGCAAAGATGTTCTTCCACAAAGGGCAAAAAGATTATGGGAAGACCATAAGACTGTTTTGATTTAGAGATTTATATTTAATTATTTACTTTAAACTGATCTTACCCAACACTTCACCAAGGGCATGCCACCTACTGGAAAGTGATCAAGTTCACTTGCGCAGTAATTCATCACGTCATCCAAGACTTCATAACAGACTGTAAATCCGCTCTCAGGCTGTTACAGTCGTGGAGCTCAACAGGTCAGCTTGAATCACTTTGGGTGCATAAGGTTGTGAATGAAAGGTGGAATAAGAAAAGTTTGGGTGCATGAACAACCAGTTACTGACTCCCAGCTTCCCAGCAGATGTGTAGTTGTTTTGCCAAGCTTCAGGAACATGTTTCTTCATTCTTCTGCTCTGTGTCACATTTCCAGTTAAATTTGTCACTTCGTCATTCAACAGGAGTCTTTCATTCAACTTCAGCAAGAGTCTTTCAGACTTCAGTTTTCTTCTTTTCCCTGGCTATGCAGTTCTTTTCTTACAGTTTGCCCCAGGTGAGATAGATGTGCATATATCACAGCTTACTACTACTTTGTCTCTCAGCTCCCTGTGGGAGCTCTGGGAGCTCCAGCAAACCCATGCAGAGTCTCCAAGGCACCAGCGCTTCCCTGTGCACCATGCCATCTCATCTCAGAAAGATCAGCCTTGAAACAAGCCTTTCACCTTTTTCTGCATAACCTGAAGTTGTCTCCTCAGCAAACTCACAAGAGATTTTGCAAAAAGAAACACTATCCATTCTTCTTCTTCCATAGCAAATGTTCTTCCAGAGGTTTACCCAGGTCTGCAATATTCTATTGTTTGCAATGATTTCATTTTGAAAATGAACAGCTGTGTAATGAGGGAAATCAGGAATTTTGCTAATTTGGGAGGCAGCAGTGGAAAGGTGTTGTGCTAGAGATGTTTGTGGGATAAGTTTAGTAACTCAGTGTTTAAATACCTTATAATTAACACTGCTGATATTTTAAATTGGTATACTAGCTATTATCTCATACGAGAAAAGGACTAGTCACTTCTCTGAGATAACATCTCATACTACTTCTGAGTATGAGCTTTCAGAAATGAGTGGGCACTGCTACAGATTTCCGTGTTTCTAACTCAGTGAGCAAAGAGTTTAATGAAGTGCTAATATAACAGATAAATGGACTGGGTTTTGGAGATATAACAAATCAGAAGCATTCCTACTGGAATTAGCAAGGTACCAGTGTAAAATCAGGCATAGAGAATGTTTCATCTTGGAAATCTGAGAAAACAGATATTAAAGGGAACTGATCTTAAAGAGAAGAATAAAAATCAGTTTTACTCTTCACTGATATGTAAAGTCCAGAAAGTTTTAAGACTTTTCTCTAAGAAAAAATTATTTTGCAAAGATAATTATTTCAATATATGGCTAGTGATAATCCACAGAAATGAGTGCACAAATCAATAGAAAGAGAAGTTTTAAGGGAAATGGTTCAATACTTATGGAAAACATGAAAAATTAATGGAATAATTCATTCATTTTTCCCCTTATTACCATTTAGATGAGCTCAAAGTGAGCAGTTAGCACAATAAAATGTGATTACTTTTTAAACTATTCAGAAAGATCGGAGTAAATGGCAGTGTCTAAGTATCATATCACAAAGTATTTAGAATGCAATTTTTGGTGTGAACTTATTAAATAGTATGCCTGTATAACAGATGTTTTAATGATGAGAAAAGATGAAAAAAGTGCTAAAGATTAGTTTCCATTTTCAGGGGAATGAGAAGCCTTATATTTTGCTTTTGCAGCAGTAGCGATGTCAGAACTCAGACTTTCATCAAATATATCATAATATATGACACAGAGTTTGAAGTTCCTTTCTCTTGAAAGCACACTATTATGAGATTATTTTAGCTTTCACTTTTGAAGCCAAAAAAAAAAAAAAAGTTGAAAGTATCCTCTAAGAATCTCTAACAGCACATACCAGAGAATTTTTTTAATCACTTGTTTTTTAAGACCCTTATTATTTCATGAACCCCAATTTATTATTTCAGATTGCTTGCCTATTTTAGCTTTATAGGAAACACAGACTCCATCAAAATATAAACACAACTTTAGGTCTAAAAGTGAGTTTCATACAGTCCAAAAAAGACTATAGCCTATGTAATATCAGGACAGTCCTCCCTGTGATGATATACTTCAAAACAGCTGGTGTTATGATAGCATCATACTTGTGAGGTCACTCTCAGTACCTCTGAAAGGTCATGATGATATGGGGAGGTTCCTGAGGACTGGAAGAGAGCAAATGTCACTTCTGCATTCAAGGAGGGCAAGAAGGAAGACCCAGAGAACTACAGCTCAGTCAGTTTCACCTTGATCTTTATGAAAGTCATGGAGCAGCTAATCCTGAAAACTATTTCCAGACACAGGAAGAATGAGAAGGTGATCAGGAGCAGTAAATATGGATTTATGAGGGGGTAATCATGCTTAATCAACCTTTTATGATGGGTTCATGATCTTGGTGGGTAAAGAAAGAACAACTGATGTTACTTATGTTAACTTTTGTAGAGCTTTCAGCACTGTCTCCTGTAACATCCTCACAGTCAAGCTGATGAAGTACAGGCTAGAGAAGTGTACAGCAAAGTGGATTGAAAACTAGCTGAACTTTCAGGCTCAAATGGGTCATGATCAAGGGCACAAAGTCCAACTAGAGGCCAGTCACTAGTGGTGTGCCCCAGGCATTGATATTGGGTCCAATCCTGTTTAGCATCTTTGTTAATGAGTTGGATGGTGGACAGGGAGCACCCTCAGCAAGCTCACAGATGATACAAAGCTTGGAGGAGCAGCTGATGCTACCAGATGGTTGTGCTGCCATTCAGGGGGACCCAGAGAGGTTGGAGAGATCAACAAACAAGAACCTTATGCAATTCATCGAAATGAAATGAAATGGGGTAAGAATAACCCCATGCACAACAGGAATAAATACATACTGAAACAACCAGGTTATTAGCTAGCGGCTAGTTGGCTGGAAAGCGTCTTTGCAGAGAAGCATTCCTTAAGCTCCAGTAATTCTATAAATCACAGAGCTTAGTTGGAAGAGCAACATGGTGAGATGCAAGCAGTTAAGGAGACTTTTGGTGTCTGTCAAAGACAACTTCTTGATAGAAGCACTCAGTGGTCTAAACAAGGGTGATGCAGAGTTGGATCTGCTATTCACTAACAAGGAAGCGTTGCTGACTGGGGTGAAAGTTTTAATGACAGCTGACACAAATTCTGATGAGGAGGTTGAAAAGAAGATGGAGCCAGGTTTTTGATGGTGGGAGTACCACAGACAATGTATGTGCATATGCTAAAATGAAAGAGATTTAAACTGGCTGTAAGGAGACCCTTTTTCACCATGAGGACAGTCACCTAGTGCAACAGGTTGCCCAGAAAGCTTATGCAGTCTCCATCTTTGGAGAATTTCAAAACAAGACCGGATTAAGCTCCAGTTAACTCGACCTGACTTCATTTCGCTGAACCATCTTTGAGCACTAGATTCAAATATACGACCTCCCAGTTAGCCACCAGATTGAATTTCTATTTCAGAATTTATATATGTTTCTATTATTTTGTTAATGAAAAATGACCTTTCAGAAGGGAAGAGTAGAGCTACAGAAATTTTTAAAAATTCATTTTTTTAATTAATAATATTCATTGCATAAATCTCCCATACTCTGGCCACTGTATTTGACAGATAACTCATTAGTCATTTTTCCCCATATTATGAAGGTGAAATTATGTTGCTATTTATTTCTGTGTGTTCCCAGTCATGCAAATTTATTTAAATAGCTTTAAATATATTAAAGAAAACAGTTGTTATCTGTGCTGACCTTGTAGCACGCATCATCTTTTAGATATACAGTTCTGTTACATTTTTAAGAAATCAGTCAAACATTATGCAAATTACCTTGTGTTTCTGATTATTTAGAACACTCTACTGTGAACCTGTTTTCCTGCTTTGCTTCAATTAACGTCTGTTTAAGAGATTATTTCAGCCCTCAGAATTTTGTTCTAGGCTGTACACAATACTTTTCAAACTTTGGACTGAATTTATCAACCCAGTTTCTGAGCTGTTCATTTAAAAAGGATGATGGTTGGATGCTGTGTGCACTATTCTAAATGGTTAAAAAAATTGTTTCTGGTGATACACAGTATTTGAAATGAAGAGCAAATAATATTTATCCTACTGCTAATATTTCAGATTTCTTAAAAAGTTCACAAAGATTATTGAAAGAATGTACCTGAAGAGCTGGATTCTGGCACTCTCCTGTCATGTTGGCATGGTACAGAAGGAATACCAGGAAGTGTGGGAAACTTTATTGTATAAATTTCCTCAATAAAAATGGGATTCGTTATATTCTAGCCTGAACGTCCACAGCCAGTATTAAAAATATACAGGATTTTTTAAATGTTTTTTATCTGTTTGTTTTGTTCCTCATAAAGGGCATGGCATGTGAGGTTGAAATAATGAAATCTTAATGAACGTTTTTCACCAGTAGGGTTTACATTCACCACCAGGCAGCACGAAGAGAACCAGGGGAAGCTGCTAGAAAGGGCGGTACCACCGAGAAGACATGAAGTGCGAAGGGACAATTATAGTTTGGGAGACTTTCAAGGCTGTGCAGTGGGAAGCAGAAGATGTCTGTTTCTTCAGAGAGTGCAGAAAAGGCACAGCACTTGCTCCCACTCTTGAAGATCAGAAACTTCTTTAAAATGTTATCTTAGCCTGTGAAGACAGCCACAGAGATCTGCCAGAGATGTGGGGAATAAAGGCGTTCCCTGGCAAAGTGCTGCAGTAAGCTTGGATGTATGGCATGCCCTTGTATAACATATATTCTTAAACATCTGAAGTGGAATTAAAAGTTTCAGCTCCTTCTAGCTTAAGAGCAAATACTGCTAATTATTTGAGCTAGCAATCTAGAAACTGAGCAATGCTTTTCGGTGAGCATGTGCCTCCAAAATATGCCAGTAGAATATTTTACTGTCGTGACCATTTTTGTTGTCTGTGCAGAAAACAAACATGAAAGGGCAGCTTAAGGCACAGTTGGAAGGTCTCTTTAATTACTGCTTTTGGCAGAATTTATTTCCAGAAATGTTATCACAGAATTGGAAATAAAAATGTCTCCTGGCACCACAAGAGCATTTTCAGATATCACTCTCAAATGTGACACTTCTGAACAAGTTGGAGGAAAAATAAAAAGAGAGAGAGAGAGAGAATATTGTGCCCACTGACATCTAACAAAATACTATAACACAAAGAAAAAAAATTTACACGAGATACTTTCTGTATCACCACCACTTACAGTACAGAAACAAACCTTAATCCCTCAAACACCCCTGCTAAACTATTAAGGCACAGTCAGATTGCTTCAGTTTGTGCCAATTCATTATATTTTTTAAATTTCTGCCTTTGAACATGGACAAAGTGCCTAAGGCTTCTCGCTGTGGACCTCTTAGCTTTTGTCTCTGCTGTCAATAGAGAAGACTCAAGTCCCTTTCAGACTACAACTAAGTCCAGGCAGGCCTTGTATCATGCAAGATACCAGATAAGGAAAGGCTTGTACAAGAATGTAGAGAAAAACGAGAATCCAGCAACTGTCAACTACCTCCCAAAACTTATAGCTAAGCTTTCTTTCAGCAGTCTGTGAGACTCCTGTGACAGGTTGTGAGGACATCTGCAAACATACTGTGCTCTCAACTGCTCTTTGAACTGCTCCGTAGGTACATTAATATACATCCTAAGCACTTTCCTTTCCTCTCTGATCTTAGCATCTCTGGAAATGCTTTCTGTTATTAAAGTACATTTCTTCCCAATATGCTTCCCAGTGCTTATCTCGCCATGATTTGTTGATGGGTGGAGGTCCCAGATAGTGGTGTGTGGTGGTTTTACCGTGCTAGGCAGCTGAACACCACAACCGCTCTCTCCCTCCCCCTCCTTAGATGAGGAGGGGAAGAAGTAAAGGAAAGAACAACTCACGGGTTGAGATAAGGATGATTTAATTAAAGGAAAAAAAATAATTATAAAGGAAAGATTATTATTAATTAAACAATTTAACTAAACAATTTAACTAAACAATTAACAATTTAACTAAAGGGGAAAAAAGGAAAGGGGAAAAGGGAGGGAGAAAGGGAAAACTAAACAAAACAAGTAAAGGCTATGTGGAAGTGCAGAGGAAAGAAATTACTCTCTACTTCCCACAAATGAGCGATGCTTGACCACGTCCTTGAAGCAGGGCCTCAACGCATGTAGCCGGTGTTCGGGAGGAGGACAGACGTTTCCACAAGGAGAGCCCACCCCTCCCTTCTTCCTCCTTTTTCCACCTTGTATTGCTGAGTGTGACATCACATGGTATGGAATATCCCTTTGGTTGGTTTAGGTCAGCTGCCCTGGTGATGTTTCTTTTCTCACATCTTTGCCCACCCCCAGGGGAATTAGGGAGAGTCCTGATGCTGTGCCAGCACTGCTCAGCAGCAGACACAGCACTGGTGTGGTACCATTGCTGTTTTAGCTACGAGTGCAGAGCACAGCACTGTATGGGCTGCTGCAGGGAAAGTTAACATCCCAGCCTGACCCAGTACATGGTGCCTGATGTAATCCTCTGTGATGTTTGTGATTCTGGCTCAGCACATGGGCACCGGATGAGGCAGAGCATACTGCAGGTGGGTGAGGAGGATTTCGGACCTCGAGACAAAAGGCAAATGTTTGTAGTAGGAGGTGGTGAACCTGGGGCTGGATTTCTGGCTTGGGCAAGTGAGACCTGTGATAAAAAAGTGGGAAAAGTGGGGAGGATGAGTGTGGGGTCCCGTTTTACATAGGTAGGTTCTTACGGCTCCAGAGACTGGGGCTGGAGCTTCTGCTGCCTCAGGTACAACCTCTAGGCCAATCTATTTCCCCGGCAGGTAGGTAGCCAGACCTGGATCAGTGTTTATGTTGACTGAAAACAACATCAGAGAAAAGTACAATCTCTTTACATGCTGTACTATCCAAGTAGAGTTCTTTTCAAAATTACAGGAAAAGAGGAAAGAAAAAAAGGAGAAACAAGTTGCCAACAGAGTACTGGCATCAGTGAAATGCTTTATGGAAATACAGACATGCTACCCACCCATTGCTAAGGTTACCAGCTTACTATCCTGTTGTCTTCACACAGAAGCTGGCAGTAGAAGCTGGGTTTTGTGAAAGAAGGGAATAATGCTTTCAGATATTTTTAAATCATCTCATCATTCTCATCTTCGTTCTTGAAACCTTCTTTATAATTTAAGCTAATTACAAAATAGAGAGTGACAACCATACAAATCATGGATAAATAAGGGTCCTGGACAGTTAAGGGAACTTCATAAATAAGGTCCATATCCCTCTGTATGGTTTCGTAAAAAGCTTTTCTCTGCATCTCTATATGCCAGTACTATTCAAACTGATGTGGGCATGTTATCTCTGTTCTCTTCAGTTATCTTCAGATCAAATGTGGACTGAATTTCTTATAGGTGAAAACACTGTTTTAGCAAATAAATGGAGAGACGAATAGTCTTTTTATATCTAAAACCATGAATATTATTCTATCCTAAAATATACTGCCACAAATACTTTAATTCTTCAAAACAGAATCTAGACTAAGCTTTTCACTAGCTTTATTGGCTCTTAAGATTCATCTTTAAAAATTACGCCAATAAATTTAGAAATGCATTAGATGCAGTTACCATAATTAGATTTTACAACATTTGGAATGCTTTGTCAAAAGACTTTTGAGGATCAAAGACATTTATAAAAGCTCTATTTCAAGTGTAATCCAATCTTAATAATGAAAATGATAACAACTGAGAAATGAGGAGGTAGAGAATATAGATGAGCATAAAAGGAAACAGATTGGGGTCTTTCTCAACATACTTTTCCAGGTTTTTAATAAGTTAAAAAGTTCTCGTCAATGCCTATGCTTTTGTTACTTTGAGTCACATTGTGATCCATGCAGAATGCAAGCTACGTTCTGGTGCCATGAATCATTGATGTCTATTATAAAATTATAGTCATATTAGCTCACATTTTACTATGACCCTTTATACCAGAAAACAAATAAGACACCCCATTAGAAGACAGGTGTGTTACCTGCTGTCTTTGCTAACCCAAGAGACTGACAGTTCTGCAGCAAGAAGTAGTAGCTGCATGACACTCAGAAAATGTATGGAATATTGCAGCCGTAAGTAGACAGGGGTGTCTGCAATTTCAAAAGTCTTGCTTGCACCTGGCCTTTTAACTATCCTTCTGCTGCATTGGCCATGCTGCAGGTGTAGGAGAAATAGAAGAGTACACTCTTTTACAGTTCTGAATACCAGAAAGACTGACTGTTCCATCGCAGGGCACAGGGAGTACTTTCCCGGAATTCTCAAAGGAGACTTGCCTGCAGGCATCTCATCTGCAGAGGAGCAAAGTGATAGAGATAGCAATAATATTTGATAGCATCTTACCACTAACTTGTTCATCTTAGTGTTCTGCTTTTCATGTTTGGCTCTGCTACAGAGCTCTGAAATATTTAACTGCCTTATACCTAAAAGCATCCAGCCTGGTGTTAAGTGTCATAAATGCAATACAAATTGTAAATAATCATTGTATATCTCAAAATGTAAATATTGGATTGCACCTTGCTTAGCATTATGGGAAGCAAATGTCATTAATTTTCTATACAGCTAACCTAAGACACTGCTTTACCTCAGTGATTCACATCAGCACTTCCAAAGGCAGAAAATTCGACACAGTGATCTGCAGCATGTGAGACACTTCCATGTATTTCTGAGCTCAGCAGCCACCACTGTCCCAGAATGCCCCCTCATCTTCTCCTTCTCGGGGATTAATGTAATGCATTTAACCATTTTCTCCTAGCATACTCATGCAGTCCTATGCCTTTTCTTAGCAAAGTTTGTTATTAGTCCTGGTGGTTTTTATTTACTTACCACTAAGTGGTATAACTGAGATCATAGGATAACAGAAACACTTAAACTGGAAGCAATTCTGGGGTCTTCTGATTCAAGCACAGTTCCAAGCAAGATTATTCAAGGCCAGTTCAGGTTCCTCAATGCCTTGAGGTCTGAACACCTCTAAGGGTGCTGATTCCACAACCTCCTTGAGAAACCTCTTCCACTAATTAAATGTTTTTATGGTGAAGAATTTTTTCATACATCCGTTCAGAATTTTCCTTGTAAGTGCTGCTTCTTGACTTTTCTCTGTTGTGCTTGTGAGAAGTCATGCTTCCCATTCTCTACAATTCCCCTTTAGGTGATAAAACAATGGACCATTCATGCAGAGAGAAAAATAAAGAAAAGGAGACTATTGATAAAAGAAGTAACTGTGAGCATCTTTAGTCCTGATTTCACAGGTAAGAGTTGTTCTGCTCGAGTTTTTGCTTAGGGAAAAAAATAATAATAATAATAATAATGCAAGCAATTATTAAAATAACATGTTTCTTTCTCTTTTTCATTAATCACTTGTCTTCCTGTACATGTAATCTTTGTGCAAATCTATCAGATCTCTCATCAAATCTCTCTTCCAGATTCATTGCTGCACTAAGTTCTATCAAATAGCAAGCTGGTAAGATTAATTCTTGTGCTTTGAATTCTGATAATATTTTCTCAAGGGAAAAAGATAATTCAGATTCTTTTTTTTTTTTTCCTCTTTTCTCTTGGATAAGCTGAAAACATAGTCTGATCACACATGATAAGACTGAGAATTATGAGCTGGGATTTGGAGATAGCACTACATTGTATTAGCATATTTTCTGTCTGATGAGAGGTCAGAATAAGAAACTACTGTTGAATCAAAAGGAAGCATCTCCTTAGGAAGAGAAAAAAGGAAAAAAGAAGAGGGAGATTAAAAAAAAAAAAGAGAGAGAGAGAGAGAGAGAGAGAAAGGAAGTTCCCTTCAGTTATAATTCAGCCTCCTTGGGGATTTTTTTCACTTTCTTTATCTCACAGGTTGAAGAATGTACAGTTGCCTCCAGATGAGAAGGTGAAGATAGCCTTCAGTGGAATAAAAAGAGGTATTTAATGAACTCTGCTGATGATATCCTTGGTAATAGAACAATGGATTACAATCATATGCCTTACTTGCTTTGTATTCACAGGAGCTCCACTTACTAGTAGAATTTAATGTTCTACTAGTAGAAAATTAGGTTATCCATCCTGAAAGCACTTTCTAAGTCATAGGAAGAGTAAAACAGACAGACAGGCAAACTAGCAAAAGTGTTTTGCTCTTGCATTGCTTTTGTTGTTGTTTTCTTTGTTTGTTTGTTTTTATAAAGGAGTTATACACAATACTCAGTTTAGATGCCAAACACTGAAATACTCTGTCTATGAACTGATGCATGATACCACCTCCCCACAAGGTCTTGGAGCTATTCTCCTTCAGTATGCAAAAGGATGAAAAGTGTCATGGGGGAGTGGTATGACAGCGCATATGTTTCTCACTCAAATTACCTACAGCATCATTCCTCCAATGTACAGTGTAACAATTCCATATCACAAGAGGCATTCTACTCCTCAAAGCCTTAAACGACATGCCCTTTCAAAGTCTGCCACGTAAACAGTATGATTTATGTATTTCATAAAGGATCTGCTAACTCTCTTCCTATTCATTCTGTTGCACAGTTGTTCTGCACCAGAAGGGGTGCAGGATTCTTTCTGGATCTCAGTAAGAAAGGCACAGCAACAAATGGAGTAAAAAAACTGCAATAACAACAACAATGACAATAATAAGTATTATTATTATATTATATTATTATGCAAGAGAAAGAGGAAGAAAAATACAGAGACTGAGTAAATAAAACATCCCTTCAGAAGCTGGGTACCCTGCTCTTGTGCAGTGTTGGCTGGGCCCCAGATACATAGCCACAGCACCCTGTGCAGATCCCATTTGTGGTGAGGTTCACTCTCACGCAGTACCATTAACTCCTTTTACCTAATGTAGAAAACAAAACTAGGCATCTTGTTTCAACAGTTCTCTTTCTTAATGATCTCCAGAACATGGCTAGGTAAATGTATAGGACCTGTGTCCTATATATCATATAGTACATATATCCTTATAGGTGCTTATCCAGAGCCTTCCATTGCATATCCAGAGCCATCCATTTCCCTGTTCAGTTATATACTTAGGGTTATGCAGCAATTGTTCATGTGAACGTAGGGATTTCTCGAGTGCAGTCCCCAGTATGGCTGTCAGGGCTTGCTCAAGGTCACTGACTCCTCAAACACAATATCTTCCACAAGACTGCCAGTGCAACAGTATTTCTTTTTTTCTTCCATTGGGGAGCTAAGACAGAAAGGTACAAAAGAAGAGATTGTGATAGGATGACAGTATGTCACAACTGGTGTATCTTTCCACTCTGGAAAGTCTAATGGTGCCTACAGTTCTCAACTTTTATCATTCTTTGTCTGTCAAAAACCACCTGTGAAATGATTGCTGATTTAAATAGAAGATAACGCCAGCTGTTGATACTAGTACTTTCATCATCTAAATGTGACATCACTAAAGTTTCATCACTAAAGTGACAAACCGATATGCAAGAGATCTACTTATGATGGACTCTGTGAGAGCTGCGCATTTTTATGCATAAAACAGAAGAAAGGTGTATAAATGTCATAGAATGAAATGTTATGTGTAGAGTAAAGCAGACAATGTTAAGTACAAATGTTAATATTTTCTGGAAAAAAATCCACTTTATTCTCTTAAATATTCAACATATTGCACTAGATGTATCTGCCTTACAGATAAAACAGGACAGTATAATAACAGAGGCAGTATAACTGCCAGAGTTTGAAGGTGTGGTATGATCAAGGTCATGTGAGACCCACATCAATCTCCTGGATGAGGAAATTAAATGCTAATTAGTAAGCTTGGTATGCAGCTTTGCCTCTTCTGTGGTTGTGAAAGGATGCTTTGCAAACTACAAGGTGAAGTTACTGGGAGGTGAAAATGCATTTATATTGCTCTATTCTTGGATTCCTTAACTGAGACTGTATTGCCTGACTTACTTGTTTATTATTATTATTTATTTGCAACTGTACCAAGTGCTTGCACTTCAGATGAGATCAATAATGCAGCTTCTCAGAACCTGTGAGGGCTTCCTTCCCCTCAGGGGTGCTGTGAAGATACAATAGCAATATCTCATGCATGTTCATAATATTGTGACGAGTTCCAGACAAAAGCTTGTATGGGAAATATTTTTTTTTCTTCTGAATTATTTCTGAATGGTGTATAGTAAACAAGTTCTCATTGAAAAATAAGGGAGGAAAAAAACAAACAAAAAACAGGACACTGAAGAGGCATTTGCTTAGATTGTCTCCAGTTGGTCTATACACTGAAAGAGATAGGATGACTACAGGAAATATATAATGAATTTCTAAGGCTCTCATTGGACCGGTTCAACTTCAGGGTCCAAACTCTCAATATTTTCTCTTCCTAAGCCATAATTTGTGTAGTATTAGTGATTATATGTCATACATATTCCTAATTCCATGCAATTCTGCATAAATATTTCCTGTCTAAACTTCCTCTGATGTGAACTGGGCTCTTGCAATTTTAAAGATGTGTTCTGTTGCCATTAGGAGACAGAAATGCATAAAAAAATTCTCCTCTAACTTTGCTGCTGACCTGCAGGCAATCAATATGAACATTTCTCTTGTCCTTTGTTTTTCATGAGGAGGTGCTGGTTTTGTATGATCTCAATAAGAAGTTACTCAGACTCTGAAAGTATTCCTCCTTGGAGCTAACACTACTTAAAAATAAATACATAGATAGATAAATAAAAAATAGTATACATTACCTTAGTCTCTTCAGATGCTTGGAAGCACAATTTATGCAGCACTCAATGGGCTTCTCTGATCAGGACACTGCATGCCACACAGATCCCATGCATGGAGAAATTACCCAACATTCTGGTATTTTGAACTTTTACAGGATTATGCAAAAATATATATATATTTTGTTTTGTAAAAGGAAGTTCATATGAAAACTTCTTGCTGTACTTCTAGATAAAGGCAAGGACAACAGGTAGCATAATTGCCAGTATCAGGCCAGAACTGCCTGCAGGCAGAATCCACATAAACCACAGTGAAAAGCAGAAAGCAGTAAAAGATACTTCCATGAAATCATGCAGAGGAAAAACACTATCCAAATAAATGATGAAATGGCTTGACATTGGTATGTTTGATGTTGCCTAAGATCAAGTTAAATATAATAAAACCTTTACATGAAAAATTTCTTGGTAGTTTCAAAAAGTCTCAGGGTCCTGCAGGTACCGATAGTCCTTAGCAGCACTCATCAGCTTCAGCTGTAACCTCCACCCACCCCTTCTGCTCATGGACCCAAGCCCATTTAAACTCAGTCCTGGGCTGTAAGTTTTTTCCTGACCCACAAGGGTCAGGGAAAAGTTAAATATGAAAACCACATTAGGTCTCAAAAATGACTCACCGCCATGTCCTGTTTGGTTCATGGTGTTCCTTAATGCAAAATATTCATCCTCAAGAGATGTATTGGTCAGATCAGAACTTACAGTAGTCAAGAAGTTCTAGATTAGAATTTTGAAGATCACCAGAGGTCAGGGAGGAAGGTGCTTTTACTTTTGTGACTTTGAAGGAGATTTTGAATACCATATGAAACTGCACTTTATGAAACTGGAGTGTACTTTAAGCATAGAAAAGGATCCAGTGCATGCTTTGATATTATTCAATCACGTTTTTTGTGCCTCGATCCTTATAGAATTTAATTAGTTAAAATAAGTGGATGGGCATCTCATTTACTTAAATATATATAAGTAGTTATTCTATGTAATTTTCACAATTCATAACAGCTGCAAATCTAGTTAGCAGGCGGTCTGTACTTCAGTCTACACAGGATATGTATTTCTTTCACTCTTTGACAGGTAACTTTGCTCTTATTAGATGGCTCAGATGGTGGACTGTTAAGATTTACTGCTCCTTGCAGAAACCTGGCAGTAATAACCACAGAAAGCAAAACAGACAACTTCCATTGCCTGTACCTGAAATATTTTCTTCTTTATGCAATTCATGTGAATTCTTTGTTATAAAAAATAGGTTATTTAGACAGAGGAAGAAAATTATCATGTTATTCTATTATCATAATCTTCTGTTTTTAGAAGAAAAAATAATTGAAAAAAAAATCATATTTTTTTCTAAATAAAACAAGGTGGTTTCTATCTGTGCAATCTGTGAAGGCATTATTCAGAGTCAGGATTCTTTAATGTGAACTGTACGTTGGGACAAAATTTCTCAGTTTAGGATGACATATCCTTCTTTTTGAAGTAAAAATAGCAGCTGATAATATTTATCTAACATTTATGTAATATTTATTTACATTTTCTTCCAACTTTCTTTGGCCAATACCACAGAAAATTCTTAAGTAGGGCTGTGACTACTATGTGATGACATCTACAAAGCACAGAAAAAAGTTAATGGATACCTTCAGTTCACAGGATCCCATTCAAAGAATTATAGAATACTTTGGGACAGAAGGGACCTAAGAAGCACATCTAGTCCAGTCTCATCCTCTAAACAGGACTAGTTTGCATGTCATATCAGGCTGGGTCTCATCACTTTCGAGAAAGCTCTTCAGAAAGCTCTCAGGGACTGCAGAGGGGAGAGTAAGCAGCCACTGTGAGCCAGAATGAAATCCTGTGGTATTGTGTAAAGGACGAAGCACCCAGCTGCCAGTGAGGAAATGCTTTGTGCAGAAAATCACTTTATCTCTCAGTCTGGAACCTCAAGGGAGTCTTACAAAACACTGTACACAGATGCACCTGGGAATTAAATGTGTAGCACTAGGACATCAAAACCCTTGGATTCAATAGAGACACTTGTTATGGCATGTTATAGCCTCTCTATCCCCACCTCCAACTTTTTTGTGCTCCACAGAGTACAAAAACTCTCTCTCCATCTCCCCCTTTCCCTCCAGCACTAATATCCTACCTACTCTGAAGACTCTAGATACTTATCCTTTCAAGGTTAGCCTGACAAGTAGCTAGCTTCAGAGCAAGTGTTCTGAACTCACAGTCATATCTGAAGTCTGCTGCTCCTGGAGAAGGAATTGCCTGCTCAAAGTTCATCTATTTTTTCCTTATTATACCACTTCCTCTAGGAAGATATTACTACCTATAGGCTTTATCTTGATGATATTTCTAGAATATTAAATTTATAACGAAATGCAATATTTTGTGGGTTTTTTTTGTTTGTTGTTTTTTGTTTGTTTGTTTAGCATCCACATGGGATGCAGCTGGAATGTCAGAACTCCAGTTTTGAACAATGCTCTGATATTTTCCAAATTTGGTTATGGCAGGCAGTAGCCCAGTGCAGCAGATGATTTTAGGCAATAATCCCAGATCATGCCAACTTAGTCTGCCCCTGAACCTCTAAAATACTTCCAGCTGCCTTGTGTACATATGTAAAAGTCATTAGCTAGTTTAAAACTTTGGCCACACAGGAATATTAAGCAAGTACTCAAAATCTGAACCCAGACTCTCAAGTACCCAGAATATTAACCTTCGGTATAATAACTCCTTAATTATCTTTCTTTCCCATGAAAATCTGTTGGATAACAAGTGCAGGTATCTTGTTTTTCACAGACAGTGAATTGAAGTGGTAAATAATACTCATTTGATACACTAAAAGGCACAAATTTGACTTCTTGCAGTTCACTTGTTTTATGGCTTACAAGTAAAAATTGAAATAGTGTATTTTCACTTCTGTTAATTCTATTTACTTAAAACATCAGGTGAGATTTTTCAGTGATATTCTGACACAAGAAAGGAAAATAAGGAAACAACATACAGTGGTATTATTATTTTTGATATGCATTTTCTTTATGCACAAAGAAATAGCATGTGGTTTTAATATGAATCTTAATGAATCTAATTTAAAAAGAAAAGAAATATGGATACCTTAGCTGTATTTATGATGACCAGGCAATATGGCAAATCTATGGTACAATTAATAGCTGCTTTATTTACTTAAGGTTACCATAAGCCCAAAACTGAATGTCAATGTATAAATATGTATGGGAATTGTTGTGGTAACCCTCCTTTTTCTGAATATATGCAAACAAACTACGTTAATAAAGAACACAGCTTTCAATTACTCATAAGATGTTTAGAGGAACTCTAAGGATTTTATGACAATCAACAAGTAAGAAAACAGGAAAATCAGAGTTACACTTAAAAGAATTCCAAAAATATTTCAGGATATGGTTCAAGTACCCACACTTCCTTGGCTGTCCTTTAGTGACTATTTAGTTATGACAAATGAACTGTAATTCTCAAGGAATCAAACATTTTTCAGTGGACTAGGGCAGCAGGATCTGGCTTTTCCCATGAGGCTTTTCACAAGTGGGAGAGAGTACTGTTGTAAGAAAGACAAGCCTGCTCACACTGCAACATTTGCAGAAAAAGAATAGCTCTGATATTACACAGCTCTGATAAAAAAAAAAAATCAAGAAACTCAGCCAACATTTCCTTCTGATGATTGACATAGACCATGCAAACCATTTTTGGGATGATCCATTCTCCAGCTTCTTTGTCAGCATAGAGACAAGTGGAAATGGGATGCAGCTCCCTAAAAACTGGACATGTTTTCAAAGGTTTCTTTTCCCTTTATGTATACACAGAAACAGAACATATGAGACAAAGGATGATGACCCTACAGGTACTTTTCAAATAGCTCAGAGGTTGAAAGAAGTTATTGCACTTCTTGCATACCTTCTTTCAAAATAAATGTGAATGCAATAAACAGCCATAGCCCTATTTCAGGTTACACATTACTGCTACAAGTATCAGCAAGAAACAAAGTTATGTATAGCAGCAAACCAAATACCTTCCAGATTCATAGGAAACTGGCCAGGCAAACATAAATTTCCTACCATGGAATGAAACAAAATGAACAGTGATTAGGGAAGATAATATCAGTATAGGAAGTATTCGTGCACAAAACTTCCCTCATAATCTTATTTATTCATGTCCATTAAAATTATTATAAAATTTAGGTATTATAGGTTTTAATTTTAACAGTGACATCAGCAAGTTACACGTTGCTGTTAAGCATTCAGAAAGGCAGAAATTAAGGACAGCATCAAAGGAATATTCAAAGATCTATCTTCCTCTCTAGACAGAAGTTCAAGAATGATGCAAGTGTTTTCTAAGACTATTTGCTCACTTAAATTAACTTATTTATTCTACATATCCATGAAATGAAACGAGAATCATCCTGTGCCAAGGTACTTCTCTCATAAGTGAAACCAATATACAATCTTCACTTTACTGGCACTGAGAAACTAGAGTAGCGTTCATCTGTTTCCTTCTTGTTTCACTTATCAGCTTCAAATACCACATATCTTAAACAGGCAAGTTTGTTTGTGAATGGCATCTTTGTTCTTCTCCTGTAAAAATAATTTTACAGTTAAGTGCACTTTAAGACAATATTTAGACAACTAATAGTGTTGATAACATTGATAACAAAGAAAATTTTAAAGATCTACAGTCCTTGATCAAACTGCAGAAAAAGATTTCCCTGGAGTGGGATCAAACTAGTGTGGATTTAAGGGAACTAATTCCCCATTATTCTGTTTCTCCTAAGTCACCTGTTGCCCAAACAGAACCACAATGACTGCCTCCCCAGTCACAGCTTGTAGCAGCTCATGTCAGGCATAGAAACAACAGTGAATATTATAAATATTAAATATTAACATGTCTTGAATTTCCACCATACGAAAGATCTAATGATCAGAAAGTTTTTCTTTCCTGAGGTGCCTTGTGGATGCAAAAGGAAAAGGAAAAGGAAAAGGAAAAGGAAAAGGAAAAGGAAAAGGAAAAGGAAAAGGACACAAAATGTTAGGAGAGAGAGGTGGACGGGATATACCTTGACTTTAGGTGTTTCCTCCCACAGAAGTTTAATTTGAAAACTGCGAATGTGTAACTGGATAAGCAGTCTCTTAAGTGGGCTTAACATAGTCAGGACCAACGTGCTCAAGAGGCAGTGATCCACGTCCAACTGGAAGTCACCTTCCAGAAGCCAGGCTAAGCGTGTACCCACAACAGGCCACACACAGGTACACGTGTGTACACCTCACACCTGCATATACATGTCTGGATGCACAGATCTACTCAGACACACACACCCAGCACACACACAAACACAGACAGCACCAACGGCCTCATCCTGTTTCTCTCTCTGGTTGAGCAGGACAGAGGTAAGAATACAGGTAAGAATATATATATACACAGGGATGTATGTAGAATATACATCTTGTACATATACAAGAATATACGTATAGCACGGATGACTCCAGAAGCTGGGCTCACCAGTAGCTGCCTCTGGATCCCAGTCTCTCCGTTAGCTGTCACCTGAAAATAGATGACCCCAAGGCTGAAGCTGTGCTCCAGGTGCTGGTACAGACACCCTCACTCACACATGTACCTCCACCACACACCCCAAAAATGTGTCTCAAGGAGACCCCAGGACCCCACAGTCTCTCTGGCAGTTGGCCTGGACTCCTTGCTTCATCCAGAAGCCAGATCCTCCAGTTATCCCACTCACAGACACACAGGCACACACAGCTTCCAGGCAGCGTCACCTACACACCAGCTAGTCCAGCCTGATCTTCACTAGTTGTCACACACTCACTCGCACACCCACACAGCTTTCTGGCCCCAGGCATTGCACGCAGCTCCCAGACCCACGGTGCCCCAGGAAGGAGCATGGGACAGGCCCATGGCAGCCAGCATCAGCCAGGAATCCAGATCATCCGGCTAGTTTGTGTTGATGAGGCAGGTCTGAGGTTGAACCACAAAGTCAGTCCACAAGTCAGGGTCAGGTTTGGTGAGGGTAAACAGACCAAAAGGGGGTTCAGGTCAATGGGTGGAGTGGAAATATGTCACAGGTGAGGCTGGTAAGGATCAGTAAGATCAGTGCCCTCATGGTTCTGAAAGGAGGCTAAACCGGAAGGCACCAGAGGTGCCTTCCAAACAGCATTTCTGTGGTTCTTCAGAAGCATAGCAACTATGATGCATGGTTTCTTGGGGACAGCAGCCATATAGCTTCAGTCAGCATTCTTCCAAACTATATTGCTGGAGTCATGGACCAAGTCAGAAAACCAAATTTCTCTTACCTTTCTTTCCATCCACCAAGGCACATGAAGAAGTGTAAAGAACCTGCCTAATATGATTTTGATGAAGAAAATCCGATTATGTAAATGGTGAGTGCTTGCTAATGCAATCAACAATTCAAAATACGCATGATTTAATGAGTAAACCCAGCAAAAGGTTCTTAATTATGCTTTTGTGCATATGCTCATCTTCAACTTTCTGTATTCCCATAGTCTCTGCAGTGTATTTTCTGTCCTAATGTGTGTATTCTTTTGTATTCCCTCTTGACTTTACCATGAACCAAGGGCATTTCATCATCCAATAGGGAAAAAAGAAACACGCCCCCCCCCCCCCCTCGCCTCAAATGGCAACTAGGGAAAAAAAAAAAGAATTACCTAGTAAACCATAGGAGGAAATACACGTTGGTTTTGGTTTCAGAGTAAAAATTGTATGCACAAAGGAACAAAGGAAAAATAAATAACTCCAAGTGATTAACTACTCAAAACTATTGTGAGAGAGAAGGGAATGCAAATGAATGATGAGGATGTGAAAGCAAGATCTGCAGTGGTGCATGAAAGAACTTATGCAATGAGGAGCAAAAAGACAGGCAATTTTAGAGCTATGTGAAAAGAAAGGTATAAATGAGATATATCAATGAAATCCATTGTACTGCAGAAAGGAAAACATACAAGGAAAAGCAGGAAAAAAAATAATGAAATACAAAAGAAAAAAAAATCTGAGAATTTACAGAATGAAAGGTGATGTACAAAAATGAACACATATGTAAAAGCGAAAAGCAAAACCTTTAAAAGTCATAGGTGAGTAGGAAAAGGCACAATGAAATGAGGAAATCATAATGAAAGTCAGTTATGGAAGAAGATGAGGAAGAAGTATGAGAAATGCAAAACATATCACAGACTAATGTGTAATAAAGAAAAATGGGTAATCAGGAGGAAATGCATATAGATAGATTAATGCAGACAGAGAGAGAAAGAGAGAAAGAGAAAGAGAAAGAGAAAGAGAAAGAGAAAGAGAAAGAGAAAGAGAAAGAGAAAGAGAAAGAGAAAGAGAAAGAGAAAGAGAAAGAGAAAGAGAAAGAGAAAGAGAAAGAGAAAGCAAAATAGCCTGGGAAAAAGAGTATTTAAAATAAGGTAGGAGAAAAAAAAGAAATGAAATAAGAGATAAAAATGAAAAGTGAGATGTGCAATTTAAGAACTAATCAGTTATAAAAAAAAAAATGTGAAGTAAGAACATATTTAGCAACAGAAAAACCTGAAAAAATATAATTAGATGATGGACAAATAGATGATGATGTGAGAAAAGATCACATCCAGTAGATATGAGGCTGCTCAAAAACACAAGCAAGTATCCAAAAGTTGAAAAATGCAACATTAACAAAATGTGAGTATGTGTAAAATGGCTGATTTTATGTGTAATGATACTTTAAAGACAAGATGTAAATAATGGAGTTGCATAATGAAATGTAGAAGAGCCATAAGCATTAAAAAGGGAGATGCAAAATCTGAAATGTGTAGTTATACATCTAAGGAGGTTGTGCATAAGTGGAAAAATAGAACCAGGTGATCCATGCTAAGATGAAAATTTCTAAGTCAAATTTAAACTTGGAAAGAGACAAAAAGGAAAATTCACTCTGAAAGGTGAAATTCATAAGGAAATGCAAAACTAAAAATCTGTGAGAGAGAAGAGAACAGAAGAGAAGAGAAGAGAAGAGAAGAGAAGAGAAGAGAAGAGAAGAGAAGAGAAGAGAAGAGAAGAGAAGAGAAGAGAAGAGAAGAGAAGAGAAGAGAAGAGAAGAGAAGAGAAGAGGACAAAATCAGAAATGTGTCATGAAATACAGAAATCATTAGAAATAAATCAAGCTGCATAATCACTTGCATTGAGTAAAATGCAGAAATAGCTCTAAAAAATCGGAAAAAGATGCAAAATCTGAAGAGGAAATGTGTGAGGATTTGCAGATAGGAAAATGTATGATAAGAAGCCATTCCCCCAAACGTTGCAAAAATTACAAAAAGGGAAGTTTGTTATGCATTCTGTAAATGAAAACTTAGTATGAGATACAGAAATGAAATTTGCAATGAGATGAACTCATTTAAATGAGTAATGAGATACAAAAGAATATGTTTATTGAGGTGAAAAAGAAAGACAGTTTACTCAGGTGTAAATAAATGATTTTAAAAATCATATGCTAGCAGGGAAATATGAAATATATAAGATGTAAGAAGTTAATTGAAGAACGTGAGAAAAGGAAAATGCACAGAGAAATATGAAACCTCTTGTTCAGAATGCTGTGCATAATCTGTAATGGGCAACAAAAAGGAAATTGAGTAATAAGCAATGATACATGAAATTCCTAATTAGATCCAAAAGTACATAATGAGACATTGAATCAAAACCAAGCAGTGAAATAAAAATGAACACGCACAGCAAAAACCAAAACTGGAAACTGGAAATGAGATGTAAAAAAGGTCTCATATTGAGATGCAAAATCAAAAAAGTGGGTAATGAGATGTGAAAAGGGAAACTCATAATAGGATTTGACATCAGAAATGCATAATAAGTTGAAAATTCGTAATAAGTGATGAAGTACAAAATCTGAATGAGTAATGATAGGCAAAACCAGAACTGCACCTTAAGATCAAAGAGGCAAAATGAAATAAGATGCAAAGCTAAATAGTGAATCATGTAATGCAATAGGGAAAATGCATAATGAATTATGAAAGATTAAATGCATGATGAAATGCAAAAGGGAAAATCCATAATAAGTTGTGAAAAATCTGTTTTTTAAGGGAAGTAAACCCCCCAGTGTATGGTGTAATATGAACACTGAAATCCACAGTGAGGGTCTGCAAGATGAGTAATGAGATGTGAAATCAGAAATATAATGATTTGTGTGTGATAATGATCATTCATAATGACAAGCAAAAACAAGAATTGAAATGCTAATGCAGCATGACATGTGAAATGCCAAAGGAGATACAACAGCTGAAATGCATAATAGAATATGGAAAGAGAAATTTATAATGAAGTGTGAAAGAGAAAACGTACCAACACAGGAAATGTTCATAATGAAACAAGCATGGCAAAATATGTTGACCTACAAGTACTGAAGCACATAAAGCAGTGTGAATAAGGAACAGTACAGGTGTTGGACTGAAGTATGTGTGAGGTTCTGAGCAGGAATTTTACTCCAATATTTGAATGATAGGTTTAATTAGAAAGTCACTAATTGTTGTGGGCTTGTTTTACCTTTTTTCTTTGTTTGTTAGGGTTTGTCCTGCTTACATCCTGTCAAATACGGGAAGGATCTGAACCTCTGTTCACACATGAGCTCTTGATACTCAGTGATATCATATCATAATGTGCCAGCTGCATTTTGTATGGCATCATCTCTTATCATGTCACAGCAATTGACTCCACTGGCAGATTACGTAGGAGAAGCAGCATTGGGGAATTCTGCCTCAGGCATGTCAAGGCCACCAAGCAGCTTATTAATTGCAGAACAGCTTCAGCCTTACGGCATTTGTGCCCAGGCCCACCAGCAGAAACATGGATGAGTTTGTTAGGTGCAGGTTACCTAAAGAGAATTAGACAGCAGCTACACAGTGATTTTGTACAAGTTAACAACATATGTAAACAATGGGTTTAAATGCTTAAAGAGAGGCTATTGCACTACATTTTCACTACCTCCTGCTTTATTCATGCTGAGCAGTATAGGTAAAGCCAAATCCCCCATGCACCAACAGCACATTTGGCCTTAAGGCACTGCTTCAAGCCTTGAGAGGGTGCTCTGCTGAAATGAGCAGTCTGCTTGGCCCTGACATTCCCTTCCAGGGTGCCTCCAGCCCACGGGCTGTCACCTTTCACCTGTGAGTGCTAAATGCTAATGCGGCCCTCTTCTCCAGTATGTACCCCAAAGGCGATGTGACATCTGCACCATGGCCCCGGGATATTTCTGTCCCACAGGTAGCTCATTTTTTCAAAACTCCATGGCACAGGTAGGATGCAGGTACTGCTCATACAGGAGGTCCACCCCCAAAACAGAGGGTGCCTACAGACAAGAAAACCTTTGAATCACAGAGAGGAGTAAGACTTGGACCATATGAGGCTCATGCTAGAGAGGAGACCTATACAACCATAGGCAGGTTGGGAGTGCATTTCACCTTGACAATGGTGATCAGAAAGCTCTCTGGAATAACCTTGGGATGCAGAAGCAGTAACCCCAGCTGGCCCGCACAAGGCCATCTTACCTCTAAGCCAAGTACTTCACATGCTGGTCACACACACCAGAAACACAGTGTAGCACAGGCCAAGTCACTGCTGGCCTCAGGAGAAGACACTGCTCAGAATATGTGCCGCCTTCCCTCTGTTGCCTGTCATCTCTGCCACAGGCCATGGAAATGCTACTGCTCAGAAAAGATCTGGTATCACTGTTCTTTCTATTTTGGGTAGCTTTTTGGAGAAAGGGTCTGAAACTCTTCCAGGGCTAATGTAGAAGAGGGCAGTGCTGTCACTGTCCTCACTTTGCAAAATCTCTCTGTTCATTGTAAAAATACCATAGTATGCCATAGTGTAAACCATCTGAGGCCTCAATTCTGACTGTACAAGGGATCACCCTGGCATCCTGATAGTGCTAGAGCAGGGTCACACCTGCCGGGCAGAGAGAACTGCAAAGCCCTCACATAGTACCTAGAGTATTTAGTATCCGGCACTAACAAGAAGGGTTCCATCATCTTTGCCCACCAAGATATAGGCAGCAGTTAGATCATCCATCAACCTCATCTTGATCAGAGTCCCCCAGCATCATGTGTTTCCTCAAGTCATATGTTGCAAGTCTTTGGTCACCCATATCTCTAACTGTTGTCTTATGCAGCTATCTGTGTTATTGTATAGTAAATGCTATGCCTAGGGTTACTGAAGGGGCTGGAAATAAATAGCACACCTTTCTTCTTTGTCATCGCTTGAGAGGACAGTATAACTGAGGTCGTTGTTCATTGTATCCACAACATATAACAGTGAAATGGCCTTTCCAGTCCTGTCTTGGCCCCTCTTCCAAAGCCAGCTATGTCTCAGCTCCAGTCAAAAACAGGATAAGAAGCTTGCCTTCTTGAAATGGTGGCTGAGGAAAGATAGCTACCACCACCAAGTGTGCGTGAGCACCCTGATCTTATATGGCATTTCCCTCTAGAGGTGCCTTGTGCCTCTAGGTCAGGACAGCATTCAGTCTTGGTTTGGAGGCTAACATGAAAGAGGAATGCAAAGTGGCCTTCTTGGCAGAGATTTGCAATGATTGCAGTCAAGTGTTTTGGCACAAGTTGTTCAGGAGTTTCTCTGGTGGGGAATGGCCAGAGGGTTTTCTAATAGGGAGAAGCTTGTATCTTCTGTTTTACTCCAGATGCTTCTTTTCTCAATGCCCACAAAAGCACAATCTGACCTCTGATTTCTTGAAAAGGTCAACACTGGATTTGAAATGTCCAAGCCCTTTCATCTTAGACCTGTCTTCCAGAGAGGAGAAACTCCTCATAGAAATCTGACTGTTAGCTAAGTTTCAGAGAAAACTCTAGCTGACTGCAAGAAAATTAGGATTTCACCAATAACTCTGCTTCAGAAACTCTGATCCTTCCAGCATAATAACCTGTAAAATTTGGTCTGACAGGAGGCAAAACTCTTAATGGCATTAAGCTTATTAGGCTCATTCAAAAGCAAAAGTAATACTGTGATTAGTGTATATTGTATGCATTAAGACCATAATGAAGAATACAATCTGTTGCCAGAAGCAGCTGGTAACTTGTCTCATGCTGTAGAGTCATTCCAAATTATTCACTGAATGGCAGAACACTTTAAAATATGCTGCTATCATTTTGGATGAGAAACTACACAGAAATAAAGATTCTGATAGTAAAGATAATAAGATAACAGCTAAACAGTATATAGATACTGAATGCACATATAGATTCCCTTATCTTCCACTGCATTTTTCCCTCCTATATACCATGCACCCTTCATTTATACTATCTAGTAAGAAACTATTAAAACCATGCTCAGGCAGCCAAAGAAAATGCTCACAAATTATTTTAAATAAATAAGCATTCAGCAGAACTCAACTTTAATGGTGCAAGAAGCATTTTTTTCAAAGCTAAAGAGCAACATGAGGATTGTATATCTTTGATACAAAATATGCCATACAGTTTGTTGGTGTTCCATTTCATAAAAATGTTGAATAAGTTGTACTTTTTGAGAAACCAAAATATTGCAAAATAGTTTACTTGTTAATTAGGTTAAGGCAAATACAAATATGTCATCTTTATGCATTCTGTGGGTACATGCTATTTCTGCTATAAATAAAACAGGCCCAAATCCTGAAAAGACACATGCACATCTCAACTAAACCTACAAAAATTTTAAGGGGCTGTTACCATAAGCTTCATCTGCAATTCATCTACAGCTTGCCATTTTGTTCTTCCTCTGTAAGATACTTATAGAGCCATAGAATCACAGAATGGTTTGGGTTGGAAGGGATCTTAAAGATCACCCAGTTGCAACCCCCCTACCATGGGCCAGGACACCTTCCACTAGACCAGGTTGCCCAAAGCCCCAGCCAGCCTGGCCTTGAGCACCTCCAGGGATGGGGCATCCACAGCTTCTCTGGGCAACCTGTTCCAGTGCCTCACCACCCTATCATGAATAACTTCCTCCTTATATCTAATCTAAAACAGCCCTCTTTTAGTTTAAAACCTTCACCTATTGTCCTGTCTCTCTACTCCCTTCTAAAGAGTCCCTCCCCATCTTTCTTGTAGGCCTCTTTTAAATATTGGAAGACTGCTGTAAGGTCTCCCTGGAGCTGTCTCTAGGCTCAATAACCCCAACTTTCTCAGCCTTTCTTAACAGAAGAGGTTCTCCACCTCTTCTGTGTTTCTCCTCCAGGATGTTGCTTGAGTGGTACATTGCAATATTACAGTCAGCTGAAAGCCGATCAGAAAGCTGCACATGGGTTAGAAGATGATTTAAAGAAATCTGGAGTCTTTGGTTGGGTATTCCTTACTGAAACGTGAAATTTGCTCTTACCTTCTTTTATCATGTTACCGTAACTCAAGGATGTGGATGAGAGGAGTCTGGTGTTAAGCAGCTCATTCTCTGATACGTAAATTAATACTGTTCCAAGTGAGCTTAGATTGCCTGATAAAGACCACTTTGAATCTGATTTAAAATGAGTATGAAGGGTTCTCTAGAGGTCTCACTAAGCAGCACAAGTAAAAATTAGATTTTCCATTAGAACGCATGGCTCTCACATTGCACATTGAATGGATCCACGAACAGTTTATTGGAAGTGGGGGCAGGCAGACTTTTAAATTTTTCATGCTTATAAGTAAGTAACAAAGGGCATATTTAGCATGTATTTCAGATGGGCTAACATTTTTTGTTATAAATTTTGTTTTCTGCTAATTACAACGTTGTGAATCTTAAGCGGTTTGGGCTTGAGTTCTCTCATCTATGCGCTTGCTTCAATCGACTGTTATCTTTTTCAATTTTTAACTAATGCAATAGAGCCTTTTCTGTGACACATACCAAAATACAATCTCACCCATGCTGAAAATAATAAGATGGAAAAAGAAGAAGAAGAAAAAAAAGAAAACCCCCTTTTAAAATATTTCTTTTAAAAGCTTTAGTACTTCTGCAGATGAAGAAGTTAACTACGTATGTAACAGGGAGTCTTTTTTGGCTCTCAAGGCTTCCCAATTACATTCAACTAACACTGCTTTGGAAATGAGAAATCAAAAGTTCACATACACTTAAAAAGCTACAAAACTCTCTAAAGATGTGGCATTCACAGTATAGTCCATCCCTTCACCGTTTTACTTATCAAGCAAACAGCATGCACTCTGTGAGCCACAGAGCCGGTCTGAATATATCTCACTTCAGTGCTGGGCTGCAGGGACTTTTCCTGCTGATCCTCCTCCCATCTGACAAAAGAGAAAGTCTCTCTTTGAGTTTCCCGGTGCTTCCTCTGATGGCAAAGAGCATGGGGCAACAGAGGGAGAGGCAGACTCCTCCTCTGCTAGTCCTTCTTATAATGGGAGTCCTAGAAACGGAGAGAGGCGCAGAACATGTGTGTACATGTAGTGACAGAAGGGTCTTTGCATTTTTCTGCAACCATATGGCAATGCCACTAGCAAAACATATTTTTGTTTTGTTTTGGTTTTGTTTGGTTGCTTTTTTTTTTTTTTTCTTTTGAAAGGCAAGTTCATATGCAAACATCCCTTTTAACAAAGAGACAGAGGACTGTGCTGTGGCTCCTCAGGCCCCAGCCAGCTGATGACTCATGCTTTAAGGAGGGCTAAATTCTTTTTAAGCATTTCCCACTAAATTCTAAGGCAAGAAGTCTAATTACTCTTTATGCTTTAGCGCACTTAGAAGAACAGCATGATTTGGAAATGGCTCTTTTCATAGAATGGCTTTGTAGAGCACATTTGAAAGTGACTGCTTCCCTAAATGCAAATGTATGAATTCCTCTAATTATATAACTGGGGGAAAAGAGGCTTTTTTTAGACTGCTAATATCTGAAGAAACTATGAAAGGACAGGACAGCTTCTCCCACCATTCCTTTTTAGTGTGTTTTCTATTCTAGTTCTAAATAGTAATAACCAGTGAGACTTCCAGCACTTTCTTTTTGCTATTTACTAATTATATGTCACTCTTAAAAACATTTATTTATTTATTTATTTATTTATTTTAATTTTAAGTTTCAGCTTGTCAATCCCAATTACACAACACTGTCACACTGAGGTCAGGGAGCTCCTAATCACCATCACATGGAGTTCAGAGAAGTAGAAGGAACGTGTCTGGGATTTCCTATTACAAGTCTTAACTTGTCTTTATCCTGGCAGGTAAGTAACATTCCTGTAGTAAGTACAACATCTGATTGCATGAAAAAGCAGTCATAGAAAGTGTATTTTTAGTATTTTTTAATGCAATTTCACAGCAGGAAAGTGGAAAAACAAGCATCCAAGCTGCATCTGAGCTCCTTTATAATGTGATTTAGAGGCTAAAACAGCTTCTCACCCTCACTGCTTAGAGGTGGGAGCATCCTCAGGATTGAATTCACACACATCTCTGCTAGGTTTTCCAGGGGTGGGGGCAGGTTCCACTAAAACATCGATTTAGCATTTTCAAGGGGAAAGATTTAGCTGCATTCAGTCAGCCCCCACCTGTCTCACTGACCGTTCTGTTGACAGTATCAGGCAGAAAAAAATGGTCTGTCAGTCTTTGCTAGCTGCAGGAGCAGATAACTCAGACTCAATGAATACCCTGTACGTGCATGTCAGAAGGAGATGTATCTGTTCTTTCCATGATTTGTACTAGAGAGGAAGCCCTGGTCTCTTGGCCAGTTCCCAAGATGGCTGCAGTGGGAAGATCAGGTACAAGAGGGGCCTGAACAGCCCCTAAAGAAGCTCTCAGTCCTGTTCCTACTTCCTCATCTTCCAGCTGCTTCTCTTCCTACTGTCACATTCTCAACAGAACTATAAGCACTCATCAAGATTTTCTCAGCTGGAAACCAAGTCTCTACAGGTCCCCCTGTTAACCTTCTCTTTATTCTGCTACTTCATTATTTTGTAAGCAATAGGACACAAGGCAGGATAGTGAGAGGTTTGCTCTGCATCTCACCAGAGCTGTGCTTCCACGGTAGATGGGATAGGATTTGTTGTGAGGATTTCTCATCATATAAGAGGTCACCTGGTAAAGCAATTGGCTTGGATAGAAGAAAGTCATGTCTACACCACTGTGTATAGACTCAGATATTTTTATTTTTTTTTCAGGACCACCCTGAGCTGACAGCGTAGCAGCACTGGGAGCACTGGAGAATACTGGTGAGTCCCAAAGGAGCTGTGGCAGGGGCAGTGCCGAGGCAGACGCAACTCCAGCCCCCCAGACCAGCACTGGTGTCATGGTTAGGTTCAGAGCAGAGTGGAAGCTCATCCAGAGACTGCTGTGACTCCACCAACTTCTACTTAGAAAAAAATATATATATAAAAAAAAAAAAAGACCTAGTGGCTTGGTAGGAAACATTTTTGTTCTACATCAGCACCCTTCAACTGTTAAATTCTAATCTCAACACACAACTCAGTAGATGTGCCCATACTTACCAAGAAAGGTGTATTTGTAACATGGATAGGTATACCCTGCCTTTTTGCATGCAGTAGGTTGAGAGATTATTGCTCTGACTCTGTATCCTGACTTTAGCTTACTTTTTCCTCTCCCTGCCAGTTAACTGAACACAATATGCTATATTGCATATGTTTCAATTCACAGTCCACTTTCAACTTGAACTGCTCATGCAGGTGGGTTTTTATTAGGGCATTAGAGGTACAGCCTGTCGTGTTCATTGCTCTCATTTTTTGCATTAGGTATGTGAGAATTAGTTTGGATGTGCCTACCCATATTTTTATTTGCTCCATATTGATCTCAGGGGAAAAGCACTGAACACTGTGGAAACAGAAGAACTCCATAGATTTATTCCGTTTTTATGTATAGCAAATTTTTGAAGCACCAGTGAAATATTTAAAAGAAATGTTTCAAACCTTGCCATTTCCATTTTTTTTTTCCTTTTCATACTTCTTTTTTTAATGAGTTAGCTGTTCACTAGAGGAAAAACATCCATGGCAGCACTCCACACATTTTATAGTATAGCATAGCTCATTAAGATATGTAAAATAATTTTGCATTTATGTATGGTCTTTACCTAATGACTAAAATGTTTGGTATTGGTTCATTGCAACCCTTAAAACAAGACTTTGATTCTTTATTGCTATTCTGTCAATTACAACCATATGAACATGGTGAGTACAGATGTGAATTCTGAAGGACTCGCCTCTAAGAGAAGAAACATCCCCCTTTGGTGGCAGAGTGCTAGAACAGATAAGGCACTTAGAAACAGACCATTTCACTCTGATGAACTCTGATTTCAATGATGATAGGAGCGTTAGCAGGTTGTAGCTGAACAGAGGGCATGCTTAGCATTGTAGGTGGAGGTTTGAAACCAGGTTTACAGAATTGCATGTGTTTTCAGATGAACAAGTAGAATGTTTTTTGCTAGAATAATCATTTGGGCAGTAATTAAAATACTAATACTCTTTTGTGAACTCACATTGTTTTACCCACTTGGACTTACCTTGGTGTTCCAGATATCTATTTTAAAATTGTGCACAGATTTCCATGTAGCTGTAACAACATGTTCCTTAGGCTGATGACAATTTAGGGAAAAGCACTATTAGGACAGTAAAGGCATTGTGTTAAAGGCTTTGTTCTCAAAATGATTTCTCTATTAAGAGAAGATTTAAATTAACATTTATAAATACAAAATAGGAGCAATTCAGTTCACAAATAACTTCACAAGCAGCTGAACTCCAAATATAGTCAGAAATGCTGAATATTTCAGAAATAATTACATGCCTATTTGAGAAAAAACACTAGATAATATAACTGTGATGAACTCTCCTTTTCTGAGGAATGGAAGAGAAACTCCCAACACATTTCCACAAGTGAACAGATTTCTTACTAACATTGGGATAGTTTCTGTCCTATATATTCTTCAGAACCATCTACAATATTGTGTGGATTTGACACATAATCAACCCTTCTTGTTATAGGATCTTTGAGTCTCTAGGTGGGGTCAAACAGCTACAACTGCATTCTTGGAGCAATCAATGCTATCAGACAGCAGGTGCTCCATGCAGGTCTACACAGATAGAAGATACCACAGGGTACAGGTATACCATAGCCTTTCAGTTCTCCTTGTGGTAACTTCCTATTCTTTTCTTATTCATTTAAATGAGTGAAGATACTACTGGGGAACGGGGAGGTGGTAAAAAAAAAAATATCTTAGTAAATAGACCGCCTTTGAGGAAAAAGATACAAAATCAGTTTAGTCAAAACTAAAACACTGAAAATCTAAACTAGTGTAAATCTACTGAAAGTCTTCACTGCCAAATACTGGAACTTGGCGTCTTGAGGTCTTAAAAACATTGTTCACACCAGGATGGTCTTAATACAGACAGTAAAAGAAATAAGATCTACCACTGACTGGTTCAGACACTAAGCTTGTTTTTCTTGCAGGGAAATTAAGGTGTACTGACCCACAGTTTCTTTCCCTCAGAAAAATAGGTTGCTCACTGGCCTATCTTAAACAACTCAAATTAATGCAGGCAGTAGATCCCAGCATGGCTCTAAAAACAAAGCCTTCAAAGTTCTGAATCATGAACCATATTAGCTAAAAAAGTGAGGCTGTCACAGCTCCATCTCCCCAGGTGCAGTAGTAGCAGGGCTGAGCATTTATTCCCTGGAGGTATACATTCATATACATACACATACATATACATATACGGCCCCAGACCTGCCTCCACTTATGGATCTTCCTGATCCTGACTGTGACCTACAAACTGAGGTCCTGTCTTGACTTTGGGCCTACCATATCAACATGAGCTTGCCTGATGATCTGGAGTTGTTGGAGTTGTTGGTTGGACGTGGCTTGTTAGCTTGTCTCTGCAGGAGATGATTACTGGACTGTCTTTGGGACTTACTTTCACCATCTTGCTTGCCTGCCTCTGATGGAGGGGCATGCCCTGGCTCATTAGGTCCCTGACATGTTACCACAGTCAGCTCCCCAACCCCTGGGGAGCAACCAGCCATCACTGCTCCTCGACACTCTGGGTCATCTTACAGACTGAGGAGAGCTACTGCCTACAGGGGAATGGGTTTCATATGGGATGCTTGTTATGGGATATTTAAGGGAGAAGGTAAAGATGGGGAAAGGGGAGAAACAAGGTGTTTTGGGGAGAAACAAGTATGGGAAAATAGAAAGAAAGGGGATAAAATGTACCAGTCACATGTGATCAGGTTGCTGTTCAGTAAACTTGCCTGAGTGATAACTGAGCGTGATGACTGCAGTCTGTTCTGTCTTATTACAGCGTGTGTGCGTGTGTGTGTTTGTCACCATAGCAGCCTCCAATCTATAGGGTTGGGCCAGGACTGCCCCAGGACTCAAGGCATGCTGGATTTAGTAGCCTTCTGAAAGCAAGGATGGCATGCCCAGAAAGCCCTGTTTTGATGGCTAGGTAACCGGCTCAGGAAATCTATTTCATTGCAGTTTTTGTGGAAACCTAGACTGTCCTTGGTGACTTGTATCCTTTTGTCTCCCCAGATCTAATACAAATAAATCAATCAATAAATAAGTGGCAGGCAAAAGAAAGTGGTGAGTAGGTACATTTTTCCATTTATTACTAGTAGAATTGATGGGACCAAAGATTCTGGGAAGTGTTGCGTATTTGCAAAGAAATTGTGCAAAGGCTTTGGGTTTTACAGTTTCAAGAGACAGAAGAGACAGTATTAATAGTGGAAAATCATCCATACAGACACTGCTTTTGACGTATTTTATTGAAGACAGAGGAAGCTATTAAGGGAAATAATTACATAAAAACTGCAGACAGATAATTGATATTGTTTGTGAGCTTGAAATTCTTGCTCTCTTTATCTGCATACCTGAAGCCAAAATCCTGATCTAAAGCACATTTCTGTTTCAATGAAAATGTCTTTGACCTATGTTGAGTCATTTTAAAAACAGAGAACTTCTGCACACACTGAATATTTTGTTTTTTTTTTTTCACAGAGAGACCTAAGGGACACGTGAGCAATTTTTGTGCTGTAGCTACTACTGCAGTTTAAGACATTCAAATTAATAAAGTTTTGTATGGAATAGCCCCTGCTTGCTTTGATTTACCACTGGTATTTTATAGCAAGAAATACTTCCACTTCATCCAGGATGGACCTTAATCAGCCTTGTTTCTGCCATTCCAAAGTCTCAGCCAACATTACCTTACTTCATAGCAACATAAACCCCTACATAGAAGACTACCACACGTCATATAAACAAACACACCCTACAATCCTTAACCCAGCAAAAATTACTACTGAAGATGATTGAGCTATCTCAGGATGTAATGTTCTCTATTGACTCACATTCTTTAGTTTCAAAAAGCTTAATTTCCTGACATCATGACATTCAAGCACACCACAATTTTCTTTCATTCTGGATAAATAAGCTATAGAAAAGGAGGAGATTTAGTGGAAAGGGAAATATTTTGCATGTTATTTTAGTCATTCAGATTTCTACCATTAAAACTTGGTTTTAGTTTTTATTTTACTAGTATTTGAACAGATCACAAAGAATAAGCAACAATTGCATTTGATTGTGAAAATAAATATGTGCATTTGTCAACACAGTTTTGTTTTTCATCAGGACAAGGATGTCGTTTTAGAAAGCACACAGGCATCTGTTGCAATAAAATTTCTATCTGTCTTCCCAAAGGAAGATATGTGCACACTTGAAGAGAAACGGGTTTAGAGCATGATATAACCAAGTAAAGGGGAAATAACTCAATGAAATTTACTAAATGTTAATAATAACTCTTTCCCCATCTCTTCCCCAGTGTTAAAAGACTATACTGCTGACAAAAACTGTGGATTTGCTGAAGCAAATGAAAGTTTGGGAGAGAGATGTGGGAAAAGAAAATTAACAGGGAGAAGAATCTTGGGGAAAAAAAGTTATCTTCCATATGTTTTTCCATGCAAAGAACTTCTATAAACTCTTAAAATATGTAAGGTATCATCACTTTGAGTCTTTTGGTGGCAATGTATGAGTCTGGAAAGATGCAGAGAAAGAGGTCTTCTGTGTGGTACTTATGCCCACCCATCAACATAATTATGGAGAAAATAATTACAGCAGTAACAACTGTACGGCAGGAAGAATGGCTTTATACCTGCCAGTTTCCTTCATGAAGAATTTCACATTGTATAGAATGAAAAAGTCCTGTTAGCATCACATTTACACACTGAAAGATCCCTGTGATGGTGCAGGCACCACCAGCACATCTGGCTTGTTGCTCAGACTCTGTGCATTTGTGTCCAGACATTTGAGATACACTTTTGAATGCCCTTCCTTTTGAACAGGAAGGTGAAAAGTTCTCCTTGTAACTTTCTCCCATGTGTACATCCTCCACATGCACCACTCCCTCCTTTTTTGAGTTTTGTTTGACGTCCCCATCCTTGAGCATAGTTCAAGATTTCCTTGTTATATTGCCACATCTATACACAGGGATGTTCTCTTTATTGTCAGGTGGATGCCATCTTCTACTAGTAGACCTTCATCTTCATCAAATGATGCACCATGATCAAAGAAACCGAAGCTTGAAGACATCAGACAGTCAACCCTGCAGTACAGTCCGTGGGGCAGCTACAAAAGAAACACTTTTGCAGAAAGGATCTGGTGGTCCTGGTGGATAAGTTGAACACAAGCTAGCAGCACACCCTTTCAGCAAAGAAGGCCAACCACATCCTGGATTGTATCAGCAAAAATGTAACCAGCAGGCCCAAGTAAGTGGTTCTTCCCTTCTGCTCAGCATTTGTGAGACGACATCTGAAGTGTTTTCTCCTGTTTTAGGCTCCACATTACAAGAAATGTATGGACATAGTGGCTAAAAATAACTGAGGGCCATGAACATGGTGAAGCAGCTGGAGAACGTGACATACAAATAGTTGAGATAACTTGGCCTGTTCAGGCTTAAAAAGAGAAAGTTAAAGAGAGACCTTATTGTTGTCCAAAACTACTTGATCACAGGATAAAAAGAAGACAGATGTAGAATCTTAAAGGTGTACACTAATAAGATGAGAGGCAACAAACACAAGCTGGAGGATGATAAATTCAAGTTAGACGAGTTTTTTTTATTTTTATTTTATTTTTTAACCCCAAATGCTTACTAGGGTATGGAGTCAAGGACCTGAATTTGTTTACCTCAGCCCCGGATAACCATGTGTATTACCTACATGCAGCCTAGCAGAGATACACAGACCATTGCACTTTACCTGGCACAGAGACAAATAGGTTGCTGCTGCTGTATGTACTGACAGAGAAGGAACAACCATCTCCCTTTTACGTAATAATTAAATCCTGACACCAGGATTTAGGCCTGTCTCACCCAGCCTCACAGTGACTTTCTAATCGCTTGGCTACAGAGTTTTCTGAGATCATCACAGGAAGATATATTTTTCTAAGTGCCTTCTTACTGCCTCTGTTAATAAATCATTCTCTGTTCCCAAAATCTACATGACCCAGCTCTTGTTCTTTTTGAAAAACGAATGTACTTAATCGTTTCCACAACTTCCTGTACAATCTTCTATTCATTTTTTATTAGTTTCCTTTTTTCATTTTCTATCTGCTTTAGCAGTGCTTTGTAATGCTATTACTTACAACTTTCTCCTTTGCAGTCATTTTAATTCATATTTTGAACTTAAAATGATTCAATTTATGAGAGTATGAGTGAAAGTTTTCCAGCCTCCTCCTCTGACTAACAGCAAAACTGTAGCTATAACACGATTCACAATTTGGATGCAATTTAGAGGACATATTGCTTGTGATATTTCATTTCAGCAAGCAATATTTTACACAGAACTGAAATAAATTATTAGTATTTGTAACGAAGTTAATTCATAATAAAATGAATTTGAATAAAAATACCCAAATTGTCACTAAATCTCTTCTGCTACTGTGACTGCATTACAAAAATACATGTTAACTGAATGCTCATGAAAGACCATGAAATGATAAACTCTCAGTCTGTCCCCTTGTATTCCTTCCCCAGGTGGATAAAGTGCATTGCCAGGAATCAATGCACCTTTTCACTGTTCCACTGCAGAGTTAGACAAGCCATTGAAATGAAGAAAGAAATGTAGCATTCTGTTTACATACATATTGAGGCTCCTGCCCTTATACTAAACTGTGAAGAATGATCACTAAAAAGCAGATACAGAACTGTAGCAATGTCCTCTCATTCTTAATCTTAACTGAGTTTAATATTGCAGCTGGGAGGTGAAAAAAACAGAATCTCATTTTTCATTTGAAGAATCAGATTTTTCAGTCAAAGGTTGTTTTCATCATTCTGTGGTGACTGAGATTGTGTCAGTCAGAAAATGGAAGAAAAGGGAAGGGAACACTTTGCTTAGCTGAAAAGCTCTTTCTGAATGTAACACTCCAAAATGCACCTAGTTTTAGAGATGTTTTTGCCTTGCTGATTGCAAAATTTTTAATTCTAATCACAAATGGTCTGACAAAATAAACGTGGCCTGAATGTATGTTAATGATGTAAATTAAAAGCACAGATATTTGGGAAATGAATAGACTTTTAAAAGATCACAATCCAAAGGAATAACAATCTATATTAAAAATTAGCATCAAATTGATAATAAAACTAAGTAATCAAAACACAGAATTCAGACTTTTGATTGGGTCCATTCCTTTATGTTGTCATGCTTTAAAACACTTGCTGAGCCAAAAACAGGATTTAAATGTTTCAGTATCCAAGTTGTTAGGATGCTAACTTGGGAGAAAGAATGGAAAAACAGAAGCACGATTTTAAATTATCAGATAACACATCAACAGAAGAAAAAACCAGAACATTTCAGTTCGGTAGAGTATACATTCAATTGCAATGTCAATTACGAAGCCTTCAGATTGACAGTGGTGGAATCTGAAAACAAACAAAGCATTGGATTTCGAGTCATAAGTTTAATTTCTCCCGTGTGCACATCCACCACGTTCTCTGTTGTGGTCTGTAATTTGGGAATGCCTCATTTTTTTCTTCCCCTAAAATCAACACCTAACATTTCTGTGAATCAATAGAGCTATCACAATGCTGCATGCGAACTCTACTGACCCTGTGAGTACATTGACAATTCATTCCCCCAAAAAAACTCATCCCAAACAAGGGGAGAGAAGAAAAGCCCATCTTACTATACCTGCTACTTTGTAAATCAGCTTCAAGGGGAGAAGCTGATGTCTTCCTGGCATATATGATATGAACTCTAATGTAAGATATCTGACAGGAAAAGATTATGGAGGACATACAGGAGAGAATTCATCAGTCCTAGAGCTGGAGAATCCTGATCATCAATAAGTACACCTCATACACAGTTAATAAATTTCTCTGCACATGAGCTAAACTGATTGTCTGATTAATGCACATAGTGGCGGTGTGTTGGTAGACTTGCCTATGCTACAGCTTCTGTTAGAAGACTTTTACTGTTCTCCAGGGAAGACCTGAAACTATCACCTGTTTGAAGCAGCTAAAAGGCAAATTCCCTCTCTGAACAGAAGCCAAGTGGCAAAGTGGCTTGCAAACCAAGAAGCTTAAAACTTACATAAGCCATCAAGAAAGCACTGCGAAAGGAACAAGGTGATTGTGGTGGAGGTGGATGCACAAAGACAGCCACACATGGTGAATGTGCAACA
This sequence comes from Anser cygnoides, assembly GCF_040182565.1. Classification (NCBI taxonomy): domain Eukaryota; kingdom Metazoa; phylum Chordata; class Aves; order Anseriformes; family Anatidae; genus Anser; species Anser cygnoides. The sequence continues at coordinate 88,672,558 of NC_089874.1, forward strand.
GTTTTCCAAACACAATGGTGGTGTTAAATAATCTTCATGGTGGTAGGTGAAGCATGCCTGCTGCTGGCCTAAAGCAGAAAATGGGTTCTGAAATAGGCAGAACTTCATAAGCCCTTTTTAATGCAGGCACACAACCTCAGAAATTACTGACCAGGGAAAAGATTTTTTTAAACCATCCTTTAAGAAAGCTTTTATAGCTTTATAACAATCACCACTTTGCTACTAATAATGAAGTAAAAGCCTCCATTGTAGAACACTTTAACAGGACACTCAAAAACAAGATGTGAAGATGTTTTAGAGCACGCAATCCTTTTTGCTACACTGATATATTATCACAGTTTATAAAGAGTTATAACCACAGCTTCCGCAGAACTATCACAGTCACAGAGCCTGTTGAAGTGAAACCTTTAAAATGGAGGGGGGGGGGGAGTTAATTTAAAATTTACAATTAAAATTTAAAATTAAATTTAAATTATAGAATCTGCACCTTTCCTAAAAAGAATGGAGACAATGTAAGTGTGTCTGCAAGAAAAGAGAGATTTGATAACAGTTATAAAGCATTCGTGGATGAAATTTTCAAAGTAGCTAAAATTGTGAAAAGGGAGAGATACCCATGTGCTGCTTAATAGATCACAGTCACAAAGGAATCAAAGGGCCATTGTACCTATAGAACCTCTAAAAGTGAATTTGGATAAGGGCAGAGTCTACAAAAGTGAGAAAATCATTACTACAAAAGGGACAGGAAGGAAAAAGCAGGTGCTGGTGATATGCTGTGACACACCCCCAGGCATTCAACAGCTACATAGGGGCTTTCCGATACCAGAACATCTAATGATCAGGCTGGAATGATGGAAAAAAGAAAGATGGTGGACAGTGGTTTCTACCTATCAATATTCAGCAACATCAATGCCAGAATTTTCACGCAGAACACAATCCTAGATCTCACTGTACAGCTGCAGAGGCCCAAAGAGTTCATTCAAGTGGTAGGTGGAGCTAAAGGACATACAGTACTTATACAGCTGGAATAACACCAGTGAAATAATGAAATAGCTCTCCTAGGGAGTAAACATGGTAGTGTACTTCATGAAAGACAGTTGATTTTGGTGGCATGTGCACACCATCTTATGAACCCTGATGAGAAAGCTTCAGCCTTTGACCTTCCAGACACAGGCCTGATCTACAATCCTGTGATAAGGCAAACAGGCTTAAAACAGATGAAAATTCTTACACGGTTTATGAAGCTGAGACTCTAGTGCATATTCGGGAAGGGCTTTATTAGGGGCTGCAGCCCAAAAAATCACATTTTGGTAGACATCATCAGATGGTTTATCTTGTTCTACATCTACATGTATCTTGTAGAGTACCAGCGTAGTGGGGACTTTTTGGTTGCATTATTGCACCGTGTTCCAGCAGTACTAACAATGAGATCATTTCTGCCATGGATGGTAAGCTGTGACAGCAAAGTGCCCACACATTAGCAAAATCAATGTTGAAATAAAGACTAACCAGAACAAGTACATCTTATTTTGCTTTGGAAAGGCAATGTAAAGTATCATCTGCAGCCCTGCAAGTTCCTGATATTTCAATAAACACCACAAACACAGTAGAAATACCTTGTTACTAGGACTCAGCCCTGCAAATGAATTACACAGTCCAGGCTAGCAGTGGTCTCCCAGGTTTTCAAGGCATTGCTTGTACGCCACAGGCATAGGAGGTATATTTGGTAGCCTGCCATTTATTCTGTGCATGCAGGAGGTACATTACATATACTCTAGCTGTAGACAGGCTGTACCATTTTCACAAAGGGGATTGGAAATTTTTTAAGTCACATGTTGAAAGCATCACTCCTCAAAACATTGTAAAAAGAAATGTGTTTGGACACATTTCCAGACCATGCTGTTAACACCATCAAATCAAGAAGGGCTTGTGGCCTGTTTATATTTGAAGAAAAAGATTTAATGAGAGAGACAGACAGAGAGAAACTCATCAAACCTACACAGGGATGGCCTGTGCCAGCCTTTCAAAAGGGAAAGGACGGGAAGAACCAGGTAACCATCTGTCTGGGAGACAGAGAAAGAAAAGCATAGGCCAAATTGTGTGAAAGGCACTGAAAGCCCAGAAAAATGAGGGCTGCTCTGCCACTAGAGAAGGAGCTATATTTTAACAGGGTTGGCTTCTGTTTACAGCTGCTCAAAAGAATATACCAAATCCAAGCTGGATTTGTTTGAAGTGTCCCCAGTACAGACAGGCATTGAGAAAAGCCTGCTTATTGGGGTGCCTCCTCTTTCCACTGCTGGGCCCTGCACCTGTGGACTTTGCCATGGCTGGGAATGGGGAAGGCTCCAGGGATCTGAACAACTCTGCAGTGCCTTTGCTGCAAAACTGTGGCTGCTGATAGGTCCACCTCAGCACCAGCAGGGCCCTAGGCCTTGCTGACCTCTGTTTCACAGAATCACAGAATCACAGAATCGTCTAGGTTGGAAGAGACCTCCAAGATCATCTAGTCCAACCTCTGCCCTAACACTAACAAGTCCTCCACTAAACCATATCACTAAGGGCTACATCTAAACGTCTCTTAAAGACCTCCAGGGACGGCGACTCAACCACCTCCCTGGGCAGCCCATTCCAATGCCTAACAACCCTTTCAGTAAAGAAGTTCTTCCTAACATCCAACCTAAACCTCCCCTGGCACAACTTTAGCCCATTCCCCCTCGTCCTGTCACCAGGCACGTGGCAGAATAGACCAACCCCCACCTCTCTACAGCCTCCTTTAAGGTACCTATAGAGAGCGATGAGGTCTCCCCTGAGCCTCCTCTTCTCCAGGCTGAACAACCCCAGCTCCCTCAGCCGCTCCTCGTAAGACTTGTTCTCCAGACCCCTCACCAGTTTCATTGCCCTTCTCTGGACTCTCTCGAGCACCTCCATGTCCTTCTTGTAGCGAGGGGCCCAAAACTGAACACAGGACTCGAGGTGCGGCCTCACCAGAGCCGAGTACAAGGGGACAATCACCTCCCTAGCCGTGCTGGCCACACTGCTTCTTTGCCATCAGTTACGTTGGGAAACCGACTTATTAAACAGAGCAGCTGCTGCTGCCCCTCCTGCACATTAGTTGTGCCACTGGCCTGTTACAGCAGCAACATTGCCCACATTTCTCCATGGGGCTGCTCTGCAAAGACACTGCTGCGCAGCAGAGAGCAGAAAGCAGAAAGCAGCTTAGGCAGCTCTGGTGGCCCAGAGCAGGAGGACTGAATGCCTGGGACCGCTCCACAGCAACCTGTCCTTTCAAGACACGATCGTATTGAACAGTGCAGATGTAAAAATTAAGCTGATGCACAGCAAAGACAGCATTTGTTTGATGGGCTCCCTGGTAACAGGGGCCTGCAGGCCACTTATTGCCCATGTCTTTCTGTTTGTGAGGAGAGTGTGGATGGCACACAGTGCTTTTGGGACAGGCTGAGCCTGTATACGTGGACCAGTGCTTAATACCTGGTTGACTGGGAGGTCATGAAAGCATTCAACATAACAGGCAGGCAGCCGTGTCAGCAACCAGGAAAATTTGTTTCTGGGACAGCTGCCCAAGCTTGTTCAATCTTGTTGTTATTGTGTTCATGGATAATGATTCTTTTAGCAGCAATTATGCTTAGAAGCCTTTCAACTTTAAACACTAAGATATAAATTTTATGGCTCTATATGTGGATGATGAACAAAACCTAATGAAACCACTGCAGCTTGATTTTTAAGATCAGCTGCTGTGTAAGAAAACACCTGCAGCTCGTACAGAGGGTCAGCAGCCATATCAAAGATCACATATGCTATCAACCAACAGGGAAGAGTTCATCCATGGCTATACCCAGTTTGCCTTTGACTTGTCTCCAGATCAGGAATGTGATGATCACTATTAATTGATTAAAATAACACACATTGGAGCAAAAATACACTTTGCAGGGCCTTTGACCACCACAGCTAATATGATCGTGAACAGCATATTTTAAATGTGGTGGAAATAAGCCAGAGAAGATATATACCTTTTTGACTAAAAGTGAGGACACTCACAGCTCTCCTGTGTTTTTGTTTGTTTGTTTTTTGTTTGTTTTTCAGCAGACACCTATGCCAGAGGAACATTTCTAGGCACATACCCAAGTGACTGATGGCACAGCCCTGAGTGCACTCACAGACCAACAGCTCTCAGAGGGACAGGTCACTCTTCAGAAGAGGATGATACATCATGAACCTAAGCTTGCCCTGATAGAAAGGCAGGATGTTGATTTGGGTCCTTCCTATTTAGCAATGAATGCGGGTAGCTTTTTTCAATATGCAGATGGCCAGCTGCACTGGTAGAAAAACCTCTAGTCCTTAGACTAAAAGACTCTGGAAGCATTTAAACTGTCAACCAAGTACACATATAGTGCCTAAGTAGCAATTTCAGGTCCTTCTAAAATGAAGTAGACCAGGGACTCATCTACCTGACTAAGGACACAACATGGAGCTTATCTCAGGTGTTCTTAAATAATACCACATATTTTGTGCTGAGGGCCAAGAACAGCTCTTTTTTATCCTTGCAAAGTGAATATTCTGGACAATGTAGAAGATTATAAATTCCTGTAATATGCATATATAGTAAGAGCTTTTTTAATTTCATTGCTTTCACCAGTTTTGTTGAATCATCAGCCACAAGCATGTTTACTTTCCTAGAAGGAACTAATCAGTTACCCCAGAACCATAGAGTAGCAGAAATTGGAAGAGACCTCTGGATATCATTTAGTCCAGCCTGCCCTGATCAGCCCCCAGGGTCAACTACAGCAGGATGCTAAGGACTTTGTCCAGATAGATTGTGAATATTCCCAAAGATGGAGACTCCACAACCTTTCAGGGGAACCTTTTTCAGTTTTTGTCCACCATCCCTGGGAAAAAATAAAATAAAATAAAATAAAATTAAATTAAATTAAATTAAATTAAAATCCATATGTTTAAATGAAATTTAAATGGAATTTCTTGTATTTCACTATGTGTCCACCATTACCTCTTGTGATTTTTCCCACAGCTGCTGTGCCTTGTCAGAATAGCAGAAAAGGGATGTTCCTAACAGTGGTTGACTGACCAGTGGTCCAAAACTGCCTGTTTAAATGTTTAGTGAGTACCCTTTTGTCAGAGAGCATCTCTGCCTCTTCCAGAGGGGCCTTGTTGCTGTCACACCCTTCTCTTTGTTCTGGCAACAGAGCACTGCTCTGTTGTGATCTTTTTGGGTACATCGCTGTCTGGATTTATGCTGTAGACCAAGATGAGCTCCCTTAGCAACTCAGAATTGGTGTTTGCTGTTGCAGTTAGCGTTGCCTTTAACTTTTGACAATGCAAACTCAGTAATGTGCTTACTTGTCAGGTTGCCTAAATAGTCACTGAGCAGGGATGTTCCCGTCCCCTGAACAACTCATGAAATCTGAGTCTGTGTTGTGATTAAGTCAATGGTATTACAGGGCACACAAGAGATCGTAAAGCTTCAGGTATACGTATGCAATAGTGAAGCAAGCTATAAAATGTTAGTGCTGTGTTCCAGCATCACACCTCCTTTGGTGTGCTTCCATGAGACAGTGGCCACACGCCCATTGACAGAAACACAGGGGGACACATCACAAGACAGAAAAAAGAGGTAGCCATACAACTCCTCTGGTTCTCTCACATGGGTAGCACTGGGAGCATTTGCTGAGACGAGCCCACGGTAGGCCATCAAGGTGTCAGAGCTCTCAGCTTTGGGATGTCCAAGACAATATTGTTTTGTTGTTGAAGTAATAACAACTAGTAAAGTCATAGTAAAGTATCTTTTCATCAGCTCTGTAATACAGGCAAAAGGCATTTGTCCTGCTGCCCAAGAGCACACCTGTGGCAATCAGCAGCGTTTGCTCCTACAGCAGCCCACTTTTGCCCCCATACAGATCCAATGCAAAAGTCTGCTCTCTTCGGGTGGCCTATCTTCTGTTGTGTTGTGTAACACAAGTACTCGAAGGTGGCCCCCATCAGGGGGTGTCACTCATTTCCATGGCATCATTTCAGACAACTGTGGGAAAAGCACCCATTAAATTCAAAAGCTGTCAGCACCCAGCTGTTGACTGCATAGCCATCCAAGAAGTTAGGCTCCCACTTTATATTTTCTTCTTTGTAATGTATGATGGATTTTAGTATTTTGGCCATGTACATAAGTCACTGAATAGAAAGAGTGTAATATTTCTTTCTCCTCTGATGACCTCTGGATGGAAGAGCATTACCCTCTTAAGTTTAAGGAGCATAAACAAGCATGTGGACATGCATTATGTGGTACACTGAGAGCATGTATACCCTCCCATTTTCATCACTCTTTCTGATAAAGCATGTGACAGATCAGCACCACAATCTCCTTCTTCTGTGAGCCACAGGCTCCCCTCAAAACTTTGACGTCTTGATAGCAATAAAAACTCAGCTCTTTTTACAGGTCAAACATATCCTCCTGATTAGCTGCATGCCATGCCAAGAATTGATCAGGGACCTGAGGGCACTACTAGGCCATAATCACCACAGCCTCACCTGGGGCCTCCACTCACACCTGTGGCCCAGGGCTGGGAGATCAGTCCCTGCCTGAGCTATATGGTGGATTTGCCTGTCCCAAGCTCTGTTTCTGGAATGCTGTTTGAATTTCCTGGCTTGATCTTGGACCTGTCTTGTTGCCTTCCCTCTGCCTGATGGTCACAGCACAGCCAGTGCCTGCTCAGGTCAACTGGTCACTAATTTCTTGATGGACAATAGTTTTTTGGTTAGGTCCACTACACTTACTTTAACCTGTATACAAAGCATGAAAGAGAAATATAAAAAAAAAAAAAATGCTAAGGCTAATTGCCAACCACAACAAAGCTCCACTTCTTATGGTACCTACACATAATAGTTGTTTTTTGGAAGTGGTGAGGCACAAGTCACATGAGCATTTTTAGCCACTCTACAATGAAATAATCTGTGTAACAAGTGTAGTTTGTGGCTGTTGGAGAATCGTGTTTTCAGGGGGCTTACATTAAAATCAAACCAAGAAAGGAACTTCATATGCCAGCCTGAAGCAGTGTGAAGGTCAATACCCTATAAAAAAACAAGCTCAGAGGCAAGTGTGAAAGCTGTCATAATTTGCATTAAATGAGTTTGGGATAGTAATTTAGGAAAAGATTGTGGGAATATGGGAGCCTGTTAACTGATAAGATTTTAAGTCATTATTGGGTGCAATGACAGCTAACATGATGTCCAAGGTTTAGATGAGACTAAAATCACTTTCTGTACAGGCTATTTGATAGCAATATACATACTTACCAGACACTTGAAATGAGAGAGGCCACAGTAACCTTGCTGAATACATTTCTTCTCAAATTTTATTTTGAAATCTCACATTGCACTTTAACCCTTTAGTGTCAGTCTTAGACTTCAGGAACACAAACTGAACGTGAGCATGCAGAGGCCAGCATCATGTGCTCAAAAGGGATCCATACAGCAGTCCACTTGCACACGTTTATCTTTCATAGCATGGGAGATGATCATCACTATATCCTCATTTCTGTAGCCTATCAAAATGTTCACTTCTTATTGGCAATAACTCAGTTCTTCTTTCAAGTCAAAAGTTTTCTCTCTAGTTGCTTTTTGCCATTCCAGGAACTGTTTTTTTTTCTCTTTGGGCATTGATCAGTGGGCTTTAGCTTCTTGACCCAAATGCCTTCCTGAAACCCTAAACCTATAATAATAAAAAACAAAGAAATGGGTTCTGGGATATTAGGGTTTGTCATCTGACAATGTTGAGAGCCCAAAGCCATTTTTCCCTGCACACATCATCTTGATATATACTAACACATAGCAGATTCTCAAACAATAGAATATCTCTTAGCATGACTTTCCAATTCATGGAACACCCCCTTTGTGTGAAACTTTGTTAAAAGTTTAAAATTTTAAAAGTTTTTGTAAAACTTCTACATCTTTCAGTTCTGTCACTGCTTAGGGCTCTGTGAGACTACCATCAAAACTGAGATTACTGTCTCTGTTACTTAGATTACATAGTACTGTTTCTTGACAGTAATCTTATAACTGAGGATAGACTGTGTGCAGCATCCCCAGCTGCTTTTAGAACAGCAGTAGTCAAAAAAAAAAAAAAAGTGGATTAAAAAAAATGTTTACTGACCCATTTTAAAAATGTCCCTGCATTCAGATTGCTTAAATTGATTGTGGGGGAATATAACAAATCATGCATGCTGACAGCTTCAGGCCAGAGCAGCTCAGAAATTCCAGGTTCAAAAAATCTGTATAAGCAGTTGGAGATTTAACGTATTTCCCACCCACCCCACCCCTCCACAATCACTTCATAATTATTGTGAAACAATACCTGAACAAAATTACCAAATCTGTATTTGTCTATATGTTCTCTAACCATAATAACCCTACCTGTAATAACAATAATAAACAGCAATTGTGGTATTTTGATGAGATTTTTAATTATGGCAAGAATAAAGGTGACTTCCTTTTTGTCCATAACAATACCTCTAGTGGAACAACAAGAGGTGGGAAGGATCCATCAACCCATGCTGTGAGAATGTCCCCATCAGAAGGGTACTTCTCTTCTTCATGTAAGGGGCGGGGGCTGGATCAAGCATCTGGTGAGGCTGCTGCAGCTCCCTGTTTGATTCTGCAAATCCTGAGCCCTACCCTGCAAGAGGAACTGAGAAGTGTCTGTCTTGTACTAGTGATGCAAACCTCCCCACACAGCATGTGAGAATCATAAGCAGACCTCTGAGCCCAGTAGGAGATGACTGAAAAGTACAGCAAAGGTGGTGAAGGGCAGCAGGTGTCTGAGGGGCGTGCAGGAGGAAGGAGCAGGTGAAAACAGCTGAGGCTGCTGCCCAAGGCTGCCTTGAAACTATGCTGAAACCGTAGGTTGGGTCTGCAAGGGGTGTGAGAAGAGAGAGAGGGACAGAGACCTGCCACAGTAGTTCTTCCACTGAGTTGGGGTACCTCAGAATCAGGTACAGATTTTCTGTATCAGGCACAGAAGTTGCTTCAAGGAGCATGGTAGTGAAACTTTGTTGTATGGCCAAGATACAAAACACCCAAAACACCAGTTTTGGTGTTTTAGTGGAGTTTTATGTGCTCTAGTGAGGAAGGATGGCTGGAGTGCACCAGCACGGGCAGCCTTGTCAGTCTGGATAGGAAGACAGGTGCCTGAACATGTTTCTAGCCGCTGCATTATTGTTTCTCAGGAGACAGCACTCCAGTCTGTGAAGTAGCTGGTTCCTATTCAGCCCTAATCCCTGGCAGCTGCTGCATCATCTGCTGTAGTTGCCAAGGGAGACTGTCATTTGAGGAGACGGTAGCTCTCCACCATCTCCAAAGACATGTGTTGTGTTTCAGCAGTGGTTGCCCATTCTCACCAAGCATCTGATATTAGAAAGGGTCCGTGTTCCACCCCCCCAGAAAAAGTGTAGAAACTTCTCTTACACTCAGTGTAGTTCTATTCTGGCCCACAATTCACTGACGGTTGGGGCAGCAACAGCAGTGGATATCTCCAGCATCATCTTTCCTAAGAGTTTTGTCAGCTGGGATACCATATCTAGAAGATGTTTCTAAGGGGGGGGGACTGTTCATGTTGCAGATCTGGGCTGCCTAAGCAGCATGTACCGACTTCCACTTCATTCTCTTACCCAAACATCAGCAGCTCCACATAGTGCAATACGAGGAGACCAGGCCTAGTAGCAATGCAAGCTTTTAGTTCATCCTAGCATCAGGTGGAAAATCATTCATAGTCGTACTTCCCCATCACGTATGCTCAGGAAGATTCGTTTGATGCTACATGCACCTTCACCCCCCACATACACACACTCCTTGTCCATTTTCCCACACAGGACCACCAAAATTGGGGCCTTCATTTCTCCATGGTCCCAGGTGGCTCTGAGCTGTTTCTCTTATCAAAGGCTCAACAACACAGCAACCTCTGGCAACAGAGCTTTAACAACAAGAAGCTAGGGGTGCTTTTTTCATGATGTGTTTGTCTATTTGGGCACACAAGACCAAATGGAAAAGATCTGGAGGACTGAACCAAAAGGATTGTGCCATGATAGCATAATCTTTTTTTATCTTGGAAACTAGGATCTTTCCATCAAAGCATGCCTGGGGACATTTTTAGGTGCAGTTTAAGTCACTAATACAGTCATGGACTAAGTGCCTGTACGCCAGACTTACATTTAAATCCACAGCAGGGATCAGTACAGGGACCTATTTTGTTCAATATGTTCATCGACAGTTTAGAGAAGGAAATGCACAGTGAAGTCTTCAAGGTTCTGAATGACACTTCTTCAGAAGACCACAGACTGGTTTAAGTGTGGGGATTGTTTGTGAAAATGGCCATCATTTGCTTCCTGTTTTTTAACCAGCTTTAAAACTTTAAGAGAGCCTTTCCTCCAAACCTGTGCCAACTTCCTTTGTATCCATATGGCTGTCTCATACTCCATTTATCCCATACAGACACATAAATAGGATCCTGAAGGCAAAAGAGCAGAATAGTGTTATCTGTTAGGTGCTAACATGCACCCCACTGCACAATCCTGCCATCTTGCCCCTGAGTTGTACCAGTCAGTTCTCAGCTCCTTTCCAGTTTATGTAGCTTTTTCAGACAAAATTATTCTCCTTAAATTTTTGGTTATGTTTACTTCTCTCAAACAGGCATGTTTTAGCAAGTAAGATATTTAGAACTATCTTCAAAATTGCTCAGTTCTGCCCTAAATACAGACTCAACCTTTTGATGATGCTAGAGTTACCACAAAACTGCCTTGTTCTAATTCAATGAATTTTGGCCACAGCTCTTTAGAAGCAGAAAGCTGTCAGTGAGTGCTTCTCCTTCCCTTGTATTTCAAGCTTGCCTCTTTTTAGAAGAGGTTATATGTACTTATTTGTGAAATCTTTTCCATGATGCTCCAGGTTGGAGGTCATTGTCTGCAGCTCAGTCCTAACTGCTTGAAAATTGAAGTATTAATTTTGCATTCTCTAGAGCCTCACAGACAGCAACTGGATCGTGAAAAAAACAACTATTGCTTCTGACTTAATTTTCCAGGCATACATATCACCCACAAGGAAGCTTGGGGCTAAGTGCAGTGAGACTAAGTTATTTGTCTTACTTCAGGGACATATAAACAGATCCACTGTGATTTATTACTACTGACAAACTAAATGAAATAGATAGGGAATTTCCATCTATGAGGTACTAAAAAGTGCAGGAACAATGCACCTATGTGTGAATAATAAAATTATCTATCAAGATAGACTGTATGATGTAAAGGCAATTTGTTTATTCAGTACAGTTAAAAAATCCAAATTTTTTTTTTCCAGATACCTTTGCAGAGTAAAAGATTCAAAAATCAACAAAGAAATTGGTCTTTATCTTGATTATCACCTACATTTTTTACTGGATTCTGTTGTGCTGAACAATCCCATTCTTAGCTCAAAAATAACATTTACTTTCTTAAAAGAGTTTGCTAGCAAGATGGCATTGAACAATTTCTCGCCTAGTTCATCACTGTCAATATACAGTATTTCCTCTGGTATTCTATGTCTGTTCATATTTTTCATCTCTATTATTGCCTTCTCTTTCCTCTGTGTACAGATGCTTTGAAAAATCTTCAAGCCTTGGACTATGCTTTCAATTTAGGCATCTATGTGTTTGTACCATTAGTTTAAAATGAAAAATATTTGCTATGGTTTATTTGTTTCTTCATCCTTCCTGTTTATATGCAAATCCATCAGAAAGTGTGATTGTTTTTGGAATACATTTTAACTCTTTTCCAGGTGTATTTAGTAACTTTTACCCATTTAAACATCTGGTTTTCCTTTTCTAGCAGGATCTAGCTGACATGTTCACCAAATAAAGTTGTCTTCTCTTAACCTTTTCCATGAGAAGGTGGTGACAGAGTAAAGGCGCACAGCTAAAGAATTTGGAACTATGAACTTAATTCTTGCCTCAAAGGGTGCTTCCAGCCAACCCACCCATCCACAGATCCTTTAGATGACACCAGAAGACACTAGAGGTAATGCTACATGTAATGGTATGTAGACTTTGGCTACAGAAACTGGATGTGTTTCCCATGCTGGTCCAAAGAGCCATTTGGGCATGGGCCTATCACTGATTTGTTATCTTTAATCCCTTTTATTTCTTCCTCCACCTATGTTACATCCACTTTCCAATACCAGACGTCACCCTTACAAATTCTCTGAGCCTGTCTGTGATGCTTAAGTCTTAGTCTGACTGCATTCTTGTTATAAATGACAAGAGAAGAGATTTCCAGGGGGCATAACTCAGACATCCAGACTAGGAACAATGAATTGCAGAGAAAAGCTTGAAAATCAAGACACTTGTGCAAAATCTAGGCACCAAACTACAAAATGCATAATGAATTCTTCATCTCTTTTTAGACCCTCCTGCACTCAAAATGATGGTTTTTTTTGTGTGTGTGTGAAGCTCTGAATACTGTTAAGGAGATCAGAAGCCTGAAACACAAAATCCTAATGCTTCACATTCACAATTGGCAGGCTGGATTTTGTGGACCACAGCAATTCCCTTATTCCCCCCAGTTAAAGGACAAGAGAGTTCTCTTTCCAGGAGAGCGTGTGGGGTAAATATCACTTCTGCTCATCTCCTCCTCAGTCACTGCTTGCAGTGCTAGTGAATTCACTTGTACTGACTACCTGTTGTAAACCAGTGTGTGTAGAGCCCTTACCCAAATGTAGGTGCTGCACAGCACCTATGTGACTGCACCACCCAAGGAGCAGCAGGAGTTCAAGCCCTATCAAAACAAGGGATAAACACGAATCTCACCCTATGTCCCATGTTCATATAAACAGGAGCAGGGCTCAGGACAGTTTCACAGTTCTTTTTACCTTGAAGGTAAGGGTCATTGAGAGAATGCATGTGCATTTGTGCAGCATGTGCTCAGACAATTGAATCTTTACACTGCCGTAAATTATCATTCTTTGTGTTACAGAGCATTTTAGTTGTACCAACGTACAACTGCTGTCACTTTAAACTCCTTGTTTTGTTTTAATGGGATGTTCAGAAGAGGTATTAACTACACTGCCATGACAGATACCCAGGCAGACTATGGCGTGTAGGTGTTTCCATCAAACAGAAATTTCAGTCTGTTAGATTGGTTACATTCCAACTAGTTAAAAAAAAAAAAAAAAAAAAAGGAAGGAAGGAAGGAAAAGTAAAAAGATGGTGTTCTGTCTGCTCTAACGGAAAGAGGTTGTTTTCATACAGACAGCACAGCTGGAAGGGAACATATCCCACTCTGCCAAGGGGCACCATCACCAGCGTCACCTTATACAACAGGAAGCACCGTGCTGGCTGGGGTTATTACCAGAATGAAATGTCCTATTACCTGGTAACTCCCTACTTGTAAGGCATTGTCTTAACTAACACCCACCTGTAGCTGGAGTCCCAAGCAGTGAGGAGCTCACTACAGATGCTGCTGTTGAGGAAGAGGTGCAGTTCAGGGCTAGACGAGGACTGCAGGTAAGTAGGCAACTTATGAGTGCGAAAGAACTTTTGGTCGGCAAGGGGACTGCACGTGTCAGGCCTCACTTAATTCACAGTTATAAAACACTTCAGAGCTTTTTTGATAGGATATCGAGGGAGTTTGCTGGAAGAAATGTCCGTCAGGATGCATAATCAGTAAATCCCTGGATAAACTACTAATTCCCAAGGTTTTACATGTGGCTAGTTCTGTAGATTCAGTTTTTATTACACTTTTTTTTTTTTGTCTGAATGTATATATTAAAAAAAAAAATGCAACATTACATTAAAATCTCTCTTTATCTTGGTAATAAATACACAAATGTAAGCTTAACTCTGATTAATACCACTCCTCAGCTTGTCATGACAAATGAAACTTTTAGGTCACCTGCAGTCATGGAAGTTGAAAATTAGTTGTGGATATGTGGATGTCTGGCATTTATGCTAGTAAGTAACTGAAGTAACTGAATGCTTCTTTATGTTGCTCCCAGTCATCTTTCCTCACTGAAGAGTAAAAAGGAGAGGTTGTTGTGGTCCTTAAGAAGTAGAACATTTTGTTTTAATATTGAATAATACAGTTTTTCATTATTCTGCTATTTTAAATGTTTATTACTTCACAGTTTTTCATTTCCCTCTGAATTAAAAAGGAATCCCTCAACTGGCCATTAAAATCTTATTTTCTTGCCAGTTTATTATATATAATCTCTTCCATCTATGCCATCTTCATAACTAACAGCATACATTTGGAATCCCTAAGGACATTTAGGGAGAGAGTGTCGGAGTAGACACTGTTAAGCATTGTCCTAGAAATGAACCATAGCTTTTGCATCAGACGTACGGAATAATTCGTCCCTTGCGGATAAATAATAAAGACAGATAGGCAAAGTCAATTTCTGAGCATTTCTGTTTGTGTGCTGAACAGTTGGACTACTTCAACCTAATAAAGTCATAGCTTAATAAAGTCATACCAGCTGTAGTAACTGATTTGAGAGATAGACAGAACAACAAATGGAACAGTAGTGGAAACATACTCTACATTTGAACTCCTCCACTTTGAACTGCTATAAACACACAAGTTCATTTCTGTTTTGCATTCACATAAAACTTCAAGTTTATCCTGGGGTCTAGTTCCAATTCACTACAGATATTTTTACCAGCATCGCAGTCTTTTGACAGTGTACAGAGAAATATTAACAGCATTGTAATTTCCCATCCTTTTTTCCCTAAATCAGACTGCAAATTATCCATATGTATTCAATTTTAGGAGGGGAAAAAAGGTGATTTCTCTTTTGCTTCCTGATGGACCGCCTTCATGATGGCAAATGCAATTGGGGCCTATTTTAATGCAGCTGTAGTAACTATCAAGACAGAAGACATTTCCTTTTTGTCCTTCCTAAGGTCAGCAGTTTAAGAATCTCCATTTTATAACCAGCATTTATCAAGCTGATCATTCATAGACAGACGAACACTTGGTAGAGGAAACAGAGGAAGGAGAGAGTTTTGTACTGCCAAATTGCAGTCAGCTATGTACAAGGTGCTGGCTATATGCACAGAGGAGAGCAGTGTGCGCAGTACTGTTTCAGACGTACATCGGCATATGTAGAGGTGACAGGCGAATCAGAAACCTGGTGCTCTTTTCCCCACCCAACTCTATAAAATTTCCAGTTGCTCTCCAGTAACATCCTAGACTGTGGGCAGGTTAATCAGAAGGTGACAGTAGCTGCCGGCAGGGGACAGAGGAAGTCATTGGGCTTATTTTGGGATGACGTGGACACTGCTCAATTCCTCATATATAGAGAGAAAGAAACAGGCTGGAAAATCACATCAGAGAGTTGCCACACCACACACACTCTGCAGTCTGCTTTCTGCAGGTGATCAGTGTGACACCACTCTCTGCCCCTAGGTCAGATATCACTGACACCAGCATTTTGTAGGCCATTCTATGCGGAGTTCTCCTCCAGGAAGTCCTCCTGGGACATGGTCTATTAAAGAGTCATGTGAAAGAGAAAAATAGAAGACTGGACCCTAGTACTTACACCTAAGTGTGCCAGGAGCAGCGGTCATCCTAGGGCAATACTTCCCAGCTCGAGGTTACAGAAATTATAACCTGACAAAAGGGCAGCAGATTGGCTTTGAAGTCTGCTGTAATCTGTAAAATAATTATGAATTGTTGTGCAGGCTACAGTTACAGTAGTTAAGACTGAGACCTCTGCTATGATTAGGAGACACAATAATTTGTGTTCAAGCATTTCCTTTTTGAAGCACCATAGACACTCTAATTAGGTGCTGAAATAACAAAAATGTCAGCAAAGCTTCAGTGTTAGCTAGAGTAGCAAGCAGAGCAAGAAGCAGGTGCGACCAGCAGAGCAAGCAATGAAGCAAAACAGGAGCAAAACAAAGAGAACAGAAGCTGCTCACAGCACAGTCTCCACAGCAGATCTTCAAGCCGTGACTGTCAATCTGTAAATATAATTGTTGCACAAAGAACAGCTTTCCCTTTATTTTGAACTGGATTCCTACTAGCTTTAGTAGTTTAGGCCTCTAGTTTTTGTATTGCAAGGCACTGAACAGTCAATCCCTATCCATTTTTCCGTATGTTACTCGTGGATTTGTAGACCTTTGCTATATCCCTCCAGCTTGCATGGTAGGTGAATACATTTATATTAAGAAATAATGGCATTTTTTCCTAAAAAAATCACATTTGATATGCTTTTTAGACAGTTACTGAGCACTGAACCAATACCTTCATGCACAATCCTACCATTTTACCCTTGAGTTGTACTGATCAGCTCTGAGCCCATCATTTTACAACTAAGCTATGTATATCTTCCCCTATGCACATCGGTTTACGCCTACCTCTATTGAATTTCATCTGTATAAGTTTATTACAAAACAGAGTGGCTTGGAATTGTCTTTCAATTCTTCACAGCATGCTCTAAAACTTACTATTATGAATAACTATTTACTATCTGCAATTTTCTTACCTCATTACTCATCTCCTTTTCTGGTGAGCAGCACAAGTCTTCATAGATCCATCGGTGATCTCTCTCCCTTTTGCCAGCCCTAATGATTTACATTCTATTTCTTACCTTTTTTAACCAACTGTATATTGTTGCCTAGGCCTTCTGTCTTACTTTGCGACTAGCTAGTTTTCTTTTAAGGTTTGGTGAGGGACTTTCTGCAAAGATACTGATCTGTTCCACACATTTGATGCTCTGGAAGCTCTTATGGACCACATCCTCCAGGACATAGAGCTTCCTGCTGATGACAGGCCTTACGTGCTGAAAAGATTACTCAAACACAAGCAACAAACCACTTAAGAAGCACCAACAGCAGAAACAGATGCAAAAGAAAACAGAGACCTGCAGCCTGTTGCAAAGTGAGGTAAACAAATGTTCAGCATGCAATACATGTTATCCTCATGTGGTATGTGAATAGGTATGTGCAAAATCTGTAGGGCATATTGAGACAAGGAGTTCTCTAAGTTCATATTATGCTATATGAACAAAGCTGGTCATTCATAGTGGGGAGCACTGGGGATAGACTCAAATCATTGTGACACAAGCCAGTCTTTGGCAAATGGTCAGGGATCACTCTGTAGTGCGATGCAATAACTCTACATATGTGTGCATGCACATAGAATAATAACAACATGTAAGTATGCCCAATATGTACTTTAAATATTGCTTTTTAAAAGAAATATCTAATCACTTGATAGTTATTACTTATTAATTGATTAATAAGTAATAGCGTAATATTAGTAAATATTTGTATATTAAATTATTCATTTTTTAAAAAATCATTAAAAAATTACTCTGTCAGGAACCTCCATACCTTCTCGTATCTAGCTTGCTCACCTTACAGAAACTGTCAAGACTCATAATATCATATAAAGATTGCAAATGCCAATGCAGGAAGGATACTTGGAACCAAAGAGCAGCTTCTCATCATGTATGAATGAATTTAGAAAACCCAGGAAGTTAGTTTCTGTTTTTATCCTCCTAAATCCAACTGCTTCAAAGTTCCCAAATTTTGGAGTTCATGGCAGCCACTGTTGCCACTGTGAGGAGTATGTTAAAGAAAACAGAAAAGAGAAACTTTTCATTTGTCATGGATTACCCAGATCCTCATGTATTTTATAATAAAAAACAAACAAAATGACAGAAAAAAAAAAAAAACAACTTTTTTTTCTTTCTTCTTGAAAGAAAAACAATGCATTGAAAGAAACTTAGAAACTTTTTTTTTTTAAACAGTGTAATTCAAGTTATGTGGTTGTTCCAAACAAGAGTTTGGAAGCAAATTCTCCTCCAACTTATATTTTGCAAACTACATTTTAGGTCTACTTTCCCAAAGTATAGCAATATGCTGTGTGCAATTGCATAAGACTGACAGATGCTGTATAGAAACAGACCGGGCATGATTTAAAATAGATCCTTGAGAATATGTGAGGAGGGAAATACCATATTGTCACAAATACTGAATCAATACTGCTCAGATTCAGAAATGTAAAATAAATTTAAAAAAAAAAAAAAAAAAAAGAAAGAAACTTGGCCTTTGTTCTCAACATATTATTTCAAGAGAAGATCCGTAGCCTTGCTAGCAAAGGGCTTTATGTAAGATTTTTCATTTCTCTTTCTCTCTTTGAAAGGCTGAAGAAAATTTTGGAAAAACTTTGTTGTCACTACCAATGCTATGAAAAAGCAGCAAGTAAGCTTTGTCTTCAGCTTCAACATGATCAGTGCGTATCACAGTACACTAAGGCAAAACTGTTCTGGTTTTATAACCACAAAGCCAGTATCGTGTTAAATTTTCTTTCTACAGACAGTGCTAGGAATTGGGATGCTTTGCTTGGGTATGCCTATATAAATTGCTGGCGTGATACAGTATTAAGAAAAAAAAAAAAAAATAAAATCATAAAATCTGTCAGCAGAGGTATTCCCAGTAGGTAGACAATTGCTCTGATCATCCATCATCCCAGTGGTGGGTCCAGGTTTGATGACCTGTACTCAGGAAAGAAGAATCTTACAAGGTATATGGAGAAGGCCTACCTGAGAGATGAAAGAGTGAGGAGCCTGTTTTAAGAGAAACTGTGGGAAAACATTTGCTGTTTGTTTCCAAGCAATCTTCCTCTAAAAGGCAAAAATTATTCGATGCATGTTTACCTATACACATAATAGCAGATATGCGAGTTAACATCAGAGAAGAAAATGAACGGTTATGTATGAGGACAAATGACTATTAATGAGCCATGAATAAATATCCATTTGAAATGAGAAGAGGATATCTAGACCATTAAGGCAATCATGTTCTGAAATTGGCTTTTGAGAAGAAGAGTAGGATCAAAAACCTCAAACAGCTTAAAAATGGATCTTAGTAATGCTTGCTATACATTTTGGCAAATTTGGCCATCCAGGGTTTGTTCCTAAATTCCATTTAGCAGTGGCAATCATAGTTTGGACAGAACTTTAAGCATATTACATCTCTGTTTCCGTATCTGTAAATTACTAAAAAGTTGAAAATGAAATCATTCGAATCCACAAGAATGGCCTTTGTGAAGCAGGACATGAAAGAGTCCTACATTAAAAAAAAAAAAAAAAAGCAGTCTATTAGAAAAAAGCTATACCTTTAACTATATCCAAAATTTTCGTTTAATTTATAGGCATCTATGCCTAAATTTGTGTTTAAAGTACTTCTTAGACAACTAGTAGTGATTATTTTATATCCCTTGCCAGCCTCATCCTTGCTTTTAACTGACAGGTTCTTATTCAGGCCCACAACTAGGTGCAGCAGGCAGTCTCAGACCTTCCCAGCAGAGCCTCATGAAGGTTAGGTATTTAATGAAAATTAATTGACTGACACAATATTGAAATATTTAAAGCCTATTGAAGAGTACCAAAGGGAATAGTTCTCCCTGGAGGCATAAAGAAAGGTAAATATGCAGTGGTTAAACAGCACAGGTAATGTAAAAGGCAAGAAAAATGCAAACACTAAATAGCTCACCTGTAATCAACTTAACCTCTTGTACAACAAAGGCAAAAAGACAATAGAACACAGACAATTTGAACATTATGACATTACGAGCACTATGAAGCCATGGTATCAAAAGCAGTAAGGCAAGAAGCTTCTCTCAGTGGATAGATAGATAGATGAGGTATTATTCAGCCTATGCTGAAGGACAGGTTGAACTAAAAGCAATTCAGGGTGTTTATATAGCATAAGTACAGGAAGTACCTCTACAACCCAAGAACTATGCTATTTGCTTCTTAAAGAGTTTGTGCTGTATGTGGCATTTCTTGTAGGCTGACATCATGGCCATTAAATTGACAGGGTCAGTTCACTGCGATAGAAGTAGTGCAGCACCCAATGTGTGATGATGCTAGCAGCCAACAAGCCACCATCCTTAGGGACTACTGGTTTTTTATGCATAACTCATGGGAGGAACAACAGATCTGAAGAAAGTTAACCAAATCCCAGCTTACTGACTGAAACAAATCTAGACGATCTGGAATGAAGGTATTAATGGCTTGACGACATAGCTCTGTAATACAGTATTGCCATTGGCCATAAGCTTCACATTGAGTTTAAAAGGCAGCAGGCACCCCCTCATAAAGAACATACATGTCAGCTATGATTTAAATTCTAGGCCAGAGGTATGAGTGATAACAGTTCATCACACGCTAATGTAATATGTAACAGGCAATTTAGGAAAAAAAAAAGTCCTTCTTACTGATATTAGCAGAAATAATTACCACAGTGTGTTTGCTCTCCTATTTCCTTTAAAGCTGACTCTGAATGGCACTGATAATATTTAATTAGCTTCTTGTTTTATCAATTATTGTTCCTTTCAGAAAGAAAGTGCATTTTTCAACCATTCAAAACCTTCTGTATGCGTTCTGGCTAGCTAAATACATTACGAGCAGTTAAAGTTGACCTTTCAGTATGTTCTCTCAGCTAAGTCAAATTTAAAACATGCATTTTCCACTTGTTAGAAGGAAACTTTTTGTTTAGTCTAAACCTCAAAAATATTATAGGCTGGTTCCCTCCCCCACCTCTTTTCCCTGAATTTCTTTTGATGATTACATACTGTCCAAACTAATAATCTTGCTTGTGTTTTTGGCTGCTCTTTTGGCTTATCTGACACTGCAGTAGAGGTTCTTATCAATGATACAGAGAGCTGCTTCTTTTCTGACCCCGTTTAAGCTCTTCACCTCATACCATGGCTCAAGGGGGAGAGAATTCTACCCATTAATGATGCAATCGAAATATTTCAGTCATATCACAGGTGTAACAAGCTGCCTTCAGAAACAGCCTGGATTTCAAAAAAATAAAGACCCAGCAACTTCTTTGTGTCCAAAATAACCATATGAGAATATGAAGAAAAATCACAGTAGTGCACAGAAATGGGAGCAGTCACCACATCTCAGAACATTTGAGATGTGTAGCAGATTCCTATACAAAAAGAAATCCAAAGACAATCTCCCAGGCTTTTCATAATTAAGTGAAGTATTTTAGCAAGAAATACGGGGATTATTCCTGATTACCTAGGCTGTTTCCTTATTTTCACAATTTGGGAAAAACTTTCAAGAATGGCTGTAAGAAGGGAAAAGGCTATTTAAAATGTCAGCCTACAAGGTAGTAAACACTCCTACTAAGAGAATTAATTATGATATGAGACTCAAACTTTAAACCAATAGCTCATTTGTAAATAGTAGTATTAAGAAACTAATGGCAAATTATATTAATAAATATTTAAAATGTTGAAGAGGTAGCAACAGAGATGCTTAAGCCCCTTGAAAACCCTTGCAAGAGAAACTGAAATACCAAAGCATAAACAGCTTTCTTTAGTTCATCTTACACAGTGGCTCTGTTTTAACAGGAGAGTTTTCCTCACTTCCCTTGATCTGCTGTGGGTGTCTGATGGGGTGTAGGAATAGCTTCCCCCACAAATATTTCCAGTCTGCCATGATGGAGAGAAACAAAATCTGTACCTATTTTTATTATAAACACAAAATGCAGCGTTGTTTTTAGGGGAGCAGGAGGGACAAAAATGTAAAAGTAATTTCTGTTTTATGCAATTCCTTGTATAATATTTCACGAAGCTATAAGGCCAGCCAAACTGGACAGAAAAACAGGATTATAGGGTAGCTCAGACCAGCAGGGACATTGGAAGGTCACCTAATACAACCTGCTTTGAGCAGGGTCAGCTAGGCAGCAGGCCATGTTACTTAAGGCTTTATCCATCCTGGGCTTGAGAACTCCAAACGATGGCAGCTATGCAGCCTCTCTGGGCACCCTGATCAATTGCCAGCTGTCCTCATGGTTAACAAGCTTCTCCTTACACCCAGCCAGAACCTCCCACATTTCAATTTATACCTGTTGTCTGTTATCCCACCAGCCACTGCTGTAAAGAGCCTGGTTCCCCCTCCTTGATGGGTCCCAGCAGCTGCTGTGATGTGGTCATATCGCAAGAGATGCATGAGGAGCTGGGATCGAGGGCAGGAGACAGGAACGGCATAGCCAGAAGAGACACAAACTCATTAGTTCTGTCGATCATGAAACAGCCTGCTTCTATTGGGTTTTGTTTTCTTCAGATACAAAATTCAATCAAATTATGTAAGATTTGTATTTGCAGTAGCCTTTTGAGCATATTGCTTCTGCATGGATATTATGATTATAGATCTATTCATTGTTCTCCTCTTTATAGTTAAAAATGGAGCACGAAGCAAGCAGGTCGGCTTGAATGATTTTATTCTGCATTGTTCAACTCAATCCAAATCTCTGATATGTGACTTTTTCAGAATGATAACTGTTTTTCAGTTTGAGAACAAAAGTAACTTTTGCAAACTGAAAAGGATTTTTTTAAAAAGTTAAAATGGCTTCAATTGTTTCCGTTGAATGGGTATACAGTAGTTATTCCTGGTAAATTACAATCCTGTACATGGACATTTTTACTTTCTGGGACTCCCTGAGGTGAGCTATATTTTTTTAAGGCTATCATCTCAAATAGTGAACAACTTAATTAGCAGCAGGATTTACGTTCTAAGAATACACAGAATGTACCTGCAGCAACAAAGCAGACAAATTTAATCAAAATGTTCTCTGCTTCCAAATCTTGATATGTCACACATAAAAAACTGTAGTTCAGTGGGATGCAAGATTGATGAATGTGTCTAGAAGACCATATTTTTAGCTGGGTTTCCTAACAAAATGAAGCTTATGCAATTCCATTTTCCAGCCGTCCATCTACACGTCTTCTATTACAAGATTTGACTCTGTTGGCCAGCTTTAATCAGGCTTGAAAGGGGTGAATATCACAAAGATGACTGAGTTACAGAAATGTTAGCAGTTTGGTAGAGGACAATGAATCACAGCAGTGTACTTGAGAGGAAAATGCAGAATTCATCTCCTGCACACTCCATTTGTCAACCACTGAAGATGCAGGCATTTGAATCCTCAACAGCATTACCCTCTCAGATTTTTATAAGCATTTGTTAGTTAAATATTTTGTTATTTTACACTTCTCAAGACATTTTACGAACATTAAATCCTGCATTATATTAAAACACTTGGGAGCGCTTTCTTAGCTGCTGTAACTCAGCTAATGCCACCGGAGTATTCTGGTATATGCTAACAGAGGAAGTATCCTCACAAGAAGTAAAGTGCTACTGAATTGCAGATAAGGACACAAGAATTGGGGTGATACATTCATTATACAGACTACGCAACCTGTTTTCTTTCCATACAGGAGCATACTGAAGGCTTTTATGAAGAAGTAACAAAAGTCAACTGGACTCCACCTCCCAAAGTTAATGTGGAAGTGAAATAAATACTGCTCCTCGCATGTGAAATCATTGGATTTTCATGAAGGAAGGTGATTAGGATTAGACGTCAAGTACAGGGATATGTGTACTTCCAATAAACACTGTGTAGTACAACCTGCGTACTCAAAGAGGTCAAATTTAAATAAAAAGTTTTCTTTAAAAGCATAACTGGGAGATTCCAAGACAAGTTACCGCAGCTGTCAGGCTGCCCTAACCTGTGCCCAACCAGAACCTCCAAACTGGAGGGCAGAAATTCGGTGTGATTAAAATAATCGGTACAGCTTTGAAATAACAAGGTACAAATTACATGCAAATGACAAAATAGGCTTGTACACGCTAGAGGAGGCTTGAATTCAGATATATAAATACATAAGCCTTATTAATATTTACCACAGAAGCCATTGGCCTGAATCCCATGTGCGGATAGGAGCAAAGCAATACTAGAAATCTCCTCAGCCACACCACAGAAAGGTGACAGTGACTGGCAAATGCACATCACAGCAGTGGTGGATTACAGAAAACAAACAGTAACTGAAGGCTTTAATACCATGGGACTACATGGTACATGGATAAGTGATGCAATAGGGCACAATGGACAAAAAAATATTAAGGCCCCATAAACATCTGCAAACCAAATCTTGTTTTATTCTTCCTCTTTTTCCTCACCTGCCACAGGTCCCTCTGATCTCTCCCTCCACTCCCCCATCTCCAGTGCCCATGTGTAATAAACCTACTCTTCATTTTTTTCCTCACTCTAAAGCCCATTACCTCTCTCCACAATTCTGTTCAGCTGGAGAAGCCATATCACCATCCCCTTTTAATGCAATTTTCTTTAATTTCATCTTCTTATGCTTTTTACCAGATCCTTTTACTTGCAGAAACCCCTTTTCTCTTCTGTCCCTTTCCTCCTCGACTCAAACCACTCGCAGCTTATCTGGAGACTGCTTACCTCACCCTGAAGCCAGCCAAAGCTCTGGAAACAGCTGCCTGCCTCTGAGGGGAACAAAAACCAACGTAGCAGGAGAGAGATCCCTCCATCTGGAGCGCACAGCTCCCCCTTCCAAACCAGCCCTTTGCAGCTCAGGCGGATGCATCCAGAGGCGTTATCTCGCATTTAATAGCCCTGAACGTTTTTTCTCCTCTTGGTATTTGTCCAACTGCTTTTCAAGCTCAAATAAGATTTCACATACAAAATCTTCTGGGAAGAAATTCTGCAGCTTAACCAGGAGTTACAAAAATTGTTCCATTTCTTTGCTTTCAAACTGCACCTACATGCCTTGCTTGGTGTTGTTTAACTGTTATTAGAAGAGACTGGCAACTATTCCCTAGCTATTTTAGACCCTTGTCATATCCATCTTCGCTTACCACTTACCAAGGGTGAAAAATCCTAACACGTGTATTTCATATAGTCTTAAATATATATTAACTTCATGGTTTTCAATCTAAACAGGAGATTACTCTCAGCCTCTCCAAATCCTGCCATGGTTTGAATAGATGGCTCTGAATACAAGCATGGATGTAATGACTGACAGCTGTATGGAAGCAACTTATGTGGAAAGACAGACACATGGGCTGGGCTGCGTCGCTGAAAGCTTTTTAAAAATGTATGTTGAATTCCTGGTAAGAAATACAGTACCAAACCAGAAATCTATAATATTGGGTGAAGCTCCGGCACAGAAGTTTTGGCATACAACAAAAGTTTAATGCACACTAGTGGCAAACCATTAATTTTTCTGACAGCACACTAATTATACAGCAGTTGGAGAGAGAAACAGGCTCTAGGAAAGATCTTCTTCCATAAGAAAACTCAAGATCCATCTTCTATTGTCAAGCAAATGCTTACTTTTGAGACTGAAAGACAAGCGGCTCTGTAAAACCACAAATTTCTGATGGGGTCAATATAAACACAAGACAGAGGTTTCAGATGCTCGTACTGTTAGTCTAAGCTGAAGGCAGTACCCCAGCAAAAGGATACAAGAAAAAGATGTGTGAGAAACATGCTAGCACACATCTCTAGTAGCTTCTTGGGACGGGTGAGAAGGCAGATGAGAAAAAAATGGCCAAGAAATCCTTGGGGTGGTAGTGGTGGGGAGCCAATCGGAATATCTAATCTTGGGGCAAGAAAAGAGAACCTTGTGAACAGTATAACTGTGTTTAGAAGTTTCCTAATGGAACATAAGATCCTACTGAATACAAGGTCTCCTGATTCACCCTGTTTTACTTGCAATTTCAATTTCTCTTTAAAAGCACAGATTTAACTCTGTTACCATCACCTTATGATTTCCTGAGTACAGCATGGACTACACAGAACTGAATGAAATCCTAGCTTGCACAGGCCTTTATATTAGAAACCATGTTCCTATTTATTACTCCCATGCACATTTAGTGAACACAAATTCATTTGTCATGATGATTGCTGATATATTACTGACTACATATTTCAGTCTAACTACTCTTTAACCTTTAGCAAATAATGTCAGCAGTAACCTGAACATTGAACCAAAGCTGGGTAACACAGGAAACATCCACACCTGTTCATGAAGCGCGCAGACTCCCCAGTCTGGACAATGCTTGGAGCTATTTCCAAGAGTCTCTTTTACATCAGTGCTGAGTATATTCTATTTTCAGCAGACAACTTAAACTTGAAGAAGGAAAAAAAAAAAAAAAAAAAAAAAAAACAGCCATTTCGGGCTAGCTAGAGAAAACTTGTCAGTGTCACAGCTCCATTCCCATGAGCACACAGTAATAAAAAATAATCTCCTCTGCATGCTAAAACAATTAGGAACTCATGCACCTGAGCTGGATTTGCGTAGTTAGGGGACTGAGAGATCCCTAAGAAGGAAACAACATTTTATCATCAGGAAGAATTAAACGTTGTGTTAACGGTGTGACAGCGCACTGCAAATCAAGTATATGGTTTCCCAGGCACAATTTTGGTAGAAAAAAAAAAAAATCCCTTGTCCAGCGATCCATTACTTATTAGGAATAAAATGTTCTGAGTATAATCCATATGATAAAATCAAAGTATATTTGAAGCTACCCTGTGCCTCAGGAAAGATTTTTCAGTCAGGACAGCACCACCTCTAAACTAGAGACGGGTGAGCTGAGCAGTTTATTTTACGGTGGGACGTAAGAATGGTGCAAGAGCGCACCCTCTCTGCAGCCAGAGCAAATTGAATTTAGCAAACTGCATTTACCTTATTAACAGCAGAAAATCTTGTAATACCCTGTAAGGAGATAACTAAAAATAATCCTACACTTGAGTCAATTTAAAGTCTTACTGCTGTATGAGCAACATTCAATTCCAGGACTCCATGGGGACTTTCACTTAAAATAAAATTGCTAAAAAGCTCTGCAAAAAATGCACAGGAAAAAAAGCTCTCCCTCCCCCAGATTCAATATTTACCTAGAAGAAAATGAGGACAAGCAAATTGTGAAGTAGCTACTGACAGCAATCTGCTTAAACAATGCTGAAAAAAATCAATTCATGTTCAGTGCAAACCTTTTCATAAAGCATCCTTGGAAAAATCCTGCTGAGCTCTTTCTACCTCCTGTGCATCAGAAGGGTCTCAAATTTGAATGTATAATGAAATGAAATGCATATTTTGCCTTGGTAATTCAGATGACATTCATGCCTAGAGGATTACCGTCCTCACAGTCTCAGAAGTTCATATGAGCCAGAATGAACACGTTTTCGGTTCCTACAAAAGATAGATTAAGGACAGCAGCAGAAAGGAGAAGAGGGCTGTGAGATGGATGAACAGGTGAATCACTGTGAGAAGTTTATTCGATTTTTCTTTCTTTGAGGTTTGGCTGACACGACCACTTATGCCCCCAGATACTCAAGGCAGCATCCTACATCTTAGGGTCTGTATGGGCATTTACAAGCCCTCCGAGCAAACAACAACCTTAGCACTACTCCAAGAAATGCAGTGACACACTTGGATGTCTAAGCAGTTCCAGAATGTGTGATGAAGGCGCACATGGAGTTCCCATCCAGCTGTTCTGAACACATCAGAGATGGAGGTATTTCTGAGGAAAGTCCTATGCACAGCTTGTGCCATAGTGGACCATGCTCTGAGGATCAAGGGACACCTTGTGGTCACAGCATGATCATGTAGCAGACTTTTAACATGAGTAAAACAATATGCATTTCTCCACCAAAACTGCGTAAGAGCTGGCTATCTCAGTCATTTCCATCTTCCCCAACACATCCAGTCAGATCTTTTACTTGTAATCTATAAATCTGAAATGACAGCCAGCTAGTATGTTCAGCATCCCCAGGAGGCAAGGCACTCCTGCAAAGCCAGAGATCAAAAGTTTGTCAATACAAGAACCATACAAACAGATGCAAAATGCTGGGTGATGGTATCTGTCATCCCTTGTGCTTCACATTATTTTGACATATTATAAAAGTTAAATTGAGCTTTGATGAATCTCCAGATGAAGTAGATCCCCAGGTGACAGAAGATTCAAATAAACCTGTTTGTGTCTGCAGTTCCTGCCATAACTGAATACAGAAACAAGAAGATTACCCTTTTCTTTATGTCCATTTTCTTCCCCAAAATGAGAAAAGCCACAGGAAATTTCAACAGTGAAACTCTGGACTTGTGATAAAAGAAACACTAATTGTACTAGAGACAGTTCATCTGATACGTCTTCAGTTCATACTTATTTTCTCTGTGAGACAGATTGGTGAATTATATTTTCAACTAATATTCCCAGGTGTTTCTCCTTTATCATTTCTAACCCAGAAGTCTCCACTATTCCAAGCAGCTATAAATTCTTAATTTATAACCTGTTTCATCCCATCTCTCATACTTACTACAAAATAATAATAATCTAACTCTGTGCATTGACCATGCTTCACGTATTTGTTACACCCATAAATCCAGTCATTGCATGGCAATTCTTATGTCATGATTATTATCAAATAAGGTCAAAAATAATCTGGTTCCAAAATTAATCTTCAACTAACTGCACCAACCAGGCCCAAAAATTTGCACTCAGCGCCATCTATTGATTCCTTCCCGGTAAAGAAGAAGGTTACACCCTGGCTAATTCTGTGATACCGAACCATGTTTTACTGAACGGGTTGTTTCTGTTGTTGGTTGTGGTTTTTGTTTTTTGTTGTTGCTTTTGTAATAGCAGCAACACTTTGTTAGGCGTTACAAAGCATTTGATAAATCAGTGTTAAATTTCGACTTAGGCTCTAACTAATCATATTCTGCTTTTCCACAGAAAGAGTTATAAAGATGAAATATTGAGACAAGTTGCCTGGATAATGACTTTGAGGTACTAATATCTTAGAGGTACTGGTTCTTCTCCATAGATCACACTAGCACTGCAGGTTTTTCTTGGTGGTAGTTTTAAATTCTTATTAGTAGATTTCCAGCTTGGCAAGTAATAATTCCCATTATGCCAGAAAAATTATTTTATATATCAAGCTAAGATCACTAAACTCTTAGATTTTACTTCCTTTTCCTTCGTGGAAATTTTCTTTTCTCTATATCCACTCCTGATGAACATTCTTCCCTCTCATTCCTATGTTGCAAAATAAGGGACAGCTCTGACCTAGACAGATATGATCTGGAGTCACTCAGGTAAAACTTGGAGTAACTGCAGCTTCCAAGTCTTACCTACAGAAAGCCTTTTCACGATGCTGTCAGTTCTATGAGTGCTGTTTTACTACTCTTAAGGCATGTAGCACTGTTAGTGTAAGTAATCCACGTAACACCCAAACTGCAGAATTAAGGCAAATAAGCAGATTTTCATTATCAAAAGCTTCCATGACGAATCTACGCAACTCTCACCACAAACAAGTGAAGAACTTAATATTTCAGTGTGTTTTGATGATGTACTACACAAACCGTACCTTCCACACTTGTGGATTGTGTGAACATTTCAAATAAAAAATGATTAAAATCAAAGAGACAAAATATGTTTATCAATAATAACACAACAAAGACAATAAAAACAGTTTAGTCAGGAAGATTTATTGATTTACACCTTGATCAATAATCTATGTGGGAGCTGTGCATTTCCAGGGATTACGAATTTCAGAAGACAGCATATATTTACCTGTTTCAACCTACTGCTCCTAACATTTGCAGAGGTATTTTAACAAGTGCATGACAAAGAGAAAAAAAAAAGAAAAAAAATCTATTCTTGACTCCATTAAAACACTTCATAAAGCTAAAAAAGTTAAATAAGTAAAAAAGTTATTTTTTTTGTAATATCATAGAAAAATTCAGATTAGGAGGAACCCTACTGAGGTCATGTGGCCCAACCTGCAGGTCCAGCAGTGCTAACTTTGAAGTTAGATTAGGTTGCATAAAGCCTTGTCCAGGTAGATTTTGAAAATCTCAGAAGATGGAAATTTCATAACTTCCTTGGAGCATTTGTATTCAGTGCTTAACTACTCACGCTTTCTAACATTCACATCAACAAAATCTTACTTTCCTTGACAACTCTTTTTTAATAGAGGAGTGGGACGAAATGGTAAATCATTTTGTTCAACTGTTATAACAGGAACTAGTCAACAAATTGTTGCACAGACTTGCTCTTGAACAGAAGCAACAGCATTTATTTTATTTTTGTTACCCCAAGGGGCACAGACTGCTGGGCCTCCTGTGCTCCCCCCACCTCCCCTCAAGGTCTCTATATGGATGTTAGAACTAATCATGCACTCATAGGGGAGAACTTGAACTCTGCTCACCCACACAGAACTCTGCAGACATACATGAACAGCTAGCAGATTAACCTTATTCTTTTTTTGTCAATCTCCTAAGAAATTTCCCCTGAGAGAACAAAGATCACTGGATGTTCTCTCCCAAGATTATACACTGAGTGGGTACTCGAGCTATCTGTTATCACCTGAACAGGTAACTCTTGACATGGGTGAGATTTCACCTACTCATCTTGGCACTCAAAATTAGCCAGATATGTCCAACTGGACTGCTGAAGAGGGTGAATGTAGCCCATCAGAAGATTCAGTTTCTCCTGTGTGGAAAGGAGGAACATGAAGAGAGGAATCTTCTTGCAAAGATCAACACAAAAAAAAAAAAAAGACACGCCTCAAATGGATCAGTGCCATAGTTTTTACCAATAGGAAGCGGTTATTCTGACACAGAGGTTATGGGCTTCCAGTTTAAATACAGGATTTTCTGTGTGAGGCTGAAAGCTGTGATGTTGTTTGATTTAGGTTTAAAAATAAGTCAGTGAAGCATTTATTTGAAACCTGTTTCTTACTGCGCCAGTAAATCAACTTTGTGTTCAATCAACTCTTGTAAGTAACTTAAGCAATAAACAACTTGCTGCACAGCAAAGAATGCAGAGCAGGAAAACATGTCATAGCAACAGGGCAGGAAAAAGTAGGTAGGAGATGCTCTTTAGGCCCATAATCCCAGCATAAGAGATGGAAGGACAAAGGCTATTAACAATACCACTTGAGAAAGTTTTCCAGATCTCAAGCATAAAGACATTTATATCCACAGTATGAGAAAGCATTTGGTCTATTTCCTGAAGAATAAAACCCCTCCATTCATAATTTCTACGTTCGCACAACAATTACTTGATAAAAAAAGCAAGTGGGAGGAGAAACCCTATTTTAATTTGATGGTGAAAGGCCGCTCTCCCACAGGCAACGCTGTCTCAGAACTTTTATGATAGTGTAATACTTAGAAATGTGAACAGAGGCGTAGGAAGCAGGAAGCAATTTTGCATATTTCAGGTACAAAGATGTTTCACAAAGACATCCTTTCACTGAAATACAGCTGTAGCCTGTGACTATTACTTTTACTACTTTTAACAAAATCACTGCCAATTTTCTAGTAAGCAGCCTTGGTTAAAAACATTTTGTCCAATAGATCTTTTGCAGACAAGCTGCTCATGGGTATCCTTAAGTGATCTACTACTACTGGGAGTAAATGAAAGACTTCTGCAATCCAAAGCAGGCAAGGCACCTCCAGGATTGAAACCTCCAGGTGTTCTGTTGGAAGTAAAAATAAACAAGTTAATATTGTAGTTGAAAGGAAAGCCGAATGCCATCTGAAGATTTGGGGGAAGGTCTTCCGGCTGTGAACTTGAGGTTCAATTCTGATACCATTTTCTGTTGAAAATTGAAGTAAACAATCTGAACAGCAGGGTTTATTTACATACTAACATGAGTTTTTATTCTAGTTTTCACTCACCACCATTCAAAACAGTTTATGTGCAGAAGCACAATACATCAGCCACCTAATTGATGTTTCTCATGTCTTTTAATTGGAGAATTCAGGACATAAGTTTTAGTCCAGATGTTACTAAAATTCATAAGGACACAAAGTCAGCAGTAGCCAGAAAATAGGCTTGTTGTGTTTAAGAGCTCAGAAGTTGTTTGACACAGATGTGTCAAACACATGTGTGGGGGGTGTCAATCAGCTGACCATTCACAACTTTACTGTTGTGTTAAAGTTGTATTCACAACTTTAGTGCTTGCTTTTTCCCCACAGCTGAGGGAAAGATCAGATTGGTTGAAGGTTTCAACACTGCTTGTTGACCGACTGTTGCTGTGCCACTTTCTCTTCTTGTGTTCAAGAAGCTGTCCAAAGTTGTTCTGTAAAAAAAAAAAAGATCATGAACAAGCAACATAGCACCAAGTCATACCTGTATCTTACCCTGCCTCAGTGCATAGGTGGATGTAGGAGTGAATTACAGAAGTCCAATGCAACAGCAGTGCTGACATCTCTTGGAAATGGCAACAGATAATGACCAAGTTTTTTCTAACACATACTCTGTGGATCCCATTCGTCCACTCACTTTGCGAGTCTCTTCCTTCCACGTCGAAAGACCAAGGCTAATTTTGCCCATCAACACAGTACAAAACCAGTCAGCAGAGGCAGGAAATAGGTGGGGTGGGTATCTGCAGTTACTACCAGAGAACAGACAGGGGTTCAAGGGAGCATGGGGAGACTCCCAGTGTATTAACAGGAGTAGCCTAACAAGGATAAAAATGGGGCAGAATTTGTGAGAAGATGAAGGGTGAGAGGTTGATGGCTGGCGATAGGGTGATGGTTGGACCAGATGATCTTGGAGGTCTTTTCGAACCTTCATGATTCTATAAGAATAAAGCAAAGTCATCTGGACAGGAAGAAGCAAAGGCCAGGAGGAGTTCCATAACCAATGCTGCTGCTATTTTCTCACCTGCACTAAATCTTTGTGTCTGCAGAGATTATATATCCCTCTATCAGCCATGCCCCACTGGCTAACTGAACTGAACAGAACATTGTTATCCCAACTACTACCACATGCTTATTGGTTAGCCTTCTGTCCTCCTACTCCCCCACCTTATGGATACTATGACCAAGTATCACAGACTTCTCTGTTTCTGAATCCTTAGCCCTTCCTTCATTACTATCATTTAAATATAGCTCAGTTACCTTTTCTTGGAGTTCAGAGTTAGACAAGTCCCTTCCGAAGACCCGATTTCTGAAATTCTGAATTTGAATCAGTTATTGAAATTCAGAGGGTTAATAAAAAACAAAAGACAAGATGCATCCAGTCTTTGAGGTGGCTAAGAACTTGACAAAAATTTTGAAAGGAGTTTAGAAGTTACAGGGAGAAATTAAAAATTATATGGGAAGTTAAGGTACTTCAAGGGATCAGTTAGTCAATCTCCTCTTTTAAGAATGTCGTTGGGGACTACCTCCAGCTCCTCTGCACTCTCATATTATCAGGGGACCAAATGCACAACTATGAAACCAACAGCCATACTCATTGCTCCCTTTATAAACACAAAGAACAGTGAGCAGAGAGTGCCCATCCACCTTCCAAGCTCGTTCTGAAGATGCCTGGCATTTACACTGAAGCTGATGTTCAAAGCACCTGTCAAACAATGGGATAAGGTCAAATATTACTTCATCCATTACATTTTTCATAAAGATATACAGAAGAGTGACTGGTCTCCAAAGTTTATTAAAAATCAAAGAATAGAAAACTTTACATAAAAATATGTCAATTTTAGCTTCCACATAGTTGTCCACACAAAAAATTTAAACATGATTTTTTTAAACCTGTAGCACATAACCACAGTGATAGCCAGGCCAATTTATTTGGTTCACCATGACTGAAGTGTTACATGATACCACTTTTCAAATGAATTTTGCTTTAAAATGGACGCTAGTATAAGACACCAACTAAAGCCTTTGAAGGCTCTTTAATGTAGTTATGCTCAATATTGCTAGTGTGTGAAGACTAAGCAGTACAGGCTCATGTAACAGCCCTTAGATATTATTTATGAATCAGCTCACAATTTTTATTTTTATTTAAAATTGTGATGAATCTGAGCATTAAGACAAACTTTTTGCAAACAGATATGCACTACTCTACTTTGGAATGTTGCCCTCTCTCCCCTCAAAGACCTGTTTTGTTCAACAGATTCAGTAATAACATGAACTACTTCTGCTTCAAAGGCATACAGCGTATTAAAAAGCTTCATGCTTGACACCTCATTTTAATAGTCAGATATCAGTTTTAAAACCACCTGTATCTGTACACAGTATAGATGTCCTGTTAACAGGATTCTTCAGCCTTCTCTGCTAATGGATTTATAGAACTGATCTGTAGTTTTCTGTATAGTTTAAGAACTTTCATTAAAAAAATGGGAAGTCAGAGGGCGTGAGATGTGACCTACTCCCAGGACAACTGTGGTGCTTTAAAAACTCAGGGTTAGGCAGGATGTACATTTTTCAAAAAGTTAAAGACAGTGTTTGTCATGGCAATACACACTTGCATAGTATACCTGTATGCATCTGTAAATTAAGTGCCAGCCACTCATACTGTGTACAACACTGGGCTGTGCTCTCCTGCAATACATTAAAAGATACTTCTCATAATGCTTAGAGCAGCTGAAGTACTTTTTATATATTTGCTCTTAACAGAACTAATGCATACTGCTATACAGATTCCTTAATGGAATCAACATATTTCCTTTCTCCACATTCCTTAAGCCGGGTACCTCTGTTTAATAACGTTGTTTGAACCCAAACATTAACAGGTTACATTACTAAAATGCATCAAAGCGTGTAGTTCACAGCTTTTTAATTTCACATCAGGACTTGAACCAACCTTCCCCCCCTCCCCAAAAGTTTTCTTTCTGGTACTAAGAATGCTGGATTTGTTGTCTAGTAAAAGGAGTAAAATTAAAACTCATTGGTCAGAGCAAGACAACTGATAGAGGCCAGACAATGAGCTAAAAAACATAGGGTCGAAATGCTTTGGAGCGTAATACCTTCTTAAAACCATAAGCCAAATCGCACTTTCATTGTGAATCGAGAAGCCTCAAATATTACCAAATGTCATGTTTGTAACACTGCTCAG
The DNA here is from genome assembly GCF_040182565.1 of Anser cygnoides. Lineage (NCBI taxonomy): Eukaryota > Metazoa > Chordata > Aves > Anseriformes > Anatidae > Anser > Anser cygnoides. The sequence goes on from NC_089874.1 coordinate 88,707,283, forward strand.
ACAACCTGCCAAAACTATGAACCCAACTTAGATAATGCAACCTGGGAAAGGATCTGTAAATTAAAAAACTTCTTCCCCTTAAATATAACTTATGTGACAATATGAAATTAAATTAAAAATTCCAAGTTATTGCACAAATTATACCTCCAATATTTACAGAGCAAAAAATTCCGAACTTTGAAACAAACAGGAGAGCAGCAAATTTATTTTTATGAATTCCCAACTTGATTTGCTGCAAAGAAAAAGAAAATCCAAGGGGCTGAAGTTTCCTTCACTTCCAAAATAAAAGAAAACAGAACCCACAAAGGAACAGATGTAGCCACAGCAAAAAAAGCTACAGCATTTGTAAATGTCCTTGCAGTTCCATTGTCAGAGCTGCTTCGGCACTGTATGAACCATTGTGGGAAGGCAGAAAAACAAACTTCCACATTTAATAAGGCTTCACAGATAAGCACAACTACTTCTTGAAGATGGACTGAACCACCACACAAAGAAACATGCAAAGAAGTCAGCTGCAGATATTTGGCAACACCAATAAAACGATGTGCTGGACGCTGGTCTCCATCCCCCAAGTCGAGTGGCACTCGCTCAGTTTGTCTGAACAGGGAAGGTCATTTTGGCATCTGCCATTATCTGCTCAGACTAATAGGCAAACTGTCTCTGTGTTTTTTTCTTCTCCATATATTACGATTGTACTGGTGGTGTCCTCTGTTACCAACTGGTTGCCTCATGCCTCCACTGCTGACAGGGCTGTAGCTGTTGCCTTGATTATGAGTTCCTTTCATAGAAAACTTCATTCCACTGTGCTGCTAAAAAAAAAAAAAAGATTCACTCAGTTTAGGCATACAAACAAACGAAACAAAGCACATATCAGTAGTATTTCCTCAACACACATCATTCCCACTGAACATCGCTTGACACAACTGATCTTTCCATGCTTGTCTAGTTTTAGCTACTCAAGTCCAATGGCACTAACAGCTTAAGTGTTTTCTGAAGTAAATGCCCTGCAAATGAAAATGTAGATTTAAAAGCATCCTTAAAAACCTTTCATCTCAGTATGAAATATGCTTCACCCTTCTAAAAACACAGGCCTTCCACATTAAACACTAATTGTGACAGTTGTGTCTATTTTAAAGATTCTTAGCAAGAGCATGACTAAGTGAAATATCCAATAAGACTTTCAGGAACATTATCATTAAGGAACACAGGAGCATGATCACATGAGCTGATGCAGACAAAGGACAAGCTCATTCTGCCAATAATCTCACTGAGCTACAGGTAACTAGCTATGGCTTGTAAGCAGCTGGGACTATTCTGATAAATCGTCCCAGTCTGATCCATACCCTATACCCAGACCAAGGCAAAACAATGATCAGGAGTATAGCATGACACTATTTCTTTGGGAGAATCTCCAATAACTTGGAACAGCAACTGCTGAAAATGTTTAATAGCATACATCTACCAAACCATAAAGGTACTACAGTTGTCCCTATCACTTAGCACCACAGTAAGTTGGGTTAGTATTTATGTACTTAAGATAGGTACAAGAGTTTCGAAAGATGAAATTGAAACAGACTTTCCAAACACTTGCAACTTCAATGCAAGCAACTTTTTCTGATGCCTGAAGGAAATAAAGACAATTGACTGCTTTTAACAAAAGCTAATACACCATTTTGTCTACTTTAAGTGGTTTAGCAGGGACACCACAATGCTAACCTGAGGGAACTGCTCAGAATATGAAATATCTGCAGATACTTTATTAACTCACATTTCCAAACAAGTCTGGAGTAGAAAGAGAAATTATGAGAACAAATCATCATTAAAACTATTTAAGGGATAATGCCATACACAGCTTTTTACTGTCAAAGCATAGCTAGAAGAGACACTGAGCATCCAGAAAAAAAGCCAGTGAAGACTAGTGTTGAGAAATAACTGCAGTTAACTGCAGGGCAGTAAAAGAACTCAAACTCTTTTCATTTGTAGGAAGTGCCCCGTGGTGACCTACCTTATCAGCCTCCAATATGCAACTTCTAAAACTCCCAAGACAGACATGCTAAGTGCTTTCCTCAGGCTAGCAACGGTAAAATAATCAAGGATGAAAAGGAAAAGAGATTAAAGAGGAGAATCCTTCATTCTCAGGAGACAAAATTACGCCAAACTTATTTATTGAAGTATGTTGCCAAAATACCTACTAGAAGCTATTTATCAAAGTCAGCAAAAAGAAACTAAAAAAATATATTTAATTTTTGGCAAGTGGTCCTTCAAACTAACACCATTTGTCACATTCTTGTGCAGCAAAATTTTCTAGTTCAGCGTGTACATCTATCAATTATATAAGCAGACAATCAAGCACCTACAAGTATCAAGTAAGTCACTACGATTAAATGAGGTCAAATACTACAAATGATCCTACTACAGTCAAAACACTAAGAACAGCCAGTACTCATCAGTTATTCTTGACTATATGATGAAAGAGAGACATAAGTTCAACTTTGCTATTGTAAAACCAGTATAAAACTGAGTAAAGCAGATACAGAACCTAAGCAAGCCTATCATCTTCAACTGGAAATGAACTATCTAGCAACTCAGTCCTCAATTTGAGTGTTCAGCAAAAAAAATTACTGGGGGTGTGTTGGCAGACAATGCTTCACTCAAATCACGTCAGCCAACCACCACTGCAAATATGATTAATCCCTATCTGCCTGCATCCTGAAAAGAAGTTATATCCTTGGTTTGTTCAAGAGGTAACCAAATGTCCAAATAATTGCTACTAAGCTAGCCAGAAAGCCATCTCTAGCTTTTCATAGAACACTCTGAACATCTTTTTAAGAGCAGAATCTCAATGTTTAATGGCTCCATCAGTTGACAGACAGGTGCTTAAGGAAGAGACATAAGAGGTTCCTGAGTCAACTAAGTACTAAGGTGATAACTTTATACCTAGTGGGTCTCTACTAGCTATCATTCATTAGTTTTTTCTGATTTGCAAAAGCATAATGTGCATCGTCTTTAATTTGAACCTATTAGCTGGTGATTTTTCAGCTCTTGGAGTAATTCATTTCTTGTCATTCTATTTTTTTTTCCATGCTGCTGCTGATTAGCAAGATCTTGACCATGTACTTCCTCATTCTCTTCACCAGGCTGAATCATTCATTTTGTAGAGAATCTATTCCATATTTGATCACCCTTGCCATCCCTTCCCTATTTTTCTTCCATTTGTATTATAACTTTCTTCTAATGTGGGAGGCAAAATTGTACTCATCATTCATGATGTGGGGATGCACATGAATTTTCCTGTGATGTTTTCATTCCCATTCTTTATTCCTAATAATGCCTAAAATCTGGTTTGACAATTAATGCTTTCATGATTTCATACTGAGAATTATCAAAGCAGTTTTCTGCAAAAATGTCAAGATCTCATCTTTGCAACAAACTGTCAGCCCAGGGCATACCACCCTTTGCAAAGAGTTAAAGCATTTCTCTCTCTCTCCTGATGGACCCCTTTGAAAGGTCTTCCGCAACTCTTCTTGGTTGGCCCTGCAGGAGCTTGAGCTTAACTCCACCTGCAAGCTTTGCCACACATTATCCATTGCCTTTTAGATGGTAGACAACATGAGACCCAACACAAACGATGAACTCTATTTACTACGAAGACTTAATCTTATCTTTTACGTCTTAAGTTCATCTCATTAAGGTTATAAAATATATCTAACTAGTTAGATGTTTACAAGACGACATGCTTCTTTCACTATTCCAGAATCTCCGGTAAAGGAAGTTTAATGCCTTGTGGAAATTCCAAGAGACCGTGCCTACTCTTATCCACACATTTCTTGATATCCACATGATCAGGACTCCCATAATCACTGAGACATGGCATGTCTAATCACATGATGGCTAGAAAAAGAGACCCAATAACCAAAGAAAAAGCCCTGTATCTACCATCTGACAGACAAATCTTTACATGTCTTTAGTTTAGATGTTTTGACTTCTTTAGATCTATTTCCCTTGATAGAAGAACATATGACCACTGATTCAACAACATAGATTTTTTTTGTTTGTTTTTGACAAGTATGCTCTAGAACTCAATCTTCTGCAAATAAAAGCTGCTAGATGTAGAGGAAAACTTAAGAAACTTGAGTCTAAAACAAGCTGGGGAAAAACCTGTAACAGGTTAAAAAAGTTTTCCAGATGTTTTAACAGAAATTTAAGAAAAGAGTGTTCCTAGCCTTTACTCCAAATGACAGAAAACCAGTGGATACTGAAAAGCCAGGTAATTATTTGCTAAAGAAACTAAACTTTTCATCTTAAATACTGGCAAATTTACTACATGAAAGTGATGACAGTCAAAGACTCAGTATTCAGTCAGAATTTCTAGCCAAAAGTAAGTCACTGATATTTCAAAAACAACACAAACTACATAATTAACAAAACTGCAGTCTGAACAGTTTCTAAACCTTTTTTTCTGTCATGTCATCTGATAAAATAAGGAGAAAAAAGGAGAGAAAGCAATGGAAATGATGTATCAATAGTCTTAACTTCAGAAGAAATGACATTATGCATACAGCACTCAATTTATAAATAAGAGAAAGCTTAGAAAATAAGCTTAGAAAATAAGTTTAGAAAACCTATTACTATTACATTGTTAATGCTACAAGATTAATGGCCATGACTGAATCCAGTCTGCAGTCAATAGGAATTGTGATCATTCAGCTTGCATATTTCAAAATCGTTTCACATATTTTCTGTGGCATACCACACTTTTTAATGCACCCTTAACATTTTAAGTATCCCCTTAAATACTTTACTATACATCCTCAAAATGTTTCAAAGTTCTTTTCAGTTTCTCACAGTGTTTCCAAACTTTATTTCAGGCATATAGCAAAACCCACAACCCTTATTTTGAGGATTTACATCCACTTTCCCACTGAGCATAGCATCTGGAAACACACTAAAAAGCATTCTGTATGCAGATAAAATTTAACTTCTTATTCTTTATAAAAAACACTGTTCTGCAGAGAAACAAGCTAATATTTTAATCATTAAAACACTACTGATAAACTAAGTACTAGGCAATGGTTCATTAGCCTCATTACTTTCAAGCTAACAAGATCACACAATGTACTTGTACCAGCTACTTGAGCACACTCTTCATCCGTTAAGGTTTATATGGTTTATATTTTTTTAAGCTGAAATATAGCAAAAAAAATTCTAAGCAACTCGTGTAAGAATTGTAATCTGTGGAAATAACGCCCAAAGCACTCAAATATCAGAGATGCTTCCCCTCCTTTTTGACCCCCTTTGGGCCTACTGGCCAATTTCATCATCTCTTATCTCCTAACACCAGGAAACCAAAAGACACAAAGCCACAACGGAATAGTTTATATCAGTCCTTAGCACCTTATCCTACTTTGTGCATTTGCTCTGCCAGTAGCCTGTAAAAACAAAGGGAAGCTTTTGGTTCTCTTTCCCTTTTAACTGGTTAGGCAACTAGTAATCTGGGTAGTTCAATGATAAACTGAGAGATCAGAAGGCCTATTTCCCTGAGTGACTGAGTAAGAGAGTACAGAGTGAAGTTTAATCTGACACACGAAATACAAATACTCTTTGATCTTTTCATGTCAAGTTTCAAAAACTGGAGATTAGTCAAAATAAAACTACCAGAAGACAGAATTCGTACTCTGAGTTTGATACTATCGTAAGATGGCCTGTGTGTTTTCATTTGAATACTTATCATTAAGCAGAACAAGAGATGATAGTATTTTTGTCCCAACTAAAAGCTGAGAAGTGTCAGTAAGGGATTTGTCTTTAAAGGTCTAAAGTACTGCCAGTATTAAGCTAGAAAATCTATTTCAGCGAAAAGGCCCAAAGCACTCTCCAAATGATGAGTTCATGTCAATATGGCAAATAGGAAAGGCAGAGGAAACGTATTCGCAGATATTTAAACCAATCTGACTTGGGGACCAGCCATCTGATTACAGTGACATCGGAAGAGAAAGGTGTGCTAGACAAACAAGAAACAGGTAATAATCCTACATCTTCTTACAGATTCTTTTGGTGGTTGTTCTGGTTGTTTAAATTTATGGTGAACTCCTGTTCCTAGAAACTGCTGTTTAGCCTGTGTCAAGCACTCAGGAAGCAGCCACCACTATAGTGGTGAGACTTTCGGTCATGTAAGCATGGAGGTTGGAAAGAACCTCTGGAGACCATATAATCCAACTTCCGCTATAAGCAGTCTTATAGTAGGTCATCCAGGGTCCAGTTACCTGAATCAGTTTCCATACATGGAAGGATATGACCACATAAGGACTACCCATATAAATACATGACAATCTAAGATAAAATATTTTGAATACTAATTGCAGTTGGACTGCCTCTGAAACTATCATAATTGCCAAACAAAATAACCCCATCAACAATTGTTCTAGGTAAGAGCAAGCTCTGAAGCAAAGTATTTTAGCCAGTGAAGTGCCTATAAGGCTATTAGTGCTCTTTTACATTGCTTTATATGGCCAGACATAAAAAATTGAAAAACATACATTCTTGTAGAAGTAATTTAGATTGTGGTATTTTAGCACCGGCATTAAGATTTCATTTCCTAGTTGTTTTCTGTCCTCCACAAGTGAACTAGCGAATGCTAGCTCAATGCTAGAATAAATAGTGCTCTTGGACAGAACAGACACGCTGGAAGCCATTGCAGCAGAAGGACTGGTGTTCACTATTTTTAGATTTATTTTTTCTAAGATACTTTTGAATCAAAAGACCACTCTTCAGGGAAAAAATTAAACTTGAAAAGTTAAAAAGTTCTGAACAACTACGTTTCTTCTGTCTTCATTAATGACTTTTCAATTGACCAGCAATCCAAGAAGAACAAACTGAACAGAGCTTGTCATCCCAAAATGACATTTCTCCTAATGTGAAGTCACCAATTTTTCTCCCCTCCATTGACCTGGACATGCACACCAATACCTTATCTTCTGCTGAATACCTTATCTTCAGCTAGTTAAGATGAGCCTATTAAAAGTGATATACTAGTATATAGGATGTTACTACCTCTCCAGTAACATCAACTGCAAGAGGAAAGCTATCAACCTAATCCAGTTCCATCATGCTTCAGAAAGTTGCAGATGAAAAGCATACATTTATAATATTCTGTGTAGAATGATTTCAGTTCCCACTTTTGACTGGGCTGGTCACAAACTTTATAGATAAAGAACATTTCTACTACATAATACAAACTTTCACTAAATTCAATGCCGAAAAAATCATCCCATCGCTGTAGATAGCAAGAAAATTCTGATTTAGCATGAATCCAAAGGGCACATCCTTGTCAAGCGAAAGTCACAGAAAATTTCCCAGTTTTAAACATGTACGCATTGTACATGCTAGTAAAGGACAGCCAAGTAACAGAAAACCAAAGAAAATGCTGTAAAACAGTTGTTTTCCAAGACTCCCGGTTGCAACTATGGTCCAAAATTCATTCAACACATTGCCTCTTCACAACCAAGTCAACTCAATGGCAACTTGTTTTGTACCAACAACTGCATGCCTAAAAACTGGATTGTGTTTTGATGTAATTTTGATGAATTTAAGCTCCAAGATACCTCTTCAGAGAAAGTTGTTAAGGAAAAGAACAAACTAGACTAAGCTTGTATTTTATGTGAAGTTTAGCATAAAACAGGAGAAGACTTTAAATGAACTTCAGAAGTTTCAGATCGTACACTCATGAATACTCCATTGCAGACACTAAAATAGCAAAACAAGGTTCTATTGACTTCTCAACGATAGAAAAAAAGTCCTGTTCAAGTAAGCTGTTCCTGCCTAGGTAAGACTCAGCCATAGGAAAGGACAGGTAAAGGGAGAAAAGTCAGATTTATCATTCAGAAGATTAAAACAAAAGGCATGCCTGAAGATACAAATAGCAGCTTGGTAGATGACTGAGGATTGCTGAGGGAATAGCTGGGGAGAGCATGTGATGAACAGCTTTCAAAGACTGTGCCCCTTCTATATTAACCTGCCTGCAAGGAACTAGTGGAACACAAGCAGTATGCACTGCAGTATGACACTAACCTGACCTAAATGAAAGAAAAGGGGTGAAAAAGATTTCTGTGAAGTGCCTAAAATAAATGCTTGTGTAGCAACTACAAAGAATTTGGGTACTGAACTATATAATATGCCATAACTTGATGCTGCTATTACTGAACATTGAAAAAGCTGTTCAGATAAAATTTCTTAGTTATTCATCTAAAGTTCCAACTTTTTAAGCACTTTTGTTGTTGTTGTTTTAAATCTATATTAAGTAGCAGTTGCCATCTCTAGAAATAAAAATCAAACTCACAAGCTGAATGAAAAGTATACCCTTACATCCCAGACTCGAAGTATTTTGACCAGCACCACAGAGTCCAGTTAGAGGTCAGCAACTAGTGGTACATCCCAGCTGTTGATACCAGGGCCAATACTAATTAACAACTTCATTAGTGACCTGGATAATGTGACAGTAACCACCAGCAATTGGAAGGAGTGGCTGATACATAAGAGTGCTGTCATAAGAAGGGAACTTGTCAGGCTAGAGAAATGGGTTGACAGGAGTCTTATGAACTGTAAGTGAAATATTAAACTCTGTCCCTGTGAAGGAATAATTTCATGCACCAGTACACCAGCTGGAAAGCAGCTTGACATGAAAAGACCAGGGATTCCCAGTAGACAAGTTGAACATGAGCCAGCAACATATCCTTGCATCAATAAAGGTCAACAGCACCCCAGGCTGCATTAGGAATGTATGTAGGAGTATGACTGAATGGAGTATGATGAATATGATGAATGTATGTTAGGAGTATGACTGCCAGGTGGAGGGAGATGATCCTTCCCTTCTACTCAGCACTGGTGAGGCCACACCTGGAGTGCTCTGAACAGGTCTGGGCTCCCCAGTACAAGATAGATGTGGACATAGTGAAGTGAGTTCAATCGAAGTCCATGAAGATAAGACACTGAAACATTTGTCATACATGGAAAGGACAACAGAGCTGGATTATTTAGCCTCAGGAAGAGCTCAGGGCAGGAGGGATCTTACAGGTGAGTCTAAACAGCTAATGAGGGGCTGTAAAGTAGATGAAGCAACACTGTTCTCAGTAAGAGTGCCCAGTAAAAGAACAAGGAGCAGTGGGCTTAAGCAGAAATACAGGACGTACCACATAAATTTAAGGTTAAACTTGTTAAATGCAAGCATGATCAAACACTGGAACAGGTTGCCTGGAGGGAAACTGAGGAGTTCCCTGAGGAGTCCTCATCCTTGGAGATATTCAAAACCTGACTGGACAACACCGTAAGCAACCTGCTCTTTTGATCAGGTGGATTGGTCTAGATGACTTCAATGCCCCTTTCAGCCTCAACTATTCTGTTATTTCTCAAATATCTGAGAAATCTCAAAACTGAAACAGATACATCTTGTGTCATGTCCCCTCCCTGAAAGCATTCAAGGCCAGGCTGAATGGGGCTTTGTGCAACCTTATCTAGTGGAAGGTGTCCCTGTCCACGGCAGATGGATTAGAACTAGATGATCTTTAAGGTCCCTTCCAATTCAAACCATTCTATGACTATGACCAAAATGTCAAGGCAGTTGTGAATCAGATCAAAAAAACAAGGTTATTAAATTAAAAATATCCTGGTCCTACAATCTCACAAACTGCAGCAGGAGGATTGAGAGATCAGGTTTTTGCATGATCAAAATTAATGTCAAAAAGTAACTCGTTTCCTTATCATAGGCAACGTACTACCCACAGCTTGCACTAAAAGTTCATGAGGCACCTCTTTTGACTAGTAGTTTTAATAATCAAAAATGAGAGAGTATTTTCCCATAGACAGAAGCACCACGGCCGTCAGGAAAAATTGAGGACTTTTCTTATCCTTTCACTATAATGGATGCATTAGCTAAAATACCAGTTAGATAGCACACAGTATCCCTGCACATTTAAGCACATTTAATATTTGGGTAGAATTCTTGGACACATGCCTACATTTTTTTTGTTCTCCCCTTAAAACATACTACAAAAAGTTACAGGTATAGTCAGATCTGTTCTAGCCATTCAAAATCAAGGCCACTAACCACACCTAAACAAGTCAGAAATATTTCTTCAGACTCAAACACTAGCTTACAGATGTACCACCTATGAGAAGCTTCTGTTTTAAGAACAGGAGGTTAAACAGCCTAGAAATCTGCAAATATCCCACTAGTTTAGGCACCATGAGTCTCAAATACAGCTTAAAGAGAGATGTCTAACACACTCCAAACAACATTCCTAGGTGTCAGTGAGCTGTGGAAGGGCTCCAAAAATCTCAAATACAAACATTTCCCACCCAGCCTTCTCCCCGCACTTCTGACATGGCAGGTAAGTTTTATGGTTACAAGAGATTTTGCACATGCTATATGAAGAATATCTTCAGAGGTTTTTAGACTGTCAGCACAGCACAAATGATCTACACTTCTGACTGGATCACTTCCTCAAGAAAAAGTTGCTCCATTTTGTTGGCTCATACCTGATTACTGGCGGCCATTATCAAGGTTCTCGAAGGCGCGGATTGGGGTTTACCACTTGGCATAGGCAATACGGGTGGTAAACTGGCCATAAGTTGAGTCGGTGCTTGCAGACTGAACTGGTAAACATTAGGAGCTGTGCAAGGTGGTGTATCAGAATCCTTTTGGCAGAGAAAAAGGGGAAAAGAAAAGCAACTTTACAGAAAGTACAGCATATACAGACTATGCATGTGAAAATGCAGCCAAATATCAACTCATGTGAATACTGTAAAGTTTAAGATTTTTTTCAGTGGTAAAAAATAAAATACAAGCCAGCACTATGTTTATTTTACACATCTAGCAAAAGTTTAATTAAGCCTGCATCAAGGAGACAATGTCAACAGGCCTATGGCAATCGTAGATCAGTTCCAGCCAGCTCAAACTGAAGCCAAATAAAATCTCTTCAACCAAATTAGAATTAAAAGGCGGGAACTAAGGCTGGAGAAAAATGTAACAAGAATGGTGACACTGTTAGTGGTACAATGACTACAATTTCAGCTGTCATGACAGAATGAGTACTCTAAAGAGTGTTCTGGATTGTACTTATCCATACAGCAAAGTTACTCACTGTAATTGTTATACTCTCCCATTCTACCCAGCAACAGCAAAGTTAAGGCTCCACCTACCAAGAAACAAGGAGATTATGGTCTGCTAGTCAAGACTAATATGTAAGCACCAGTTACCCACTCAACCGCTAGTTAGGACTTCTGTTCTCATCACTTTTCTTTGGAAGTCTGCATAATTTGGGGGGGGGGGGGGGGGGGGGGGGACGACAATACACAATACTGATGTAGGATTATGGAAAGAAATATTGTAACGGAAACTTATTACTAGGTTTCTTATTCTTCCTTCCAGCCTGACCAACAGCAATTACACATGCTTCATAAGCAGAGTCATACTGATGTTAACACTACGTGTCTGGAGTACTCAACACCCATGACCAAGGAGCTAAGCACAAGTCTCGGAGTTTTCATATTTCAGTAGTTCCTGTAAACACCAAACTGACTACCTCAATTCTTAAGTGACCAATTATGTCTTAAATTGAGAAACTTGAAGACTACAGCCTTTTAATACAACTCTGAACACAGACCTTTTAAGTGTTTTTAAACCTTAACACAATTGTAATAAAAAGGTACATTTCCCTACCTTTTACTGCTGTTTTCTGCTGTTTTTTACTTTCTTCCCTCCTTAACTCCAAAGTATTCTGAGCTTGAAAATAATGGAAAGACTCATCTCTTAGCAAGAGACACTTGACTCATTAGCAGTTTAGGAGTTAGCAAATTAAAAGACATTATTGACTCAGATCATCAAGGATGATGAACTGATCATCAATCTGATGTTAAGTGATTACTGAAATATTCTACCTCTGTTCCTCCAACAATTGATTGCTTGGAAGCAAGAACTCTTCGCTTAAAACCAAGCAAACATTAAATAGATGTCAATTACTAATACTTGCCCTCCTATGGCTTTGCAAATGAGATTCTTCAGTTAAAAGAACAGGCTGTCTAGGAAACTATTTTAAAGAACACGAACAAGAAAATATTTTAATGCTCTCTTGGGGAAAACACAAGATCATTTAAGACACGCTGATAGTTGTGAATACTAAGCAGCTGAAACAACAAATTACTAGAGAGCAAAACTTACATCCTAACTGAATTCCCACAGTAGAAACAGCCCTTGGTAGTAGTATCAGCTATTAGAACAATCACTTCTTCATTGGTCCATATAAAGTTGTGCTCTCTAAAAACTAAGTTATAGAAAGGAAGGCAGAGAAAGGATCTGCTCTCCCAAGCTCAACTGGTGGTAAAAGTCACTGCATGACTTTGTGAAGTGCTTTGATATTTGCATCATGAATGCACTGAAAAGACAGACCATACAGGTAATAAGAATCTGGGCAGAAATTTAATTCTTATTTATGAGAAGAGATGTTTACCATTTAATATGTTCAGAGTGGACAACTACATGCTGTAGCAGTATTCAAAAAATTTAGCTTAGTTGCACATGCAAAGCAAAGTGCCTGGAAGAGCTAGCAATTTTTTGCCCTCATCCTACAAAAAGATTAACCAGACTAAGGTCTCTACAAAGAAGTTTATCACGTAATTAGTTAATAGTGTTTTCAGAATTAGGTACAGGGGCAAAAACTTATGATTTCTAAGCTGATTTTTTTTTTATACCCTACTTGTCAGGAAGCTATTAAAAATTTTACAAAATGAGGGAAAAGAGGCATAGTCATATTTGATCAACTTGTGAGAATACACATAGTAGCCATTAGTGAACAAATAAGGGGGGGAAGGGATCTTACTGTCTACCCAAGTCAATGCATTAGCTTCTGTGACGCAACCTTTGCAAAACTGACCCAGCAGCAGTTTCACTCTCTCCAAAGAGCCTCCTCTATCTTTTGCTTAGGTGCCATTAGGCCCTTGGAAGAATCACAAAGAAATCTTAAATGGGAAGTGTCCCATATGGGCAGTTTTCTGAAATTCTCCAGCACGGAAGCAGCAACAGATGAAAGAAGAGTCACATGGTTTAACTGGGACTACATAACCTTTGGTACAAGGCAGCTTGTGTTGCTTTCTTATAATTTTGTAACAGGTACATTCTTCTGCCTCAGTGCTATTTACTGAGACATATCCCATTCACCTAGACTATATTCCCATTTTTAGGTCATCTTAGATAGCTAATAGAATTACTATAGGAATCTGACAGGCCAACTTACCAGCATCAAAATCCTTTTCTAAAGCAGAGCGTTACCTTTCTTCCTCAAGGACTAACCTTCATGATCAAAACTCATTTTCACATTCATCACCTACACTAAGGGATCAAGTCTTACTTGGTCTTCTGGACAGAACTCTTCAGTGTAATGCACAATCCTGAAGCATTACGCAAGCACAGAAACCTAGAAGTAAACACTCAACGCTTCATATTCACTTTGGGAAGACAAACCTCTGAGCCTAACCAGCATAACGGCTACAGAGATGACACTAAAAATATGCATGTAAAATAAAGGGATAAGATCCCTCTTTATTGCTTTTAGCAAGTTAGATAGGGATGAAGCTACAATGGCTGTACTAAGGGTGTACTAAGAGCCCAGATACGTTGCTGATCTCCTGAATACTACTATGAAGGCCAATCAGATCCCCTCACCCTGTAAGGAAAATACCTAAAAAGATGCTTTTGGAAACACAGACTGCCAGGGAAGTCTCTAGAAATTTACTGGAAAGTTTTCATTTAAAAAACAACTCTTCAAATCAATTTCAACTTCTTAAGAACGCAGTATCCAGAAGGAAGATTTCTACTATTCATAATCTTGATTAATGAGGACTCTTCAATTTACCTCACTTTTGGTAAGAAGGTACAGTATAGAAGAGTCCTGGAATTGCAAATGTTACTGATGAATTCACATTTAACCACAACTTGCTTGAGTAACATGATCCCCAGCTTTCTGTCTAGACAGAAACTGAAACAAGAATCATATCAAAGATGAAGAACTGAAGCAATCTTATAAAGCAAAAAAGCAAACTTCCTGACAGTAGGAGAGAACAATTTTGTTGTTGTACAGAATGCACCTCCCCTTTTAATGTCCCAGGATTTCATTAGCAAGAGAATATTTACTTTTAAGAGTCCCTTACTAACTAGGTCTTGCCATAAGAGCTTATTTAAATTTCATTTATAGCTCAAGGCTTAAGATACAAGGTAAAGTTTATAGGTACACCCATCCATCAGCATAATAGTTTGCTTTCCTCTAATTTCACATGCATTCAATTATACTCACAAGTATCGTTTTCATATGTTTAGAATCATGGAAAAGCCTTCTGCTTTGTTTCATGATACAGTCAGTCAATTCTAACTTCCCAAGAGCTACTATTTTAGAAATTTCAGATTTCCAAGATGTCTTTTAAAGTTACAGTGGTCAAACAAGATTTGTGTGTGTTTTGTTTTTTTTTTTTGCTTGTTTGTTTTTAAATTGCCCAGAGATAGAAGTCTGTAGCTATCCTAGAAGTCAATATTCAGAAATCAAAAGCATAACAAAAGAATGCAAGTTTCTTGCTAGTGTGAAAAATTTGGGCTGTCCCCTCTACACATCTGAGCATGAACTACAGAGATCTTGGCAAAGATGTTCTTATGGCTCCCATTCTCCAACCTTCTCCCACTAGTTAAATTTCTTTTCTTTCCCACAACATTCAGGAACTGGAAGCTGTGAGAACAATTGCTACTCCAGTAAAAATTGTTCTATCTTTGAAAATAAAGGAACTGAAAGTGAGAGAATTGGTGCCTACAGTTTACACTTTACACTGAACAGATTTTTCCACATGCTCCTCTCAATGTGCAGTTTTAACAGTACAGTTGAAGTGATTTAATACATAACTGCTGTCATTCTTACTTCTTTCACCTCTTCTTTTGTTGTTGCTTTCTCCATTGTATCTGCATTAGTATCTGACATTATGAGCCAATTCACAGGTGAGCCACAGAAAGCGCAATCTCCTTTTTTTTCTAGCTTTACCTTCTGAATAATCTCACCAGAAGGTTAGGCGAACACCAGTGAAAGAAAACAGGAGCAGCTACTGAATTGAATCAGCCCTAGCAAGAAGATCTAACTAGCGGATTGGCTCAGCAATGAAACACTACACTCCTTAGAGCAGAAACTAACACCAGAAAACTTCAGACATTTCACGTAAGTTCAGGCAACAGAAGCAAAACCTCAATGCACACTCTTTGTTTGAATGGTTTTAGCCCAGCATACTTAACTCTGCTTGACAAACCAACATACTTCCACCAAGGTGATTTCATGGATTTTACACCCCCATCCCATTTCTTTCATGCCAGCTTGTGCCATTTCCCTTTTTGGTAGGTGGAGCCATAACTTTAGTAAACTGGTATAATAAAGTAGAATGGAGATGAACAAAATTTCTATGTCTACAGCAGGTCACAGGATAGTGAATTTGCATCAATGAAGTTGCACCATTTCCATTTGCCAGCCTATGAACAGTACAAAACAGCCTCCAGTAAGATGCAATTGGTTGATTTTTCTGCCTTCATTCAGTTATACTGCATTACAAAAGCAAAATACTTTGGTCATGCTAACAGGAGGGGAAAAAAAGTGAAAGAATAAATACACAACACAAGCAAACTGAAAAATATGCATCCTCCAAAACCATTAGTGTTTGTTTTACAGACAAACAACTAAGAAGTTAAGCTAATTAGCATCTTGAAGATTAAATACAAGCACAGTGCCCCTTTAACCTCACCAAATTATCTTCTGCCAGGTCTGTCAACTTACTGCTTGTTTTTATTAATATTTGCTGTATTTCAAACCAACCATCTTAAACACAACATCCCAAAAACATGTTATTTAAAGCTTCCTTTATTACCCCTAATACTTCCATTTCACAGGCTTTCAGTTGGTCTGTACTGTTAGGAGTACAGTAATATTTCACATTTTGTATGTAAATGTTTTTCAAGCTAGGCATAAAGTTATAAGACTTATTAATGCAAGTTGAACATAGTGTATTAAAATATAAATATTCAATTTAGGTTTTCTTCCATCCTAAATGGCTTTGGCACCTTTTTCAGGTGAGCTAATATTAAAATATGGCAAGAATACAATTAGCCCATGGCATCAAAAAGTAGTCTGAGGGTTTTTGTTTGTTTTTATTAGTGAAGTTGTGTGCTTCCCTTTCCTTACCTCGCTGACATCACAGCAGTAAAATCCAATGTTACTTGCTGATTCACACATTCCCTCTACGCCCTGTGTTGCTTACAGTAAATTAAATCACTTTATAGTTGTGTTCAAAACTGTCTCCTGCAGCGTTGCACAAGTTTAGTCTTACTATGTATATCCACTTGAAGTAAAGACTGTTCAAGCAACTGAGACAGAAGAACTGAAGGAGAGCACCAGACAGTATAAAACAGCACATAAGAATATGGATTAAGAAAATAAGAATATGGATTAAGAAAACCAAAACAAGGTATGGGACAATATGGTGAAAAGGGAAAATAAACAGGCAAGAGCAGCACTGGAAAAATTTGTTCCTCTCTGATCTAGAAGCTACCAGAAGCCTGCACAGCAAGAACAGGGAAAACAGTTTTAAGGGATTTAGGAAGGAAAGGGGGCAGACACTGTTCAAGGTTGCTGACTGCTTTATTTGGAAACTTAAATCTTTCTTGAAAGACTAAAGATTGAGTTGCTTACTTCTTAAGAGATCTTGCGTCCCTTTATTTGTTCAGGAAGGAGAAAGGACAGTAAGGTAAGATATGCATTCTGCCACAAGATGGTCAACTACCCATACACATTTGAATGGTTGTTTCAGTTAGGGCATGAGAATATTCACAGAAGAAGAAAGGTAGAATAAATACATTTGTGCAGCTCCTGCTCTTAGACTGGGAGTTTTTTTTAGGCCACCCCTTCCTGCCCACACATTTTTAATTGGAACTCTACAAATTTAATCCTAGTCATTAAAAGGATTTTCCAAGACTCCAAGAAGAGCTGTTACAGTAGCTGTTTTGAAGTGTCATCAGTGTCTATCCCTCTCCTGCAGATAAGCACATACCTTACACCTGCAAAATTAATCCCTTTAAAAAAGCAACATTTATCAGGACAATGTCATTTTTTTTCCCACCTCTGTCTGAAGAGTGAAATACAACAGCTCCTGTCAATAAGCTGAAATTCACAGCCCTTAACTAACAGAAGAGAGGGGAAATGGTGACACTTCATTAAACACATTGAGCCCAAGTACCAAAAGCCACAAACACTGCACAGCAAGTGACTGTTCCAAAGTCAGCGTGCATCTTGTATGCATTGAGCAGAATGATAGCAATAAGGAGTATCAGTCTTATCAGTCTATTTACAGACTATTCTCAGAACCGTATCTGATCACAGTACTGAATACTTAATACTTGAAGACAGTGAAAAGACACGCTCCACAGAACAGTTAAGGAACTGGTTGGCATATCCACTGACAGGGGCAGAACGGTGGGCAGATCAAGCAGTGACAGTCTGACAAAATGTTATTATAAAGCCTGAACAGCAACTGTTACAGCTAACATGTCAGGAACAGTATGAAAAAACATATGTAAAAGCTCAGAAAGTTAAATAGACTACACAGGTACCTTGTTCACTGGAACTTCCACTATCTTGGCATGACTGTATGGTCTTGAGAATTCCAAATTCTTCATGAAAGAATCTTGTCATAGAAGCCCAAAAGATACCACCAGAAACACTTTGTGATAAGGTGTGTGAGATTTCTGAGATCCAAACTTCTAACCAAACTCTGAGATTGTGCTGGACTGGATCTAAGGTTATGTATCCATTAGATATCAAGAACAGCTTTAAAACTTTCCTATGATCAGTTACATCAGTTACTGATGTGCAGTTACCACTGTTGCACTAAATGCTAAGCTTTATTTGGCACAACAGCATCAAAACTGCAGAGCATATTTAACACCAGGTCATATCAGCCTGAAATGAGGCTGGAGAAACATACCTCTCACTATTTTCACTTGGCAGAAAGTGTTGATCAGGCTGACATTCTCCAGCACAACTCTAGGATTTCCCTGAGCTAATAAAAGGAGACTCTCCACAATGCAACTGGAAATCCAGGTCAGCAGTTGCAGAGTGCATGTCCAGAACAAAAGAACACCCAGGAAAAAGTAAACTTCATTTTCAAGAAGAATTTGGTTACTGCTCAAGTTCCCAGACCAATATCTGCAACTAGCCAGAGCTGGCAGAGAGGCAAACACAAACATAGCTCACTTCATCAAGTTTCAGGTTCCCATAGCAGTCACTAACTCAGTAAGAAAGTTAAAATGAGACTTCCTGATGCCAGATGCTTATTTTATATTGTGGAGCAGATTGACTTGTGCTCCCATAGAGAAGAAGCTCAGACTTTGCGCTGTCTTTAATGGCAAAGATATTTATAAAGCATCTTCAAAGGAAGATCTATGTACAACCAGCAGAATTATTCACTTCAACATTTGTTGGGAATGTGTAGTATTTTGAAACTTACCTGTGGGCAAGAGTAAGAGCGGAATACATGCTGCCTTTTTACCAGGGCAGCATATGCTATTTTAAATACCTGCACAGCAGAATCCTTCATTCAGAAAAAGACATACTGCACAGATCAGTTTGATAATTGAGAGAAGCCAGAAAAAAAACGTGCAGCCAAATATGTTCTGATAACCAGATTCTTTATGTTCATAGGTTCATTTCCAGTGTTCCTCATTTTGCTCCTGCTTAGTTCGTTGATAACATTTACACTGTACACAGAGCTGAGATAATAGAATGGGAACTTCAGTACTATTTTACAGTGAAGTATATTAGGAGTGTCAGTGAGAGTTAGAGGCTTGTATTGACATGAGTAGTATGACAAATCCATAAACTGAACAGCTCTCTCTGATAGCAAGAGGGATATCAGAAGTCATATTTCACTACTAAGCAGGCTTCAATCTGAAATTCACTGCACCTTATGAAAGCTTTTTCTTTAAATGACGGATTTCACTTTTTGCTAGGACTTTTATGAAAGACAAAGCAACTAGAATTTCATCAGCCAGACATTGCTAGCCTAAGGCATTTTGTAAGTAGCTTTTGCTTCCTTAGAAAATCCTTAAAAGATTATTTTTGAAAAAAATATGGTTTAGTCTCATTAGGTCCTGTTCTTAGTTTTGGGCCCTGTAGACTGGCAAGCTAGTCCTGGACCTGCAGAGATAAAAGGAATCATCCTTCTGAACTTGAGACAGTGAATTTGAGAGAGGAAATGCATATACATCTACAATATACACAGAGAGAAAGCTGTCCTTGAAGGCGGCAGTTCTCACACTCCTCAGCAGTACGCAAGCTCTCATCTGAGAGAGGTTATTATCAGTATGGTTCCTGAAGGAAGGAAAGCAGCAGAAGGAACAGAAAGAAGCCTGGGTAGTAGCTTTAAGCTTTTATATCCCTACACTTGATGAGTATGTACAAAATTTGAGGCTAATTTCTAAATGTTATCTCTGATCTACACCAATCCAGCCTCTAGAAAAAAAAATGCTCATTTTTATTAGCCTAATATTGTTCTGCTGCTGGAACAAATCTATAACCCATGTTATCTCAAGTGCCCACAAGGCACCAGAAGCTCTGACTATTCAGCTGCTGAACCGTATTTATGGAGTAAGGGAAAGTCTGTAATGCTGCCAAAACTTCAGTGAAGCAAATCCTTAAAAACCATACAGCACACGGTAATACAACCAATAGCTGTAGATAACATGAGCTACAATTTTTAATAAAAAATTATAGGGTCTCTACTAGCAATACCGCATTGATTTGGTAATGCTTTAATACTTGACATATACTACCAATACCTCTTCCAGGACATATTGATGGGTATATGCAAGGCCTCTAGACTTACGGTCAGCATATAGAGGAATGTGATAGCTGCCGAACGCAGCTGCCTCTGTGCTAGAGTGGATGGCTGTAGTATTTGACTTTCATTAGAAGATGAAGTTCAGAGAGGCAATCTTACTCAGTAACGCCACAAGTAGCCAAGTCTACTTCCTCTTCCTTGACATATAAAAGGAGTTGACTTCTATTATATTGCCAGACAGGTCCCAGCAAGATCAAGGTGCAGCTGATCGCTATGACCAGTCAACTTTCACAGTACAGAACAAAGCAAATACACTCTAATTTGACGTCTAGTCTCTTATAGTTGATACACGTTAAAAGTTAGCCTGCAGTCATGCAAAATACATCTCCAGAAACCATGTCTTGAGGCAGACTGTACTTAAGGGAATAACAGCAACATAGGGATGGTTATCTTGCTATTGAAATAAAATCTTACTTTTGGGGAAGAGGTCAAATTGTCAGCCTAGTATCTCCTCATCCCCTGCACTTGGTTTATAATCTGTATCTTCTCAAGTCTTCAGTATCAAACTTTTAAAAAAGTATTTAACTTTAAATGAATACGGAAACATCCCTGAAGAACAATTCTCCACAAGATCAGATCTAACACCACACGTACCTTTATCAGTGATGCACAATATTCCCTCATTCTGAAACTAGTACCAAAATTCACTGCATCATACCTATTCGCAGCATGCACCAGAAGTCTTAGCACAAATATTATTTCCACACATGCTAGATGTTTCTTTGCTAGAAGTTGTGCATAGAACTATACTAGATCACTCAACAGCGCCTCCTCAACTCCAGCAGAACAGGTTTCTCTTACTGAATTAGGTACAGTTCAGAACTGCTCAACCAGAGCTTGTTCATCCTTACATAACCAAGTAGGATGGACTCGGTGACTTGTCAGAAACCTGCCATTCCACTACAAACTAAGATAATATGCTGGTAGTCTAAAGTCTTAATACTAGTAAATGACCAAGGCTTAAAATAGGAACTGTCACAAGCACACAAGCATAAGGCTATTTTTCTAAAGAGTTGCACTTACATTTACTTTTGGGATACCTAAGGGGAAAGTCCTAACTGTTCACTCCCCCCTAGTTAGGTTTAGAGTGCAAAATATTAAGCAAATATTTGCATTTTCTCATAAAACTTATCTTACAGCAACATCATCTTCACTGACATACTCAAACCAGGAGCACAGCTAACATTATCACTGCCAAGCATCATTCTGCTTTTTTCCCCTCATTTGTCAGATTTTGTAACTTATGCATTTACCATATTTACTGGAGGTGGAAAAGACAATTCAACACAGAAAGTTCAGGAGCATTAAGGAATTACAGAAAGTAACCAGAACATACAGTGAATGCATTTGTCCCTCAAAAGTTTTTTCACTGAATACAATTCCCAACTTGTAATTCAATGTTTGACCAGTTTTTGAAGTCAGTCAAGAAGAAAGTACTTGGACCTCTCTTGGCATCATCCACAGTTACTCACTGTTGTACTTAACTGTCTATCACATCTTCTTCCAACCAACACCTGTACCTAACACAAAGTCATCCAACTGATTTATGAGCGCCTCATGCAATGCAAGTTTGTGCTTTATAATCTCTACAGCCCAACTTTGTTGACTTAAATCTATACCAAAAGAAAACACCTGACAGTCTTAAGACTCTAGGAACAAACCTAGACTACTGTCTGTCTCCTCTTTCAGAAAATTATACTAAGCCTAGCAGTCACTTAAACTGCACTTTCCAACAAGGAAGCTGGTATCAAAACTTTACGTATTAGGGCCTCCTACCACTAAAGGATGAACTGAACGCTTGGCTGAAAACACTATGGAATATTATTCACCTTCGCAGCAAGACACGGTGGTCATATGTTCCATCTGGAGCGTGGGAAGAAAGGACTGGAAATTGTCAATGAGATTTTTCTTGATAGGAAGATCTATGAAGAGATTTCTATTATTCTGCTTAATTAGCTACTGTTAGCCTGGTGCTTTATATCTTATTACATCTAAAGTACTACCACAAAGGGTACCGAAGGTTTAGGATGGAATTAAGACACATTTCATTTAATGAAAAATACTTCATTTCAGTAATTTTTCTGAGCAGAGGAAATTATTAATTTGCTATAGCATCTTAGGGACAGTATCGTATTAACTGTTGTTTTTTTAGTTAAGGTTTTGAATGGCATGATACACTCTGCTTAACAGTTTAACAAATTAAAAAAAAAGCTTACAATGTCACTGCCGGAGAGCGATGATACAGAAGACGCAGATGAGCCAGAGGATAACTGTTGTGTATTAGCTAGTGACAAAGCCAAGCGTTGGTTGTAAGATGGTTCAGAGTCTCTGTTCTGTTGCTGTTCTCCATTGCACGGAGCTATCTGGTCTCTTATTTTCAACCTATTATCTGTTAACAGAAAACATAAGCATCAATCAAGAGCACAGAATACAACGTATGAACCCTGAAGTCTAAACTTCCATTTAACAAGCCAACAAACTGAAGAACAGCCTCAGAAAACATCTTGGATTAGAAAGTTACAAATCCCTTTTACTTTTTCTTTCATACCTGAAATAGCAATTAATTTCTAGGCATGGGTATTTTGAATTGCACCAAATGCAAGAAAAAAATGATTTAGTTGGTTTCAAAGATTTCTGCTATACCTACCAAGTTCAGGTGATAAATTAATTTTGCTCCCCCACTTCTTTTTAATCCAGGCCCTGTAGTCAATCACTTCTTGGGTCACTTTGATGATTCTACCTAATGTGCTAAAAAAATTTTTAAATTAAGTATTAAAGACTGTTGGTTACATACTTGCAAGCATTTCAAAAAGCAATAAAATTACATTAAATCAGTTTAAGATATTCCTAACCAAAGATTTTTTGAAGTTTCGTTTTCTTAGATCACCATTTGGGCCTCTAAAGAATCACACTTTTAAACTAGAATATTACTCATCTTCCACCCTACTAACATGCAAGCACTGAAACAGGTAAGATTTTTACTCTTTCTAAATGGAATGCATCTTAATTATCAAGAATATACATGAAGATGATAGTGTATTTGATAAAAGCAATTTACATGTTCTTGCATTTCTCCGAACAAGAAGTATTTTTTCACTGAATCTCAATTGGAAGTTTTTTGATGCACTGAAGACACTGATGTCCCAGCCCCCTCAAATGATCATCACACTGAATAGAAAGACTCTCAATAGTCCTTCCTTACAGATTTACATAACATCTTCAAAGATCCCCACAATTATAAAGGAAGTACCATGGATCGTGAGGTAGTGGAAACAAGACACTGGCTCCAAAACCCAAATAAGTTAGAATTTAAGGAAACTCTTAAAGGTACCTGGTTCTGAGAAAAAGCTGACCTGGTCCTATTATCCTCTTAAGTTGTGACCAGTTGTCAACAAGTACAGAGCAGTATTTTACAATATATTTTCTCAACTTTCAGATACGTGAACTGCATGCCATTTTGAGGAGGAGTTGTGTCCTGGTTTAAGGATTTAACTTCCAAGCTTTCATTTCAATGGTGGCTGGCAGCTGAAATAATTTATAAACTCCATGATCAAGATCCATGAAGGACTGACTAGTGTACAAAAGTAAGCTGTGAAAAGTTGGCAACTTGAAGTTATTTTAATTCTAAAAATCTTCAACAGTTGTAATAAAGCTTATTCTTCATTTCACATCATAAAGGTACACTGTACCTTTATTGGAATTTTCGTTTGAGGTGTGTAATGGGGGGGCATACATAGTCTAAATGAATTTACACTACCCTTACTAGGTCATTTTAGAGTAACTCTTTAAAAAGGAACAATAGTTCTCCTGGATTAGGGATTACAAATTCATTGCAAGACCAAATACTATCTGTTCCACATTTAGACTTCCAACTTTACAGACATCAGTACCAAAACAGGCAGCCCTGCACTTTAAGCAAACATTGGACCAAATGACATTATCTAAGTTACAAGTCCAATAGGTGAAGGCAATCCTCATGGACAGAATGAGTACCATCTACCGTTCTCCTGTGTAATGCAGATAAATGAAATGATGCATGCTGGAAAACCATCTTGAATTTTACATGCAGAATTAAATGCTTTGACACGATTGTCACCATTGGGAATTATTTGGAAACTACAGCTCAATAGCTAAGTAGAGCACATTAAAAAAGGAACAGAACAAAACAGTAGTATTTTGTCAATGTACAATCCCGCAACATAATAGCATTTTAAATACTTAAAGCAATTCTGGTTTCTCAGTCTCAAAAAGTATGTTAAACCAGAGGAGTAATTTTGAAGAACTGCAGACAAGGACAACCAATACTACAGAGAATCAGCTGTGGCCCTGAAGCTGCAGTTCCCCAGACAGCAATGCTAGGATAGAACTCGAACATACAAATGCTGGGTGGCTCTTCAGCACTGGGACAAAGGAGGAAATCTCGCGGCTGTTTCATCTGAGCATGCCTTCAAGCAGACTTGAGCTTTTTTTGAGCTTTTATTCCAGGATGGCCCATAAGTTTCACAGCTATTACCATCAGTGGTCTTCAAAACAGAAAAATGATAATGGACCTAATAACACACTTATGGAAAAGGAGTTTGTCAAGCTTGAAGCTTCTTGGAGTACATTCCCCGTAGTAGTTTAGTAGTCATGCCTTCATGTTATTCATTTTCTTCCTGATATGTAAGATGGCTTTTTTTTTTTTAATCTGTGGAAGACTGCTATACCAAAAATGCCTGGTATCACAAGTGTAAAGGGTGAAAAACTAGGGCTACGCCAAGAACTGTGGCAGAGTTGAGCATACAGAGCCTGGGAATTTCTTCTCTCACTAGCTCCTTTTGCAGAGGACAGAGCTTGAAGCCCCAAACTCTCATCTTTTGGAAGCTAGGCAGAAAAATTGTAAATTGACTTACTTATCAAGAATTTGAAGGCAGATCCATACTACATTATTCACACACTAAAATTAAAAGTGTTACGACACATCAGAAACTAAAAGCTGATTAAGTCTACACTGCCATATACTTAATACAGCAGCAAAAAAAAGCAGGTATGATCAGAACAGATACTTTTCCGTTTCATTACATATGGGACTCAAGCACATCCATAGGGTCAAGGGACTTTTTTTTTTTTTAAATAAGTGTTTAAAAATTGTGCTTTTATCTGATTTCAACACTGCAAATGCTTAGGAACAAAGAGTAGCTATTGACCTACCCAGCCTCTAGTATGAGTAAATTCCACACTTTTTTTTGCCCGACACCAGAGTGAGACATTGCCACAGCTATACAAAGATGTTTGTTTAGAAAAGAGGGAAAAACACCAAGTTAACTGGTTAGACAGCTCTCCCGTGAAAGATGCCCCCTTAGACTTTTTCCTTGATTATCATCAAATAGTAAAAACAATAACAAGCTATTTGCATACCCAGTTTATTTTAGAAGAGCCTAGAATCTCCACTTTTCCACACCACACAGCTTCGTCACACCAATGCTAATTCAACTGTAAGCCTTGAGTTCACGAGGACACTTTCTAGCTGTCACTAACCATGATGCAAATCGATCTTAAGATCACTCTTTAAAGGCTCAGATTGCTGATGCAAGTTTCAATGAGATCCAGTATCTAATGCTCCAGCAAAGCTCTACATGAAAAAGTGCCACAGCAGGAAAAAAAACACATTGTCTGTGAAAGAACAGTCAAGATAACTGTTTGGTAGGCCTTAATTTATGAAATATCTCCCTGATACTGGAAGAATAAAAATCTAAAGCAGACTAATAAGCATCTGAGAAAGATCTGCTTGAGCACAAGGATAACAAAAGTCTAAAACATTTAGCCAGACAAATACTCTGCGTAGGAAAAGCTGATATTGCTGATACCTCAGGAGACAGCATGCGTTCTAGTGATGGCCACCACCCAGCATTCACGATATGAAGCAGAAGAAGAACTTTTTCAGACAGAAAATGTTCAGATAGAACTCTATCAGCAGATCTAGTAGATACACTTAACATTCCCTTTGACAGTACTGGGAGCTATCTTGGCCAACCAGGAGCAAACCTAACACACAGGCCTGCCAGCAGTTAGTGGACTAAGAACAGACCAAACAGCTTTCAAGCACAGAGGTGGAAAAAACACTTTACTCATGGCACAAGACTGTTGTTAAGATTGTCACCTACAAATGACAGTTCCAGACACAGAGCAGCAAAACCTTGCCAAGGCTTCCTGCAACTCTGGCCCGCTGGCATAATAGTCCCTTTCCCTCATCCACCACTCATAAGGCTCCAGTAAGGAAGAACTGGTTAGAAATCTAGAATCCTAGGAACTGAAGAAAGGTTTCAAAAGTCTTAGTTATTATACTGAAAGGACACATCACAGCAGAATCTGACTTCCATTCAAAGTTCTATTAGAATTAAAGCCCTATTAAAATTAAATTTGGCCAGGGACATCAAGGGCCAACGATAAAGTCTTCTATAGGTACATCAGTGACACAAGAAAGACAAGGGAAATTGTGAGCCCTCTCCAGAAGGAAAGAGGAGACCTCA